>NC_068939.1:15057490-15657490 GCF_016801865.2 Culex pipiens pallens
GATTATCCGAAGTCGTCCCATACAAACCTTCGGATAATCGAACTTCGGATAATCGAAACTTGGGATAATCGAGTCTTCGGATAATCGAGTCTGGACTGTAATAGTATAGAAACAAACATTAACTAAACAAAATAAATGGAAATTGAAATTCAAAGACAATAAATTATTAAACAAGAAAATATTTAAAACAAGAGAAGTTAAGTTTTCCGGGAAAAATATTTAAAAATCACCAATTTTATTTTTAGCAAGCGAATCAAATGTAAGATCCAACAATGGTTTGTATGGAATTAAGTATTACCATTCCTCGCCGCATGCGCGCGAATTAAGTCGCAAAACTAGACCACGCGCAGCGTCTGCATCAGCAAAGATCTCGTGTGTGTTCAAATTGCAATAACTAAAACAAATATTAACTGCGCGTCCAACCTGCCAAACACGAGCTGAATAGCTGATAACAAATTTTCCCTTCTTTCTCAGGTACGGTAATCGTCAACCATCAGCAGGAGGGTTCCGCGGTGGACGTCCAGGCGGTGGCGCTGGAGGCGGCGGTGGTGGCTTCCGCGGGGGTGATCGTCCCTCGGGCGGATTTGGAGGCGGCGGCGGCTTCGGAGGAGGAGCCAACCGGGGTTCGTTTGGCGATCGGCAGGCCAACAACGGAGCCAACCTGCGCTCGATCAAGTGGACCAGCGGCGATCTGACGCCGTTCGAGAAGAACTTTTACAAGCCGTCGGAGCAGATTATGGCCCTGTCGGAGACGGATTTCAACGCGTACCTGGCCAAGCTGGAGATTACGCTGAAGGGACGAGAGATCCCGAGGCCGTGCATTACGTTTGGGGACTGTGGTCTGCCGGATTATATTCTGGAGGAGACCGTCAAGCAGGGCTTCACTAAGCCGACTGCCATACAGGCCCAGGGAATGCCAATTGCGATGACTGGCCGCGACATGGTCGGAATCGCCCAGACCGGATCGGGTAAAACGCTAGCGTACGTTGCGCCGGCTTTGGTCCACATCCAGCACCAGGAAACGGTTCACCGTGGGGATGGTCCGATCGCTTTGATTCTGGCCCCGACACGTGAGTTGGCCCAGCAGATCCAGCAGGTGGCGAACGATTTTGGCCAGCGGACCAACACCAACAATACGTGCGTGTTTGGTGGTGCCCCGAAGGGACCGCAAATCCGTGATCTGGAACGCGGAGCGGAGATTGTGATTGCCACCCCCGGTCGGTTGATCGATTTCCTCGAGCGAGGAATCACGAACCTGCGACGGTGCACCTACCTGGTGCTTGACGAAGCAGACCGGATGTTGGACATGGGCTTCGAGCCTCAAATACGCAAGATTATGGGCCAAATCCGTCCGGATCGCCAGGTGCTCATGTGGTCCGCCACGTGGCCCAAGGAAGTCCGCAACTTGGCGGAGGAATTCCTCAACGATTACATCCAGATCAACATCGGTTCGCTGAACCTGTCCGCCAACCACAACATCCTGCAAATCGTGGACGTTTGCGAGGACTACGAGAAGGACCAAAAGCTGATGAAGCTGCTGACGGAAATCTCGGCCGAGGCCGAAACCAAGACGATCGTGTTCGTCGAAACCAAGCGCCGCGTCGACGACATCACCCGCAGCATCTGCCGGAACGGGTGGCGCGCGGTTTCAATCCACGGTGACAAGTCCCAACAGGAGCGGGACTACGTACTGAATGCATTCCGAAACGGACGCCAGGGCATCCTGGTGGCCACCGACGTTGCCGCACGTGGGCTGGGTAAGTGTTCCGGTGCGGGTCGCCTTGGTGATCGCCCACCGACGGACGCCACGCACCGTTGGCGGCCCGGCGGAGGTTGAACGCGCACGCGTTCTCTTGCCACCGTCGGTCCGACCAGCGGCTGCGTGTGTGTTGTTCTCTTTGTGTTTTTGCTCCAACACCTGTTGCAAAGAAAAAAAACCGATGTAATCAGAGTAGCGTTACCTTTCAATCACTGGGATACTTATTCGCACCTACAAAGTTTTGTCAGTCAATCGTTTTGCGCCTGGCCGAGAGATCGCTTCCGAGACACACACTCAGTAAAATTCCCCCAGCTCTCTGTACACACCTGCGCGACGACGACGACCTTCTGTATTTGTTTGTGGTTGATGTTGCGTAATGATGCGCGCGTGCGGCGAGAAAGAGATGGCTTCATGTGTTTCCTGTATTCACGACGTTCAAACTAAAGAGAGAGCAAACTAGACGTTCTTTTCGTTGCAGCTTCCGGCCCGTTCCCAGGGGGAACAGATTTAATCCTTTTCTCGTTTCAGATTCAGCGCAGTGGACGTTCGTCGCGGATTTATGCAGGTGCTTGATTGTATATATTGATTTGTCGTTGTTACATTCTAAACCAGTGAATACCAGGAAAGCATTTGTTTGCGAAAAAACTGTGGAGCATTTCTTTTCTTGTTTGTCATTAGCACTTTCGATAGCGCTGGTGATATTTGGAAGCACAACAAAAACAAAAACCTTAACAGGAAGCGTATCAGCCCTCAAACAACAAATATGGAGGCAGTGCGTGTTGCAGTGTGTATAAAAAGAAAGTTAGAGAGATGAGAGAGAGAGAGGGATACCTTAGAGCAAAGTAAAGTCCGACCGTTTGTGCAATAGTTCCGAGCCCAAATCGCAACGTGTTTCCAGCGAGAAAGAACAAGCAATCACTGTGTTTATTCAAGAATCGAAACGAACTTACTTGTGGTAGGTTGTTCGGTTCTGTTTTGGGAACTTAACGCAGCTTCTAACAGTCCTCACGTGTCACATCTGTCGTTCAGCATGTTCGTACTAAGATCCCCCACCTGTTCCAAATAGCTCGAAAATGTCGTAATCGTTTGAAACGTCCCGTCTGCTTATCAGTTTAGTATTGTTTGATTTCGGCTAAATTTGAAAACGAATGAAAAGAAAGAAAACCAAACGACATTTTCTGCCGTCAGCTGCTTCGGGAAACTGTACGAAGGAGGACAGTGATGTGAATAACTGTGCGATTGACCTGGACGCGGAATGGAATGAATACGATTTGAACCGTATTCAACCCAGCACCAGCAATCGAAAAACAAATACCAGTGAAACTCTCTTCTCGTGTGCGATTGTGGGGCCAGTTTGAGTAAAAAAAGAAAAACTTTCAACGGACTATTGCCCAGAGCAGAACATTATGTTTCATTCACTTTACACTGTAATTCGATCATAAGTTGTTTGTTATATCATTCCCACTGAGATTGCGAAAAAAAAAGTAGAGAAATGCTTTGTCCCCGCCGAGCTCGGGGCTTGTTGGTTCGTTCCGAAGTTCCGGAAAAGAGCGGGTTTCCAAAGCAAGCATTTCAAGTCAAAGGAGCACACCAAACTAAGCCAACCTCACACCAACCAGGTAACTGAACGTTTGTTCCGCTTATATTAAGGTTACTTCCTACAGCTGGCTTTGAATAACTCTCACCCTTCGGAAGGTTCAATCGTGTAACCGAAGCTGGCTTCTAACCCTTGCTTCACTAATTTATCAAGCCGTGCGCTGACGTGTCTGTTCCCCTTCATAACGGAATGCAGTAAGAAATGGTTGAACAGCTTGGTAGTGCTACCTGGTAAAGTTACACACTGTTGGGAAATGAAAAAAAAAAGCTAGCAAAACTAAAGCGATCAGTGAGTGAAATTTAAGAAAATGCGTTAAAATGTTAGGAAAAGAAAAAAAACCTTCGTCCTTGATCTCCAGGCCATCTTTTTGACTGCACAAAAGCTCTCGTATGTCGATGTACTCTTAAAACAGAAAATCAGCCAATCAGTGAATTTGATTATTAGCGATTTGAGCAGTAGCGATCCGTGTGTGAAGTTCGTTTCGTCCTCAACTCTGTTCGTTTTCAAAGACAATAATCAAAGGCACGACGAGAAAAATGCAATTTTGATGTGGAAGACACGTTTCGAGCTTGTTCGTAAGTACGCAAACCGTGCTGTGATGAAAATTAGAGTCCCTTGTCATTGAAGGAAATTTAAATTTGAGCGCGCGCGGAGAACCGATTCCAACAAACAACAATTCGAAAGAAATCATCACACCTAACTTGCGGACGAAAAATGGATTCTTCCTCATCAAGACATTTCGATCTGTACCCAAAAATCTGTTTTAAAGAACGTTTCGAATATTATCCCATTTGCTGTGGTTCTATTTCTCAGTTTGGCAGCTTACCGCCGCCAAACTTTTGCATCGTTCCTCTATCTCTGTCTATGTCCCCCTGCCATCATTGCGCCGTAATAACACAAAGCATTCTTCCTCCGTTATATACAAACACACACACACTCTTGCACACTCGAACGTGTGTACGAAACCTCACACTCAAACATGCGAACAAACAAAAAAACACAGACGTCGAAGACGTAAAGTTCGTAATCAATTACGACTACCCGTCGAACTCGGAAGACTACGTCCACCGCATCGGACGTACTGGTCGCTCGAACAACACCGGCACCGCGTACACGCTGTTCACCAACTCGAACGCGAACAAGGCGGGCGACCTCATCAATGTGCTGCGCGAAGCGAACCAGGTGAGTTGGTGACGCCGTTGCTCGGAAGGCACGCCGTCGGTACACAGTACAACATTTTGGTGTAAAATCGCATGCACACCACCTTTGTGAGCAAAAACATGTAACATTGTATGAGAAAACGTGTACACAAAAGTATGTACGGAAATCCCGAATATGAGCTTGATTGGGCGTAAAAGAAGCTGGCTTTCCGCCTTTGATTTTAGATGGGATTAAACCCGCAGAAAGATTTTTTTTCCTAAATTTAAACATTTTTGTGGAAAAAATATTGAAAAAATTCAATTAAAAAACTCAGATTTTTTAATATCAAAAAAAAAATTCTGAATAAAAAAAACACAACCCCAAAATCCAAGAATAAAAAAAATAAATTCCAAAAATTTCAAAATTTCAAAAATAGAAAAAAAACAATCAATAGAACTATAAATTCTTAAATCCTCAAATTCTTAAATTCTTGAATTTTTAAATTCTTAAATTCTTGAAATCTTAAATTCTTAAATTCTAATTTTATAATTCTTAAATTCTTAATTTTTTAAATTTATAAATTCTTAAATTCCTAAATTCCTAAATTCTTCAATTCTTTAATTCTTAAATTCATAAATTCCGAAATTCTGAACCTGCAGAACTGCAGAATAAATTCCTAAATTCTGAACCTGCAAAACTGCAGAATTCTTAAATTCTGGACCTTTCAAAAAATTAAAAACTGCAGAACTCTTCAATTCCTAAATGCTACAATTTATGTCACCATCATAAATTACAGAAAATATTATATTCTTTGAGCATTTCGAAGTCATATTTTAGGTTAGAGAAATTTTGAGAAGAAAATACAGTCCAGACTCGATTATCCGAAGGTTTATATAGGACTTCGGATAATCAAATCACAAACAAATTTTTTTTTCGTTTTTTTCTTTTTTTTAAACATCAAATTCGAGTTCTGCGACGCCATTTTAGTAAAATTTGAATAGTTGATTGCTTAATAAATAATAAAATGCATTTTTTCAATATTTTGTCACCGCCATGTAAATCACTTTAGCGTACAGTCATCCCACATATTCGGAACACCCACAAATTCGGAACACTTTTGTGGTAATTTATCAATAGGATGCAAAATGCAACTTTTCTGCCGATCCTGCTATTTTTAGGGCCTTTATTTGGACATTTTCTAATTATTTCACTAGTAAAACTAGTACTTTTTAAACAAAAACTGCATTTCCAGACTATTTTATCCAGAGCAGCAAAACACTGCCTCCAAATGGTCTGTTCCATGATTATGGGATGTTATTGTGTCTCCCACAATTGTGAAACACCTGAATTAAACTGATATTTTCACAAAAAAAGTTATCAGACCATTCATAAAACATTACTAAGCATGAGTTTTATTGGTTTCAGAGTGCAAAGTCATTATTTTGTAAAAAATATGTACTCCTGGAGAGAAAAAAAAGATTGTTTACATCGTAAGAAAAAAGTGTTCCGAATTTGTGGATTTCAAGGGTCAATGTTTTTCTTAGAAAACTTGATATAAAACGTAAAAATGTATAGCCGGTCTATACATCAATCGAAAGATCGCAAGAAAAGCTTTCACATGAAGGTAACAGCAAATCATTATGTTAAATTATCAATTTTCTATGATTTGTTGAACATTGGCCGATCTGTAAACTGTTCCGAATATGAGGGATGGCTGTACTTTAGGGGTCATACTTAAGCTCGACAATCAAAAATAAGACAGCGAAAAAAACATATTTTTCTTGATTCGATTATCCGAAGAACCGAAGTGAAATTTTTCCGAGGCCTTCGGATAATCGAGTCTGGACTGTAATACAAATTTTGTGTTTCGATTTCTCGGAATGACACTTTAGTGAGGATCATCGAGTACGAACTTCATGTAATTTATCAAATCCTTAGATTTATGAATTTTTAAATCTTTTGTTTTATTCAACTTATTGATTTTCAATTTTTTTTTTAAATTTTTGAGTTTAAATTTTATTTATTTTGTATATTTGAAATTCTTTTTTTGATAAATTTATTGTTATGGCTTTTTTCCTCTGGTTTACTTCATCCTAGCAAAAATAAATTTGTCAGTATACGACGTACGGGAAACCTACTCTACTGGTACATCGGCGTTGAACTCAACAATTACAATACGATAAGATAGCCGAGACGGTTGGGACGCGGATTTGGTAAACTGGACATGACTCTCACCAGCTTGTTGTTATTTTTGAGGGATGCAAAATCTTTTTTTATTTTGTACATGCTTTTTGTGTACACGTGTTCTCATGGAATATTACATGCTTTTGCTCACTAAAGTGATGTGCATGCTTTTGCATGCGAATTTACCATCGGATTTTTTGCTGTATAACCAGCAGTTTTTGACATTTTTTTTTCGCTTAATCGTCTTCCAGGTTATCAACCCGAAGCTGGTCGAGATGACCAAGCACGGAATGCGCGGCGGAGGTCGCAGCCGCTACGGCAATAACAACCGGTACGGCCAGAACCGTCCCCCGCGTGACAACAACGGCTACGGTGGCCAGCGCAACGACGGAGGAAACCGATTTGGAGCGGGTGGCAACAAGTTCGGCGGTGGAGGTGGTGGTGGAGCAGGCAACGGTTACGGTCAACAGCGCGACCAGGGTAACCGTATGGCCAACGGATCGGGACCGCCTCGACCGAGCCGATTCTCGGCCGCACCTCCCTCGGGGCCGTCCTCGTACGGAGGCTCGAACGGATCGGCCGGAGGTGGCTACGGAGCCAAGAGCGGTGGCTACCAGAATGGCGGCGGTGCCAGCAACGGAAGTGCCGCACCCGCCAACGGATACGGCTCGTACAAACCGTACAGCTCTGCCCCTCCCAGCCAATCGGCGGCACCGGCTAACGGAGCGGCCCCGTCCTACGGAGCGTACCCACGACCTGCACCTGCAGTAGCGTCCTACCAGTTTTCCTCGATGCCCCCGCAGGGCGGACAGGCGTTCGCGTTTCCCCCGCCACCAGTGGCCATGAACTAAATACCTGCTTTTATCATCCCCCTTGACTTTGTGAAAAACCTACACAAAACATTCTTATCTCATTGATTCTTTTTTGAGAAATCAAATATTTTCATCCCTAACTCATACTAGCAGAATGAACGTGAGTGAATATGATTAGTTTTAACGGAAACAAACAACAACACACACACATTTACAAAAAAAAAAACATAAACGGTAAAACTACACAAAAACAAACAAACAAACATTAGGATTAAGCGCGTCCTATTTATTCAATTGATTGTTACTAGCAGGTACCGGTAGAGTGCCACAACAAAAAAAGGAATATCAGCGGGGTGTGAGAACTCTTTTACTTTTTCTTTTTTTTGTAATTACTCGATACGATTGATTACGTAAATGTGATATATATATTTGTAGCACATAACACCCGTCACCACCCCCCCGTAACAAGAAATAACTAGCACCTTTCTTGTATGAAGAGAAATCAACATCAAAACAATGAATTTTGTATTTATTTCGTTCCCAAGTGGAGCCTGCTTCTGCGCGCTAACACGCAGATCATCATAAATTTTAGAACGAATGTGAACGACGCGGAATGAATTTTTGGAAAAAAAAAACCTGATTGAAAGTGTGAATTCTCTTGTGTAGGCAATAAAATGAAGCGTATATATTATAATATTCTCTTTAACTCATTGCTAAACGGAAGCACTGTATGATTAAAACTTAAGGTTAAACCGTAACAGACGTGTGCGAGAAACGTGGGTGGGGCGTTGAATAGCGAAAAGTATTACAATACACTACAGGAAAACCCGCGACCCACCCAGTCGCGTGTCGTGCACCTTAACTACGTGTAAATTTGTCTCCAGATGTGTGGGCCAAACAGAGGAAGGACAATTGCGCCTACCATCTTTTTACTAACATCCTCCCCCATATTGATTAAAACATTCTTCTCCCAGCAGAAAAACAGAAAATGTGTGTGTTGTACGTAGGCAACTCTGAACTGTGTAATTTGTTTTGCCGGATGTGATTTTCGGTCGAATGAATGGCTACTGTTTTAGAGTGGAAATGGATATAGTACAATAAAAGGATATCTTAAAATAAGTGTGTCTTGTCGTCACTGCTTCGAAATGCCTTCTCCAAGATCCTCTGCCGTCAGCTGTAACCCGAACGAAATAATTTGTCTCCGATCCTTGGGGACTATCCATAAACCACGTGGACACTTTTTTGGAATCTCTTAACCCCCCCCCCCCCCTTCGTGGACAATTGTTCATACAAAAAAAAACTTCTTTGTATGGATCGTGGACAATCGCCATACCCCCCCCCCCCTAAAGTGTCCACGTGGTTTATGGATGGTCCCTTGAGAAATTTCGTGAGTACAAACGTCAACGATTTCAAGATATAGTCGACCGCGAGCAGCTATGGCAGATCATTCCGGACCAACTGACTCTGCTGATCAAGGTTACGTTGGATCGTGTGATGTGCCACGTGCGTGCTTCAGGGAAATTAGCGGAACCCCCCGTCTCAAGTCTCATCGCTCTAGCTGTAGATGATAACGAAACCAGCAATGAAACTCGGACTCGTCAGAGTTGTTACGGACGGCGCGGATCGCGCGGATTTGCGGACTAATTTTGCTCAGGCGCGGATTTCGCGCAGATGGCAATTTTGATAAATAAAAATAGATGAATAGCTAGAATTACTTTCAAGTTATTAAGAAAAATATTATCAAGAATTATGAGAATTTCTTTTTCTTCATTGAGTGCAATTTCAATTTCTTATTAATAGATTTGTTTTTCTGAAAATGTTTGTTTGTGTTTTCTTAATACGAACAGTCGAAAAATTAAGATGAAGATTATGTAGAGATTATTTTTTAAATGTATGGTTGAGAATTTCTTAAATAAAATTATTACTACACTTAACTCATTTCTTAATATATCCGGCTCTGAATATTTAATTTCGTATGAGTTTTGAGTAATGTTTTTTTTACCTTATCCCTCTACTGCCCAAACTTTTTTTTTCGAAATTTTTTATTTTTCCCGTGTTCAGGAGGTCATTTTAAGCAACTTTTGTTCTACGAAAAACTTCACTCTCTTGTTTTATTTTTTTCTTGTTTTATTTTTAGTATTTTAATTTGCATTTATCTTGTTTAGTTTATCTTTGTTTTTGATAGTATTTGGCCTATTCTACCACCTCCAATCATTACATTTTGCCTATCTAATTTTTTCATGTTTTTACAGTCACTTTTTCAATTTTTTGCATATTTTTCACATTTTTCGCTATAGAATGATACCATTATCATTTAAATTGTGAAAAAATGCGTAGAGGCATAGTCTGGGACACTAGAAAAATTACTGCATACTCTATTTACTTAAAATATAGGAAATGTTAGTAAAAAACACAACCAAAGTTGACCCCTAAAAAAATTACATTTTTTAAAAACATTGGCAAAGTCACATAAAACAAGTAAAACTTGCAACCCTAAAATTTTCTAAAATTTAAAGAGTTCTTCTTTCCAATGCTTTATAAAGATCAAAAATTGGTTCAAAAATTGATTTTTGGCGATTTTTCAGATCGAAGCCCGTCTAAAGGCGGGGTTAGGTTGTAGAGGGTTATTTATTTTTAATTTTATAGTGGATATATTCAATTTGCCTTTGAATTTTAGATGGGATCTACCCGTAGAAATATTTTTCTAAATTTAAACATTCTTGGCGAAAAATAAAAAGATCAGAACATTCAAAAATGAATGCTCCACCATTCAAAACTTTTTTTACATTTTAATAGTTTTTTCAATCAAAATTTGTAATATTCAGATAAAAGAAAAAATCGAATTTCTTAAATCGGAATTTAAAAAATCCGAAATTTCTTAATTCAGAATTTTAAAAATCTGAAATTCAAAACTCCAAAAAACTTAAAAATCTAAATTAAAACAAAATCGAAAAAAAATCAAAATAAAAAAATCAAAATTTTAAAACTAAAAAATAAAACAATTTTGAAAACAAACAAAAAAAAAAACGAAATCTCAAAAATCTCAAATAAAATTTAAATTCTTAGATTCTTAAATTCCTAAATTCTTAAATTCTCAAATTCTTAAATTCTTGTGTATTCCGAAATTACAGAATTACAGAAATTCTTAAATACTTAAATTCTTACATTCTTAAACTCTTGAATTCTTAAATTTTTAGAAGAAAATATTTCAAATATTGGAAATGCAATTTGTTTCGGAATGAAATTTTAGTGAGGAATTTGGAATACAATCTGTATTAAAATTCATAGATTTTGATTTTTTTGAATTTCGAAATCTAAAATTTAATCATATTAAAATTTTAGATTTTGGTTTTTTTGAGTTTATATTTTTGAAGTAAAATTTCATTTATTAGATTTTTAATTTTTTTTATATTCGTTTATAATTTTCTATTTTGTTTATATTGGTCAAAGTTATTGTTAAGTCCCTCTGATTTGCAAAAAGAATTATTTTTGGTGACACTTTTCTTGACGTATCTTGAGGTATTTTTAAAAAGGATTTTTTGCTTTCATTCCTTCAAACATAAAACGAGTTTCATTTTTTTTTGTCAAATACTTTCTGTATTGGTTTTTTCTTTGGAAATAACATTTCTTGACTGTTGGTCGCAATTTTTTTATATGGCGCGGATTGGGGTTTCGGTCGGCGCGGATTAGTCGCGGATTTTTTTTCGACTTTCTCGTAACAACCCGTAACAGGTCGTATTTTCGCTGGGAATCGTGAGTATAAAGAACTTTGTCTTGAAAATCTAGCTGCAGTGTCAATCCAATTTTTTTGAACATGTCGCGCGTTATCATTGCCCTCGGCGTGACATTCTATACGTACTTGAATCTTACGTCCCAAGCAGAGCTGATGTCTGCAACGCAACAGTTTTCTGTCGCGTGCAAGCAGCAACATGCCGTGCGAAACTATATAGTGGCGGAATGGGCCACCCTTGGTTTTGGGCTTTAGAATGGATATAGAGATTTCAAAAAAGTGTCCACGTGGTCTATGGATGGTCCCTAGCTAGGCAGAACAATTCCCAGCTCCCGGTGAACTGATGACGAACTACATCTACAGCGGATAAGATACCTTGCAGCACTGAATCTTCGACGTCAATAGGAAATCCTCAGACTGTGATTTAGTTGGATATTATATGTATCCCTTTTATATAATAGTTTAGAAGATTTGCATTCAAGGCTCTTTTCGAGAAAAAAATATTTAACAAATCAATTGTAATGTTACTGATGGAATTTCGGCTCTAAACTCACGATGATATCTAAAGTGTCAAATCTTTGTTTTATAACAAATTACTTTTCTTAGGCACAATATCTTAGACAAATTTAGTCCACCTTCTCCGAGGTGGGAACGACTTCATACAGCACCTGCAACAGATAGGTCACTTTATCTGAAAGAGTAAAGAGGCAATTAAAAATCATGTACTGCGACAACACCATAGACGCAATCTCTCACCCATCCACTTTGGTCGAATGCCGTAGTACACGAACGGCGTGTAGACGGCCACTCCGCTCAGAATGAACCCGACGGCAAAGAAATACTTGGGTGATGGATCGGTTACGATCGGAACCACCGACAGGAAGACCGAAACGGCCAGCGCAAAGATGGGCACAAACAGGGGCACCTTGTACGGCCGGTGGACGTTCGGCTGGGTACGTCGCAGCGTGAGCAGAGCGATAAAAGCGGACCCGTAGAAGAACCAGATCAGGAAGGAGGCCAGCTCGATGAGCGTTTCGATATTGCCGACCATGATGAAGGCGAACGCCAGGATGCCCTGCATGATGACCGCCGGAACGGGCGTTGCTCGACGCACGTGGATGTACGAGAGGGGTTCCAGCATCTGGCCTTCCTGGCTGGCGACGTAGCAGAGTCGCGTGACGCCGAACTGGATGCTGAGGGCGCAACCGAACGTTGATAGGGCGACTCCCAGCGGGATGAGGAAGGAGAAGGAGCCCAGGGTGCGGGCGCCAAAGTCCAGTCCGACTGCTTCCGAGTTGATCATTTCCTCTGGCGAGAGCACCGTCATGTACGCCATGTTCATAAACACGTAGAGCCCGGTAATGATGGGCACGGCGATCACGATGGATCGGGGAATGTTCACTTCCGGTTTCTTGATTTCCTCGGTGATGGTGGTAACGCTGGACCAGCCGTCGTACGCCCACAGACCATTGTAGAAGGCGAGTGCGATGTTACCCGGGTTGAAGTTGGTACCGGCGAAGCCTCGCGACAGGTTCTCGACGTTGCCGATCGCTAGCTGGTAGATACCACCAAAGATTACGATCAAGCAAGCGAATACCTTGCAGAAGCCGAAGATGTTGTTGATCCGGACGTAGAGCTTGACGCTGCTAACGTTGATGTAGGTGATGATTCCTGTTGAATTGAATAGGTGGTGAATTGTTACGGCAATCTTGACGTCGGATGATGGAGTACCTACCTAAACCTAACAGAGCTACCAGCTTGATAAGATTGTGGAGATCCTCTTTGGGCAAGCTCTCCAGTCCGAGCACGTTGATGAACGGCAAGATTGAGTATTCGGCAAAGGTGAGGATGATCACGGCGATCTCCGCGGGTCGCAGCACAACCACGTAAACCCAGGCGCAGATAAACGACGGAAGTGGTCCCCAATATCGGTGTGATTTCTTGAACGCCTCAATGAGATAGGCGTACTCCGCTCCAGATCGTGGCACGATCGTTCCCAGCTCGGCGAAGCAAAGTGCTCCCAGCAGTGAGATGACACCGCAAACGGCCCACACCACCAGGCAGAACCCGACACTGCCGGAGTATTTGAGCGCACCGGTTGGCGATACGAAGATTCCGGAGCCGATCATCACGCTGATGATCACGTTGATGGCGGACATCAGTCCCATCTCGCGTTTAAGGCCGCCGCCTTTGGGCTCGGCTATGTGCGTCATTTCGGGCGTTTTTAAAGTTCGGGAGATTCCTGTGGCTCACTGCCGGATCAGCATGGCTTTGTCGGGGCGATGTAGGTTCTGGCGTGGTTCGTTGCGTACTGCAAAGAGAGACAAGCCACGTGCGCCACCGTGGTTAAGGAACATCAGATAAGAAGCTTGCGGAAAGAGGGGTGGGAGGGCGACCTTGTCGAGAGACTAAACAAAGAGGAAGATGCTGGTGGGATGTTATCAGTTGGAGATAGCTCTCTGTGCAGGGGTCGTCGTACGTCAGCGAACTGCGTTGTTTAGAAATATTTAAAGCCTTCCTGAGCGAGGCAATTGGATACTGTTGTTTAGTTGAGTCTATTGAGAGCCGATAAGAGAACGATAAGAGTATTGTCAGCTTATCATAATCGATGAGTGCATATGAAGTGGTGGTGGGACGAGTAGGATTTGGGGCAGGTTCATGGCGCGACTTCGTAATGTGATCGCCCAATTGTGAAGCAACTGAAAAGCATGGTATCAGTTGAGCTTTGACCTGCTCTTGTCAAAACGTTGTGAAATGATTGATTGATTCAATTTTGTGACGCGTAAATTGGGCTTGCTTAGAACGGAGACGTCTTGTCCACATAGTTTCCAGGTCGGCAAACTGTGGGTGCCCCTGAATTGACAAAGTTTAAGTCGCAGAACCTAATCAATTGTATTAAAGCTAATTGAATTTTGGCTAGGCTTGATTCGTTAACAGTTAAATTTGTCTAGCGCTTCAAATCACCTTCTCTTTTTTGATGATACGCACAATTTGATGTTTGTCAAATATCAAGCATTTAAAAGTGGGGCACGTGCTGGGCTGAAGCATGGTAAACAAAACACGTTCTTGAAACGGTTCTGTTGGTACCGAGCTGGCTGGTTGCTCATTACGAGAACCGGAAAATGCTCTTTGCTGATATCGCGTTGGGACAGCGTTGTGAAGATGAAAGTTGGTTCAATTAGTGTGCTGCAGGAACAAACCAATTGAAAAGTTGATTAAAATTGTCACATTACTAAGGTATGGCACGGTTTGGCCTTTCAAGTAATTTTTTTTTCTGCTCGGGCGATTTGGACCACACTGGTTGCCTGTGTAGATATGAAAGTAATTTGACGCGTGACAAGGGTGACAAGCCACATGAGTCTCTGGACGAAGGTGACGAATCTTGGAATTTCTCGGGCATCGAGAATTTAATTTGACGAATTTCCAGAAATTCACGATACCGGTTTGGCTGTTAATTATATTTATTTAAAGTTGTTTACTCTTGGCTTCGGTTTGCGAAAAGCCATGCAGAAAAAAACATATTTTTTGTGTTTTCCGTTGTCTATTTTTTCAAGAAAATAAAAGATTAAAAAATACTCTGAATTGAATTAAACATAAGATAAAAATGATTGTCTTTTGGTTTTAGTCTTTTCACTTCCCTTATTTGATGCAAGTGCTGAATAGTCGAACTTTTCTGTACTCAAATGAATGCTGAAATGCAACAAGTTGCAAAAAGATGTTTTCAGCACGAGTCTTACATTAAATTTTAAATTTTTAAATTTTATCCAACACTCAAAATAATCCACACGTTGATGCTACCTGAAAAATCACGTAATCCTGATTTTCCCCTCGCTAGGCTCGTTTTACGTGACACACGTAAAAATAATGTGAAAGTGTACTGGCAAAAAAATGTTTTCACGTTGATGTTACGTGAAAAGCCTTATGGTATTTTTCCACTAGGGTTTTCCATGTAGTTTTTATGTATTTTGAAATGTAACTTCAACGGCACTCGAGTGCGCCATTCGGCGAAATTTCTACGTGAATATTTTAGTATGAAAATTGATGGCGTTCGGTGAAGAACTGCTGCCAGACTTGTGGTCGCAAAATTTTATCGAAAATGTAACAGATGGTAAGTTAAATTTAGTTTAAACAGTTTTTTAAAAGAATTAATGTTTTTTTGTTTCAGATGTCTAGAAGAAGCATCTTCTTTCTCGATGGCCATTGGCATTCTGGCCGGTGATATCACCAGCGGTGACCTGAAGAACCCCTCGAAGGCGATCCCAGGCGCAATCTCGGTCATCATCCTGACGTCGATTTCGTCCGTCGGAACGGCAATTGTGGCCGATATTACTGTGGTGAATGACGCCATCGGAAATGTTTCGGACTTGGCCAACGGGTCGTGGATCTATGCCGATTGTGCCCCGGAGAAGTACGAGTACGGATTACACAACTCGTTCCAGGTCATGGAGTTGGTATCTGGTCCAATCATCTACGCCGAGTACGCCGAAAAGGGTTTCTCCGCGGTCAGCAGAATCGGCAAACTTTGACCACATATCATACACATCATACAGTGCAGTCATCAGTTTATTTCCGGCAAGAGGCACGGCATTACAAAGTTGTGTACAGTGAAATCGTTTCAATAAAGTTTAAAAAGTATAAATAAAAAAAATATCTTCTAATTAAAATTAATTCTTCTTATTTCCATCCGAAAAAAAAGAAACTAAAATCAGAAACTACTACTATAAAATTTATATAGCGCTTACTACAACATACATGTAGAAATCATCGATTGATTCATTTAGCTTTTACGTGTGAAACACGTAGAATCAACGTGAAGGGATCTGGCCAAACAAATTCCGTTTCTACTAGGGTCACCTCGTAGAAGTTACGTGAAAACCCTAGTGGAAAAATACCACATAGCTTTTCACGTAACTTCAACGTGAATATTTTTTTGAGTGAACGAGGTTCACCGAGTTAGATAAATCGATGCCAACATTTCAAAAAGCATCATGTACACACCATCCTTTTTGAGAAAAACGCATTTGAATGTTGAGCATCTGTTTTCAATTCCCATTTTAATATAAAAGCAAAATAAGATGTTCTAATGATAACAAACGATGAAAAACCTTGCTTTTATTGATACTTGATCATCCAAATTCAATAGAACATTATTTCCGTAATTTTATTTGAGAAAAAACAAACATAACTTCTTTTGAAATCACCAACGTCTATATCACCCTGCTGTCATTGAGGGGGACGCTTTGTTATGATTCGTTTTTCTTCGCCGAATGTAGGGGAACTATACCCTTTCTCAGCCTATTTCTATTATCGGCCTATCAGCACTTTGATCATGAATTACAGCTTATATAAAGTGTTTTTGACTGTTACAAAGTAATAAATAGCTCAAATAAAAGTGAGCAAGCAACTCTCCATTGTTGAAACATCTGAAATGTTGATTTAATAGCAGAAACGGCAAAAGTGATGAGAATTGGTCGAACGGCTTAGTGTGATTAAAATGGGTATATTTCCCCTACATGGCGCTTTTTTCATGCACTCAAAAAAATATTCATGTTGAAGTTACGTGAAAAACTATGTGGTATTTTTCCACTAAAGTTTTCACGTAACTTCTACGAGGCGGCCCTAGTAGAAACGGAATTTGCTTGGCCAGATCAATTCACGTCGTTTCTACGTGCTTCACACGTAAAAGCTAAATGAATCAATTGATGATATCTACATGTTTGTTGTAGTAAACATTATAGGAACCTTCTAGTACTAATGTGGTCTAATTTCAGATATTTTTTTTGTATCAAAAAGAAAAAAAAAAAGAAATGCAGTTTTAATTCCAATTTAAATCATAGTTTTATTCAATTTTCCTTTTATAAAGAATGTTCCAGTCTCTCATGAAACCGAGCAGGAAGACGTTCGTGCGTAGCTTTCTGTTTCCGCTGTACTTCGTGGCCGCACGGGAACCCGTTTCGAAGTCGTTGTCGTTAGTCGTGGTACTTCTGTCTGTGCCACTTTAACGTGGCTGCACATCACCAGGGGGAGGTTCTTTGAGAGGAACTAGGCAAAGTTTCCGATCAAGTTGGGTGCTCGGATAGTTGGCCAGGATGGCGTGGCCAGGAAGATGTTAAAGATGATTGGGGCGACCACGTTCAGCTCTCGAATTCCGTACACGGGTTCGTTGATCTTGCCGGATACAGCTTGCTGCTCCGAACAACTTTGGCGCGGGCACCACACTGGCCAAGGCCGACGAGAAGATGGCCGCAAAGCAACCTCGCATCCCGGCAAGTGTCCGCAATGTCCGTGACATTTTCGGTTGCGTCGATCACCACGACCAACCACTTACATTAGAACGGGCCAGAATCCAAGTGGCCACCGGTAAAAGTATGCTGCTTCCAGAGTGCGGCGGCTGCAAAAAAAAAAAAATAATTATTTATAAATAAAATCATTCAAACTTTATTAAACATACCGTCTGTTCTATTTTTGATGAAATTTTGCGAGAACAAGTTCGGCAGTAGGTCTTTGCCGGACGCCAACAATTTTCATACTAAAATAATCACGTAGAAATTTCGCTGAATGGCGCACTCGAGTTACGTTGAAGTTACATTTCAAAACACATAAAAAATACATGGAAAACCCTAGTGGAAAAATACCATAAGGCTTTTCACGTAACATCAACGTGAAAAACTTTTTTTGCCAGTTCACTTTCACATTATTTTTACGTGTGTCACGTAAAACGAGCCTAGCGAGGGGAAAATCGGGGTTACGTGATTTTTCAGGTAGCATCAACGTGTGGATTATTTTGAGTGTGATGCTTTTTTTTTCGTCACGAGGTTCGTGTAGTGTTTGACAGATTGACAGGGCTATATAAACAGGGACTGCTGATGGCAGAGATTTTGTTTATGTTACTTTATTTAAAATCATGATTAAACAGACTTTACTGAAGTAACTTTTGCTCATTTTTGGTGGAGAGGTAGCTCATTAGGAGTACTTTCAGAATATGCAACTACCGTCGAAGTACGAAGAGAAAAATCAAGTTTTGCAACAAGTTCCATACAACATTTTTTGCAATTCCGAAAAAACATCCGTTGAGTATAATTATAAGTCAAATGTTCATGTTTTTTGTCAATAAACCGTTTGTAATTTTTTTTTGAAAGGTATTACTTTTCGAAACAAGTGCTGAAAAGTTCAAAATTTCAGCATGCATTTCAGTGCTGGTAAGTAGAACTTTTCAGCATTTATTTTCAAAAGTGTTACTATTTGATTCTATTGTTTTTGGTACAAGAAAGTAGGCTTCTTGAACAAGAATAACTGGAAAAGTAAGTTGTTTCACGACGCAATAATGAGTAAGTCTTTTTTTTTGTTATATTTACATATACATTTGAACAAATTGTACTCCGAAAGGTCGACATGAGTTCATCAAAAGTGTTCAAAAAAACACTGCGTAAACATTCAAAACCGATAAGGAAGGACTTCTCATGTCACGGAAAATAACTTTCTCTTCATTCATTTCACTTCTGAGTGATTCGCTCCAGAAACTCTCCCGGTGCTGATAACTTATTCAAACTCAGAGCAAACACACTGATAATCACTTCGTCATCGAACACTGCCCCCTGGTCAGCTTCTATATGTTCCAGTACGGTATTCCAGGCAGCACTTCACACATTGCCTCTAATCACTAACCACAGTTCGATAACTGCTGCTACTGCTGCTAACGACCAGCTTAATTTGGACAAATTGTGAAGAAGGCTTCAACGCGACGTTTAATCACTAATCCTATCAATCACTCCATTCAATGGCAGTCGTACCTTAATGTCCACTGAGGACTCCAACAGAAAAGAAGTAGCGGATACCGGCGATTCCGGGATTCGCACGAGGTTGACGAGTCGAGCGCGTAAATCGTACTGAGGCGCGCGCGGTCTTTCGGCCTGGAC
The DNA here is from genome assembly GCF_016801865.2 of Culex pipiens pallens. Lineage (NCBI taxonomy): Eukaryota > Metazoa > Arthropoda > Insecta > Diptera > Culicidae > Culex > Culex pipiens. Next base: position 15,076,629 of record NC_068939.1, read on the forward strand.
TAGAAGCAGCGAGCGACCATTCTTTCTCTCTCGCCAAACGGACCACGTGGTTCCCGGTTTTAGTTGTGTGGCAGCGTCCGTTGATAACGAGGCACTTGATGAACTTTGAATGGAACATTCTTCTCATTGAAAGATGAATTTGGCCGCGTGAGAACCATTTAGATTAGAGAGATGAAAAGGGAAACGATGTTGGACTGTGATTTTTATTGAATGAAGTGCAAACCTTGAATGGAGGAATTAAAATAAGGGACCATCCATAAACCACGTGGACACTTTAGAGGGGGGGGGGGGGGGGTATGGCGATTGTCCACAATCCATACAAAACATTTTTTTTGTATGAACAATTGTCCACGAAGGGGGGGAGGGTTGAGATTTCCATAAAAGTGTCCACGTGGTTTGTGGATGGTCCCTAAGGTTAGTAGAGTATTCAACCGGAATCAGATAATGCATAAAAAAAAATCTTTAATTTTAAAAAGAAAGAAAATGTAGAGTAAATTCGTTATGCTATTATGGGACCATCCATAAACCACGTGGACACTTTTTTGGGAATCTCGAACCCCCCCCCCCCCTTCGTGGACAGTTGTCCATACAAAAAAAATTGTTTGTATGGAGCGTGGACAATCGCCATACCCCCCCCCCCCTAAAGTGTCCACGTGGTTTATGGATGGTCCCTATCGAATGTTTGATAGGTGATGATGAATTGAATTTGAATTTCTTTTGTATAGAATTATCTAAGGCCGATCTCACGCACACTTGCGCACCATTTGTTTTGCTGGCCAGTACAAAATCTAACCTCAATCTTTTTCGTGTACGTACACGCAACACATGCGCACGTAGATAACTCTATTAGTACTGCCCTCCAGGTGAAATAATACCTTGGTTAATACAAGCACGTGTTCTTTTGTCTTTTTCACATTTTTTTGTCCCGTCTTATTTAGTCTGTATTTTTTCGTACAATTCTGGAAGGATATAATTCGAAGGGGGAAAGGATAACTAGTTTGAGAAAGACGAAAGGGGTTGAGAGGTTTGTCTGCGTTTTTTCGGCACTTTTTTTTAAAGAAATAATGTGTGCGAATTTCTCAAAGGATGATCATAATTCATAAGTATTATTTAGCCTACAGTATGTATTTGAGGGAAAGTATGTGACCTTTGTAAACTCTCTAAAGCCCATTTTTTTCGAAAAGGAAGCTTCTCTTGTTGGAAGGTCATTTTGAGCACCTTTTTTTCTATTTTCTCCAATGATAAAAATAAATAAAAATATTTAAAGGTTTATTCAATTCAATTCAATTCAATTCGGTTTTATTGGTGAATTATCAATATACAATAAGTTCTTTTGGAATACATAACAGAGTTTTGGAGTTCCTTTCAGCTGTGTGTTATATCATAATCCATTTTGGAACAATTGTTGCTTGTAGTTAAGGGGTTACCGAAAGTAAGAAAAAGATAGGAAAAAAACTTACTAAAATTGCAAGGGAAAGGGGATAGAAATAGAGAAAGCTTAAAACTAGATCACAATTTTTTATCCTTTATAGATGTGCTTAATCATCCGCTCCCCGAGGGCCAGAAATTGCTCCGCCTTGTTACGGCAGGTCCGAAACCGCGTCATCATCTCCCCCGCGAGAGCAAAGAACTCCGGCAGGGTGAAGAGATCTTCCCCGGTGACTCCTTGCTGGGTCGCATCGCCGCTACCGGCAGCGACCACGCTTGCAAATTACCGCCCCCACCCAGGAGGGAACGCTGGGTTGTCCGTATTTAAAGGTTTAACAATTTAAAATTTACATTGATTAAATAGTAGTTTATGCAACAAGTTGCAAAAAGAAGATTTTTTAGCACAAGTTGCAATTTCGAAAAACATTACGTGTGTTTTGTCAATAAACCGTGTAAATAAAAAAAAATGTTGAAAAGTGTTACTTTTCAAAACAAGTGCTGAAAAGTTCAACTTTTCAGCATTTATTTTTTGAAAAGTGTTACTATTCGATTCTGTTATTTTTGGTAAAGAAAAGTAGGCTCTTTCGTCGTTCGAGAATGACAGGAAAAGTATGTAGTTTCACGACCGAATTGCAAAAAATGCATTTTTCAGTTGTTTTGCAATCATTAGTTTTAAAAAAATCTCAGTATTTTTTATGCGAGAAAAAATGCGTTTCTAATTGCTTTCAGATGATGAAATTTTATTTACATTAAAATCTTTATGTTTGTTAAAAAAAACTTGTACTTTCCTCCTAATTTTTCTGGCCGATTTTGAAGTAGAGAGCGACATATAGTTTGAAAAATATTTGCTACGGCCTAATTTGTTCATCAATGGCAGGACAGCGACTTGGAAATGTTTGACTTATGAAAAAAAATGAAAAAATATAAAAATTGATTTTACAAGCCATGGTTTTAACATTTGAATGAAAAAAGGGTTTTAAAATGCATTTTACACCTGCCAAGATGTTTTGCAATCTTTAGTTTTCAAAATATCAAGGTATTGGCGAAATATTTCTATTTGTCGAAAAAAAAAAAGGACAACGGAATTTCACAAAAAAAAATGTTGATCGATCTCAAATATGCTGAATATGATTTTAAACGCAGGATAATGCATTTCAAATTATTTTCAGTTCATTAGACTTCTTTATCAATTAAAATTTTGAAGTTTTTTTGAAAAATATTTTTTTTGCTCCCTGATTTTTCAATTTTTGATCTTGAAAAAGCATTGGAAAGAAGAACTCTTAAAATTTTACAAAATTTTAGGATTGGAAGTTTGACTTATTTTATGTGACTTTGTCAATGTTTTCAGAAATGTCATTTTTTTTTCTTTGGCTGTTTTTTACTAACATTTTCTATATTTTAAGTAGAAATAAGTAAGCAGTAATTTGTGTAGTGTCTCAAACTATGCCTCTACGCATTTTTTAATTTAAATATTAATGGTTTGATTCTATAGCAGAAAATGTGAAAACAAGCAAAAAATTGAAAAAGTGACTGTAAAAATATAAAAAAAAACTAGATAGACAAAAGGGTAGAAAGGAGGGTGGCCAAATACTATCAAAAACAAGCATAAACTAAACAAGATAAATACAAATTAAAATACTAAAAATGTTGTAAGAAAAACATAAAACAACAGAAGTAAAGTTTTTCCTACAACAAAAGTTGCTCAAAATGAACACGGCAAAAATAAAAAAAATTGGGCAGTATAGGGTTAAGGCAATATTGTAAATTTATCACGATCTCAAAATGTTTCATTTTGGCTTAAATGTTGAATTTATTTTCTCAATAAATTTTTGAAAATGATATAAATGATTAAAACGTCAAAACATCTGTCGGATTTTTTCATAATCATCTTATTTCAGGTCTCAACTAACACTTTGATAGAACAAATTTTGAAAAAATCCTGTTTTTCAATGTTAAAAAACGATTTTAAAATTTTTGATTTTCCGTACGTTCTACTCAACTAGTGGGGCAAGACGAACAACCCGTTGGGGCAAGAGGAACAATGCATGAAACAACATGTTAATTTGCTAACAAGTGAACTGCTATCACTTTGAAACATCAGATTAGAATGTATTTGAAACGTTTCTTTCATTTTTAGGTTAAATAATAATATTTTACTAAAAATTTGATCGTTTTTACGAAAAAAATAATTATTTAGATGATAAATAGTAAATTTTCATAGTATCACTTTATTTTGTATAGACATTTTTTTAAACAATTGTTTATCAGTTTTTAAGAACTTTTTTGTATTTATTTCCCAATAAAATATGTTGTTGCAGCAATTCGTAATATTTTCCATACTAAAAATCCATATGGTACACTTGCCCCACATGAACAAGATTTTTTAAAAGCTCTCAACAAAAATAACCAAAAGTTAAATCATACTTTCTAATAGGTGCAAATCATTGGTTGGAACACTACTGATCAAGGAAAAATAGCATTTTGATAAAATGAGCCTTATAACGAACCCTAAGCCTTATTTTGTACTTTCCAAATATTATTAGAAAACAAAGGTTTTTGGGGTAGGCGTGGCTGAATGGTTACGCTGTTCGCTTTGTAAGCGGAAGGTTCTGGGTTCGATTCCCATCTGCCCCTATCGAGAAATTATGGAAAGAAGGAATAATTCTGAACACTTGAATATGAACGAAAAATTCATTAGCTCGCGGCGGGGTTCGATCCCCCGTCCTTTGGGTCAGCAGACAAAAATGCTAACCACCAGACCATCGAGGCTTAGTTGTCTAGAAGGATTAAGAATGCTATAAGAATCCAAGAAACTTGATTGGAATCTGTGTGAACCTAAGAACAGGAAAATGCAATATTGAATGCAAGTTGAATTCAAGGACACTGGTTGCATAATTGTGAGGCGAATATTGAACTTTCAACACGACCAGAATTCACCACAAAAAGCTTGGTGAACCGAATTGGAAAGCTTCCAAAAATGAATCCAAGAACATACGAAGAATTAAGGACTATAAATAGATTTGACCGGCCGCATCACTTACCACGGTGAATCCTGGCTTCACATCCATCTTACTAACACCCTCAAACCTCACGTGATACTTTGTCGAAGACGCAGCTGATTTAGCGGTCTTCATCACTCAAGTATCGGACTAAAATTCCTATCCACTTCCCCCGTGTCTTACCACTGGTCGTGGCCGGCGCTGTGATTGGCTAGCATGATAGGGACATTTGAAAGTTGCGAAGTGGTGATGATTGGTTCCTACTCTTCATCTGTGGTCCACGGAGCAATTCTTGGAGGTCCTGGTCAATAACAGAGTAGCAACTACGGGTAGACACCAATGCTATGCTATGCTATTATTAGAAAACAAAGGTTTTTAGAAAAACTTCATTAAATCTTATGCCCCGTGGCGTTTAATTCGTTTTGGCGGTTATGTGGTAGTAGAATCAGCTAATTGCATTGCTAGCAACAATTCCTCATACTGGAAATAATCAAAATTGTAAAAATTACGGCCGTTCGAGCGATTGTTCCTCTTGCCCCATATGGTCGTCTTGCCCCACCTTCCCCTAAATTGCTAAACGGCTTAAGGGCTCTCTACATGTTATTTCCAGAGCAACATTTGAAAGGGGCGGTACGACATTGCTCTTACGGCCTTTCGTCCCATTTAAACGCGTGTAATAAAAGGCCGTAAGAGCAATGTCGTACCGCCCCTTTCAAATGTTGCTCCAGATTTTAAGGAAAAAAAACCCTCGGTTATTATCAAATTTTTAGGGCCATTACGAAGAACATAAATAAGGTCCGGTTATATTCAGAAAGCCAGCCTTTTGTTCGGTTTCTTAATTTTTTGCCAAAAGTATATTTTGTTACAACTCAATAGATCTCAATGTACATGTACAATATATTGCTCAAATAGGTTATTTAATCTTGTCAAATGAAAATAATATTTTTCAATACAATTACAGATGGAACAATCCGAATGCTTGTATGAATTCGCGCCAAACGAGGGGTAATACACTTCCATTGAGCGGGCCTAAATAGAACATAAAGCGGGCATTTTTACTCATTGCATATCTGGCAACACTGCTACGAAATGTCAAATCTTGTTGACAAACATTAGTAAAAGTAGGTGCAGTTTAAACATTTTCGAAGAAAATTTGCAAAATATCATTCAATTAAAGCTATTATTGAAGCTAATTTTCTCCATCAATGACTCGCCACGCCCGGAACTGTACCGCTGGGGCGGTTTACACCTACCACGAGAAGAAAAAGGACGCTGCCTCGTCGGGCTTCGGAACATCGTCCCGTCGCTTGGGGAAAGATTCGGTCAAGAGCTTCGACTGCTGCTCGCTAACGCTGCAGCCGTGCCACAATCCGGTCATCACGTAATTTTACAATCAATTTATTCAAGTTAAATGGTGTGGCATAAAAATTGTTATAATTTCCTTTCAGTAAGGACGGCTACCTGTTCGACAAGGAAGCCATTCTGACCTACATCATCACCAAGAAGAAGGAACACACCCGCAAGATGAAGGAGTACGAACGCCAGCTGAAGCAGGACGAGGTGGAACAGAACGAGAAGCTCAACGCAGAGAACAAGAAAAAACTGGACAAATTCATCTCCACCGAAAAGAACATCATCAGCACCAAGGTGCCCAATCCGGCCGATGAAATCCCTAGCACCAGCGGTGCCATCTCGAACGTGTCGCTCGGAAAGCGCAAGGAACTGCCCAGCTTCTGGGTTCCGTCGCAGACTCCGGCAGCCAAGATTACCAGGATCGAGAAACCGGATGGGAAAATTTACTGCCCAATCTCGAACAAGCCGCTCAAGGCGAAGGATCTGATTGACGTGAAGTTTACGCTGGTCAAGGATGCCTCCGACAAGAAATCACTGATTGCCAAGGAGAATCGGTATATGTGTGCCGTGACGCATGACATTCTGAACAACTCGGTTCCGTGTGCGGTGCTGAAGACGACGTGAGCTTTTGATATGTTAATTGGTGAAAATGAGGATTAAAACATTCAATTATTTGTTCTAGCGGGGACGTTGTCACGATGGAGTGCGTAGAGAAGCTCATCAAAAAGGACATGATTCATCCGCTGAGTAATGAGAAATTGGAGGAATCTGACATTATTCCATTGGAACGGGTAAAAATAATTTTCTGGATTATTTTGTAGTTTTTGATGAAATGTTTTTCTTTTAGGGAGGTACTGGATTTGCTATTACAAATGACAACCTACAGGCTAAGGAAGAACGTCCAGCTCTGCAATGTTAAAATGCAATACAATTTTATACTTTTATTCTACTCTCAACCTGAAATATATATTAATGTATGTCAAGTAGACGAGTTTTTGTTCAACTTTTCAAACCATCCATAAATTTTCCATTTTTTAAAAAAGACGCGTGGATTCCACGCACTTTTGTCAACAACCCAAAACAGAACTTGACTCATGACTCATGACAACCTTTTAAAACAGCCAAAAAATTCTTCTGCGGTTGTCATGCGGCTGTCATGCAACCATTTTCCTGCGGTCGTATCAACGCGCGTGAACTCTAATTATTGACGCCCGCAGTAATATTCTCATCAAAATAAAAAGATGCAATTCTCCAAAGTTCCAGGGTAAATACAATTTCTGTTTTTTAATCAGCAGGCTGGTTATAAAAATCACTTAAGGTTCTGAAAGGCATCATTTCTGATCAGCCATGTTTGTTTTAGAAATACAGTAGTTGTTCGGTAACTGGGCGTTGTTTAACTGGGCTGCTTTTTAACTGGGCGCTCGATAACTGGGCCGTAGCCCAGTTAAAAAGCAGACAAACGTCAAAAAACCAAAACAAACCAAAATGACCGAGGGGTTAATGGATGCAAAAATCATATTCAATAAATAAAAAAAACTTTTTTCAAACTTTTGTTTAATTTCAAGTTACAATTAAAGAAAAATGAAAAGTAAGTATTGTAAATAAATTTGAGTAACTTTTATTTTTATATTTCATCTGGAAAATATTATGCATCGGTGGTCCCCTCGTTATTTTTTGTTCAGCCCAGTTAACGAGCAACATTCGGTGACTGGGCTACGTTCTCAGCCCAGTTACCGAACAACTACTGTACAACAAAAATAAAAGAAAAATAACAAAGCATTAAGCTTGGCCTTAAGTGTTGCATTTTTATTAGGATGTAACAAAATGGGTAAATTTTGCGGGCATGACTAATAAATTTAAATAGGATTTAACCCTTAAAATTGATGCGTTTTGGTGTTAGCCAGTTTTGAGCCCCTTAACGATTTTTGCATTTTTAGCTCATAGTTCATGTTTCAGAGAATAAGTTTGCCGAAAAGTGCGAAAAGATTAGTCAAATATTCAGAATGTTTCAGAATTTATAATACCGCCGCTCAAAACTTCAACCTTTTCTTAAAGCTCTTTCCGAACCAATCAAGCTCATATTTGAGATTCGGGCTCAGTGATACATCTTCCATGTCTGCCTGTGTGGATCAATCGGACCGCGCACTGGATTCACAATCCAGAGGTCGCCGGTTCGAATCCCGTGGCAGACGCAAAAATTCTAAGCGTTAATATAGGTATTCGGTGCCCTCTCCCCGTGCCATACCTTCACACTTAGGAGACCCGGGAGGCGGAGTCTTGTCGCAAAAAGAACGATACACGCCTGTGGATCCGTTGACGAAACCGCAAGGTTTAAGAGGGCCACATTATAAGGTGTTACGTCGATTCCGTTTTTTTTCTGATACATCTTCCATGCTGGAGATTATTTTGAAATCCTTCCGGTTAAAATGATACTATAATCATGCCCTAAAATGCCCGCAAAAATAACCCTTTTTGTTACATCATAATTTTCATATTCCTTTAGAACAGTGGTCACCAAACTGCGGCCCACGGGCTTGTTTTGAAATTAGTATGGAATCTGACCCACTAAGGAATGTTTTATTATCTGATTGATAAATTTTCTTTTCCAAAGAAAAAAAAAAAAAAACAAAAATTGGGAAATCACTATTCTATTTTTAATTTTAATACCTACAATTTTGAACTTGGGAAGTATTAAATAACCATTTCTCATTTTCCAAAACGGTATAAAAAAGTATTAAAAGTTGTTGATTTAAATTAAAATAAAATCTTAGCCAAATTAGAGCATCATGAGTAAAGAGAAAATTTGACAAAACGATGCTCCAAATATGGATAATTTATTGAAATTTAGAGAAACTAAACATCAACACACCAGAATCCGGAACTAAATAATAATTTAAAAAAATTGATGATTTTTCAAAATCTTTATTTTGCGAAAAATAAAATTAATAAGATATTATCTAGCTGGAATCAATAATTTCTATCAAGCAGTACAAATTAAATAAAATCAAAATAAGCTAAATCAAGAAATAGCGTAATTTGATATTTTAATTCATGTTCCCAAAAAAGAAGAACGCAAAAATATAATAGCATCGATATCTGTTAAAAAACGTTACTTAATCCACCGATGGTGGTTGGTGCCTTCCTCACAATTATGTAGGGGAGAGTGGGGAGACTTGATCCCCTTTTTTTGTATCGCACATAACTCTGTCAATTTCTCACAAAACTTTGATCTTTTTGCATGAATTGAAAGCTTAAACATTCAACTATGTTTGGCTGATAAGGGTATTTCATCGGATAAACTCTTAGAAAAATGCCAAGCGTTTTAAAAAAATATTTTAAACCGCCATTTTCAAAATGTTGGGGGTAATTTGATCCCCCTTTCAACATTTTGAAGAAATCTTAAGCAAAATGTTTCTTATTAATCCAAACTTTTAATTTCCTATAAGATACAGCAATTTCACATTAAACCTGTACGTTTGTGTTCAAAATATAACAAGTTTAGCATGTAAAATATTTAAAAACTTAAAATTTTCTTTTTTAGACCAAAATTGAGCATGTTTACAAAAGCTGGTCATTTTTGTTTACAAAACTTTTGAAAAATGGTACAAACTACAGTTAGTTATGTACAACTATACTGAAGGAAACTATGTACGAAAACCCAGCCAAATTATTTAATCTTGATGCTGATTCCAGTGACTGTAAAAATGCAGGGATCAAGTCTCCCTAAACGCACTTTTTTAAACAATTGATTGTAAAAATAGTATGACGATAAATGTAACGTCAAATGCGTAAGGGTTTTGGAGTTGATATGTTTATCAAACAATTCATGTATAAAAAATATTTTTTTGAATAATTTTTGAGTGTTTTCTATACTTATCAAAACAAAGAAAAAAGATCTCTTGGAAGTTTTTTGCAGCACTTCTTCGAAAAATGTGTGTAACTCAATCTAAACATTTTTTATTTTTTTTCTTGGTTTTCTACAATGAGTTTTAGTCAATTTCGCACAACTTTCTAGAACAAAGCTAATTGTTTTACCCACATGCTGACGAGATATAGGCTTGGGATCAAGTCTCCCCGGGGATCAAGTCTCCCCACTCTCCCCTACATATTTGTTTCTGTAGTAAGAATGTCAAACCTACAAATTTTATCTAAATTTTACTTCTTACAACATATCTACATGGAGTATGGGGTCTAGAATCCCAAAAATCATTAGACGTAATATTAGAACAACACCTACGGGGCTGTTTCATGAAAATTGTTCACTTTCAATAGTTATATTACTTTAAAGTTTTTTAAGCCTTAAGGCAGTAAAAAAATATATCTGTTCATTTTTCCCGGGAGTTTCAAATCAACAAAATCCCGGGAGCCAGATCTCCGGATAGATCCGAACAACTTTTTCATAAACATATTTGAGATCCGGCCTCTGAAATGTGTACAAATGACACTTAGGTGCTCATAAATTTTGATAGGGTTATCAGATCTTCAATCTTTTGGGCTTGTTGGAAAGGTCTTTTGATTACCTATCCAACGATGGGTCGCATGATAGATCCGGACAACTTTTTCATCAACATATTTGAGATCCGGCCTCTAAAATGTGTACAAATGACACTAAAGTGCTCATAACTTTTGATAGGGTTATCAGATCTTCAATCTTTTGGGCTTGTTGGAAAGGTCTTTTGATTACCTATCCAACGATGGGTCGCATGATAGATCCGGACAACTTTTTCATCAACATATTTGAGATCCGGCCTCTAAAATGTGTACAAATGACACTTAGGTGCTCATAACTTTTGATAGGGTTATCAGATCTTCAATCTTTTGGGCTTGTTGGAAAGGTCTTTCAAATACCTTTCTAAAAATGTATGATCAGACGGGTTTTCTTACAAAAACCACCCTTTTTACAATCTTTCAAACTTTAGCCAGAATCGTTTTTTTAGCATAACTTTTGAAATACTTATCAAAACTTCAAAATAGTTAATATAGGTCTTGTGGGACCCTAAGACGGATCGAATGAGACCAGAACGGCCCAAATCGGTTCAGCCAGTCCGGAGATAATCGAGTGCATTTTTTTCGGTGCACGGACTTACAGACATACACACGCACAGACATTTGCTCAGAATTTGATTCTGAGTCGATAGGTATACGTGAAGGTAGGTCTACGAGGTCGAATTAAGAAGTTTATTTTTCGAGTGATTTTATAGCCTTTCCTCAGTAAGGTGAGGAAGGCAAAAAGGTAAGCATGATTTTTAAATTCTGCACGAATGTCCCAAATGTTCCAATGAATTATTTAAAAAAGTTTGACATACAATTGTATAGAAATATTGGATGTTCGAGATAAGGGGCGACAGAAACTTAGAACATTATTTGCAACAGCCTTATCTTTTATTTGATTATCATTTCTAATAATTTTCCAAAAGCAATCATAATTATTTTACATGTTAATTTTATGGTTATTTTTTTGTTTCTCAATATTTAATTTTTCAATAAAGATAAAGCTGTTCACGGTGTATTTTTTCGAGACCTCAAAGATAAAAAAATCGGTATGTCTGGAATTTGGCACCGTGAAAGAAGGGCTCTTTCCCGACATTTTGCGGGGTCCAGCAAAATATTTCGTCGGGGGGTCTAGAGCAACTTTTTTTTTGAAGATTATTTTTCGATTTTATGGGTTATTTGTACAAAAAAATCACAGAAAATCGGTACATTCATGTTGATATCACTCAAATTTCTTATGAATGTGCTTTGTGGACTCTAACTAACTATATTTGACCAATATTTGACCTCCACCAAAAAATAAAATCGAACAAAATTCACCAGATTTATAGCTTTCTTTGAAATAACCCCAAAATCCAACTTGAAACCCCGGTACGGCCGAAAGTAAATCTTTTCTTTGTACAATTTGTCATAAAACAACAGATACACATTGCCCTGATACGAATTTTTAGCATCAAACAATGAAAAACATAGATTATTTAATAAATAACCTGTTTATTACCCAATAGGTTCCAAAAAATATTTTTTCAATCCTCAGCCACATCACACTATTAAGTTTTAAAACATTTTAGAATCAATCACATTGTAGAGAACAGTTTTCTGAACAAGTTCCATAAAAAAGTATCAGTTTTGGTTCAATATAAGCAGAGATATACCCAATTTCCTGAAATAAATAGTGCCTTTCTCCAAATTTCTTAATTTAATTACGTTTCACATGATGGGCACTGCCTACTAAGATATTTTTTATGATGATAATTTTTATTCAAACATAAAAATTATAACAAGTTTTGACGAAATTCATGAAAATTATTCAATAGCATTCATTACCAAACTCAGTAGGCAGTGCCCATCATGTGAAACGTAATTTAATTCTAGATTAAATTTTCAAAACAACCTATCCCTCATGGGTTTCCTATGCAGATAGGGCCTTTTGAAAATTTAATCGAGAATTAAGAAATTTTGGAGAAAGGCACTATTTATTTCAGGAAATTGGGTATATCTCTGCTTATGTTGAACCAAAACTGATATTTTTTTATGGAACTTGTTCAGAAAACTGTTCTCTACAATGTGATTGATTCTAAAATGTTTTAAAATTTAAAAGTGTGATGTGGCAGAGGATCGAAAAAATAATTTTTGGAACCTATTGGGTAATAAACAGCTTATTTATTAAATAATCTATGTTTTGCATTGTTTGATGCTCAAATTCGTATCAGGGCAATGTGTATCTGTAGTTTCATGACAAATTGTACAAAGAAAAGATTTACTTTCGGTCGTATCGGGGTTTCCAGCTTGGATTTTGGGGTTATTTCAAAGAAAGCCAGAAATCTGGTGAATTTGGTTCGATTTTATTTTTTGGTGGAGGTCAAATATTGGTCAAATATAGTTAGTTAGAGTCCCCAATGCATATTCATAAGAAATTTTAGTGCTTTCAACATGAAGGTACCGATTTTCTGTGATTTTTTTGAACAAATATCCCATAAAATCGAAAAATTATCTTCAAAAAAAAAAGTTGCTCTAGACCCCCCGACGAAATATTTCGCCGGACCCCGCAAAATGTCGGGAAAGAGCCCTTCTTTCACGGTGCCAAATATCAGACATACCAAATTTTTTATCATTCGATTGTTCTAAAAAACACACCGTGTGTTTCATCAAAAAATGTATCTTTAAACATGTTTTTTTTTCAGCCAGATAAAATGATTGAAAAATATTTCAAAAGTTTTTATAAATAAATTCCTCACTGTTCGAAATTCAACATTATTTTTATTATTTTACAAAAAAATAAATTTTATGTGATGTTATTTATAATAACATAATATAACTGCTTAATAAAAATAATATATTTGGAAATGTTCATTTCAAAATTTATTCAATTTATTTAAAAATCACTGCCCAAATTTTCGATTTTTCGATTTTTTTATTTTTCTCGTGTTCAGGAGGTCATTTTGAGCAACTTTTGTTCTACGAAAAACTTCTCTTGTTTTATGTTTTTGTTGCTTCACTTTTAGTATTTTAGTCTGAATTTATCTTGTTTAGTTTATGTTCGTTTTTGGTAGTATTTGGCCTACTCTACCACCTCCTATCTTACATTTTGCATATCTATTTTTTCATGTTTTTACAGTAACTTTTTAAATTTTTTGCATGTTTTTTACATTTTCTGCTATAAAGTGGCACCATTATCATTAAAGTTGTGAATAAATGCGTAGAGACATAGTCTGGGGCACTAGAAAAATTACTGCATACTTCTTTTTACTTAAAATATAAGAAATGTTAGTAAAAAACACTGCAAAGTTAACCTCTAAAAAAATAATATTTTTAAAAACATTGGCAAAGTCACATAAAACAAGTGAAACTTCCAACCCATACATTTTCTATAATTTTAAGAGTTCTTCTTTCCAATGGTTTTTAAAGATCAAAAATTGGTTGAAAAATGGATTTTTGGCGATTTTTTAAATCGAAGACGCGGGGTTGGGTTGTAGAGGGTTAATAGAAAAGTGAAGAGTTACAAAATTTGTCAAGCTTAAATGAAAGTTCAGTCCAAATATATTTATAAAACTATAAAAAAATGATAAAGTGCAAATTTAAAGAATAAATGTATAAAATTAAATCAAATTATATTTTTTGATAAAAAACTAAATTATTAGATTGGATTGATATCGAAGCATATTTTGTAATAATTTTAAAAATTGGAAAACATTTTGATATATTTGAAAATCAAATGAAAAAGTTGAGCTTAAACTAAGTTTATCAAAGTACAACTTTTTAACAATTAAAATTTTACAATTTTCAGTCATTTTTGTTTTGTTATACATGCGGCCCCCGAAAGTTGGCGGTATTTGCTTTTTAGAACACAATTAAAATACATAAAATGATAGTAAACGCCAAATGATATCAATTCTGGAAACCTCAAATTAGAATGACTCCACACCGGGCTGAATTGCAGCCCATGGCAATTGCAACGGACACGTGTCCCCCCACAATTACAGATGGATGGACACAAGATCGGACAAGGTTGGCAACCTTGACGACTAAACTGTTGGATGCAGTTTTTTTTCTCGTTGGGCATGGGATGCTGCATTTGCGGTTAGATTTGTTTATTTTTTATATATTCATGTTGGGTAACAAAATTCCAGCTGTGCGGTAATATCAGATTTTGCTCCAGGATTGAAGCTGGGGATGGTCAAAATAAAAATCTTTGATTTGATCTGTCATATTGTTGCAGAAAGCGACCATGCGTCTCCTTGTTTTGTCAATTTCGTTTAGCATTTTGGAGACGCATGGTGCTTCAAGATAGATCCCAACTCTTGATCACTCCTAACCAACCCGGGAAATCTAATCCAAAGTGCACATGTGTAACTGAATCCCTCAATGGTATCAAGGGGAACCTACTGTAGCCTCAAGCTCTCACTATAACTCTAAGTAGTGGTTACTATTATAGAGAGAAGAGTACACCCAACAAAACTCAGATCACCCGGGACTTTGCCGGTCAGTAGTGCATTCGGGCTGGTTCGGAGCAAAACGTTAAATAGCACAAGCCGCTCCAGGAACCGCGCGCGTCGCTTCAACTGCATTTAGTGTTGTACTAAGTGTGAGTGTGCGAAAAAAAAAAACAAATTCTTGTGAGTGTGTGCCAAGTGGGAATCTTCCAGCGTTCATTCAGCAATTAATCAGAGTGACTAGTTGGAGTTTGTGTGATAGTGTTGAGGCAAAACAGTGAGATGGTGGCGTAGTGGTGTGTGTATGTGTGCGGCGGCGGCGACTAAGTCGTTGACAGAGTGATGACGATTCCAGAATACTAGCGTCGAAGAGTGTGCGACCTTCACTGATAGTTAGCATTGTAAATAGTGTACTAAGTTTAGTGGTTTTGCGCGCGTTCACGACTAGAAGATTCGCTTCGTAGAAGGAAGCAGAGTACAACTTTATGTACAAAAACAGCCGGTCGATTTGGTGAAGGAGCTGGGAAAGGAATATTCTACTAGTTTGTTTGCTGGTCCGTGGTAGATTTGGATAATAAGCGAATATTTGATGGAGATGCATGGTCTTCGGAGCTGCTGCTGTTGGCTGTAGGGGATTATGGGGTGAGCAATCTAGATCGGTGTCGTTTTATGGCCTATTGTTTGGTAGTAGAAAGTATGATTACAGGTTCGAGATAATTTCTACAAGGCTTTGCAATTAGTTTTAATTTGTTGACACAACTTTGTTGAATCAAAATGATTGGTCAACATTTTTCCTTGATTGTACTGTTAAAGAACAATAGATTTCATTATATACTGTTTTTTTTGCCAATAGCGTACATAGCAAATTTTTTAATGCCGTTTCAATAAAATAAATAACTGAAAGCGGTTTAGTGATCATCACTTTTGCTGAAATTTGACAATGAACACAATCATTGCTGAAAAATCAATAACTGCATATCTGTCAAACTGAAATGTCACTTATGACTTATTGTTTGGATGCTGCCGAGCGAAAATACTCTTTCAAATGTGTTGGTTTTTAAATTTTGTATTTTGATCTTTAGAAACAAAGTTAAGAAAATGTGAATTACAAATGCCTCGATGCTAACCACCTATTTTTTTAGGTTTGGAGGATCGATGAAATAAATGTATAAATAACAGAACTGGAAACATTTTTAAATGGAAAGCAAAATCAAATTTTGATAACTAAATGCCAGTATCGATTTCTGAATCTTCAGCAAATGATCTGTCAAACTGACATAAAAAAAATCCTGAATTTTCAGCAAAATAATTTTACTTTTCTTTTGCTGAAATTTCAGTTGTTTTGACAACCAGTTTACTGAAATTTCAGTAAACTATCTGTCAAAGTGACAAATGTGAGTTAACTAAGAATTTAGTAAAATCTAAATTACTGATTCGTTTACTGATATTTCAGTTGACAAATATTCAGCTAAGCTTTACTGAATTTCAGTGAAAAAAATTTGGTGTGTATGGCGTTACATTTCATATAATTTTGAAAGTATCTAATTTATTGAGAAGCGTTCTTGACCAACAAATATGTTTTTTTTCAAGTTTTTAAATAAAAAAAAAGAAGAAAAGTTGATTTAAACGAAATCCTGAATAAAAAAAATCGATATATGGATTTTTTTCTTTTTTATAATTTAATCTCACGATAAGCAGTGATTTGTTTACGCAAGAAACGTTATTTTCACGGGGATAAAATTTCCAGAAAACATAAAAAAAAACAGAAATTATTTTTGACATATTTTACATAAATATTCAATCATCCTTCAATGGAGGTGCGGATTCGAGTGGTAGAAATGACAGTTCTCCCATAAGGAATATATTGTAGAAAAAAGCAAAAACTGCTGGAATGGAAGTGCTCCATTATCATAATTATTTTTTCTCGTGACAACAAAATTTTTCTTCTTCTCAGTAATGTAAGATTATAAAATTGTTTAATCAGATGATTTAATAAATTATGTTTATTTAAAACGTATTAAGTGTTAAGGCTAGTATGGAGATCGGAAGGAAAGGGGTCAAGAAACAGCTTTACGAACAGCAGAACAAAGGAGAGGGAGCGTTTTCTTGGGGCTTTTCTTCACCCTCTCTGGCTTGCTTTCGCTGCCGCTGCTGCCCATTTGAATTTTTTCTTGACCGATTCCTTCCGAAGTGCATGCACCGCTTTAAGATCTAAACCGGATATTGCTAAAGCAAGAATCCAGGGCGTAAAGCTTACTTTGACCAGGCATTGCAGAAAGTTTAGGAAATAGGTTTTTAAAGTAATCTTTAACATTTTTCTAAAATAAATAAACAAACATAAAACAAACGCATGTCAACTGAATTAAATATTTGTTGGTAAGTTTGTTTTCTTTTTTTCCCTCAAATTAGTCAGTTTTTTTAAATTTTTAAAAATTGAAAGTGTTAAGCAAAATTTTAACTTTTGTTAGGATCATTAAATTAATGATGGTTGAGCAAGGTTTGATACTCTTTGCTTCATTATGGTATACCAGGCTTATACATTTTTAAATGTTGCTTTTCAGTTGTTTTTAAATTGCAAATAAAGACTAAATTAAAGGGACAAAAACTTCGAATTATTGTTTTTGCCTTACTCAAAACAAATACATTTTTCAATTATTGTATATTTTATAAACATTAAAAGCATGCACATCACCTTCGTCAAAATAAACACTTAATATTACACACTGCATGTACAATTTTTGCAAACACAAAAAAAAGTTGCAACCGACGGGATTCGAACCCAGCACCAACAGTTAGGACTAGCGCCTTAGCCCGATGGAAAGCTGTAAGGATAAACGCATATACGAGCTTGACATTTCGGTCAAGTAGGTTTCCCATACTGATGGGCTACATATTTTAGGGTGTAAAATCACATAAAATTGCATAAAATAATGCAATATTTATTTTACACCAAGGCCTTTTACACGCAGATGGATAACTACTTTTTTAGCTGTGTTGTCGTATGGTAATTGCAATTTTATTCCAAAAAAATCTGAAATAATAATTATTGGTGAAATTTGAATCGAAAAATACTTGTACAATCGATTGTAACTTAGTTAAAATACTTTGCAAACGTGTATTTTTAATAAAATAGGGCACTTTTTGCATATTTTTAATTCTGGGATAACAGATCGAAAATAATAAAACTTCAAGAATAAAAATATTTATAAGTTCATAGAAATTTTGCAACTTTTCAATTGCATCATAACTTAATCAAAACCTTCTAGAATGTAAAAGTTTGGCTTGAAATTAGCAATTCAGTTTTTGGTTATTGTAACGCTTGTCAGTATGGTTTATGGAAAAAAAACATTAAAGTAAAAGGTATAAAATTCATAATACACCTAACCAGTTATTTTGCAATTATTAGTTTTTAAAATTTCTAAGTATTGACGAAAATTTATTTTTTGTGAAAAAAAAGTTTTTGCGGTGCTGTACATGGGAAATTCATAAAACGAGCCCAAACATGCTTGAGAAAAATGCATTTTAGATTGTTTTCAGTTGTTTAGGCTTCTGCAAAATATTTTTTGCCCCCTGATTTTTCGGACCAATTTTGAAGGGGGGCGACATAAACTTTTAAAAATATTTGTAATGGCCTACTTGTTCTTAAAAACCCAAAAGTCTCATGCGCTTTTTTCCGTTCATTTATTTTATAATATCTATTCTATTTTGCAGCAACACTTGAAAGCGTTTAAATGTAATAGGTAGTGCTGTGTCATCAGTAAATTGCATAGAGCCTACTCGATGGTGCCGGCCCTACTTTTCGCGGTCATTACTAGTTGGATTTTTAAATTTAATGCTCAATCGAGTTTTTTTTTGGAAAGTTTAAAGTGATGAGTGAGCACCTTGAAAATAATACTTACTCTATGACGACACAAGTTAAACAGGTGTTATTTAATAAGATTCAGCATTTTAATTAAAGACAACACAACAATACAGTTGTATAATTTGAATAAACTCAGAACACGAGCAATCGTACCCTCACTGAAGAAGGGGGTAAGACATCATTATAAAAGTTCAAACTTTTCCGACCGAGGGGAACAACAAATGCAGTGATTTGTGCAATAATTACCATCCCCCGTCATATTATAGCTGTTGTTGTGATTGTGTTTGTGCCGTCATTCCTGTTAAAGAGCAAAACTAAAAATAAATAAAACGGAAACTTTCAAACACTGCAGTGCAAGGTGTGCAGCAGCGCCAGATTGATAAGATAAAAACAATGTTTTGATAGCTGTGTGTAATGTTCACCAAGAGCAATAAAATAACAACAAAAATAGTAGGTAGTAATGCAGAATAAAGGCTTTCGAGTTGTGCAAATAGTGAATGAAAGGCAAACAATCCTGTGATGGTGTGCATTTGTTGGACTACCCCTATATTTTCGCAAACAACAACAACAACAAAAAGTGGCGCAAGTTCAACAGACCGCGCGCGCTCACTTGATTTGTGTTTGTGTTTGTGCGTCAGTGGGCTGTTGCTGTTGTTGCATAACATTGCAAGACGGGAGTTGTCTCTCTCGGGATGAGTACACTTTTGAGAAATAGCGAACCGATGACTTAATTGATCTTATATATGGCTAAATGAATCATGCAGTATGACGTAACTATTTATAGGAAAAATAATGGAGAAGGAAGTGTATGGCCTGCTTGAGCTATTTTGATCTACGTTAATGATTTTGAGTATATTTAAAATATATTTTCTTGGCAGGAGAGTTTCTCCAATGTTGGCTTTAAAATCGGTTCTGTCAATGTTATAACATTTTATTTAGTCAGATATTTGTGCAAAAACACTTTATAAACGTCAAATATCATTTTATACTCCAACTTCCACATACCCTCCTGCCACGTGGTGGCTGATTGACATGTAGCGTCCTCTGATCGAGGCAGCCTTCTTAGCGTGCTTTGATTTATCCCTGTACATTTTGCTGGGACCATGAGAATTTCGGCGACGCCGGAATGAATCTGCTTCTAGGCAAGATTAGAGGCCTCGGATCATCTTGCACCCTTCAGAGGAATTGTTTCCCAGACCATCCCCTTGGACCCCATGGTATGCAAAAGTCGTTAAATTTCAACGACAGACTTGTACAGAGCAATGTACCCAATGGCTCAAGTTTTACGGGTTAATTCCCATTTAAACTTGTTCCTGCTCAAGGCAAGCCAATTTTCAACCAAATGGGTTGAAATTTAGGCTGTAGGCCCCATTTTGAGTACTCTTTCGGGCAATCTCATATACTTTTTGATTTGAGCAATTTTAATTTTTTTGACCCGGGCTTATAAATACACAGCAATTTCATTTGAAAAGAGCCTAAACCGAAAAATAGTTCTTAGATCGGTCTCAATTTTTTTCTGGGGGTTCCTTCGCCAACATAATTTGACCCGCATTTTTTGTTTGGCCATGTAGGTCACTACACCGTGCTAGGGTGGTCCCAAAAATGGCAATTTTCGTCAATTTTAGCAAAAACCACATTTTTCAAAAGATCATAAATCCACGTCATTTCAACCGATTTAAGTTGTCATTGACACAGATGAAAAGTGATAAGTTGATCTTTTAAGGGGTGTACCCCATTCGGCATAATGGACATTTGGCATTACGGGTTTTCAAGAAGGACGTTTAACATAATGGACGTTTGGCATAATTGGTCTAAGACATCAATATTAAGATTTTTCTTCTTTTGAAATACTTTGCTGCTAATTTTTGTAATTAATTTTTCCTTCTTTTATTATAAATTCAACCTAACAAAGTGATGTAAGTTTTGCCAGTCTTTAAATATTTTGCAATAAAGATTTTATACTATTTTCCCTTTTCCCTCCTTTTTTAAATCCAACCTCAAGAGTGTATGTGCATTTTGCTCTTCTTTAAAGAAATGTAATGAGTTTTTTAAAGCAATTTTTCTTATATTTTAAAACTTAAAGAAGGCATAATCATTCAAAAGCTGTGCAGTTTGTTTTTTTTTCAATATTCTGCAATTTTTTTTTAAATGAAATTTTCTCTTCTTTAATATTCAACTTAAATAAGGGATGTACATTTTTTCTTTCTTTAAATATTTGACAAATGAGTTGTTATGAAATTTTCCCTTCTTTTATTTTAATTTCAACTTTTAGAAGGGAAAATCTCTTTAAACAATTTTTTTTGAATATTTGACAATTGAGTTTGTTTATGAAATTTTTCCTTCTTTTATATAAAATTCAACTTATAGAAGGAAAAGTCTCTTTAATGATTAACATTTTGCCACTCTTTAAATGTTTGACAATCGCATTATTTTTATGTTTTTCACCTACATCTATTCAAAAAATCAATTTAATTAGCATTTTTTTAAAAATTGTTCCTTCTTTAAGATTAGTTTTAAATAAACAAAAGAAGGGAAAGTTGCATAAACAATTTTATTGCAAAACAATTAACCAACAGAGAAAAAATTGCAGAAATGATAGAAATGTTTGAAGTTGGTTTGAAGAGAACATATATAAGAATTTCCCTTCTTCAAGTTGAATATAAAAAAGATGGGAAAATTGCTTTTAAAAAACTTAATTGCAAAATATAAAGAAAAGCTAAACTGTCTCCATTGTCGAAGATTTGAAGAGGTTTTTTCATCTTTAAGTTGAAATTCAATAAAAGAAGGGAAAATTTAATTAAAAAAATATTATTGCTAATTGTAAAGCAAACAAGAGATATTTCCTTCTTTGAACTAAATTTTAAATAAAAATATCAAAATTTCATTAAAATGCTTTATTGTGAATTATTCAAAAAGGAAACAATTTACTAATGGGGAAAAAAATGTAGAGAAACATAATTTTTCGAAAAAAAATGATAATCTCTTAAAGTAATATAAAAAAGGTAAAAAAAACCTTTTAAAATATGATGTTTTTTCCAATTTGAAATAATTAATATATGTAAATGTAATACCCAGTCTTTTTACATAATTAAAATTACATAAAATATGCTTGAAGCGCTAGACGTTTTGCGGACCTTTAAACTATTTTTTTAAATTTTCTTTAATGAGCTTATTCAATGCTCACGTTAGCCGAATAATAATTTTAATATTTTAACATTTTTATTGATTACTAAGTGCAACTGTTCATCTTTTTTCACAACAAAATCTGGATTTCCAGTCAAAATTTTTTAGTTTTTTTAAATCTCGGGAAAACCGGGATAAAATATAAAAAAAATCTGGAGATTCTGATTTGTCCCTGGAATAAAAATCCATAACCCATTAAAAATCCTTTTGAAATGTTAGAAGCAAGAGTAATTTTTTGAAAGGGCTAAAAGAACTAACTAACTAGCCTTCAATAGTTAGGTGACACTGAAAACTCGTTTTAAGCTAAATTTAAACATTAAAAAGATTTATGTCAGCAAATCTTGAAAATTTGACAATATTTGTTATTTCCTTCACGATTTGTAAAATGCTTCTACAAACTGGGTTACCAGGTCAAAATTTGAAAAAAAACTAGAAAAGTATCGATTATAAATCTGGAAAAATCTGACAGACTTCAAAAGTTTGTAGAAGTCAGATGGTTTTAAATGCCTCAAAAATGTTGAATTCACATTTTCATTAAGAAAATCACATTCTATTTTCTATGTTCAATTAAATTCGTTCATTTTATTCAAAAAGTTGTTCCAAATGAGCATAAAGTGAAAAATCTGTCAATAACTGGCACAGAGAATCTTTATTCTGGCAAAATGGCTTATTTCGTCATAGGATTAGTCCCAACAAATTTTGAGAAAAAAAATAAATAAAAAAACACGAAATCGCCCGATTGTATAGAAATTGGCTAAATTTTTTAAGTTAAAAAAAATCAGATTTGTAAAAAAGAAGTAAAGATTGATTGAAAAAGAAGTAGGACTTGAATTCTTAGAGATTTTAAATTTTTTGTGGATCAATCAGACTTTAAGCATGCCTCAAGTTACTGTTTGCCTCGAAATTTTGAAAATAAGACTTGAAATTTGCTCCAAAGAAGAATCCTGGTACTTGAGAATCTGTCTCTTGACCATCATCCATCAGCAGAAGCTCTCCGGCCGTAATTGCAATCATCAAGACCAATTTGCAGCCTCGCATGCGCTGCGTCGGGTTGTCGCAATACAGTAGTGGAGTGGGTGGCTGGCTCCACTTTCCGGCCCAAGTTCAAGTTAACGACCGTTTGAGATATGTGCGCACACACGTGTCGTGCACACTTGGCCGTCTACTGGCCAGTCGGGGGTGGAACCTATTAGAGCAGCTTTTGTCCACATGACCATAACCCTGACTCGCGGAGTTCTACTTTGCTCACAGCTATGCACCGCTGACTGTCCAGTTCAGTCCAGAATACAAATATTACATCATTGACGTAACACTGTGCAATCGTGTAACAGCTTGTGTTACTGTTTGTGTGAGTGAGAGGGGTAGTTGGAACTTATACAAGTAGAATGCTAGTCGCACTCTAGTGTGCGAGTAAATGCAACGTCCTGTGTTAGCTGGAAAATAGTTGTTCTGCTGATAAAAGTGCAACACGCGCCAGCCGGCTCAACTATTTTGCGCCGTTTTCTTGTTTGACCCTTTAAGTTTCAGTGTTTCGTTTGTTTTTAAAAAAAGTAAATCAATTACAAGGTTCATTGATGCAAAAAATCGTAAAAATAACAAAAAAAAAATCAGACTAAAATTATATCTTAAGTAATTGTTAACCCTCTACAACCTAACCCCGCCTCTAGACGGGCTTCGATTTGAAAAATCGCCAAAAATCCATTTTTCAACCAATTTTTGATTTTTAAAAAGCACTGGAAAGAAGAACTCTTAAAATTTTAGAAAATTTCAGGGTTGGAAGTTTAACTTGTTTTATGTGACTTTGCCAATGTTTTTAAAAATGTCATTTTTTTAGGGGTCAACTTAGGCTGTGTTTTTCACTAACATTTCCAACATTTTCAGTAAAAAGAAGTATGCAGTAATTTTTGTAGTGTCCCAGACTATGCCTCTACGCATTTTTTTGCAATTTAAATGATGATGGTGCGATTCTATAGCAGAAAATGTGAAAAACATGCAAAAAATTGAAAAAGTGACTGTAAAAACATGAAAAAATTAGATAGGCGAAATGTAATTATATTAGGTGGTAGAGTATGCCAAATACTACCAAAAAGAAACATAAACTAATCAAGATAAATGCAAATTAAAATACTAAAAATAAAACAAGAAAAACATAAAACAAGAGAAGTAAAGTTTTTCGTAGAACAAAAGTTGCTCAAAATGACCTCCTAAACACGGGAAAAATAAATATTTTCGAAAAAAAAATTTGGGCAGTAGAGGGTTAACGATCTTTTGCTCTAATTATCTCGGTGATTTATTTACTATTTATTTTTATCAAATTTGATTAATTAATACTTGTTATTTTTCAATCGAATCAACAAATATTACTTCCAAAATAATTTATGCAAACAAACAAAAAGTGCATTTTCGTGTTTTTATTGCAGACTGCAACTAGAATGTATACTACATCATTGATGATGATGGCATAATGATGGTGCTGGCAATGATTGCGATAATGTTTATTTACCTACTACTTGGAAGGCTTCTCGAGCTTGCATGTATGCACTACGGTTGGTTGTTTCGGTTGTGCCCGGTTGGGACTTTGTTTTGTAGTGGGGTTGCGTAATCCGAGCCCGACCGCGGGATGATTCGATCTTTGTGCCGCTGCTGCTGCGCTGAGGTTTAGCATTATTCGCTAATAAAGTGGCAATTACCGGGATAGGTTAAGTGGTGTTGATGGCAGAGGTACATACTAGCTTTATATGGGCACTGGCGGAACTGGGCAGGAAATGATTTGGATGATGATGATCGAGTTGTTTTTTTATTTGTTTTATGGACGCATTATTTGTTCATTCAGGGGACATTTCTATTTAATTGCACGGATAGAAATCTTGTGTGCGAATCCGTAAATAAATGTACAACATGTATTCGAAAACAGGTGTTGTTGTCGTATTCGTCATGACATTTTCTTTCTAAATTGAAACCAATGATGTCGATTTTGAGAACATTTGCTTCGAAATTCGTTAACTTTTATTCTACGGATTCGCTTGGATTTCTATCCTCATGGATCGAAGGACTGGTAACCCTCCACCAAACTAACCCTGCTTCGATCTAAAAATTCGTCAAAAATCAATTTTCTAATTTTTGAGCTTTGGTGTCTTCAGAAGAGTTGTTGCAAATAGAAAGGAGCAACTTTTGGATTGGTTGAAAATTAGGTTGGTTCACGATTAGGGTGACTTTGAACATCTAAATTTCCAGGAATATTCTAAAAAAATGCATGGTCGAGGTCTAGACTTCTTTAGCCCCGATTATCCAAAGCTTCGATTACATAAACTTTAAAAAATATTTGCAACTGAAATCGGTTTTTTTTTTCTAATTTTAATTTTTGTATTTCTTAATTCGGCTGGAACTTTTTTGGTGCCTTCGGTATGCCCAAAGAAGCCATTTTGCATCATTAGTTTGTCCATATAATTTTCCATACAAATTTGGCAGCTGTCCATACAAAAATGATGTATGAATATTCAAAAATCTGTATCTTTTGAAGGTTTTGCAAAAAATCTTTGACCGAGTTATGAATTTTTGAATCAATACGGATTTTCTCAAAAAATCAAAACTAAGTCGCAAAAATGTTTCAACTTCATTTTTCGATGTAAAATCAATTTTGCAATCAAAAAGTACTCTAGTGAAATTTTGATAAAGTTCACCGTTTTCAAGTTATAGCCATGTCACCATTTTCGAAACTTTTTCAAAATAGTACAAGTTATTAATTTTTTAAAATTGGTGCTCATGTTTGCCCACTTTTGAAAAAAATATTTTCCATACAAATTTCACAGCTGTCCATACAAAAATGATGTATGAAAATTCAAAAATCTGTATCTTTTGAAGGAATTTTTTGATCGATTTGGTGTCTTCGGCAAAGTTGTAGGTATGGATAAGGACTACACTGAAAAAAATGATACACGGTAAAAAAATTGGAGATTTATAATTTAACTTGTTGTCACTAAAACTTGATTTGCAAAAAAACACTTTATTTTTTTTTGATTTGCAAAAAAAACACTATTTTTACTTTTTTTATTTTCTGATTTTTAGAGGACATTAAATGCCAAATTTTCAGAATTGTGCAAACAATCTCTGACCGAGTTATAAATTTTTGAATCAATACGGATTTTTCAAAAAATCGAAACTGCAAATTTTATTTTACATCGAAAAATTAGGTTGAAATTTTTTTGCGACCGATATTTTGACTTCTTGAAAAAAATCAGTATTGATTCTAAAATTCATAACTCGGTCAAAGATTTTTTGCACAACCTGGAAATTTCTGAAAAGTTGGCATTTGATGTCCCCTTAAACATATAAAAATAATGTTTTTTTTTTGCAAATCAAAAAATATTTATTGTTTTTTTGCAAATCAAAAAATATTTAGTGTTTTTTTCGCAAATCAAGTTTTAGTGACAAAAAGTTAAATTAAAAATCCCCAAAAAAATTTTACCGTGTATCATTTTTTTCAGTGAAGTCCATATCCATACCTACAACTTTGCCGAAGACACCAAATCAGTTTCAGCCAGATTAAAAAATACAAAAAAAATCGAATGACCGAAATCTGAGAGAATTGCTCAACTGTCGTTTTTTTTATAGTGACCTCATTTTGTGTCCAAATCTGTTTGTTGAGAAGGGATTTTCTGATCGATTTGGTGTCTTGCGCAAAATTTTAGATTATGATTAGAACTTTTCTGAGAAAAAAATTGCACCTAAAAAAACTCACGCTTTTTTAATTTGACGTTATAATTGCAAATATTTTTAAAAGTTCATGTCAAATAACCACCCCCCCTCCCCCCCTCCAACATGGTTAAAAATTGGCACAGAAAATCAGGGGCCAAAACATGTTTTTCTAAAAAACTTATTTTTTTTATGGAACTAGACTTTACTAAGAGTAAAACTACCAAAATAAGTATGTTTTTGAATTTCAATTTTTATATATATTATGAGTATTAAAAAGAAATCTTTTTTTTAAAACTTCATCATCCCGGTACGAGAATCGAACTTACGACCTCTGGATTGGAAACCCAGCACGCCGCTAGTCGAAACCCATCACCTATATTTACTCTTTTAAGGGATCTGACTTTGCCGAGTCAGTAATAATCAGTCAATAATCGTTTTAAATTTGAACTAGAAAATGACTTTATAATTTGTTTGTTAAAGTGCACCATTTGAAAGTTGATAGCTTTTACAGATTGAACCTTTCACAAAATATTATCTTTTTCAACTATAAAATATTGTATGAACAAAATAACACGCCTGCATAGATTCGTTTTGCTGGTTGCTGAGATACAGCCTCTTAATTCAAATGTTTTGACAAATGAGATTTTCTTAGTTGCACCTCATTAGCTCTCAGTTTTTAATTTACGAGGTTTTGGAAACTACTGGTTCGATTTTGATTGTTAAAACATTAAAACTTTGTAAACATTTCTGCTCAGCTTGAACAGCAGAAAATTTAACATTTAAAAAAAACTAAAAAAAATACAAAAAATTCAAGACACTTCAAGAGGCTGCACCTCCACAACCAAAAGTCCACTCACAAGTCTTAATATGAAAATTTTAGGTAATTTTCTCAGCTCATTTTATGCAGGAATGATTCGCCTTCATACATTTTTTTGATATTGAAAAAATGATTTTTTTAAATTACAATTTGAAAATGCCTATAACTTGAAAAAAGCGTAATTTAAAACTAAAACTTTTTCAAATATTCTCATAATACATTCATAAAAATATTAAATACAAATTTCGAAAAAAGTGCAAAATTTTGGAGAATTGTTCGGACGAAAAATAAAAAAAATAAAACAGGCGACATCCAATCCTATAACTTCAGCGGAAACAAAACTGGAACAACACGTCAATATACTCCCGCATCCTTCCACAAATGCAGCCCCATTTGTATTTGCCAACCCGTCAAATATTTGTCAGAAACAGAAGTTTCAGCTCACCAACAACGACGACGACCGCACTTACCTTCTTTTTTCCGATTAGCTCATAATAATCAGTTCCAGATTTTCACGGAGTTTTCCTCCCCTCCCTTGCCTTTATTGTTTGCCGTCCTGTTGCGCCAGGTATATCTTATTTCCCTGCCAGTCAAGATGGAAGAGGGGAAAACCCAATGAAACGTGTATCGTGTATTAGATAATCGAGCGTAGGATTCCAGCATCTTTTGTGTGTGGGTTGTGGGATGACTTGATTTTAAAGAAATTGTATACTATAGTTCTTTTTTTTTAATTTTTCTGCGGTGGTTTCATATAAATTTATATTTAACAAGCCTTACCCGACAAACTTTGTTCTGCCTTTTTTTCGTTTGTTGACGTTTTTAACTTTTTGGCTTCTTCAGCCTCCTGTGATCAAAATTTGATTATAAGTAACTTTTCCCATACAATCTGCAGATTTTCCGGAATCGGTTCCAGATTGGCCAAAGTTGTAACTTTTTGGCATAAGAACCTTCCTTGGACTTATACGAACCCAACGCAACAAAGAGCACCTCGATTCGACTCGTTTTGACGTTTTGAACTGATTCGCGTTCGAACAAAACCGTCGAAATTTTTTATATATATAGATTTTTAATATAATTATCCTAGATTATCCTTAGATTATGAGAGACATTTTAATTTTTATTGCCTTATTCTCACCTGATCGGAAAACTCTCGTACAAAGGAATTTATTATTTTCCCGACAAGGACGATTCCAACTGAAAGTTTACACATCATCCCCAGCTCGATCCGGAGAAAGATGGGATGTTTCTCGTCGAACTTTTTTTTGTTTAACTTGTATCGTCAAGTGTATAGGACAATTTGCAATATCATATCGACGGATGCTCGAGAAAGGAAGACTAAAATTGGTCAGCACAGCTGTCAGTGACAGTCTTTTCGCTTTATTCAGTGTTGTAAATTCAGCTGTTATTGTCGGTTATTCAATTCAGTACAAACGAGAGCTGAAATGCACTGGCCCTTAATTGGATGCAAGTGCGAAGAAAATAAGAAAATTGATCAGGTGTGTAATGTTGCCTTTCTTAATCAATTTCCCTCCTTTATCAGCGACTTCCCATTACTGCAGACGATTCGTGGAGCAAAAGTTCTCGTTTTGTTGCTGGCTACAATGTAATTTTCATCTTCGTTTCTGTCACCTTCTTTCAGGTGTTTGAGCGATGCGTTTAAGGACGATGCGAACAAAGAATGATCTATTCAAAAAGGTGAGTCGAGAGTTACTCAATTATTTTCGCGCGCGATAACGAAGGTAAAAGGAAAGAAAAATAGGTGTGAGATAATCATATGGTTTCGCAATAATCATCGCGCCTGACAGCGGTGGGGATGAGCATTAGATACTATTGGGTTGGTGACGATGGCGAGTGTAACTCTATCCGATTTGCCAAGGGACTATCGGGTTCAGATGAGGAAAATTAATTACTTCTCGCCTGACTGTAGTTTTGATGAGAGCTATTCTCTACCAAAACCGGAAATGGATTTTATTTGTATTTTTTGATTTGGCTCAAACTTTGTGGTGGCCTTTCCTATGACCAAAGAAGCTATTTTGTGTCATTGGTTCACCCATACAAGTCTCCATACAATTTTGGCAGCTGTCCATTAGGGTGCCCAGAATATGGGACTTTTTCTCAAAACCTCGCTCCACAAGCTGAATATTGTTCCTTGAGCTATTTTAGGACTCTGGGCCAAATATGAGCAAAATCGGTCAACATTTACCCATTGATACTCGGAGGTGAAGTTTGTATGGGGAAAATCGAAAAAATGTATGGGAAACCCAAGTTTCTTACGGTTTGGTCTGCACGATACGCTTTTTTCTTCAAAATATTCCCAAAAGTGAGATTCTCATTTGAAAATTAATGCTCTACAACTTTGTAGAACATACCAAATCTGTAAAACTTGACCCTGAAAAGTTATTAGAGATTTAAAACAGTCATTTTTGTATGAAAAACATTTTTTTCATCAAATTTAGGCTCGGGTATCAATGGGTTAATCTCAACCAATTTCGCTCAAAATTTGCACAGATGCTTAAAATAACCCAAAAACCCGTTTTCCGCTTGTGGAGCAGGGGGTCATTTTTTCTGGGCACCCTACTGTCCATACAAAAATGGTACGTAAATATTCAAACAGCTGTAACTTTTGAGTGAATTTTCTGATCAATTTGGTGTCTTCGGCAAAGTTGTAGATATTGTTGAGGACTATTGAGAAAAAAAATAGGTGCAAGGAAAAAAAAATTTGCCGATTTTTAAATTTACTTTTTTCTCACAAAAACTCAATTTCCCAAAATATGTATTTTTTGATTTTCGAGATTTTTTGATATGTTTTAGGGGACAAAAATCCGCATCTTTTGAGCAATAGAAAAGTATGGTCAAAAAATCTTCCGCTGTGTTATGATTTTTTGAAAAAATAGTGATTTTTGGAAAAAATCAAAATTTCATACAAAACAAAATATGACCTTTTTTTAAGTAAAAATAAATTTGCAATCGAAAAGTACTTTACAGATTTTTTGATAAAGGGCTCCGTTTTCAAGATATAGCCACCGAAAGTTTGATTTGAGCGAAATATTTGCAGTTTTTCGATTTTTTTTAAAAAAGTGACCATGAGTGACCATTTCTGAAAATATTTATGTTGGAAAGTTCAAAATTTTTTCTTTAAAATTGTCTAAGAGACATTAAAGATTGGACCTCTGGTTGCTGAGATACAGCGGCTTAAACAAAAAGAAACAGGAAAATTGTCCAATTCAATTCAATTGTGTTTTTATTAGAATTTAACAGTTCTGCTACAGGATGTTACATTTGCAATTCAGAGATTTGGAGAACCTTTCAACTGAGATCAATTCAAAAGCCTTTACTGGGAGGGTTGTTTCTAAGTTTAGATTTTGCTAGCTGAGTGCTCTTTTAGGGAAAATAAATTTTGAGAAAAAACCTTAGATCTATGTTTAGCTTAAAAACCGATATCACAGTTGTTGACGGAGGTGTGCTTCGATGAGCGGATTCGTTGACATCCCACAGGAAGTCCTGAAGGTTCTCGTTGCCTTTCCGATGCTTGCGTCGATGGTGTCGACGCCGGCCAGCTCGTGTAAATCGTCGGTCGGGTACCAGCTTGGTGCGATTTGGCGCAGTTGCCCCAGACCACAGCAGCGTATGTCAGCATCAGCGGATGATGCACTTGACCACGAGCGACTTGGTCTTGATGCTCAGCTTCGACTGCCGATTCAGCAGGGAGTAGAGCGCTTTGGTGGACCGATCTACCTTCCCGATGATGTAGTTCACGTGAGTTTTCTAAGTCTTACCCAAAAAACCCACCATTTTCTAATTTTAAAATCTCAGCACTTAATGGTCCGATTTTCAATGTTAAAACATGAAAGATTTGTGAAATTTTTCGACCATTTTGAAATTTTTTTTCAAGATTTTTGAATCAAGACTAACATTTTAAAAGGGCGTAATATTGAATGTTTGGCCCTTTTAAAATGTTAGTCCTTGCTGAGACATCGACTTTAGAAAATGGTGGGATTTTTGGGTAAGATTTAGAAAACTTCAATTTTCTTGTTTCTTTTTGTTTAAGCCGCTGTATCTCAGCAACCAGAGGTCCAATCTTCAATGTCAATGTCAAAATATAATTTTGGAAATGGTCAATCATGATGGGCGCTATTTAAAAAAAATCGAAAAACTGCAAATATTTCGTTAAAATCAAACTTTCGGTGGCTATTTCTTGAAAACGGAGCCCTTTATCAAAAAATCTGTGAAGTACTTTTCGATTGCAAATTCAATTTTACATAAAAAAATTAGGTCAAATTTTGTTTGGTATGAAATTTTGATTTTTTCCAAAATCACTATTTTTTCAAAAAATCATAACTCGGCTGCAGATTTTTTTACCATAGTTCTCTATGGCTCAAAAGTTGCGGATTTTTGTCCCCTAAAACATATCCAAAAATCTCGAAAATCAAAAAATTAATATTTTGGGAAATTGAGTTTTTGTAAAAAAAAACTAATAAAAAATTGGCAAATTTTTTTTTGAGTGTACCTATTTTTTTCTCAATAGTCCTCACAATACCTACAACTTTGCCGAAGACACCAAATTGATCAGAAAATTCTCTCAAAAGTTACAGCTGTTTTAATATTTACGTACCATTTTTGTATGGACAGCTGCCCAAATTGTATGGAGACTTGTATGGGTGAACCAATGACACAAAATAGCTTCTTCGGTCATAGGGAAGGCCACCACAATGTTTGAGCCAAATATTTCGTAGAGAATTGCTCAGGAGCTCTTTTTGTAATGATTTGGACTAAATTGAGGAGTGTATTTAGATTTTTTTACTTTAATGTATTACAAGTTACATTATTTGGTTAGTATTCGTTGTACGTGGCAATGGTGCGCACCAGCCTTTATGATACTTAATTTTACCTTAAAAGCTTATATTCGGGGTTTTGACTAGCTTTGTGAAAAAATAAGTTTGTGTAAAAAATCACTTTTTGGGCATTTTGATCTAATATTACCCCTAACTCAATGCGGTTTTAAAAACACCCAAAAAGCAAAAACATAAACATTTTGTTTATTGAACCTTTAAAAAAAACTCTAGACTTGCTTTTCGTTATCCTTTATGATACTGATAATGTTTGTGATACTTTTGAGCAAATCTCTACGAAATCAGTTTTTAGAGGACCAAGAGTGGAAAACTTTTGAACCACAGGAAAGCATAAGTAAAAAAGTAAATCTTTCGCTGTTCCTGAGGGGAACACCCGTGAAGAGTATCGGGGCCGGCATTTACAAAGCGGATTTAGTGACAGATTATTAATCAACTTAATGTTAACATGTTAAGGTTAATGTTACCATTCCATAGGTTTTCTTCCTAAGGTGTCTTGATAAGGTCCAGTTTGTGACGATACACTAACTTCCCTTTACTAAGCAATCGAATCCAGAAGGAAAAGATCACCAGTTGTGTTGGTCCGAGCCGGGATTTGAACCCCGATCTACCGCTTACGAGGCGGAAAGCATGGACAAAATAAATTTTGCAGAGGTATTCACTTTGAAAAAAAAATCATCATTGTAAAAAAACAAAAAAATAAAATGTTCTTGATGAATTTGTAGAAAACCTTTTTTTAAAGCAAATTAAAATCTGCTGGCAATTTTTTTTCACAGATTGCGCCGTTTTTGAGTTTGTTAAGCTTTTTAAGGAATAAATCCAGGTTCCATGTATAATATTTTTCCGATTTATTTTTAATAATGTCCATTTAAATTTTTTCATTTTTTTCACGTAGGTAATTATAAACCATATTGATTTTTAGACTTTGAAATAAGGACGAAAGATTGGTGAGATGAGCCTTACAAAGAATTATAATTGAGAAAAATGTTTTTTTTTTTCAAATGTTTTCCAATCAGCCTGATGATAGCTCAGCAACTACTGGTCTGATTTTCAATGTGAACATTTGGAAATTTTTCCAATCCTTCGAATATATTTAAAAAAGGAAAATCAAATCCAACATTTTAAAAGGATAACAATTTGTGTTTTTGACTTCCGTTTTTGTATGGACAGCATCCAAAAGTTGTATGGAGACTTGTATAAACTAACCAATGACGAAAAATGCCTTTTTTTGGTAACTGGGAAGCCTCTTTCCAAAAGTTTCAGCAAAAAGAAAAAAAAGGGCAAACGAAATCCATTTCCGATTTTATGAAGAATTGTCTTTTTGCCTATCTTTTTTTTGTCTTGTCTCAAAAAAATATTTTCAATCTTAATGTTATATGCGATTCTTGATGTGACTTTTTTTTATATTAGCCACTTTGATTAATCAGTTTGTTTCGAGGCTATTATTATACCTAACATTTTGATACTGATTTGATACCGTAAATTTATGTAACTTTTTTAGTTTCATGATTATTTAGCAAAGTAAAAAAGGTTTGTAAGAAAGTTTTGTATCATTTTTTTTTTTAATAAGAACACGATACAAATTGATTTTTGCATTGTAAAATATCAAACTTAAATCGTATGTAAAAAAAACGGAATCGACGTAACACCTTATAATGTGGCCCTCTTAAACCTTGCGGTTTCGTCAACGGATCCACAGGCGTGTATCGTTCTTTTTGCGACAAGACTCCGCCTCCCGGGTCTCCTAAGTGTGAAGGTATGGGCACGGGGAGAGGGCACCGAATACCTATATTGACACTTAGAATTTTTTGCGTCCGCCTTGGGATTCGAACCGGCGACCTCTGGATTGTGAGTCCAGTGTCCGGTCCGATTGATCCACACAGGCAGACATCGTATGTTACTCACTTTAATAATAAAATATTTTCATAAAAATTTCAGGAGTGATTGTAAATAATCTTTTGAGTGGATTTAATAAATTATCTGTAATCGGAAGTTTTGAAACTTTCTTCATGTATTTTACCCATTGAGAAAAAGTTTTTTTGTTTTTTCTCAATGTAAAAAATATTTATTTAGTACGCTATAAATATTTATGACTTTAACACTCCCAATGCTTGAAAGTCTATCTGGTTCATCAGTACGGTACCCCGTGTGTGAGTTGCATTAAATTCGAATAATTTCCGGCACTTTCGAGAAATTACCACTCCGTACGTTAGACGAAATGAAGGCACATTAAACGGACTAGAATTTCAAATTTGGCCTCGACCAGTGCACTCTGCTTCTGCATAACAACTCTGAACACGCCTAGAAATTTGTAAACTTTGGTCAAACACTGCATTTACATTTACCTGGAGATGTCACTCCGAGCTGCTTCTTCCCATTGACGGTGATGGCAATTTCCACCCAATGGTCATCCTCCCCGGCGATTCACCGCAAAACTGATTGAAATTCGTCTGCTTCGATGACGAGATGGAGTTCAAATCACTTGAAATGGATTTATGCACGAAACGCATGTAGGCTTTTCTAGAGAGTAGAGAGAGAGAGAGAGGGGCACAAATGGTTGATTAATTTTAATTCCAAAATAACAAGCTTTATTTTGTGTCTGATCTGATCGGAGCTGTCTGGATGTGCCGGACGCTGCTGGGAGATTAACATTTGATGTGGGCAATATTGACCGGTGGTGAGGATAGATTTAGACTGGTCATTTGGTTGGGACATCCTGGCCCTTCAATATCCGTGGCTGTTTCGTCGCGGATTCGCGGAACATACTACATCAAGGGAATATTTTTTTTTGTTATATTTTAACCTTCATCAGGCTAAAACAAATAGTTTAATAAACATTTTATCAACATAAAAATTTGAATCGCCAAACAACTCTCTCAACATTATGCAATATCCCAAACAGACACTGTAACTTCGTCAAAGGATAAACTTTGGTCGCACGTTTCAAACGGGGAAATCGTGTGCGTCAGCCGACTTTTGTCCGAGTCAAACAGGCAATGTGGGAAGGGTTCAATCGCTTTGATGAGCGTTGATGTTTTTTTACCTCCCAAACCCCAACAAAGAAAAGTCCAACCCCTATTTGTTGTTGTCTCTCTCTCAACAAACGGTGAAAATGGGCAACCTGTTGAATGTGTGTACCAAACGAGTTGTGTCCTGAGAGGTGTGAGCAGCACATGCGCTGAATTACGTTGATGAGCTGGAAAAACCACATTTTCCAGAGAGTTCATTTGCTGGAGCAAGAGCTGGCTGCATTTGTGGTTGAGGTTTTTGTTTAAAGAGACTCTCAGTGGTTGAGTAGCATAAGTTTATTTCAAATTTCATGCTATTTTGTTTTACTTTCAACATCCAAATGGTCATTCTTATGTGAAATTTGCTGAACTCTCCGAAAAAATATTTGCCGAAGCACAGGATTGAATTTAGGGGTAAAAACTTTGAAAAAATTGTGTTTGCCCATGAGGATCAACTTTACAATGTTAGGGTGGTACGAATAATTGCAATTTTCGTCGATAATCACTTAATCCACAATTTTGGACGATTTTAGCTCTCTTGGTTGCAAATGAAAGGTGGTTTGTTGGGATTTTGAAGAAAAATAGTTTGAAGTTTCAAAATTCTAGCCTTTAATTTGGAAAGGTTGTATTAAAACTTAAAATGCTGTTTTGGAGGTCTCAGAACAAAGAGTTAAGACAAAGGACTTAAAATATAGTTAAAGAATTCCTCGAAAAAAAAAAATACATAACATTTCCAAAAATGGTGGAGTTATATTAACAGGATCCCAAGATACGATTTTTTGAAAATAACATCGGGAATTCTTGATCTTATGTTTAAAGAGATGATTTCTTAAAATAAGAAGTAATCAAAATCAAGTTTTTATTTGATTTTGTTATGAATAATGGACAATTTTTTCTTATCCAATTCAATAGTAATGTTCATAAGTAAGTATTTAAATACATTGACAATTTTGTCTCCCAATTTGAAAAAAAACAGGTTATTCCATAGCAAAATCTTTCTCTGGCTAGAAATGAGAAAATCATATTTTATTTAAATGGTCTGATATCTTAAAAAAATATTAATTTTTAGGTGTTGTTATCCTTTGGATTTGGTTAAATTATAGGTAATCCGAATCCAAATCCGATTTTAATTTTAAAATTAAAATTAATTAATAGCAAATCGTTAATTCTCCCCTGGGTAATGAATAGAGAGAATGCGTAACGTGATTTTCGAATGATCCCACTTTGTTTACATCTACAAAGTAGGAGGCTGTTCAAGCACGAGCATGACTTTTTTCTTACTGGTAAAAGAGCTATTTTATAAACAGTAGTATGTGTTTTATTTTATCTAGATTTTGACATTTTTTTGCTAGAGAATTGTATGTGTTTTCAAGTTTCGATCGGTTATAAGAGGTTTTTCTTTTTTACGTGTGACGAAAACTGCGGCGAGAGTGTCATTAAGCGATATCGCAGATAAATTCCTTGACTGATTTTGGAATTTCTTCAACTCTTCCCTGTCCAGCGATAAACATCGCTAATTCTAGTGAAGCTGATCCAACAAACAGAAAATTTTCACTTAACCAGTAGGTTTTCAAACGGGAACTACCGAAACAACCGCATCGACTCCATAAATAACTTCCATTCATAATTATAAAAAATGAAAATCTCGCTTTCAACTTTCTTAAGATTTATTGGCTTCGACTGGTTCCAAAAGCCACACATTTTTTACTCTTGCAAAAAAAAACATTTTTTTATGATCGATAACAATACTCTCTACTTTTGGCGAACAGTAAATTGGTTCCACTTTGACAGTTCAAAATTGAGGCCGTTTTGCGAACCACTATTCAGCACCCAGATTCTCCCTTACTTTTTCAAAAGGTCCTATGTACATAAGAAACCCATGGCGCATTGGTAGTTTTGAAAAAGAAATCTAGGATTAAATTATCAGGAGCATCAATAAGGCTGCTGTAAATCTTTTTTAAAGTTATTTGCAATGGCCTAAAGAATCATGTTTTGCTTTTAAAAGAAAAATGTATTTTTTTAAAAGAAGGTCGAGTTAGTTCAGCTGGAAATACTGTTTTGTTAACTCCCACATAACAGGTGAAAAATAAATTTTTATGCAATGAAAAAAATCATGGTAATATCAACTGAAATGTTGCCAGTTGTCAGTCAAAATGTGCACAGTTGAAACATTCTGTAAACTTGGAAGGTTTAACATCACCCCTTTATGATGACTCAATTTAAACCAAAAAAGTGCCACTACAATCTAATAGTTTTAGATTTATACATTTTAAGATGTAAAATTACACATTTTTCCTGACATTAATATGTACACATTTCCAGGTGTAAAATTCCCATGATTTTTTTTAACTGTGTGTGAGATAAATTGACCTCTTTTTTAAGCTTAAAAATATAATTCAATGAATTTCCAACAAATTGTAGTATAATGTATGTTTTTAAGGATTGAAAATATAATTTCAAATATTTCAATGCTTGTACATTATGTCAAATTTGTCAAAAGTGACCAGTATCCTTTTCAATTATTTAGGGATAAAAAAGCAATTTAAAAAGAGACTAACTCTCGTCACTATGAGAGCCGAATGTCTGCCTTTGTGGATCAATCGGACCGCGCACTGGACTCACAATCCAGAGGTCGCCGGTTCGAATCCCGAGGCGGACGCAAAAAATTCTAAGTGTAAAATATAGGTATTCGGTGCCCTCTCCCCGTGCCCATACCTTCACACTTAGGAGACCCGCGAGGCGGAGTTTTGTCGCAAAAAGAACGATACACGCCTGTGGAACCGTAGACGAAACCGCAAGGTTTAAGAGGGCCACATTATAAGGTGTTACGTCGATTCCGTTTTTTTTTTATGAGAGCCGAATCGATATATTTTGTCAGGGGGTATTTTACAACTTTCTCAGTAATATACATTCCAGCGATGGAAGAATCATCATCAATAGAAAATCTTTGAACGTTCATCAAGAGAAAAAATCCGAAAGGAACATGGCTTTCCTCTCTCGCGCACGGAAAATCGGTAAAAGGAATCTAAAAAAATCCTCATCTGGATTATTCAGCGGAACATCTTTTTCACTAGGTACTACACTTGCAAGTGTAACGTCACACGACGAAAAATTATCTGTCACTTTTTGTAGATGGACAATGTGTGTAAACAAAGCGAAATAAATAATTTTAAGGGGTGCTAACAAGGAAATTCACTAAAAATCATCAACAGATTGATTTTCTTCGAGAAGTTCGGGAGCAATTTTCTTTTGCGTGATTTGCCTCTTCTCTATTTCGCGGGTAAAGAAACTCGCAAGCCAAAATGTTTTGTTTGCGATTACTCTATCCCTGATACATTCAAAGGCTTTAAATAGCATTTTTGACATTATTTAAACACCACTAAACAGTTTTCAAACCAATATTTTTAGTTTTCTTTGAAATTACTCCGAAAGGAAAGCTAAATGATTTTCTTATCAAAATAAAATAAAGTTTTGCAAATTTGAATTCAAACTTGATCTTTTAAAGATGCGTACCTAGGATAATTTCCCCACAAAACTTCTAAATAGACCATAATAGACCATCTTGGAAAAAATCGTCTTTCCCGGTTAAACTTTTGCATTTCTAGACTTTACCGATAAAATCAGAATCTTCAAATAAAATTTCACCAGAAATAAACGTAAAATTACAACATTCTCAAAAAACCTACATTTAAGTTTGTTTTCATCCAAGCATTTGAACATTTGGGTTCGAGTAGAAATCTTAACATAGAGACTGTCATTTTTATGAGCGAGCAAAAATCAACGGCTCCTGAAAAATAGTGGTTTTGCCCATCTCTAGTAAAAATCATTTCCAGAAAGTAGGGAATATTTCTCTGACAACATTAAAAGAATTCCATAGTATGCTATGGATTCAACTGGTTCTCTCTGTTCTTCCCATTAAGCAGAATATTACTCAATATGAAAAGCTCCAAGTTTAGTTTTTGTAGGTAGTTGCTGTATGAAAAACTACCCTCCCATTCATGAAATGCTTAGGCAACAGTTAAAAAAAAGTTTGCCAATGCCATAACAGGATTTTCCGCTTAACAATGACGTTAACCATTCGTGTTCTTTTGAACAAAAAAAAAAGAATCACTCTTTTACTCTCACTCTCTCTCAGTCGAGTAGGAGCACTTCTCCTGCTGGATTGCTCCTGGTTATTCCTTCACCGGAGAGCACAGGAAAAGCGCCTATTTGACACGCCGCAGACCACGGTTTGGCCACAGTCGGTCGCGGGATTTCGACGCGAAAGGATGTGAGCGAGCGCTCAGGACAGGAACACCAGTTCGATTCGGGTTTGGGATTAAGTCGCGCACAGGATAAATGTACTACAGCGAGGATTAATTTTGGATTAAAGTGATACTAGTGGGGGGCGTTTGGTGTTTGTGGAAAGGAGCAGAAGAAACATTGTTAGTAAATAAAAACAAAACTGTTTGTAAATAGTGTGCTTGAAGAAATCCGACGGTACTATTGTGGTTGATGGAATTATCAGTGGTAAAATTAGACACGACGAAACAAAAAACTAAAATACAGGAATTGCATAATCAAATTAGTCTAGTGAAACATTGTAAAGACAGTGTCAGTGCGTCATTCAGATGGTTTGGGACTTGAAACAAGGCATTTGGTTGATTTTTACCTAAAATTAAAGCTTATCTGAAAAGCTGAAAATTGCAAAAAAATTATAAATGTTATTATTATTTTTTTTTTCATTATAATTTTAGACATGATGTAATAGCAAACCACGGATGCATTAATAAGCATTTGAAATGAACATAATTCAAGTGATTTATTGAACAGTCATAGCTTGAATATCTCCAACCAGAAAAGATTAGTATCGTCATTGCTCATCAAGCAAAGTTGATATCATAGACTTAACACCCTACCCTGCAGTGAAATATCGTTTTCAAATGATAATGCCACTCAATCAGTGATCATCCGGTTCAAGTGCTTTTAATAAGGGGGAACTTTTGCTACCTCAAAACATAAAAGTGATTCCAAACTGAAAAAAAGAAGGAAACAAAGCAAAACCCCCTCAGGTCTGCCCTTAACAGTATGGTGGCGCGGAACTTTTCGCTCCAGGATCTGCCGTACAATAATCTGCTGCAAGTGCCGGAAGAGGAGCGTGAATTCTTGACGTTGGAAGAGCTCAAGCCACACCAGCTGACCGAGCTGGGCGTGTCCATTGTGACCTCGCCGGGATCCAACACGTTGGTGACTAGCATCGGTGGTAGTGGAACCACGATGGTGGCCAGTGACATTACGAGCCATTCGTCGGCGTCGGGGACTGTGCTAAGTACGGGTAGTCTGCTGCAGAACTATCACCATCATCAGCATCAGCAGCAGCAGCAGCATCACCAGCATCTTAATGGATACTACGATATCGTTACGGCACGATCGCCGGCCAAGTAATAATTTTGATTTTGAGCAAATTGAGCAATTCTCGTTTTTTTTCTATAGTGCCCATGGTTGCCCAATAATGATTTTTTCCGAAGAATTCAGATTTTTTTTCTTCTTATCTAAGAAACTTTGAAGGTACAGCCACAAAAAAAAAAAAAAAAAACAGGAAAAATGCTCTTTAAATGTCAAAAAGTGAAACATACGCATTTTACTGCGTTTAAAATCATATTTAAAAGTGTCTGGGATCGATCAAAACTATTTTTTTTAAATTCTGTTGTACGAAAAAAAAAAAATCGGCGAAAAAAAAACATTTCGTCAACACTTCGATATTTTGAAAACTAATAATTGCAATACAACTGGGCAGGTGTAAAATCCATTTTTAAAAACTTTTTTCATTCAAATGTCAATACCATGGCTTGGAATTTAAATTTTTATATGTTTTTTTTTTATTTTTTTGCCCCACTCCCCCCCCCCCCCCCTTCGACTTTGGCCAGAATTGAGGGACAAAAACTGCAAAAAATATTTGCAATGGCCAAACAACATTTTTACAACGTTAATTTTATTCATGTAGGCCAACAAGTCGACACTTTTTGGTCTCAATTTTGACAAATTCGAAATCTTTGGAAAATTCCACATATGTTTGAATTAAAGGAGTTGTAAATTAAAATTTAAAAAATAATTAACTGCAACATTTTTGAGAAAAAATTAGTTCTTGTGATCTTGTGATCAATATGTCAAGTGTTGTATCAAGTAGGCGAATACCAGTTTCACCCCAAATTCAACAAATTGTCAATAATTTAATTAATTCTAAATGGCAATTTTTCCAACCAAATTACCCAAGTAGCAAGCCAAATGCTCCTAAGTTTTATCAGTTTTTATAAAACATTTGAAAAAAGCGTCTTGCTTTTATAAAAGCATTTATCAAGTCTTTTTGGGCTTAGCAAAATACTGTTCTAGAAATATCTTCAAAAAATCTCGAAAAGTTCTTGCAAAGATTTATTAATTTCTTTTTAATTTACTTACAGTTATCTAGAAGAAGATATTCCCAGAACAAATTGACTTCACTAAATCAATATTAAAACCAAGTTGTTTAGGGAAAGCTTTATTCGAAATCTTTTTGTCTTGGCCTTTCAAATGTCAAACTCAGTATATTTTTAGGAGCAAAGAAGAGCGGACGTTTCCAAAGTGCCGGGCAAGCTCTTTTATTTAATTTATTATGCAAAAAGTGTATACTGCGTACGTAATTTTTATGTGAGTTAGTGATTAAATTGTGTCAAATTCAGATTCGTGTGGTGTTCAAAGAAGTTAGTGTTGTGCTTCTTTCCGCATCATTATGTGAAAAAATGACAAGTATTCTTATCTGTTGTTATAAATAAATAAAGAACGGTGAACTGAAAGCAATCCTAGTTTTATTCAAATATGACGAAAACTCGCTATTCGTACTTCACGATAATGACGAAAATGTGCCAACACATGGTTTTTTGGATCTACCTCCAGTGGGCTAAAACTTGCATGCGCTACGGTCGCAGTATTGTGCATTTTACTCTGGGTTAAAACTATATCAAAGCTCACTTCAGTCTAGAACCCCTTGATTAACCTTAAACAAGAGCTTTTCAAGAAACGTTGTTCTTGATCGAGAGCATCTCCAGAAAAGATGTTTTTCTAATAGCTTTAAGTAAGAACAAATAGATTTAACGAATTTCGCCATGTTTAAATGAAAAAAATAGCGACCTAGATGGACGCCATGATGATGTTTATAGCTAAACAAGAAAAGTTTGCTTCAATTTTATAAAAGTGAGAGTTATTCTGATAAAATAATGTATTCGGTGTTTTTTTTTTGGAGGTATCGCTAGAAATTGATTGGTGAAATTTTAATGGCAGGATATTCTTGATATGATTGGATCGATAATCAAACACTTATTTACATAATTATTATATTCTTATCACCGAATAAAGTTAGCCATTTGTCGTTTAAAGTTTCAAAGAATGGTTGGATTTAATAAAATAAATCTTGCACCCATATTTTCTTGATAAAATATAATTTATCCTGATCAAGAATAAACAAGTTTTATTTATGTTTTATTGCGGCTACCAAAAGATCTTCAATAAAGCTATAAGTTTGATTAGCTTTAGAATATGTTCTATTAGATCTCTTGAGAGTATCTGGAGAGTCCGTTAAAAATCAACAGCAATACTGTTTGGCTCTAGAACTCTCCTGAAATACGCTCTTGACAACCTCCTAAAATGGTCCATTTTACATTTAATGCTGCTTTAACTCTTCTTTATTGCTGCTTTCAGTATAAATCGGTTTTTTGCTCGAATCTTTCCAGAGACTCTTAAAAAATACTTCCAGAGTGAATTAAAACGTAAATTGTTACTTGGGCAATGACTTATCTGTCTCGGCAACCACAGCTTGGTGACCAAGAAGTGGTCAGAATTCGATGTATGACACATGTTGGAGATTTATAGTTTCATTTAACGAATGAACACATTTGTTTTGATGGTGTGATTTGGTGGTATTATTCTATCGATTTTGGAGCTGGGTTCTCAATAAATTATGAGGGAACGATTCTCTCGACTCTAAATTCTGGATGTAGAATCGATGGAAATTTTTAGTCAAGCATTTTTTTAATTGTTGATCAATACATTTTATTTGATTTTTGGATTAATTGTTCAAATGTTTTCCGAGTGGAATACATTTCTTATCGGGGGGATTATTGTTATTTTTTTATTATTATTTCGGAATTCAGTGACAAATGACCACATTTTGGCTAAAGTCACTCATAATAAATAAAAAACAGCTTCGGAATTTTATTTTTTCTAAATTTCATTCCTATAGTTGTTTTAAATTATTGAGTAACTCTTCCAGAAATTGCCTGCCTTGGATTTTCATTTTTTTGCTTTTTTTTAATTACTTCTCACTTTATAGGGGAATTCTTTATTACCAAAGAAGCCTGTTTGCGTCATTTGTTCATCACTAAAAGTTTCATACAAGTTTGATTGTTGTCCATAAAAAGAGGTATCTTGTATTTCGGGTAAATTTGGTGGTATCGGAATTTTGGCTGAATTTGGTGTTATTTCTAATTTTTACACAAAAAATTGATTTGCGCCAAAACGTTATTTTTGATTTTTTTTTCTGGATCAATAATATTTTTTTAGTTATGACTCAGTAAGGGCAAAAAATATTTTGCAGATTTTTTTCATCTTTTTAAACCACTAACGACCTCTGAATTGTAAATCTAGTAAGGCGCTTATCGAGATCCATCCCCTACCGATCAGAATTCCCAGCGAGCATTTTCACTCTTTGTAAAATTAATTGTTTTGATGTTTTATCGAAGTCAAAAAGAACTTAACACAAATTTGATAAAGTACACCATTTTTTAGTTTAATCCACCTTAACACTGGAACGCCCAACGCATGTCCAACTTACACGGACGCCCAAGCCTCCCAAAAAAGGTGGAACGGTAACTTCAACTCGCTGGTTCTCGGGCATTACTCAACCAATTGGGACGATTCTTCTTTCCAGTGATTTGTTAGGATGTCTAGATGATTCTAGAACTTTGCAGAACTTAATTTGATCAAGTATGTAATTTTTGCGACCAAAAACATCGTTCCAACTTTTTTTAAACGACTGTCTCCGCGGTATTTTTGGCGATTTTTTTTTACACGCGAAAAAAAAAGTTGGAACGATGTTTTTGATCGCAAAAATTACATACTTGATCAAATTAAGTTCTGCAAAGTTCTAGAATCATCTAGACATCCTAACAAATCACTGGAAAGAAGAATCATCTTTATTGGTTGAGTTATGCCCGAGAATCATTGAGTTGAAGTTACCGTTCCAACTTTTCTGGAGCCTTGGGCGTTGGAATGTTAAGTTTGAATTTTGAAACGTTAAGCAATGTTTCGGTTTTTCAATAGTGCTCATCCCAAGTAAAATTTTAGGAGTTCAAGTATTATTTAGCTCATAGGAGTTCAAGGCTTTACAATTGCATCTTAACAAACTCCTTAAAACCTTGATAAAATCATGTTTAAAACCTAGTCATGAGTTATGAAAAATGACATTTCATACGTCACCAAACAGGTTTTATTCGTTGTCTTGCCATCGATGTAACGAAGATGGTTTGCAAAAATGGCGATGAAGAAATAATTGATATTGGCGATAATTAAAACAACTTGAACAAATGTGCGGCTCGAATTCAGCTGCGGTTGGAATTTTTATCGAAGAATGTGAGGGAGATAGAGCCACAAAAATGAACTCGCTTCATCTAAAATAATTCTTCTGT
This sequence comes from Culex pipiens pallens, assembly GCF_016801865.2. Classification (NCBI taxonomy): domain Eukaryota; kingdom Metazoa; phylum Arthropoda; class Insecta; order Diptera; family Culicidae; genus Culex; species Culex pipiens. The sequence goes on from NC_068939.1 coordinate 15,121,440, forward strand.
AATTATAGTTTTCCATGCGAAAATATTTTATTGCAATTCTTAAAAAAAATGTTCAAAGCAAATTTATTGCATTTTCATTTTGATCTCATTCAATTTGACCACGCGTCTACCGCCATATTTATAAATTGCTATTTGGCCGCGATAAAAGCTTTTTTAGAACCTTGTTTTAAGTAAGCTTTTTGCTTGCCTTATGGCACTTGACAGCTACAACACCCTAGGTTTCAAAGAAGCATGCGATAAAATCGTTTGACATAGCATTGCCTTCGGGTTTTCAAGACTGCCTTAAAACTTTCATAAAACCTTCTTAAATCAGCCCAAGCTTATTGGTTGCTATGAATGCCGAAATAAAACTAATAAGCAATCAAGATGCTACCATGAAACCTCAATAAAACTAGATGGTGTCTAGTTGGTTTAAAAATGTTACTTGGGTGGGTTAGTCTGTCAATGGTCCAGTGATGTCAACCATAACGACGCTATTTTTGGTTCGCGGCACATTTTTTGTTTGTAGTGCTTTTCAGTTACGGAATTTGAAAAAGTTGTGTATGAAGGACTTGTAGAATGCACCACCAGCAACATTTCTTCAGAACATTATAAAGCTGTAAAATTTATACACAAAAAGTTAATGAACGCAAAAATTGCTTATTTGCTGAATAATGCCAATAACTGTAAGGAAGGCTTGGGATTAAGACATAATCGGAATAAAGGCTCAATATAAAATTTTAAATACAATGATCATTATTTTTCGAACGATAATCGATGCCCTTTGGATAACTACAGTTTAGAAACAACCTCCAACGTCTATTTTTTGTTGTAAAAAGGGATTTGTTTTTTTGAATAATGATTATCTCATACAATTTTTCCGGTCCTATTGATCATTTTGACTGATGATAGTTTTCTCTTTAAATGATCCCTTTTTGCAGTGCAAGTACCGCCGGAAATGAGCACCTGACGGCGACGACAGCCTCCTCGGTGATCTCGCTCGACCCGATGCAGGGCAGCAGCTCGGTGGTGGGCACAGCCGCGGTGGCTCATCAGCCGGGAGATCAGCAACCTTATCAACAGCACCACCATCAGCATCATCATCATCATCATCCCCAGCTGCACAGTCAGCATCCGGACACGGATGGAGGGGGCAGCGAAAATGATGGCGGAGGTGGCGGTAGCAGGAAGAGGAAATTTTCGTACAAGTGAGTACAAATTAGTATGAAGTTTAACAATATAATTTGGAGTAGTTTGAAGAAAAAAAACTATTTTCAAATGAAAACCGTCATTTTAAGGTGAAGGTGTTGTAATCACAAAAATTCCTCACTTGAAAGATTTCCCAACCCCTTCAATCAACTTTACTCCGTCTAGGGGAGTAGGTGGAAACTTTGGTCTTTTCAAAATTGTGACGAAAAGTTCACAGAAGAAATACCCAGCCAGCCTTTGACTTGTGGGGCTTCCTCAAACTTTGCGGAATGTTTTGAAAGAAACGTGTTAATTATCGCCTGGTTTTATGAGCAACATCAAACGAAGGAAAAACATTGCATAAGGTAAACGTTTGCTCACCAAAGACATTCACACTTCTTAAGAAGGAAGAATTGTGGGATTCTTGGGAAACATTTGAAAATGACTAAAAAGTGAGAACATTGTTTTTTTTTTTTTCAAATTATTTAACACAATCTGAGTTCAGGAAAGTTTGATTTCTAAGGATTTTCTTTCCGAATTCTTTATTTTTTTCCAAGTATTCAAAAAAATTTACTCCGTACTTGACGTCACACGACCAGAACCAATTGGCCATTGTCTCTCCAAGTTGCAAGGTAAAGCCAATTATGTAAAGCTAGCAGCCCTCGCAGTCTGGCGACGGGTTCGCGTTTCAGGAAGGGCGTTTGACGCAATTCAGAAGAGGAGTTGCGACGATGGGAAATGGGAAAATCTGGAGTTATTTTTTTAAATGTTTTGATTTTAATCAAAACTCAACACTTTTCCTTTAAAATTCATAAAAAAAATATTTTTGACAATTTTTAAATATTCTGTTGTCACAACAAACGTAAACAAACTCGAAAGAAAAATAAAACAAAAGAAAATTCGATGGAAAACAGGAAACACAGAAAATCCAGCTATGTAGTTTGTAATGAGGCGTTGTGGCAATGATGTAACGTAACTGGGAACAGAGTGCTCCACTGAACAGCACGGCGGTACGGATTTTGTGGGGTTTCGGCTCGTGGGAGGGTGAATCGGTAAGGTCGTGGGCTTTGGCGCTCCACGTTCATCCTGTTCTCGTTTGGTTGAACCTGAATTCCAGAATTATTTAATTTTTAAATTGTGTTTAGCTTATTGTCATGAACCTGACTTTTTTCTAAAGCAATTGCTCCAGGCTGAATTTTATTTTTAAGCAGGCTTTCTTTAATGAAGGAGAAGGAAAAACAAATAGGTCAGAAAACAATTGAAAATGCCTTGAATAACACCAAAATGAAAAACCAAAACGTTTATTTTAAGCTGTTATGAGCCAAGATCACATCAACACATTTCTTATGGTTTTGTAAATTAACTTAACTTATGTTTAAATTGTTTTTAATAGAAGCTTTTTCTTATGATTTTTGGTTCAATTTGTTGACAGTTAAATGTCAAGTTTGTAATAACAATATATTAGTAATAGAAAAAGTCAAATGCTGTTTTGATTTTTGTTAATGTCGATGTCAAATAATGTAAAAATCTTTATTTTCAAGGGACAAATTATTATTTTTGTTTTTCAACGTGTGTAAAGTAGTGCTTAAGCTCTTTGCATTTCTCTGTTTTCAAATTTATTATTCCTTCAAGATTGCTAATTCAATTTAAACCTTCAACATATTTTTTCAAGTGTTTAAAAGAATACATAAAAAAAACAAAGCCAGACATAACATAATCTCGTCATAGGCTACAGCTCTAGCTAATTAAAACTGATTATAAATATAATGTTTTTAGAGATGGAAAACCATGTACATACATTTAAAAATGGAAAATAAGACAAAATTAGAGAAAAAACACCTCCAAAATGGCAATTTTTCTAACATTTGTATAAAATTAAAAAATATTTTTCGATTGCATTTAAAAATGATTTAAAGAAAAAATAAAACGATTCATAAATAAATATTCTAAATTCATAATCGTGCAAAAAAGTCATCATGGCTGGTACAAATTTTAATTATGTCGACGAGGGTGGAGGGGAGATTTCAAACCTATTTTTTGAAATTTTGATGGAAATTATATCACAAAAAAACTTTATACCGCTATTATTACATGTACGTATATAAAGGGTGTTTCAGCCAAACAAAAAAGTTCTCAGATTACGGCAAACCGAGGTTCCCCTTGTAGAGGATACCCATAGGGACTCTCATGCCAAATATCAGCCCATTTGGTTGAGAATTGGCCTCCCGGGCAGACGGTAATAACAAAATTCATGCCATTTCAATAACAAATACTGTTAAAAGAACAGAAAGTGATATGGAATCTTTTTGAAAAATCCATTTTTGCATAAGGGTTTAATAACAGTTAATGTTATCATAACAAAATTTGCTATCGATCTGATGTTGATTGAGAGCTAAAACAACTTAGGAATAACATTTTTTGTTATGGAAGAATACCTCGAACTGTTATTGGGATGATCGGATTATTTGTTAAAATAACAAAAAATAATAACAAAGATTTGTTCGAAGAATATCTAAAAATGTTATTAGTATGTTATTACAATAACAATCCAATAACAAAAAAATCATAACGGGGAATAACAAATTTTGTTATAAATAACATAAATTGTTATTGACCTAGTATTTTGAAATAACAAAAAATGTTATTCCCACGTTATTTCCGTCTGCTCGGGCTGTCCCCAGCGGTTTAAAGTTTACATGGAAATTACTATGGGATTTCTGTGCCTTTCGTTCAATCGTTCCTACAGGTCTGGGGACAACATGGATTCACTCGGAATAAAGACAGGTGTGTAGGGGATGGTCCAATGAACACATTCCAGAAGGAATTAGGGATGTCCATTCTGTCCCCAAGGTGCGCATTGGATCGACGTCCGGTGTCTCCAAAACTAACGATTCATCCTTCAAAAGCATCGCATTTCCTTAGTATGCTATGACGGCTAGGTGAAAACCACGACGCCCATATCAGACGGTGAACACGTGGAGAGGCATCGATTGCATTATTATTACAAAATCATCATGCTACGTTATTACGTAGAGATGAAATCCTTACAGGAACATCAATAATTATAATTTTATTACTTTAAAGAATGTTTCTGAGCAAAATCTTTGGTGTATGCTCTGCCACGTGTTCACCGTCTGATATGGGGCGTCGTGGTTTTCACCTAGCCGTCATAGCATACTAAGGAAATGCGATGCTTTTGAAGGATGAATCGTTAGTTTTGGAGACACCGGACGTCGATCCAATGCGCACCTTGGGGACAGAATGGACATCCCTAATTCCTTCCGGAATGTGTTCATTGGACCATCCCCTACACGCCTGTCTTTATTCCGAGTGAATCCATGTTGTCCCCAGACCTGTAGGAACGATTGAACGAAAAGCACAAAAATCCCATAGTAATTTTCATGTAAACTTTAAACCGCCTGGGACAGGCCAATTCTCAACCAAATGGGCTGATATTTGGCATGAGAGTCCCGGTTTGCCGTAATCTGAGAACTTTTTTGTTTGGCTGAAACACCCTAATGTATAATATTATCAAAATATCAATCAGCAAAGGTTTTTTTTTTTAATTTTATTTAAAAAATTAAAATATACTTTATGCAATGTAGACTGATTTTACAAAAATTGATCGAAATAATTTAATTTTTTAGCAAAACATATTTCCCCCCCCTGATTTTTTGAGGGAATTTTGAAGAGGCAGAAAACTTGAAATAAAATGAGAATTGGCCTGGTAATCATTTTGTAAAGTTTTTTCAATGTTGATTTCTTCTATTCTTCTACCCACCAAAAATAAGATGACTGAGAAGTTCATTGTACCATTTGAGTGCTGAATTTATTTAATTTTTTTGCACTAGTAATTTTTGAAACTGTTTTGGCTTGTGAGTTAACCAAACTCAAGGACGCCATACTAAAGCGGAGAAACGAACGTTTCGCTGCAAAAAAAAAGTTGTTTGCAATTTGATGCTGAACTCGATTTTTTCAGCACCCTTCGTATTTACCTTACTCCGCAAATTTGAGGGTGTATTTTTTAGAATATCAGAAAATGTTAGAAGTTTAGTTTTTGTTTTTGGCACTGTTTGGTTCATGTTGAAAATTGATGCTGCACATATTGAGTTGAATGTATTTATCAAAAATGTAAATAAAATTTACCTTTTTGCAGTGACAATAGTGATATTGAGGACGACACGGGTGACGATGCCAAATCAGTTCGAACTACAGACGATAACAAAAAGTTAGTAAATCTGGTTTATTCTTTTAATTAGATAAAGCTTTTAAAAATACCCCACTTCCCCAGACAAAACCACAGCGAAATTGAGAAACGTCGACGTGATAAGATGAACACGTACATCACGGAGCTGTCGGCGATGATTCCGATGTGCCACGCCATGTCCCGCAAGCTGGACAAGCTCACCGTGCTTCGGATGGCCGTGCAGCACCTGAAGACGATCCGGGGCGCGGTCCACTCGTACACCGAGGGTCACTACAAGCCGGCGTTCCTGTCGGACCAGGAGCTCAAGATGTTGATCCTGCAGGCGGCCGAGGGCTTCCTGTTTGTGGTGGGTTGCGACCGGGGCCGGATTCTGTACGTGTCGGAGTCGGTGTCGCAGATCTTGAACTACTCGCAGGGCGATCTGCTCGGGCAGAGCTGGTTCGACATTCTGCACCCGAAGGACGTGGCCAAGGTGAAGGAGCAGCTGTCGTCGTCAGATTTGAGCCCGCGGGAGCGGCTGATCGATGCCAAAAGTATGACGGGGGGGTTTGTTTTGCTAGGGACTTTGTTTGAATTGTAACGTCTTTTCAGCAATGCTTCCGGTGAAAACTGATGTTCCTCAGGGGGTGACGAGGCTGTGTCCGGGGGCGAGGAGGTCGTTCTTCTGCCGAATGAAGTGCAAAACCAACGTTCAGGTGAAGGAGGAAGCCGAAAGTGGGAACACCTCGTCGTCGAGTTGCCATCGGAGGAAGGGCAAGGTCAATTCGGGTGAGTATTTTAGGGGAATTCCCGATTAGGTAGGTTTCTTAATTTAATCCTATTTCACTTCTAGACAAAAAGTATTCCGTTATCCAGTGCACCGGCTATCTCAAGTCCTGGGCTCCGGCAAAAATAGGACTCGAAGAGCATGAAACCGATGGTGAAGGAGACTCGTGCAATTTGTCATGCTTGGTGGCGGTTGGCCGGGTTCAACCGAGCCTCTTCCAACCCCCTATCGCTCCATCCGGCACCAACCTCAGCAATCAACGACCGACGATGGAGGGTGGAGGCGCCGGTACTGATCGTTCCGGAACCAACGGCTGCAAAGGGACCAGCCGAAATAATATTCCAAACCTGAGAAATGTACAATTCATCTCGCGACATGCCATGGACGGCAAGTTCCTGTTTGTGGACCAACGGGCCACGCTGGTGTTGGGCTTCCTGCCACAGGAACTGCTCGGCACGAGTATGTACGAGTACTACCATCACGAGGATATTCCTGCGCTGGCCGAATCCCACAAAGCGGCCCTCCAGGGGAACCAGTGCGTAACGACGCCGGTCTATCGGTTACGGATCAAGGAAAGTGGCTTCGTGCGGTTGCAAAGTGAGTGGAAGTCGTTCCGGAATCCGTGGACCAAGGAGATCGAATATCTGATCGCGAAAAACAATGTGATATTGTCGGAGTTGGTGGAGAGTGGGGGACCCAGCGGAAGGACCATGACCGGTGGGACTACCGTGCACGGAAGTAATGGCAACGGTGGAGGTGGTGGGAGTAGCAGCAATAGCACCGAACTCGGCGGTGGTGACGGAAACAACGAATCTAATAGACAAGGAACGGTTGGATATGATATTTTCAATAATTGTAAGTAATGGTTTGACTTTCGCGGATTTTGATGAAATTAGAAAAACGCTAAATTTTAATGAAAACAAATAAAAAAGTAACTAAAAGACATACAGTCATGCCTCGGTTTAGCACCGCATATGGGGGATGAGCGTGCTGACCGAATCAAGAGCTTGTGGGATTTTGTCATCCAAACTTCAAAAAAATTATAGTGTTTCCATTGCAATTATAATTTTTCCTGCATTTTAAAAAATCATTTTTTCCGAAAAAATACTCAAAATTATTGTTTATTTCTATATGGTTATCAAATGATCGGGATTTTTCATACATTTCGAAAGATATAACACACATTTTTGAAAATTCTAAAATTTTTACAAAACTACATAAGTTTTAAGAAAAAATACCAAAATTTTCAGTTTTTTACAATTTGGGTATCAAATGATGGGTTTTTTTTTCATACATTTCGATAGCAATCATATTTTTTGTGAAAAACTCAACATTTTCACAAATCTTTGTATTTTCGAAAAAAATACTCAAAATTTCAGTATTTTACAATATGGGTTTTAAATGATCGGAAATTTTTCATTCATTTCAATAGCAATAATATTTTTTTTATGAAATACTCAAAACTTTCACAAAACTACGTCTTGTAGAAAAAATACTGAAATTTAGTGTTTTTTTTTCAAATGGGCTTAAAATAATTCAGAATTTTTCATACTTTTCAATTGAGTTTTTTGGGAAATTACTCAAAATTATGACAAAACTACGTACTATTGAAAAATACTAGAAATTTCAGTTTTTATTATGTGGGTATCAAATAATCGGATTTAAAAATAACTGATTTTTTTTTAGTATTTTTTCGAAAGTTAGGCCGTTGCAAATATTTTTCAAAGTTTATGCCCCCCCCCCCCCCCCCCCCCCTTCAAAATTGGTCCGAAAAATCAGGGGGCAAAAAAATAATTTTTCAAAAACAAATTTATGAAATAACAATGTACAGCACCCCAGAAACTTTTTTTTTCTCGAAAAATTAAATTTTCGTCATTGCTTAGAAATTTTGGAAATCAATGATTAAAACACTTTTTGCCTTCCTCACTGAGGTAAGGCTATAATTCTGCTCGAAAAATGAACTTTTGCAATACAGCTCGTAGACCTATATTCATGTATACCTATCGACTCAGAATCGAAAACTGAACAAATGTCTGTGTGTGTGTGTGTGTGTGTGTGTGTGTGTGTGTGTGTGTGTGTGTGTGTGTGTGTGTATGTATGTATGTGTTCAAAATTCTTGCCAAGTTTTCTCAGCACTGGCTGGACCGATTTTGATCAAAACCGGTTGCATTCGACTTGGTTTAGGGTCCCATACATCGCTATTGAATTGTTTGAAGTTTCGATAAGTAGTTCAAAAGTTATATATAAAAATGTGTTTTCACATTTATCCGGATCACACTTATATGCATGTAAACTATGTCCGGATCCACCATCCGACCCATCTTTGGTTAGGTAATCGAAAAACCTTTCCAACGAGTCCAAAACATTGAAGATCTGGCAACCCTGTCTCGAGATATGTCCACTTAAGTAATATTTATGTACTTTTTGGAAGCCGGATCTCACTTAAATGTATGTAAACTATGTCCGGATCCACCATCCGACCCATCCTTGGTTAGGTAATCAAAAACACTTTCCAACGAGTCCAAAACATTGATGATCTGGCAACCATGTCTCGAGATATGTCCACTTAAGTGATATTGACGCACTTTTTTGAAGCCGGATCCCACTTAAATGTATGTAAACTATGTCCGGATCCATCATCCGACCCATCGTTGGTTAGGTTATCGAAAAACCTTTCCAACGAGTCCAAAACATTGAAGATCTGGCAACCTTGTCTCGAGTTATGATTACTTAAGTTATATGTGTGTACGTTTTTTTCTGGATTCAAAAAAATAGCTGAAATATGTGTCCAAACCACTCATATTACCTATTGTTGGTAAAAAGTGAGGAAGGCATCAACCACATAGGTGGATTAAGTTAGTTTTTTATTCAAATGTTGACACCGTGGCCTGTAATTTCAATTTTCAACTTTTTTTATTTTTTTGCCCCCCCCTCGACTTTGATCAGAGTCGAGGGACATAAACTTCAAAAAATATTTGCAGCGGCCTTAGTAGTTTTGTGAAAATTTCGAGTACTTTTGAAATATGTGAAAAAATCCCGATCATTGATACCCATACAATAAAAAACTTCAATTTTAAGTATTAAAAAACACAAAGCCTTGTTTTTACTTTCGAAATGTATGAAAAAATTCCGACCATTCGCTACCGATATTGCATTTTTTTTTAAAAATTTAGTATTTTCTTTGAAAATACGTAATTTTGAAAAAAAGCATTTCACAAAAAAATTTATTGCAACGAAATGCATGAGAAATTTCGGATTTTTTTATACCCATATTGTGAAATACTGAAAGTTTGAGTATTTTTTCGAAAAAACATATTTTCGTGAAAATTTTGAGCATTTCACAAAAAATATTATTGCTATCGAAATGTATGAAAAATTTCCGATCATTTGATACCCATACTGTAAAATAATGAAAATTTGATTATATTTTTTTCGAAAATGTGAAAAATTGAGATAATTTTGAGTATTTTCAAAAATGTGTATTTTAACTTACGAAATGTTTGAAACATCTCGATCATTTGACACCCGTGTAGTAGAAACAACAATTTTGAGTTCTTTGAGAAACATTGCATTTTCAAAATACAGGAAAAATACGTATTCTTGAGAAAAAATTTCATGTAACTGTGGACGTCATACGCCATGACCTGGATATTACTGCAGAGGGCATCAATCGACTTGGTAGATCTCAAGATATTCTTATCTCTGGGGTTCCCTACACACAAAATGAAAATTTGCTCGGTCTGTTCAGGAACATGGCAAACACACTTGGGTACAAAGATAATCAACTCCCCATGGTCTCGCTCAGACGTATGGCTCGCGACCCTATCGCACCCGGAACGATGCCTCCAATCGTGTGCCAATTTGCCCTGAAGAACGTTAGAGACGAATTCTACCGCAGTTACCTCAACCTGAAGACCCTCAGCTTGCGCAACTTTGGATTCGACAGTGACAACCGTGTGTACATCAACGAAAACCTCACCGAGCAAGCCAGGCAGATTCGAAGTGAGGCTCTGAAACTCAAGAAGAAGGGGAGGCTGCTGAGGGTTTACTCCAGAGACGGCGTCGTTTTCGTGAAGGGACCTGGTGCTGCTGATGCCGTCGCGTGCCACACGCTGGACAAGCTGTTCCACCACGTCAAATAACCTTTCCTCAAAAGCGCTCTCTCTCCTTCCCCCACCTCCTTTGTTTCCCTTCCTTGAGTTTTTTCCGTGAATCCCCACCCCTCCTGAAAGTCAATTTGTGAAAATAGTTCACCAATCAAACCTATCCTCGCTAAATCATTCATCCCGCCTCGATTTTCCCTTGAATCCGATCCCTTATTTCCCGTGAATCCATCCTTCCTGAAAGTCTGTTGCTGAAGAAAAAAATACTACGCTTGCTGATCAAATTGTTGCTGATGATGTCTGCTGTTGTTGCTGATGACGGTTTGCTGCTGCTGCTGATGACGGTTGCTGATATCGCTGTTTTACGGATGCTGCTGTTGCTGGTGAGGTCGGCCGCTGTTGTCGATGACTGTTGTTCCTGTCGGCGATGTCGTAAGCTACCGTTTTTGCTGTAGTGCTGGTACTACCGTGCTGGATGCAGAGGCGCTATCAATGGCCGTAACTTACTAAGATAGTTGTGTTACTTTTTGTTTGATTGATTTAATCCTAGACGGCCCATATTTCAAGAAAAGTGAATTCAATAATTAGTTATAAGATATGCTTCTCAAATCCTAGTTGTAATTTTCGTGTGGTGGGTATGGCAGTTGGGTTTCCTCTGAAGTCAATTTGCAGTTGGTTCTACGATGTTGAATAGTGGATCCGTTCACAACACCCTTTCAAATTCATTCATTCCACGTGCGGTCATCAATGCTTGTTTAAATAATGAAAAATTGAATATTTCCCACATCAATGTTCAAAGCCTTTGTGCTCGACACTTCACTAAATTCAATGAACTTAAAATGTCTTTTATTGACAACAAAATTGATATCATTTGTATGACAGAAACTTGGTTAAGTGATAAGATTACCGATTCGATGATTGAAATTGATAATTTCCAACTGGTTAGAAATGACCGAAATCGACAAGGAGGAGGTATTTGTGTATATTATCGAAAGAATTTGAATTGCCGCATTGTTAGTAAATCGATATCTTCTCCATACTTTCATACAACTGAATTTTTGTTGCTGGAAATGCAGTGCGGTTTGAACAAATGTCTACTAGGAGTTTACTATAATCCACCAACTTCTGATTGTTCTGGTCTTCTGGCATCCCACTTTGAAGAGTATAACATAAAATATGATTCAACCTTTTTTATAGGTGATTTCAATACTAATTTGATGAAAGATTTTTTTTTTAAATTTGGTTGATTTTTTATTGGATTATAGCCAATATCTCCCATATAGCCAAAGTCCCATAAGCGATGTGCTTCAGTTAAGCACTGGGCCGTGTTTAACCGAGGCAACTGCACGAATCATTACCGGGGCATGACTGTAACACTTATCGAGATCTTTTCCTCGTCATTGCAGCTGCAAATGGCAGAGAAATACAACGAATGATAAACTCGCACGTGGAGGCTGGCAAAATCGGGCGACAGATTGCAGAGCAGGTTCTGGACCACCAACGCAGGACGGGAGAATCGTCTGCTGGTGAGCAAAAATCAATAAAATAGAGAAATTTCATTAAATTAAACGTTCAATAAACCTACACAGAGAGCAGTCCGGACCCGGCGGAACCACCCGGTCTTCCAGGAAATTTCACGCCGGCTATCATCCAGGAGGCGAGCAACCTGCCCAGCGAGGCCATCGCCGCCGTTGAACGCACCCTGGCCCTGTCGTCGGGCGTCTCGCCGGCCTCCTCCTCGGGTGGGGGAGCCCCCGGAACGCCCCAACGGGTCAACGGTACGCTGCCCGGGTACAACCACGTCCGGAACAACTCCAACTCCATCATGAGTCCCGAGCACGGTAAGCTGCTGCCGAGTTCCTTCTAATGACCTCCTGGCGTTTAGTTTTCCCACTGGTTTCGTTGTTTACCCTATTTTTTTATTTCTCTTATTTGTTTATTTGTCTAGTTTAGTTCCTTATTCGTTCTCATATTCATCATTCGTTCTCAATTTATTCGTTCAATATTACTCTTTGTTATCAACCATTAATAGTGAATAAAAATGTCATAAGAAACTTACCTAGTTTGGCATTCATTACACCCACAACCACACACGTTCACATTCACACTTCGTCGCAAACAACCAAATGGATCTGCCACGATAGAAACGACCTGGTCTGTTTCTTCCTTTGCAGAGGTACCGCACGTCCAGGTCAACGCCAGTTCGGCCGCGGCTGCCGCTGCCGCCGCCGACGGGAATGACGAGGCGGCGATGGCCGTGATCATGAGCCTGCTGGAGGCGGACGCCGGGCTCGGTGGCCCAGTGGACTTTTCCGGACTGCCGTGGCCGCTGCCCTAGAGGAGGACAGCAATCGAGTCATTCCGAACCCATCAACCACGTAGAAGAAAAGACATCATCAATCCATCAACAGCAACAACTAACCACGCAATGAAATTAAGTTACCAACTTTTTAGTGAATGATAAGGTAGACAAAAAGTATACAAATTATTTCTATTTTGTGTTTATTGTTTAAAATAATTGAAATAAAACAAATATTTTTTGTTGGACTTGTTTGAGTGTGGGGTTCGTTTCTTTTCGATGCGTCGAAGTCACTGGGGCTGCTCATGCGCACTATGCAATGTTGTTAATTGAATTTCGTCAACCAGATGGCAGTGTGGTTGTTAAAGGGGGAAACTTCATTAAAAGTTTTCTTTTTTAATTATTTGTGTGGTAAAAAGCGCTAACAGGGTGTTAGAGTTTCCCGGAAAAGGGAAAAAAATATTTTGAAAATCCCGGAAGTTTTAAGAAATTTCAAAAAAGTTAATAATAACATCTAAAACATTTTTATTAGTTATATGTTATCCTTAGAGCTTGAAATATTGAAATAAGGCCGATGCAATTTTTCAAAGTTTAAGTTGTTTGTTTTTATTTTATGCCCGAAAAAATCAGGGTTAAAAAAGAATTTCTGTGAAAATAGATTTGCAATCAAAAGCATTTTCCTTGTATTTGTAATCACTTTCAACATGTTTGGACTCGCTAAATCTGTTGTATGCATCTTGTGACAACGACCATTTAGTACTTTTCGAGAAAATCGATTTTCAATGCTTGATGGTAAATATTTCCAAAACTATGAATGATAGAGGCAAACTTTTTGAAGCAATCGGTTCGTATACAGGGGTTGGACAAAATGAATGGGACAGGCCATTTTTTTTTGTCTAAATTCAAATGCTCATAACTTTGCGAAAATTCAACCGATATTGATCATTTGAAAGGTTTTTTTCGGGACCGTGAGAAAAAGCTACTTTTTTCAGTGAGTGCCGTTTTAGCTTAGATGAGATTGAGATTCTTGAAAGTACAACTAATAACCATAACAATCCGTTGAAAATCCGCTGAGATATGGCCATTTCCGTAAAAAAGACCCGGAACAGGTCTCTAATATGGCCAATTCTTGATTTTAATCAAAATTCGTCTTGCGATGGCTCAAACTTCAGGAATTCTATGAAAGATGCTTTTCGGATACATTATTTTTAGAATTTTCGATTCTGGCCACTTTCGGAACATCCCAGAAGCTCCCCAAGGGAACCTCTTTGGCATAATTTGCCACAGGGAATCGACTGTAGGAGCTATCAGAATCTTCCAGCGAACAGGTTTCTGAAGGAATGACTATTTTGTAGAAGTACATGATTTGTGATGACAAAATAATATTATAATTAAAGTTATTTATATCATTAATTTCTCTGGACACTTATTGAATTCAAATGGGATGCCAAAAAAGCCAAACCAACTTTGAAACATTTTAAGTTATTAGAATGCTGAAAATTTCAATTTTGAATAGCACATATACTGCCGCTCGAAGCAAGTCTGTCCAATATGTAATTTCGTCAATTTCGAAGTAATGATGCAGTTTGGTTCGAAATCATGTGACCTATCAGAAAACCAATAAAATTTAGTACTTTGTTCCAGAAAACTGTAGAAAATTCACTTTTTCGAAAAATTCTAACACGTAGCCTTATGGGCGGGACAAATTTGAAGTGCGTTTTTCTCGGCTTGCTGTTTTTACATATGGGACGGATTAGATTCGAGCGGCAGTATAGGGGAACTATACCCTTTCTAAGCCTATTTCTATTATCGGCCTATCAGCACTTTGATCATGAATTACAGCTTTCATAAAATGTTTTTGACTGTTCCAAAGTAATAAATAGCTCAAATAAAAGTGAGCAAGCAACTCTCGATTGTTGATACGTCTGAAAATGTTGATTTAGTAGCGGAAAACGGCAAAAGTGATGAGAATTGGTCGAACGGAATAAAATGAGTATATAATATGTTAAAAATAAATCAAAATTTAAAGCTGTTTGCGGTGCCTCAATGGCGTAGTAATGGTTGTTGCAAAAAGATGTTAAGGTTTGAAAATAGTAGTTTATGCAACAAGTTGTAAAAAGAGGATTTTTTCAGCACGAGTCGTACATTTATTCAACGAGGTTCACCGAGTTGGATAAATACGACGAGTGCTGAAAAAATCAAGTTTTGCAACGAGTTCCATACAACATTTTTTGCAATTTCGAAAAACACCCATAGAGTGAAATTTCAAGTTGAATTTTCATGTATTTTGTCAATAAATCGTTTAAATAAAAAAAAATGTTGAAAAGTGTTACTTTTCGAAACAAGTGCTGAAAAGTTCAACTTTTCAGCACCCATTTCAGTGCTGAAAAGTAGAACTTTTCAGCATTTATTTTGAAAAGTGTTGCTATTCGATTCTGTTATTTTTGGTACAGAAAAGTAGGCTATTTCGTCGTTCAAGAATGACAGGAAAAGTAAGTAGTTTCACGACGGAATTGCAAAAAATATTTTTAAACAGTAATTGGCATAAGCAATGAGAAAAAGTCAAACCAATCCCAGATGTTTATGGCAAATTTTGAAGTTCTTCAAAAGCCCCTTCGAATGCAACTAAGAGAGTTGGAATTGATGAAGTTTTACGAAAATGCAAGCAATTTTAAATTTTATTTGTTTATCGGACCTCAAACTTCTACCGAGCTGAACCAGCGTTTATGACTGAAAGGCTCGTTAATAAAGACAACTAACTAACCTCAAACTTCAAAGCCGTTTTACCCCACTTCGCTTTGTCGTAGAGGGCTCACATTTGGCATGAGTTCCTCTCATGTATTGACAAACAAACGCTTGAAAGTTTGAAAGCTCAAAAATAGCAAAAACCGAAGCGCACCTATTTTACGGGTTAAGCTCATAGTTGGGATTCGCGGATCATGCCCTGAAATGCTCACCAAATTGACCCGTTTTGTTACATGCGAATGTTCACTCCATGGATTGGGTGCAAGGCAAAAAGGCATTTGTATTATTTCTTTCATAAACTTATTTTAATAGGTCCTTTTTGGTGCTGGGAGCTGGTTAGAAATGAGTCGGTAACATTTAGATTATCTGGATTTAAAAAAAATAGTTTATTGTTTAAATTGCTGAGAAATATATCCCTCATGATTCTAGTTCGTTTTTGCATATGGCACAATTTTGATAAATTTCATTTTTCCTACATATAAAGAAAAAAAAATCATCTCTTCCTAAACACTACTTTGTACGGCTTCGGCGACAGCGTAATCCCAGGCAGCAGCTTGAGCTGGGGTTCCTCCGAACCTTCCGCGTTGTGTAAACTAAACTTTTGCAAAATTCCCACCACGAACATAAACATGCACGACCGGGCCAGCGATTCCCCCAAACAGCGGCGTCGACCAAGCCCGAACGGCGTCAGTCGTTCCGTGTTGCAGATTTTGCTGTCCGCGTCGAGGAATCGCTCCGGACGGAAATTTTCCGGATCTCCCCAGTGTTCCGCGTCCATGTGGACCGTTCGAAGCCCCATCAGGATGGTGGTGTTTTTGGGGATTTGGTAGCCTCCGAGGGTGCACTTGTCGAGTGTTCTCCGCGGGCCACTCACCGGGACGATGTGGAAGAAGCGTTGGACCTCCAGGAGGAAGGCTTCCGTGTAGGGGAGGTTGGTTCGATCGATTTGCTGGGGCAGTTCGTCCGGTTGAAGGTTGTGATCGATTTCCTCTTGCATTTTCCGTTGAATTTCAGGCTTCAACACCATCATCATGAAGGCTAGATCGATGGTAACGCTGGTCGTTTGTGAACCGGCTATGAAGATGTCCAGGATGATCATCGTGAGCTGAAGATTCGTGAATGTCGTGCTGGGATCATCTTTGTGTTCCTTCATTTCTTTGATGTAGGCATAGATCAGGTCGTCGTTGCATTTGTCCTCGCTGTAGTCCAGGTGATGCTTGTCGATGGTGATCATGAAAAATTCGTTCAGCTCTTTGTTGAATCGTTTTAGCAGATTGTAGCCGGTCCACTCGGGAGCCACGTGCCGTAGCCAAGGCAGTTGACTCAAGATTCCACCGGACATGTCGAAGGCCTTGGATCTACTTTGCAGTAGTTGGAGCAATCGGGTCAACCGTTCGTCATTCCTTGGAATTCTCGACCCGGTCGTGAAAGTCCACAGCACGTTGATGACACTGGTCGGCAGAAGACTTCCCGGCCACACAGGTTCCTCCTTAAGATCCCTGATGATACCGGTAAGTTCGTTGAGCTCGTTTTGAATCTGCAGCTGCATCGGTTGCCTTCCGTACCCGGCTTGACGAAGGTGTCGTGTCACAAAGTTCCGGTGTTCAGCCCAGAACGGTCCATCGGTGCAGGTCACCCCCAATCTAGAATAAGACCAAAAACATCATCAAGTGACTACCAAGATGACCCTTAGTCCAACGCTCACCTGGTGCCCATGGTTCGCAGGCGGATGAAGAAATTGTTGGGTCGACCGTCGAACACCTCCTTGCTGTGGACTTCGCGGACGGCTGCATGTTGCAGGGCTACCACTACGTACTCGCGGCCGAGCTTGAGTCCGATGACGGGACTGCGGTACTGTTCGCTGAGCGCCTCGAATGCCAGGTGTTGTCCGCCGATGGAGCGCGCAAGGCGACGAAGTTCCGGGGTGTTACCGACGATCGGGAGCCAGCGGGGTCCTGGAATGAGGGTATTGAAATACATATACATATTTAAAATAAGGATTTATTTTTGATATTTTACTTTTGTCTATTCTGTTTGGTATACTTTTTCCTCATTAACATAAATAATCCATTTTTTTTTTAACTTTCCAATTATTGGCATGTTGTTTTTTTTGTATTTTTTTATCCATCTGAAACTTTTTTGGTGCCTTCGGTATGCCCAAAGAAGCCATTTTGCATCATTAGTTTGTTCATATAATTTTCCATACAAATTTGGCAGCTGTCCATACAAAAATGATTTATGAAAATTCAAAAATCTGTATCTTTTGAAGGAATTTTTTGGTCGATTTGTTGTCTTCGGCAAAGATGCAGGTATGGATAAGGACTACACAGAAAAAAACATACACGGTAAAAAAATTGGTGATTTTTAATTTCACTTTTTGTTACTAAAACTTGATTTACAAAAAAACACTATTTTTAATTTTTGTATTTTCTGATAGAAAAAAAAACGAAGTTGACTTTTTAGCTGTCGGCCACATATTTTAACTACAAGGACTTCGCCGCACTGGGCTCCTAAGTGTTTGAGTACGGCACGGAGCGACGGCGCCGGATACCCATACTTGCACTTAGAATTTTTAGAGCGCCCGCCGCGGGACTCGAATTAGCAACCACTGAATTTTGAGTCCAGTGCGCGGTCCGATTGATCCACACGAGCGGGACGATTTTTTGATATGGACATCAAATGCAAACTTTTCAGAAATTTCCAGAACGGGCAAAAATCATTGACCGAGTTATGATTTTTTGAATCAATACTGATTTAAAAAAAATCGAAATACTGGTCGCAAACATTTTTCGACTTGATTTTTCGATGTAAAATTGAATTTGCAATCAAAAAGAACTTTAGTGAAATTTTGATAAAGTGTAAAGTGTTCAAGTTATAGCAATTTTATGTATTTTTTGAAAATAGTCGCAGTTATTCATTTATTAAAATCAGTGCCCATGATTGCTCACCCTTAAAAAAAATATTTTTGAAGAGCTGAAAAAAATCACTATATTTTGCTTTTTTGAACTATGTTGATACGACCCTTAGTTGCTGAGATATTGCCATGCAAAGGTTTGAAAACAGGAAAATTCAGGTTTTCTAAGTCTCACCCAAACAACTCACCATTTTCTAATGTCGCTATCTCAGCAACTAATGCTCCGATTTTCAATGCAAAAATATGAAACATTCTTGAAATTTTCCGATCTCTTCGAAAAAAAAATATTTTCGAAAGAGAATCTCCTTCCGACAATAACCAATAACTCCGAAAAAAGACTGACAAAGCTGAAAAACAGGGCTCACACCCTGTTGGGGCCTAAAAGGGCGCGGCAGACAGCTGGAGACTGACAGAGGTGTAGAAATTATACAATCCTTTAGAATTGTATAATTGATAAACAATTTCCCCCTTGTGACGTAGTTCTGTTCTTCCACTATCTACATCCAATCTCCGCCATTACAGCATACCGTCCACTGCCCTGATGCTCCCTCCCCAATCCTCGGCTTTGATTCTAACTACTCATAAAAAGGAAAATCATAGTTGAGAAAAGGTCAATGCGGATGGAGAGCAAATCGAGCTCAGTATCCCCTCACGAAGACTGGTAGTAAGTGTGAAAAAAGCAATGAAAAATGTAAAGAAAGATTAGAAGAAAAATGAAAAGATAGTATGTCAATGCGGATAGATCGATGATCCCCTCACAAGGATATATAAGTGACAGATAATAGGGAAAGCAAAAGAAGAACAGAAAATTAGGATTAGAAAATAGTCAATGCAGATGGATAGCAAATTGAGCTCAGTATCCCCAAACAAATTAAATACTTTAAATACATTAAATAATTTAAATACTTTAAAAACTTTAGATACTTTACCTAGTTTAAAAACATCAAATACTTTAAATACCTTTAATAGTTTTTATAATTTAAACACTTTAAATACTTGAAATCTTTTAAAAACTGTAAATACTTTAATTTCTTTAAAAAATTTAAGTACTATAATTACTTTAAAAACATTAAAAACGTTAAAAACTTTAAAATTATATGGACAAACTAATGATGCAAAATGGCTTCTTTGGGCATACCGAAGGCACCAAACAAGTTTTAGACGGACTAAAAAATACAAAAAAAAAAAAAAATGAATGACCGAAATCTCAGAGAATTGCTCATTATTAGAGCGAAACCCTCAGAGTTGGGTCTAAGAGGGTTAACATTCTAAACCCCAAAACTGATATATTTTTTTTATTTGGAAACATTAGAAAATTGTTCAAACTGCAGCAAGTCATCTTCACCTATTTTAAAAGAATGTATTTACAGAAAATTAAGACTGGTTTCAGTGTCTTTGAAATATTGGAATCAAGTTTTTCCGAAGCATTTTTTTTAATAAATTAGTAGTAACCTACCTCCAGTATAAATGCTAAGTCAAAATATATATTGTTAGAGCAAAAATAGTTCTATCAAAATCAACCAAAAACACGAATGAACTCAAACGTGAATCGTCTAATTCCGGTTCATTCACCAAACAAGTGGCCGAAATAAAATCAAAACAAGGAAGTGCACGCGAGCGAGCTCGTCAGAGAAACATGTGCATCAGCAGAGTGGCGTCCATCGTCGGCTGATAAGCAGAAAATAAACTTTTTCTAGCTTGGTTGTGCGAGTATCAGCGATTCCCTAACCCTTGGCTCAACAGTTTTCAAGAGGAGTACAGCAATTTATAAAATAAAAATATAAATTTTTCACATTTTTTTATTAATCTTCTATTTTTTCAATAATTATATAGATTTTGTTGATTAATTTATTTCTGACAGCTTTCTACGCTGAATAAAGCTTATCTTTTCTTGTTAAGGCCTAGCAAACAGCTGACAGCGCAAAATTCTTACTCATACTGCTTTGCAATTCCACTGTGGCGATAGTGATTTAGTTATTACGTAAAATTCTCCGATAGAGCCTCGTGCCGGTTTGGCAGAGAAAACGGCATTGTGGGAGTCCGTTCTGCTGATAACGCATTGAATGGGAATGACAGTTGAATGGATGCCAATTGGCGGCATTGTTCGGGCGACCGACCGTTGACACCCGAATAGTTGCCAAGCAAAAAAGAAAGGGAGGGTATTCTTAATCACCTGGTGGATAGTTGGCCGGTCTGCGGATCTCCTGAAGCAAGTATCCAACGAGTGCGATCACTGCAAGTGCCACCAGTATTACGAGCACCATGTTGCTTACTATTTAGAATTTATCAAATTTCACTTAAAACATCAGCTCAAATAACTGCTCAGCATTCTTCACGCGTTCCACCAACAAGACACAATTCCCGCGAATTTCAACAGCTTATGAAATTCTTCCTTTTTTCGCTGAGCGATGTTCTCGATTACACAACCACTAAGCTATCACTAGTTCGACCGGCTCAGCCGATCCGATCCGCACGCGTCGATGACTTCGAGCGAACTGGCGAGACATTTGCTCACCACAGAACTATAGTGCCGCTGAGGGTGGTGGGTGTTTAGCAGCGCGATGAACTTGAATTAGATTCGAGGCGATTGAAGCTGATTAGGGGTGCTCTGAATGAAAATAAATCGATTAGGTATTGTATTTTACAGTTGTTTTTTTTTCTGGAATTTCTCGTTTGTAATTTATATATGGATTAATTGAGTTTCCTTAAATATCATGGAAACCAAACTTACAATAATTAAAACTAGGAAAACCAACCCTCGATGTTTACTTGATCTATTTGCTTATCAAAATGAGTTACAAATATTACACGCTTCGCAATCTTATAAACATCATAACCTTACTCTCAATCTAGGTATAATGGTTGGAATGCAAGGCTTGTGAATGGTAAACATGTTAGTTGAAAATACATTGTAATCGTTCAAATAATAATGCTATGTACCTGTTAACTAGATTTACTCTTAAACTAGACCCTTTAAAATTGTTTTTTTAACATCCGATTTTATTGTACCTTGTGCAAGATAGATTTTTCAAAAGAAGGTGAGTTGATACCTGTGAACGTGAGTTGTTTATTCGTGTCCAAAAAGTATGTTCTATAAACAAGGGTGGAATTGACTAAAACTTACCATAATACAAAAAATAGGCTTTTAATAGATTGACTCTTTACCTGATAATTTAAAATTCAAATTCCAATGACTGTCAAATAATTTCCAATGTACCTAACACTTTAGGCAAAATGGATAGAATTTTTCAAGAAAAAAATATCATAGAAATTTTAATCTAATAATTTTCAATAATACTGCCATAGTCTGGACAGTATAACATTAAACCAATGTATTTATTTGCATAGTTAGTGTTGATTGATACAGATGTTGTCATAATCTTCAGGCTTCTGTAGAAATATGACTTTGAAAAGGTGAACAATACACATTAAATTATTTGTAAATATGGATTTTTTTTTGTCAAAAACTAAAATTTTAGTAAAGTATCGTATTTTTTCGAAAATACTACAATTCTGATTATGGACAGCAAACTAAGCGACATTTTGTTTGTGTTTTCACTTTATTTGAGTTTTTTTTGTTAAAAACTAAAATTTTCACAAAAACCAGCATATTTTGAAAACTTCAGTATTTTCGAATATTTTGTAAATAATTTAGTATTTTACAAAAAGCGAAAAAGCATACAAATTTGCGTTTCGTTTAAAAAACATTTGGAAAATTTAGAAAATATGAGTATTTTCGACCGTGTGGGGTAAGCGTGGTTGCCTCTCACCCAGTCGGCCTGGGTTCGATCCCAGAAGGTCCCGGTGGCAAATTTTGAGACGAGATTTGTCTGATCACGCCTTCCGTCGGATGGGGAAGTAAATGTTGGTCCCGGTCTAACCTAGAGGTTAGGTCGTTAGCTCAGTCCAGGTGTTGGAGTCGTCTCCCTGGGTCCTGTCTCGGTGGAGTCGCTGGTAGGCAGTTGGACTAACAATCCAAAGGTCTTCAGTTCGAATCCCGGGATGGATGGAAGCTTAGGTGTAAAAAGAGGTTTGCAATTGCCTCAACAATCAAGCCTTCAGACACCTAGTTTCGAGTAGGAATCTCGCAATCGAGAACGCCAAGGCAATGCTGTAGAGCGAATAATTTGATTTTTGATTTTGAGTATTTTCGAAAAATGCGGTATTATGTAAACAATTTTGAGTATTTATATTTTGAAACTTACAACATTACAAAAAAAATATATTCTTAGTGAAAGCATTGAAAATTAAACATGATATGGTTGAATTAAGTCGATTTCAGAGTGATTTAAAAAAAATGAGTTATCGCTTATTATTGATAGATAAGATTATCAAAATAATGATAACGATAGAATCATTACCGTTGTCGTTTATGAGACGATAATATTAAGGACGATAATTTTATCGATTAACAATCTTGGTTGAAAAAACACATTTACGACTTTTTTTTAAAACAGGACGCCGTGAAATTGCCGTTAAATATTGTTTTTATAATGTCATGTTGTAAATTTTCAACGTTTTTGCCAATAAAAATTACTTGTCCTAGCGATTACTATTGATAACTGCATAAACCCTCTACAACACAATCCAGTTTTTAGGCGGGCTGCGATCTAAAAATTCACCAAAAATCCATTTTGAACAAATTTTGGCATTGAATAAAAAAAAAAACACTTTAAACTTTCGAAAATTTCAGATTTGGAAGTTTTACTTGGTTTATGTGACTTTGCCAATGTTTTTTTCATTTTTTCTAGGGTCAACTTTGGCCACGGACGAACGGACATAGGGACGTGGCGTTACATCGTGTTGCCACCTGGTTTTTTTAAGCGCAAGAGTGTAAAAGTGCTGAGTCATCGTCTAAAAATAGACGGCGTCCTATCTCGCCCAGCAAAATGAAGTCGATAAAGTAGTCGGTTTCGATGAGAAAAACTGGAAAACGTGGTCTAAAAATAGCGACGCCATCCCCCTATGACACGGGGTTCCAAAAAGTGAAGCCGGTTTTCTTTTATTTCTTCTTGGCGCAAACCTGCGCAAGCGAGATCGCTTGTGTCAAAATCATCGCGCCACGTGGTTTCAAATATAAATAAAGCCAGATGATGCTGCAAATTCATGGGCCATTTTTTGAAGTGGTCGTATACAATTTTATTAATTTTTCGGCAATTTTAGTAAAAAAGATGAATTACCTAGAATCATAAAGACAAACTTTATGCCAAAAAACTGTTTCTAGTACCATACAAATGCTGAATATTTTGATTAATCTAATCTTCTCTATCTTCTATATATACAAAATTTCGATGGTTTTGTTCGAACGCGAATCAGTTCAATACGGAGCGTCTGATCGAGGTGCTTTTTGTTGCGATGGGTTCGTATAAGCCCAAGGAAGGTTCTTACGCTCACTAATTGGCACTTTGGCCACTCTGGAACCGATTCCGGAGCATCGGCAAATTGTATGGAGAAAGTTACGTAAAATCATATTTTGATCACAGGAGGCTGAATAGGCAAAAAATCAAAAAACGTCAACAAACATAAAAAGGCAGAACGAAGTTTGTCGGGTAAGGCTTGTATATATAAAAAAAAAATCGACGGTTTTGTTCGAACGCGAATCAATTCAACACGGAATGTCGGATCGAGGTGCTCTTTGTTGCGTTGGGTTCGTATAAGTCCAAGGAAGGTTCTTACGCCAAAAAGTATCAACTTTGGCCACTCTGGAACCGATTCCGGAGCATCGGCAAATTGAATGGGAAAAATTACGTAAAATCAAATTTTGATCACAGGAGACTGAATAAGCAAACAAGCTAAATACGTCAAGAAACGAAAAAAAAAACAAGACGAAGTTTGTCGGGTAAGGCTTGTTATTTCATAAGACATTTTGAGAAATCATGCGTAATCGTTCGATGCTACTTCGACAACTTGAATGTAGATGGTGCTAGTGATAGTTTGCTTCAGAAATTTAAAGAAAATTTGTTCCTGGTGTCATGTCCGTTCGTCCGGGCTTTGGCTGTTTTTTTTTCACGAGCATTCCCATATATTATGTGAAAAATAAGTATGCAGTAATTTTTGTAATGTACGAGACTGTGCCACCACTTATTTTTTACAATTTGAATGAAACCAAACCATTTTTATCTTTTTTTGTGTTTCTTAACAGACTCAAATTTGGAATATCTTATTCATAACGTGATTAAATTTGCCTAATTTTATTCAAACAAACAACCTACCTCCCATAAAGATGCCACTTTTCGAGGTCTCCCATCGGCTTGCATGCATAATTGAAAGTTGCACTTGTTTCCAAATTATCGCCAACTTTTCCATTAGTTAGGTTGAGGTACGCAGTGCAACGATGTGGTGGTTCTTGCTTGGAATAGTTCTTGTGTCGCTGATCGTGTTTGATTCGATCAAACCCGCTGACTACCCACCAGGTTAGAGTTGAATCAGCCTAATCTAATGGATAACGTTAACGATTCTTGTTTCAGGACCACGATGGATTCCTTGGTTTGGAACCACATTCGTTGTGCAGAAGTTGAGCAAAAAGCTTGGTGGGCTGCACGAAGTGTTTAAATATCTTGCTCAGAAGCATCAATCCCCGGTAGTTGGTTTGAGGTTCGGGCGAGAGCTTACCGTTGGTATTCGTGGTTATGCCCTCGCGAAGGAAGCCCTCACCGGTGATGATTTGCTGGGACGACCGGACAACTTTTTCATCCGATTAAGGACTGATGGTGAAAGGTTTGTTCATGATGTGTAGTTGATTTGAGAAGTACTTCATTTTTTTTGTTTACTAGGTTAGGTTTAACTTTCACCGACGGAAAGTTCTGGGAAGAGCACAGGTCGTTTATAATGCGAACCCTGAAAGAAGTTGGTTATGGTCGATCCAGAATGGAGGAGCTGATTCAGAGAGAGGTAATCGAGCTTAAACAGACCCTCAACGAATCAACTCAACCAGTTCAGCCCTGCCAACTGCTGTTGCTCAGTGTCCTGAACGTGCTGTGGACTCTGTCCACAGGTCAGCGAATTGAGCGAGATGACAATCGTCTGCAGAAGTTGCTCAAACTTTTGACAAAACGTTCCGGACAGTTTGATTTGGCCGGAGGCTTGCTGAATCAGATGCCCTGGTTGCGATTCTTGGCTCCGAATTGGAGTGGCTATAATTTGGTTGTGGACTTCAATCGACAGTTAATGGAGTTCTTTGCAGAAACCATAAGAAACCACTACGAGACTTTCACTGATGACAAGTCTTCAAACGATCTAATCTACGCTTACATTAGAGAAATTCGTAACCAAAGTCACAATCCCAACACGACCTTTACCGAGAAGCAAATGCTAATGACCATCCTGGATTTGTTCCTCGCTGGGGGACTAAACACCAGTACAGTCACAGATTTACTTCTGCTTATGATGGTCGTACGACCGGATATTCAAGCCAAGGTTCACCAAGAAATTGACCAACACCCCGATCCAATCCGTTGGTCCGATCGTTCTCAACTCCCGTTCGTAGAAGCCGTCATCATGGAAGTCCAAAGATTCTTCCCCACAGCCGCTTTCGGTGGTCCACGACGAGCCGTCCGCGATTTCAACATTGGCGATTATCGAATACCCAAAAATACAACCGTTTTTGTGGATTTGGAGAGTGTCCACCACGATGAGTCCTATTGGAAAGACCCGGAGGTGTTCCGACCGGAACGATTCCTAGATGAAGGAGGAAATTTGGTCACCTCTGACCGTTTGCTTCCGTTCAGCTTGGGGAAAAGAAAGTGTCCCGGAGATGGTCTGGCGAGAACGACGATATTTCTCTTTTTTGTTGAATTGCTGCGAAGTTTTGAGCTGAGCTTGCCGGAAGGAGCAGAAGTTCCCTCCACCAAGTTAGTACCAGGGAGAATCTATATGCCAAAACCTTACTGGGTTATCTTCAATCGGAGAAATTAAGAATCAGTTGAAGATTTTTTAACGTATTGCACATAAAATGTAAGCGTTTTTAACAGTTAAAATATATTTCATTTCATTCCATTTTATTTGTTTTTTTCGTTATTTAAGCATTAATTGTGTACAGTTATTATCCAAAGTAAAGATATGGACTACCTTTCAATAACTGAAATGACTGTCTCAATAGAAGAAAAAATGTACAAAAAAACCAGCATTGAACCTAATACTTGGGAGACCTATAAAGGATTTGCGAATAATTTGTTCTTTAAACATAAAATTCGAGTTCTGCGACCCCATTTTAATCAAATTGGAATAGTGGATTGCCTGTAAAATAAAAAAAAATGCATTTTTTCAATATTTCATCATCGCCATTTTGGACGCTATCTTGGATTTAAAATTTTCAATCACTTTAGAGTAGTTTAAGGGACATACTAAAGCTCAACAATAAAAAAAGACATCGAATTTTTTTTTTCGTTATTCGATTATCCAAGGTGAAATTTTGCCAAGGCCTTCGGATAACGTCATGATTCGAAATCCGGACACTTAATAGCAAATCATTTTTGTTATAGCTGGCAAAAAATCATGTAATAAGTTGGAAATGTAGAAATATCACAAACAGTCCATTTTAAGAGAATGCATGCCAAATATGTCTTTTGTAACCATTTTTCATCAGAATTTCTAAATTAAAATGACTTGTTGTGCTTCGAATCCCGGACACTGATACAAACTGATTCGAAATCCGGACACTTTTGATTCGAATTCCGGAAACTCTATTTTGCTTATGAATCGCACAAATTTGGACTAAAGTTGAAGTGAATGGCATTCTTCAGGTCTCAAATAAGCTGTTAACATCAAAACAATCGATATTTTGTATAAAAAATTGCTAGAATTTAAGGAAATCAGAACCATAAATTTCTGCTTTGCCTTCCCGGTGCTTCGAACGCCTATGAAATATTTCAGCGAAATGTTTCACAGTTTTGGTAAACTCATGTTTTTATTTAATTTAATTGTTTTAGCATTGGCTACAGCGTCCAAACATATTTGAAATGAAAGTTGATGTTAGAATTCCTCAAATAATTTATCAAATAATTGATAAAACAAGATGAGGTGTCTGGGTTTCGAAGCGTCCGGGAATTCGAATCATGACGTTAATCGAGACTGGACTGTGACTTTATTTGTAATGCGCTTTCTTAAAATAAGAAAATGGATGCAAAAAATTAGAAGAAAAATTAAATAAGAATTTTTAAACACAAAAATCAAGAAAACATTTTTCTTCGAAAATTCATGTAATCAAGGGTAATTAATATTGCACTGCTTAAAAGTTGTTAAAAATTGTGTTTTTTGCATTTTTTTTTAAACGGTGGAATATATAATGATACCATTTTTTATTGTATAAAATCTAAAAAAATGCGTGGGGGCATAAAATTATGCATACTTATTTTAACTTCAAATATTAGAAAATTTTAGTAAAATACACATTAAAAGTTGACCTCTTAAAAATATATATTTTTTAAAAACTAGTCAAAATCTCATAGAACAAGTTAAATTTTCAACACTATAATTTACATCATTTTTATGATTTTTTCTTTCTAATGGTTTATGGGTAATTCTCTCCCAACTCACACGAAATCGGGAAAAGTTGCCCCGACCCCTCTTCGATTTGCGTGAAACTTTGTCCTAAGGGGTAACTTTTGTCCCTGATCACGAATCCGAGGTCCGTTTTTTGATATCTCGTGACGGAGGGGCGGTACGACCCCTTCCATTTTTGAACATGCGAAAAAAGAGGTGTTTTTCAATAATTTGCAGCCTGAAACGGTGATGAGATAGAAATTTGGTGTCAAAGGGACTTTTATGTAAAATTAGACGCCCGATTTGATGGCGTACTCAGAATTCCGAAAAAACGTATTTTTCATCGAAAAAAACACTAAAAAAGTTTTAAAAATTCTCCCATTTTCCGTTACTCGACTGTAAACATTTTTGGAACATGTCATTTTATGGGAAATTTAATGTACTTTTCGAATCTACATTGACCCAGAAGGGTCATTTTTTCATTTAGAACAAAATTTTTCATTTTAAAATTTCGTGTTTTTTCTAATTTTGCAGGGTTATTTTTTAGAGTGTAACAATGTTCTACAAAGTTGTAGAGCAGACAATTACAAAAATTTTGATATATAGACATGAGGGGTTTGCTTATAAACATCACGAGTTATCGCGATTTTACGAAAAAAAAAAGTTTTGAAAAAGTTACTTTTTGCGTTTCTCTTTGTTTCGTCGTCCGTGTCTGTCGCGGGTGACCATGAACGGCCATGATCGATGACGACCAACTTTTTCAAAACTTTTTTTCGTAAAATCGCGATAACTCGTGATGTTTATAAGCAAACCCCTTATATTTATGTATCAAAATCTTTGTAATTGTCTGCTCTACAACATTGTAGAACATTGTTACACTCTAAAAAATAACCCTGCAAAGTTAGAAAAAACACGAAATTTTAAAATGAAAAATTTTGTTCTAAATGAAAAAATGACCCTTCTGGGTCAATG
This sequence comes from Culex pipiens pallens, assembly GCF_016801865.2. Classification (NCBI taxonomy): domain Eukaryota; kingdom Metazoa; phylum Arthropoda; class Insecta; order Diptera; family Culicidae; genus Culex; species Culex pipiens. The sequence goes on from NC_068939.1 coordinate 15,150,093, forward strand.
TAGATTCGAAAAGTACATTAAATTTCCCATAAAATGACATGTTCCAAAAATGTTTACAGTCGAGTAACGGAAAATGGGAGAATTTTTAAAACTTTTTTAGTGTTTTTTTTCGATGAAAAATACGGTTTTTCGGAATTCTGAGTACGCCATCAAATCGGGCGTCTAATTTTACATAAAAGTCCCTTTGACACCAAATTTCTATCTCATCACCGTTTCAGGCTGCAAATTATTGAAAAACACCTCTTTTTTCGCATGTTCAAAAATGGAAGGGGTCGTACCGCCCCTCCGTCACGAGATATCAAAAAACGGACCTCGGATTCGTGATCAGGGACAAAAGTTACCCCTTAGGACAAAGTTTCACGCAAATTGAAGAGGGGTCGGGGCAACTGCTGTGTGAGTTGGCGGAGAATTACCCTTATAGAGATCAAAAATTTAATGCAAATTGTTTTGTGGCGGATTTATATTTTTTGTCAATTAACTACATTTTAAAAGAAACTTTCACACATTTTGGTTTCATGCCTTACAATCATCCTTTTCGTTTGAACAAAACTTTGAACGGTTTCGGCATGTACATCATTCCAGGTGTCATTTCAGTCGACGGCGTCTTAGCTCCGTCCGGAAGCACAATCTCAAAGTGCTGCAGAATTCCAGTGAAAAATAGAAAAACCGTTGTTTTCGACAGAATGTCTCCGAAACATCTGCGTTTTCCCAAGCTAAACGGAATAACTCGTTCGGTGTTGACCAGCTTGCCCTGATCACCGAGGAACCGTTCCGGTCGGAATACCTCAGGATCTTTCCAGTATTCCTGCTCGTGGTGGACGCTTTTCAAGTCTGAAAATAAGGTCGTTCCTTTGGGAATGTGGTATCCTCCAATGGTGCAGTCTTCGAGGGCTCGGCGTGGTCCTCCAAACGCGATGGTCGGGTAGAATCGCTGAACTTCCAGAATCACTGCCTGAACGAATGGAAGCTTATCGCGATCGGACCATTGGATTTGGTCTTGGAATTGATCAATTGCTTCGTGCACCTTGGATTGAATATCCGGCCGAGCTACCATCATCATTAGCAGCAAATCTAGAACGACACCGGTATTCAGTCCTCCAGCAATGAATAAATCCAGCAAAGTTGTCGTAATTTGCATTTCGGTGTAGGAAGTGTCGGGATTATGACTGTGATTTCTTATTTCTTTAATGTAAGCATAGATCAAATCGTCCGAAGCCTTGTCGTCGGTGTAAGTTTCTACGTGTTTCTGAATGATTTCAGAAAAATACGAGACCATTTGTTCATTGAAGTCAACCATGAAGCTATAGCCGGACCAGTCAGGAAGCAAGAAATGCAGCCACGGCATTTGGTTCAGAATTCCACCAGCCAAATCAAAATGACCGGATCGTTCTCTCAAGGTTTGAAGGAGCTTGCGAGGTCGCTCTTCATTTCTTTCTATTCGCTGACCAGTGACCAGAATCCACAACACGTTGAAGGAACTTAGTGTCAAAAGTTGATGTGGTTGAACACAAGGATTTTCCTCATTGATGATACGAACTACTTCATCTAACTCTTGCATTGCAATACTCTCCATATGTGATTTTCCATATCCAATTTGCCTTAATGACTTAAGGATGAATGGTCGATGCTCTTCCCAGTGCTCACCGTCGGCAAAGCTGATACCTTTTCTACAATAAGAAATCTTTGATGAAAAGCATTATTCTATAGAATCTACATCGTAAAGCTATTAATACTTCTGACCCAAAGTGCGCAGTCGATAGAAGAAATTTTCCGGTCGTCCCAGTATCGTTGCTGAGTGCCTCCTTAACTAGGGCATGTCCTCGAATGGCCACCGTTAGCTCTCTTCCTAGCCTCAGTCCAACTATTTGGGAGCGATACTTTTGGGAAAGGTATTCGAAGATCTCATGCTGGCCGCCATATTTACGTGCCAACTTTCGCACTAGAACTGTGTTTCCGAACCACGGAAGCCATCGGGGTCCTGGGGATTGAATGGGGATGAAATTTGCGTGAGAAATTGAAATATTGCTCTCTGTTATATCTCACCTGGAGGGAAATTGTTAGGTTTAACAGTATCAAGCCACAGAAGAATGACAATCACAATTATTTCCAAAATCCAGAGCATTTTTCTGTTCAAGTTTGAGAGTTCAACTTTATATCTGTTCCCTACAAAGGATCGCTTTACAATACTGATAATATTACGCGTGATCAGTTCATTTATATTGTAGCATGATCACCCTGAAAAGGGTGACAAGACAACATAAGTAACTATATCCAGTACTCTTGACTAGCGTGTTTATTAGGGTGGGTACGGATTTTGAAAAGTTCTCAGATCAAGTTCTGGTTTGGTTCCCCTTGTAGGGCACACCAAGGTTACCAGGTCTAAACAGCAAAAAAATCTGGCAGAACATTCTGGCAAAATCTGGCCACATCTCAAAGTAATGAGCAAAATTGTGTTCAAAAATTTTACCCACCCTAGGTTTATCCTGGCATGTTAAAACTGTGAATCTACCAAATAATAAATCAATCTTCTGTCGTATCAAGCTGGCATGTTCCAATATTAATCAGTGTAATTTTTGCTTAACCCTCTAACGCCCATGGTTACTCCAGAGCGCCACTAATTTTTGGCTTCAATATTAAATTTCTCTTCAACCATGCATTTCTCAACCTGGTTCAACCTGCATTAGTTTATATATAATGTTACATAACCATTGAAATTTCATCTAATTTGGTCGATCCAATTACTCGTAATGTAGAAAAACGTAAAAAATCTCGATTTAGCTTTGGGCGGGAAGGGGTTAAATTGTTCATTTGTTTATATATTTGCAGTTGACTTCAAGCACCACATCAAGGAGAGCTTTTTGCTTCCTTGGTTGCTGTGCGATCTTAATTTAAAATCAGCCATTGTTTTACTCATGAAAGTACACACCATTTTTTTTTCGCTGAAAGTCAGTAAGGTTTTACTGAATTTTCATCTACCAAAATTTCAGTAAACGATTCAGTAATTAATCCCAAGTAACATTTTTTTCCAGGAGTTCTACAAGAGCACTTCAAGATAGCTACAGCATATCAGTTTGGACCGCGGTAGGATAAAACTCTCTTCAAATACTCTTCCAAACTCCTGAAGAAGTTTTGAAGAGAATTTTATCCTACCGCGGTCCAAATTGCTATGCTGTAGCTATCTTGAAGAGCTCTTGTAGAACTCCTGGGAAAAATGTTAATTGGGAATGGTACGTTCGTTTGAGGGCTAGTTCCACACTGAGTTCCGCACTCAGAGCTGTCAAAGTCAAAGTGCTAGTTCCGCACGAGTTCCATGCACACTGAAAAATAATGTTCGTTTGAACCAAAACTGGCACCAACGAATGCGGCACTCAGTGCCTCACTGGCTGTTCAAAAGAACGTACCATTAGATTCTACTGAATTCTCAGTTAACTGACATTTGTCACTTTGACAGATAGTTTACTTAAAATTTAGTAACTGGTTGTCAAAACAACTAAAATTTCAGCAAAAGAAACGTCAAAACTACTGAATTTTCAGCAAAATATAAAATTCAGTAATTTTGTTGTGTCAGTTTGACACATCATTTGCTGAAGATTCAGCAATCGTTGCTGGTATTATTGATTTCACCAAACCTCCAAGCCAAAAAACAGGTGGTTAGCATCGAGGCATTTGTTATTCAAATTTTTTCTTACCTTTGCTTCTTCACAATACAAAAGTAAAATACACAATACATTTGAAAGAGGATTATCTCTCGGCCGCATCCAAACAATAAGTCATTAGTGACATTTCAGTTTGACAGAAATGCAGTTACTGATTTTTCAGCAATGTTTTTGTTCATTGCCTAATTTCAGCAAAAGTGATGATTACTGAATCGCATTCAGTTATTTATTTCACTGAAATGGCAATCAAAAATTAGCTGTGTATCATAATATGAATCATACGAAATATTCAAATTGCTGAGAATTATCTCGCTTGACTGTAAATTGTTATTTTTCAATTCAAAGAATCATTTGTTTTCTCAACTTATTACATATTTTGCTGAGTTTTGGAGACCCGTACAAATGCAATTCAATTCAAAACAGGTCAAAACCGGCATTACCCAACATAAGCCAATTTGATCAACGCAGTAAAAGATATAATGGCAGCTAGTAACTGGTTACTAAGTTTTTTTTGCAATTAAAAATGTGGTTGTATAGATTTAAAATATATTCAAGTGTGAGCTCAAACTAACTCTTTGAAAATACATTGAATAACAATGTAAGTATCGCTACTCACGCTATTCCTTTTGCGTGCACGAAGTAAAACAACAAACAAAAAAACAAAAAAACAACAGCTTTACTCAACATTACTTATAGAACCAGAAACCAGAAAATTCTTTTGGTTCTAGAGAAAAGTGAAAATCACTAGTGAAGTCACGAACGTGTTTATAACAAAACCCGATTTAATCCCACCTGGGGTGAGATAGAGCCTTTCTTACTAAAGAATATAACGATGGTAGAACTTCTTTCAATTCATAACATTGACTTTGTTTAGAAGAAGAAGAAAGTCTTATGATGAAAGCAAAGTATTATAAATGATATGATTTCCAAAAGAAACAAAAAACGCCATTTTCACCAAAAGAATATTTTTAATCGTACATATTCTTAATCAAACAAGCGTTTATGACAAACGCGAGCATAGCAAGCTTCACATGCGCCAGTGACAACGCACACCGCGGTAGGCACAAAGAAAAACCGAGGTATAAGTGAACCGCGTGTGCCGCACGGTGCAGGGAAGAAAGCCATTCAGATTCTACGAATGTGACATAGTCAGAGATAGCTAATTTTACAACCGCACCACTACACACTCAATCACGAGTACCTTAGGTAGAAAGCCATTGGCGTTGCCAGCATTGAAAACTTTGAAAACGATATAAACGATGAAAAGCTTAGAAAGCTCCTATTAGAATCCAATGAACCCTGTTAAATAAACTTACGAAATCACGAAAAAATTAAGTCTACTTTTAGGCGATTTTCGGAGCACACGGAAAACAAATAGATTGTAGCCGGATGAATGTCCTATGTCCCAAAAGTTTTTAAATAAACATTGGACAGTTATGAAAAACAAACAGGGCAAAAGAAACCGAAAAGCTACGATATCTTACATGTTGTAGGAAACATCGGTAGACAAGCTACTACAAACGAGTATAAGTCGAGCCAGCAAATATATGCGCCAGCATTCTCGCGCCAGTATTCGATGCTCAACTTGACAACTTGTCGACTTGGCGACGATGCAGTGTGATTTTTTGACGATTTTTCCGATTAAAACTCATGCTGAATCGACATATTTACGAAGATGGAAATGACGTCCTGGCTTAAAGTAAAACCTATACATTTCTTTACTAAGAAAGGCAAAAAAAAAGTTTAATCAATCTGATTTATAATAAAAGCACAAGTACAATGATGAAATGTTCCTCACATTTCTCATTCGATTTATTTTTTGTTGCGATTGTAAATATAAGTTACAGTGTTTAATTTAAGTCACACGTTTTAATATATTTGCGTTTGAAGATCACTTTGTAAGGTTTTGGCATATAACTGATTCCTGGCGTTAGTTCCAGCGATGGCATTACATCCTCTCCATCAGGCAGCTCAACATTAAACTGTTGCATAATCCCTGCAAAGTAGTTGAAAATACAAGCCCGCGCTAGAGCCTCTCCCAAACACCTTCGCTTCCCTAAACTAAACGATAACAATCGTTCAGTGTTGGTAAGAGTTCCATCTTCACTCAGGAATCTTTCCGGTCGGAACACTTCGGGATCCTTCCAGTAATCTGCATCCATGTGAACGCTTTTCAAGTCCACAAATATCGACGTATCCTTGGGAATCCGGTATCCACCAAGCTGACAATCCCGGATGGCTCGTCGAGGTCCACTGATGGCAGCTAAGTGGAAGTACCGTTGGACTTCACTGATAACTGCTTCTACGTATGGGAGCTGAGAATGGTCGGACCATCGGATAGGATCGCTGTGTTGGTCGATTTCTTTGTGAATTTTGGCTTGAATATCTGGTCTGTTCACCATCATGATCAGAAGCAGATCTACGATGGTACTGGTATTGTTAGCTCCAGCTATGAACAAGTCCAGAATGGTCATGATCATTTGGTCTTCGGTAAAGTTGGAATTGGGATTAGTGCTATGCTTCCGGATTTCTCTGATGTAGGCATAGATCAAATCGTTGGAGGATACTTCATCGGTATAGGATTCGTTATGCTTCTGAATGGTTTGTGAGAAAAATGAGATCAACTGCCGATTGAAGTCGACCAGGATGTTATATCCACTCCAATTGGGGGCTACAAAACGCAACCATGGCATCTGGTTTAGCATTCCTCCGGCTATGTCGAACATTGCGGACCGTTTCTTCAAAACATCCAGCAGACTTTGCAGGTGATCGTCATGCCGCTCGATTCGTTCTCCAGTGGCAAGCGTCCATAGAACGTTTATCACACTTAGCTGTAGCAGCCGATTTGGTTGAATCGGGCCAGTAGTCTCGTCGATGATCTGGATCAGCTCGTGCAACTCACGCTGTATTAAGTCATTCATTCGGGATCTTCCCATGCCCAACTCCTTCAACGTTCGTACGACAAAGTTTCTCTGTTCCTCCCCGTGCTCACCATCAACGAAGGTCACTCCCAACCTGTAATGCAAAGCGTAATTGCACTTTCGTTCCCCAAATATCTCTTCTTTAGGACCCACCTTTTACCGCCAGTCCTTAACCGAGCAAAAAAGTTGTCTGGTCTTCCCTGAAGATCTTCACTGATAAGGGCTTGCCTGGCCAGGGTGTAGCCACGTTCCCTCCCCATTCGAAAGCCAATCACCTGGGAGTTGTACTTTTGGGAAAGGTAATCAAACACTCCGTGCTGACCACCATACTTTCGAGCGAGCATTCGAAGTGTGAAAGTGTTTCCGAACCACGGTATCCATCTTGGTCCTATGGTCGATAAAGGAGATTTAGTGTTACATTATGTTTGTTGAAACTATAAATTAAATTTTACCTGGAGGATATTTATAGGGCTTTACTGTATCAACCCACAGCAAATACAGAAACAAAGCTAATCCGAATATCCACAACATGTTTGAGCAACTACGTCTTTCAAACTGGTAGAAAATTCAAATAACCATTCTAATATATATTGTAGCTCATCCAGCAGATAAAATCGAATGAAATGTGTACGTGTCCTCAAGATTTTCAGGTTTTCTGATTGCAGAGCTGTTCAAAGAGTATTTTACATGCTGCATTTTGAGTTAAAAAACTTGTTTTTACAGAACTTAATTTTTTTGCTTGAATAAATGTAAAGTTATTTTCAAGTTTCCAAGCTCAATAAAAACAATTAATGTTAATAAGTTCTTGTAAAACGTTTTTCCGTTCAAATATAAGTAAATAATGAGGATTCTAATTCATAAGTTCATACACTGTACTGTTTACCCCGTTTACAGATTATTTATATTCATTGAACCAAAGTAGTTGAAAATCTATTTTGAGCATCTCTGCTTGATGCAATCAAACACATTTTAGAATTTACAATCGCTTCTATCCGACCTTCGTCAGTACGGTTCTAGAAGCTAAACAATGTTAACTGGCTTGTTTTTGAGGTTAATGATAAGCAAGAGTGATGAATATTTTAAACTATACTTCTAGCTGAATATATCATTAAGGCTAACAAACAAATGTAAATAGGCAGTGTATCCTGCTCATTCCACTGAATGTTCTCATTAAAACTGAGTAAAAAGCAATGCTTGTTGATATCTATTGATTAGTCCTTAGAAAATGTTTCGCTCGATTTGATCTGTGCAGTTGGTATGAATCCTTAGAAGGAGAAAAAATAAAAGCAATATTCATACTCCTCAACACTTAGCAAATAGATTTAGTTGAGTTTATTTTCGAATTTTTTAACTACACAATTTTGGCTTTCTTTTAAAAACTATTCTGTATGGCTTAGGCATATACGTAATTCCTGGTGTTAGATGTAACGAAGGCACGTTCTGCTCACCAGCAGGCAGTTCAATCTTAAAATGCTGCATCAAACCACCGAAATAAGTAAAGATGCAAGCCCTCGCCAAAACATCTCCCAAACATCTTCGCTTCCCCAAACTAAACGATAAAAGTCGTTCAGTGTTGATTAATGTGCCATCTTCACCCAAGAATCGTTCCGGTCTAAACACTTCCGGATCATTCCAGTAGTCCGGATCCATGTGGACGCTTTTTAGATCCACAAATATGGTCGTATCCTTAGGAATCCGGTAGCCACCAAGTTCACAATCTCGAATGGCTCGTCGAGGTCCACTGATGGCTGCGGTGTGGAAGAACCGTTGAACCTCCATGATAACTGCTTCTATGTATGGTAGCTGAGAATGATCGGTCCAACGGATGGGCTCGCGATGTTGGTCAATTTCTTCGTGGACTTTGGCTTGGATATCCGGTCGAACAACCATCATCATCAGTAGAAGATCTACAATGATACTCGTATTTTGGGCTCCAGCTATGAACAGATCCAGAATGGTCATGATCATCTGCTCTTCGGTGAAGGTAGACTCCGGATTGTGACGTTGTTTCCGAATTTCTCGGATGTATGCATAGATAAGGTCATCACCAGATTTTTCTTCTGTGTATGTTTCGTTATGCTCGCGAATAGATTCAGAAAAGAATGCTATCAACTGCCGATTGAAGTCCACCAGTAAGTTGTATCCACTCCAGTCAGGGGCTACAAAACGCAACCATGGCATTTGGTTCAGCAACCCACCGGACATATCGAAGCTCGCGGAACGCTTCTTTAAAACTTGCATTAGCCTTTGTAGATGATCGTCGCCCCTTTCGATGTGCTGACCAGTGGCAAGAGTCCATAGAACGTTGAGAACACTCAATGGTAAAAGTTGATTTGGTTGAATTGGATGTTCAGTTTCATCGATGATCTGGATCAGCTCGTGCAACTCACGCTGTATTAAGTCATCCATTCGAAGTCGTCCGTATCCAATCTCCTTCAAAGTTCGTACAACAAAGTTTCGATGTTCTTCCCAGTGGTCTCCATCTGTGAACGTTACCCCCAACCTCTTGCCAGAAGTCCTCAACCGAAGGAAGAAGTTATCCGGCCTGCCCTGCAGGTCATCACTGACTAGAGCCTGCTTAGCTAGGTCATATCCAAGAACCGCCACGGCATGTTCTCTACCGAGTCGTAGCCCGATCACTTGGGTCCGGTACTTCCGGGCTAGATATTCGAAGACACCATGCTGTCCGCCGAGTTTCCGGCCCAATTTACGCACCAGCAGAGCATTTCCCAACCATGGAATCCAGCGTGGTCCTAGAATGATCAAAATGTTAACGAGCTCAAACTTCATCCTCTGATTAAATTTACCTGGTGGATATCCTACCGGTCGAATCGTGTCTAGCAAAAGTAGAAAGAACACTAAAAACGCTCCACAAATCAACCACATCGCAACCCTTATATGCAGACCATAAATCATTGACTGATGAAGAACGTTTGACAGCCATGGCTTATAAAGCGCACCGTTTAGCTGATCATAGATCTGCAAATAGTAATTATTTTCAGCGATTAAAATCTACAAGGTGCGAGCAAACCAGGTAAATGTGAATTCTAAGCATGAGCTGGTTCAGTCTGTTAAAGTATTGTCCGTTTCTCTCGAAGGTACACGCCGCGCGGCATTTCAGAATGTGCCGCAGACACTGTTGCCAGCGATTTTCTGCACTTTTAGTGCAATAAAAAAATACCCGGCAACAATGCCATGCAATTCTAAGAAGAAGATCAACAAAAACAAAACGCGCTGTATGGGATTTGACAGTGCGCATTTGCCGAAAGTGCGGCGCGTCGTTTCGAGGTTGGTATGCCGCGTGTCTTTTTCGGGAATACGCGCAATATCGGCAAAACAAACTTCAGATCGTCGTCAAGTCAGAAGCCTCATTTAGTTCCGAATCAATGATTTTCAAAGAATCTGATTGTTTATTGGCTTGATTAATTGGTGTTTCTTTCATAATAAAAATATATATATATATATTTTTTAAATAAATATCTATATTTTAAAAGATTTTTAGAAGTCTTAAAATATTATCATCGTTGTCAAGATCGCTGAATAAGCCTAAAATTTTTTTTTTTCAAAACTCCTTGCAGCAATTTATACATTTCGACTTATTTTTTTTCGCTTCGCACCCCTCAAATAAGTCGTTCCTTGAGTCGCACCTGGTACGGCTGGGGAGAGAGCGTGATGCCGTCGAAAGCCTCTAGCGGGGGGAGCTGGCCAGGGTTGGCGGGTTCCACGATGAAGGCGTGCATGAAGGCGGCAAAGAACAGGAACAGATTCGATTTGGCCAGCGCTTCCCCGAGGCAGCGGCGTTTGCCTGGAAGGGAAAATGGGAAAATCGTGGAATAAGTTTCAGGTTCGTATTTTTGTTGTTCAATTGCTGTATTTTCAATTTTATGATAAGTTTTTTTTAAGAATTGAGTAGAATGAATGATCTCTATTTGCAATATTGTGCAGATCTCTCTGAATTACTTGACAACTTTGAACAAATTGTATGATGAGAGTTCATAGGAAATTGTGAGTAACTCAAATCTTGAATTTCTTGTTTACTAAAAAAAATAAAACTTTTACTTTGTTTGAAGGATAAATAACGAAAAATGGCTGAGCTTAGAAAATATTTTTGTAATATTTTTGTCAAAAACACGTTTTTCGGGATTTTGAGTACTTCATCAAATTAGGCATTCAGATCGACATAAAAGTCCAAGAGTCATCAAAAAGTGAACCTCGGATTCGTCAAATTTTAGTTTGATCAGAAATAGTTTTTCTGATGTTGCACTTATTGACTTATGCCTCTCATGTATTTTTTTAATGTTAAACTCAAGAAATAAATTTTGTAAAACTACACTCCTATATTTTTTGAACTAATGTTCAGATTTCTGTATTTTCAAAGAGCAATTCCAGCTCAAATCAGGAATTTATTTGGTACTGTTGTACCCGACCCTATCCGATTTCAATGAAACTTGTTAGACATGTTATCCTAGGCCTATATAAGCTTTTTTTTATATGGAGCCAATTTTACTCAAAAATGACAAAATATTTAAAAAACTTACGCCCTTAAGTTATTTGATTTTTTTTGTATTTTGTAATTTAAAACTTACTCTAACTCAAAGCCGTTGCATCGTATCAAAAAGTGGTCGAAGACAAACTTGTAGGATATTGGACGGGATTTAAAAAAAACACTGAAAGAAAAATACACGCTACTTCTATGAGATTTTTCAGCTTTTAAGTGTAAATGTTAAATTTAAAGATAATGTCACGATTCTTTTTCGTTCAAAATGTTTGTTACAAAAGACTCACGAAAAATGCAGGATGGTATGTCTTTCCTAAAAAAATACAAAAATCATTTACTAAAACTGTTTTTTTGAAAAGTGGTCTAAACGACAAAATGTTTAAAAACCGGTAGTGGGAATTACATAAAAGTCTTCATATTGAACATTGTCCTAAGTCTAATCCTTGTGAAGATACAGCGGTTTTAATTATAAAAATGTTGAAAAAATAGGTTTCTCGTATATTTGCGTGAGCTTATTTAGCTTATTTACAGTGTTTTGATGAAGTCTGCAAGTAGTAGACGAAATACGTATCTGTCAAGATATTAAAATATATAGCGGAATAGAAAGGAACAACCAAACCACAATTCAAAAAGTCCTCTGAAAAATTGTAGGAATTTTTTAAGTGGAATTACATTTTTTAGACAAAATTCATTTCGAACCAGGGCATTCAAGACATCAAGTTCATTGAGGGTCCCAAATTAGTTTGCTGTTAAGACCTTGAAATTCGGACAAATAGTTGCTGAAATGGACCATTGCAAAAAAGAAAAATTAAGATTTTTTTTGTGATTTTCTACATTTTTAACTTTAAACCGGCTGTTTTTTTTTTATAGGAAAGGACGTTTAGGACAATGGAGATTGTTATTAAAAATTGTCTGAAGAATTGGGTGTTGACTATTTTGAATTTTTTCAAGGGAGACATTTCATCCTGCATTTTTGTGAGGTTTTTTTTTTCAAAATCTTAGGCTTTTTCCAAAAAAAAAAAACGTCGCTTACCTTTTCAAAAAGCCATATCAACATGGGAAACCCGTGATGCATAGGACCTTTAAAAAAGTTACCTTGAAATAGTGTGAAAAAGATAATCGTTGGATCACCTTCAAATTAGACTTTTGAACATTTATATCAAAAAAGCTCACAGAAATAGCATGTATTTTTTTTCCAGTGAATTTTTCAGAAAGTTTGTAAAATTTCCTACAAGTTTATTTTTGACTACTTTTTGAGACTGTGCAACTACTTACATATTTAAATAACTCACGCTTTTCTAAAATGTCATTATCGAGTGTAGCTGGCTTTATATACACAAAAATGACTTATATTATGTTAAACCCTCTGGCGATCTAAAAACTCGCCAAACATCAAATTTTCAACCAATTTTTGATCTTTTAAAAGCATTGGAAAGACGCACTTTAAAAATTTATGAAAATTTAAGGGTTGAAAGTGTGACTTGTTTTATATGACTTTGCCAATGTTTTTAAAAATGTCATTTTTGCAGGGGTCAACTTTGGCACTTATATTTTCTATATTATATGTAAAAATAAGTATGCAGTAATTTTTGTACTGTCCCAGGCTATGCCTCTAAGGGTTTTTAAACAATTTAAATAAAATTGGCATTCTAGAGTACAAAAAGTGAAAATCATGCAAAAAAATAAATAAATTGAAAAGTGGCTGTAAAAACATGAAAAAAAGCCAAATACTATCAGAAACAAACATAAACTAAACAAGATAAATGCAAATATAAATACTAAAAATGAAACAAGAAAAACATAAAACAAGAGAAGTAAAGTTTTTTGTTGAACAAAAGTTGCTCAAAATGACCTCTGAAATACGGGAAAAATATAAAATCGAAAAAAATTTAGGCAATAGAGGGTTAATTTTTTTATTGGTGTCGAAAAGGGTCAGGTTCAACCGGTTCCTTATTTGGCATGAAATTGCTCTAGAGTATTTTTAAAGGTACACATCAGCCAGGGCTTTTGCAACGAGATTTTGGTTACACACATTTATGTTTTTTTTAACTACAGAAATTATCGATGTAATTTTGGATTCATCAATAAGATTGTTGCAGGATTGGGTCAGTAAGTTTTCCAATTTTGGAGTAAGAAGGCAACAACTTCCTTGGTAAGGTTAATTTTGAGCTTAACAACCCTTATTTTGATAGAGAAAGATTCGATAATCCGAATAGTCATTAATTAAAACTCTCTATTGTATAAATTTCTGTAACTTTAGAAAATGGCAACCATTCAATGCAACATCTCTCTCACCTGCTCCAAACGGCAAAAAGTACTCGTGCTGGACCAGCTTATCCTCCGTCTCGTTCAGGAACCGTTCCGGCCGGAACACCTCCGGATCCCCCCAGTACTTCCGGTCCATGTGGATGGAGTACAGTGACACCATCGCAATGGTATCCCTCGGTACCACGTACTGGCCCAGCTGGACGGGGCTCGTGGTTCGATGAGCTATGGCCAGTGGAGCCACATTTGCGATCCGTTGAATTTCACAGATTGTGGCTTCCAGGTAGGGCAGGCTGGGTCGATCGTCGAGCGTCGGCAATCGATAGCGACCGACGACGTTGTCCAGCTCTTGGTGGATCTTCGCGATCACGTTAGGGTGGTGCATTACGTGCGCAACTCCGAAGCCCAATGTGTTGCTGGTAGTTTCCGAACCGGCCTGGAACAGATCCAGACAGAGGCTGAGCAACTGCTCGTTGTCGAACGATGGATGGGGGTTGTCGTTTTGGAGTTCCTCTAGGTAAGATGAGATCAAGCAGTTGTGCCTTTCCGGACAGTCCGGGTTCGCTTTGATGTTGCTGATTGTGTCCTATCATTTACAATAAATTGTTATAATGAATTTGAAAAGTTTTTAACCAAACAACTTACGTTTATAAAGTTCAACAGAGGATTTAGCAGATTAACCAGCGGTTTAAAGCCAGATTTGTTCGGGCAGATGTGTCGTATGGGAGGACACTGGTTCAGCACTCCACCGGACATGTCTATTACTCGGAAGCTGTTATGGATTGTGTCGCAGATCCACTCTAGTCGTTTGTCGTCCAACTTGAACCTGAGGTTGAAATTACCCTTGTAATTATTTGTCATAAAAGGAATACAAAATACTCACCTATTCCCAGCAAGCAGCGTCCAAATCACGTTCAACACGGCAATATCGAACGCACTGTGCATCTGGATGGTCCTACCACCCCTCGACAGTTTCCTAAGGTGGTGAATCAACTCTTCGGTTTCCTTCTCCAAACTGTGCACCATCCCCGTCCGGCCCATGCCCAGCGATTTGAGCGTCTTCACCGAAAATCTACGCTGAACGTCCCAATCGGCACCATCGTTGAAGACCAGCCCGAGCCGCTTGTTGAACGACCGAATTCGGAAGAAGAACCCGTTCGGCCGACCGTTGAAGGCGTCCTTGGTGTAGAACTCTCGAATCGCTGCCAGGCCGGACACGATGACGACCCGATCGCGGCCCAGCTTGAGGCCTACCACGGGACCGTAACGGTGGGCCAGGGCGTCCCACATCAGGTGGTAGAATTTGTGCACGTTGACGAGTTTGAAGACGCGGTAGCCGCAGCCGATGAGTGGGAACCAGGCGGGACCTGATGATCGTGGAGGGGAAGAATTTTGATGAGCCGAAAGTGGACCTGACCTAGCGCAACAGATGATTTGGTGGGACTGGTTTTTGGTTTATTTAAATAACAGAAGAGAAACTGGTTTTCTCGGTTGTAGAAGATAACGGAATTGGGTGTAGAATCTGGAATTCTAGCGGTTCGTTCTAGTTTCAGATCTGTTTTAAGAGAATTGATTAACGGTATAACGGTGGAAAGAAAAAATGTCACAATAGGGTGACAAGAAAAAAATTCCGTGAAATTGGGCATTTAAGTGATAAAACAATGAACAGTTTCAATATTTATGTCATTTATTTTGTTTTTTTTTTCGAACGTTTTAGTTTCAAAAGCTCAAATGTGTAACTCAATTTAAAAAAAAAATTCAAACTATTTTCAGCATTTAATTATTCATTTTGGTTAAGGTGAAACAATTTCATTTTAACAAAGAATTTCTCTAGACTTTTTCAATCTTTTTTCGAGATTTTAAATGTTGTATTATGTTTTTGTTGAAACTTTGTCCTTAATCAAAATAAGCCAGTTTGTAGCATTTGTTTTCTTATCATTTTAAAATGTCCGAAATAAGTGTTTTAAGCCCTTTAAAAAGGCTACTATTGATTCTTAAATTGAAAGAAAATTTCACATAATTTCCAATTTTCTAGCATTGAAGACTTGCAGTTTCCAAAATATTGACAGTTGAAAATTGAGGGCTCAACAGGTCAGAAAAACACATTTTTCGCAAAATTTAAACTTTAAGAGACTGCTCTCAGCAACCAACAACATCAACAAAATCAAAGAAAAAAAAACTGTATAAAATTTTCCCAAGCTCCAAAAATGTCTTAAGCCGGGTTTCGTTTCCTCCATAAATTATTTTTAAATTCAAAATTCGATTAAAAATTTTCTTTAATTATTTTGAATCACCCTGACAAAATCAATTTTTTTCTGCTTCTTAAATTCTAAATTGTACTGGAAAAATACCTTTTTAAGTCTCAAAAAAAAATCTAAAATAAAAAAAGTATTTGGAGGATTGTAAGTTAAGTGAACAAACAATAAAACAGAAACAAAAAAAAAAGCAACTTTGCCGAAGACACCAAATCGATCAGAAAATCTCTTCTCAAGATACAGGAATTCGAATAGCCCTTTTTTGTATGACCAACCCGCAAAATTGTATGAAATCTAGTATTGAAAAGCTAACGATCCAAAATGGCTTCTTTTGACATAAGAAATGCATGGACAAAATTTCATTCTAAATTTAAAAAATACACAGAAAAAAGTGATTTGCAAAATCGTAGGGAATTACTGTTTTTCAGTTTTGTGCAAATTGTTACTGAACAAAAACTAAAATAAATTAGAAAATTGCTAAATCTTTCAAATTCATTCGTTGAATATTAATTTTATCTCATAAGGCCGTTGCAAATATTTTTCAAAGTTTATGTGGCCCCCCTCCTTTCAAAATTCGTCCAAAAAATCAGGGGGCAAAAAAATTTATTTTTCAAAAAACTTGAAAATTTCAATCGTAATAGAAGTCTAACCAACTGAAAACGGTCTAAAATGCCCTATTCTGCATTGATAATCATATTTGGTATGTTTGGGCTCGTTTAAAAATATTTTGAACTTTTATGGAATTCCAATGTACATCACCGCAAAAACTTTTTTTTTCTCGCAGAAATAAAATTTTCGTCAATACTTAGAAATTTTGGAAACTAATGATTGCAAAAACAACTGAATAGATGTTCAATGCACTTTTTCCATTCAAATGTTGAAACCGTGGCCAGTAATTTCAATTTTTTTAACTTTTTTATGTTTTTGCCCCCACCTCGAGTCGAGGGACATAAACTTTAAAAAATATTTGCAACGGCCTTGCAAGACAGAATATTTTGTTTTGAGACCTTAAGAAATGAATAGAAAAAAATGGCAAATGAGATTTTCAACATGAATAAAAATTCAGGTCGGATAATTTTGCTTTTCTTACCAGCTTCTCTTGAAATTCAAATTTAATAATTATGCTGGTCCAAAAACTAAAAAATATTTAAAGCAACTTATCAACGTAGGAAGATTAAAGTAATATTTGCTTATTCATTTTGATCAAACTACATTTCACAAAACTACTTTCTTACTTTATTTTTTTTCAGTCTCATTAAAAAATCACACTTTTTTGCTTTGGGATATTGAATTTGTAGGGCTTTCTTTTTTTCTTTTTTTCTAAATCTTCTCACCTGGTGGAAAGAAAGCCGGTTTCCGCATATCTCTCAAGCAGTACAAGACGGCAAAAATCGCCACCACAATCACATTTTGCCACATTTTCAAGCACTCAAACTGACACAAAGTTTCCCAAAGTTTTTATTTATTTCCTCTGAAACTTTTTTTCCTTAAATAAATTTTTAAGCCGACTTTTTGTCTCCATTCGCGACGCTGCCCCAGAACGCACTAAAACGCGTTTGAGCTGCAACCGTTGATTATATAGAACTTCAGACGTGGAGTCCGTCATCTAAAAAAATGTGGGATTATCACCTGATCTAACCTCTTCAAACGGGAGGGGGAAAAATGTAAATCAGATTGGGGTAGCTTTGCCACTTTTTCTTCAGAAGAAAGACTGCAACGTCACGATGCGTCCAACGTAGCTAGCTCTCACTCTCGGAAATCGGTTATTATTGGCGTGTGAAATTTGCATTTGAACTGTTTGTGCTATTTTTAAGGACAAAAAGAGTCAATAGTTTTGGTAAATATAGAATTGCATTCCGCTTTCCATTCAAGGGAGCAGGAAGGACAGAATGGCTATGGGTTTGACTGCAAATCCCATTAAAAATCCGGACAATGTATTGTAACGGGTTTGAATTACAAATATTTTTTTTAGTTTTGATGCGTTTTAATTAATAGTAACACTAAAAATAACGAGTTTGGTTTAAAATTTACAAGATTGTTAATCAATAGAATTATCATCGATAATATTATCGTCTATCGATAACGATAATGCTTATCGTTATCGTCGGGACGATAACGGTAATCTATCGTTATCGTTTTTTCGCCGATAGTGGACGATAACTCATTTTTAAAATCTTTCTTTAATTGACTTAATCCATCAATATCATGTTAAATTTTCAACGCATTCACTGAGAATGTATTTTTCGATAATGTGGCAAGTTTCAAAGCATAAATACCACAAAAAAAACTCCAAATGCCGTATTTTTTAAAAGTACAGTCCATACTCGATTATCCGAAGACCTCGGAAAAATTTCACTTCAGAAAATAAAAACTTCCGATAATCGAATCACGCAAAAACATTTTATTTTCGTTGTCTAATTTTTCATTATCGAGCTTAAACTATGCTATGTGATTTTAAATAATTAAATCCAAGATGGCGGCCAACAATGCATTGTAATATTTTTCTTAGTTCAAATTTGACTAAAATGAGGTTGCAGAATTTGAATTTGATGTTTCAAGCAAGAAATTTTTATGTTCTTGATTCGATTATCCGAAGTCCCATACAAAACTTCGTATAATCAAACTTCGGTTAATTGAGTCTGGACTGTATTGAAATTTTCATAATTTGCAATATGGGTATTGGTTGCTTTTTCACTTTTATTAGATTGTTTGTTAAATACTCATAGGAAATGCATGTAAAATATCACTTCATTTGATACCCATATTGTAAACTATAAAAAAAATTACTTTCAGTGAAAATGCAGGCAAAATTTCAAATCGTTTGATATTTGCAAATTATGAAAATTTGAGTACTTAAAAAACGGTATTTTATGATTTCTTTTTAGTATTTATGCTTTAAAACCATGTGAGCAACTATCTACGAAATCGGCCGATTTCAACCATTTTTATTTTTTGTATTTTTTGATTTGGCTCAAACTTTGTGAGGGCCTTCCCTATGACCAAATAAGCTATTTTGTGTCATTCGTTCACCCATACACGTTTCCATACAATTTTGGCAGCTGTTCATACAAAAATGGTACGTACATATTCAAACAGCTGTAACTTTTGAGTGAATTTTCTGATCAATTTGGTGTCTTCGGCAAAGTTGTAGGTACACGGAAAAAAAATTGCCACACATTGAATATTACGCCCATTTAAAATGTTAGTCTTGATTTAAAAAGTTTCAAAATAATTTTTTCGAAGAGATCGAAAAATTTCACAAATTTTATATGTTTTAACATTGAAATTCGGACCATTACACAGCAAAAAATCCGATGGTAGAATCGCATGCAAAAGCATGCACATCACCTTCGTCAAAATAAACACTTAATATTACACACTGCATGCACAATTTTAACAAAAACAAAAAAAAAGTTGCAACCGACGGGATTCAAACCCAGCACCAACAGTGAGGACTGGCGCTTTAGCCCACTCGGCCATGAGACCGATGAAATGCTGTAAGGATAAACGCATATATGAGCTTGACATTTCGGTCAAGTAGGTTTCCCATACTGACGGGTTACATATTTTAGGGTGTAAAATTACATAAAATTGCATAAAATAGTGCAATATTTATTTTACACCCAGGCCTTTTACACGCAGCTGGATTACTACTTTTTTAGCTGTGTAGTTGCTGAGATATCGACATTAGAAAATGGTGGGTTGTTTTGGTGAGACATAGAAAACCTCAATTTTACTGTTTCTTTTCCTTCAAGCGGCTGTATCTCAGCAACCCGAGGTCCAATCTTCAATGTCTCTTAGACAATTTCATAGCAAATTTTCTGAACTATTCAATAAAAATATTTTTAGAAATTGTCACTCATGGTCACTATTTTTAAAAATCGAAAAACTGCAAATATTTCGCTAAAATCAAACTTTCGGTGGCTATATCTTGAAAACAAAGCCCTTTATCAAAAAATCTGTAAAGTACTTTTCAATTGGAAATTCAATATTACATTAAAAAATTACATCAAATTTGTTTTAGCATGAAATTTCGATTTTTTCCAAAAATCACTATTTTTTCAAAAATTCATAACTCGGCGGCAGATTTTTTGACCATGTTTCTCTATGGCTCAAAAATTGCGGATTCTTGTCCCCTAAAACATATCAAAAAATCTCGAAAATCAAAAAATACGTATTTTGGGAAATTGAGTTTTAGTGAAAAAAAAAGTTGATTAAAAAATCTGCAATTTTTTTTTCCGTGTAACTATTTTTTTCTCAAAAGTCCTCAACAATACCTACAACTTTGCCCAAGACACCAAATTGATCAGAAAATTCACTCAAAAGTTACAGCTGTTTGAATATGTACGTACCATTTTTGTATGAACAGCTGCCAAAATTGTATGGAAACTTGTATGGGTGAACCAATGACACAAAATAGCTTATTTGGTCATAGGGAAGGCCCCCACAAAGTTTGAGCCAAATCAAAAAATACAAATAAAATCCATTTCTGGTTTTGGTAGAGAATTGCTCATGTACCATAGTATCAAAAAAATATTTTCTTTCAGAAAAAATTGAAAATTCAACATAATTTTGTTGGATTTTGACAATTTTAGAAAAATATTAAAATTAAGTTATCGTCCGTTATCATCGATAAAATTATCGCTAATATAAATATCGGAATAACGATAACTATAGTGATAGATTATCATTATCGTCCCGACGATAACGATAGAACTATCGTTATCGTTAGGGCTAGTGATTTTTCACGGCAAAAAATCGAAATTACGCGGCATGCCAACTACAAAACATTGAAATTTCACGGTACTCTAAAAACTGCTCAAAATAAACGTAAAAATGTATTCTTTTAGCAAAACTATTCACAGAAAAGTGTCTAAAAAGTGTGCAGTAGTTCTAGATACAAAATAAAATCCCCTGACACAAATTATTTATTTGAAAAAAGTAGTATTGGATTAATCTTAGGAAATTTTGAAGAATTTATGTCAGTTGAATTCTAGATTTTAATTATTAGGTCTTACAAACAAATGTAGACATTGAGTGTATTCCACTTACTCCAATGAACATTGACATTTTTTAAGATGAAGGCGGTGAAATAAATGAAATGAAAAAGGTGTGAAAGGGATACACTCAATGTAACCTTTAACTTTTGTTTATAGGACCTAATAAAAAAAGTCAAGAATTTATGATTCAGCTGATTTAATTTTATTAAGTTTTTATAAAATTAATTTGCTTTAATACCTCCAAAACGAAGCACGTCCTGAACCTCTAATTCATCAAAACTAGAATCATTAAAATTATTGCAATAAAGATTTGTTTGCTTTCTTTAATTTCAGCAATAGGAAAATTTTAGCAAGCAGTTTCAAAAGCAGTTTTTACATTTATTGATATAATTCAAGAAAAATATAATACACTACTAAATCGTTAACAAATATGATTCCAATATGTATTATTTTACTAATCAATTGAATTAAAACACATAATTTATATTCAAAATATTGAAATGCAATTTTTCTTTCGTTGTTTTTTATTGTTGATTACTTAAAATAAATTTTACAAAAAAATAAAAAGCAATTTTTTGCGTTTTTCTTTAAAGGAGTGTTTATAAATGTTCTTTTGAAATCTTGTTGGAATTTATCTATCTGCATTTTGTTGAATATTCTAATGCACAATATCTTCAAAACTAGTTGTAGATCTTACATGAAATAATTTTCTATTTGTAAACTGCTTTTAAAATACCTGTTAAAAATCTTTTGAAATGTTTGAATTAAAAAAAATAAAGCTTGAATGCACTGAGTAGCGATTTATCAATTGAATATTTCAAATTTCCCAAAATTCACGAGCAAGGGTGAATTTCACGGTTTACGCGGCTTCGCGAAAAATCACTAGCCCTAGCTATCGTTATCGAACCTCGATAATTTTATCGTTAACAACCTTGGTTTTAGAAAATGTTGAACGAAAAAAAATCGTGGGCTCATCATTAAATTTAACTTTTAAAAATATATGTATCAGCCTTATTGGAAACTAACTATTACAAATCCACTGTCCAGGTGTAAATGTTGAAATTCTGGCTTGTGATTTCAATTTCATTTTTTCTTCTTCTACATAAGTCGATCGTAATGATTTAAGAATTAGAATAATTCAATATTGTGGAACAATAAAACAAAAAGTAGTCTTTATTATTAAGAAAAAATATATTTTTCAATAGATATTAATAATATTAAAAGATAAGATAAGATGGCAAACTAAAATAGAAGATTAATTAATAAAATTGAGAATTTTTAATTTAAAAGGTAAACATGACAAATTGAATAAAAATTTTGAAATGTTATTAGCAGGGTTTGATGTGGAATGCAAAACGATATTATGGACAAATTTATGTGCTATATTTTTCAATTTGCAAAACATTTAATTACATTTGAAAAGAATTCAAACGCGTTTTTCTCAATATGTACTTCACAAAAAAGTGTGGGACAGGATTTCTTCATAACAATTGAAAGACAGAGACTTTTTTTTCAATTTTCCTTTATTCGTTTTCATTTTGTATTTTAAATACATTAATTAAAAATAAGATGATGTTATCTGCAATTTTATACAAGTATTCTCCATCGTTCTCAAATATATATTTAAAATATATACGCGTGTGTTTTTCCATCCTATACGATTTTTGTTGTGTTTTTCATCTTCTTCTGTATGTGTTTTTTGTTGTTGTGTATTTGTATAGACTACGATCATGATTCTACCATTTTGTTTTCACTTTTGTTATCATTTCTCCGATTTGTGTGTTTTTTGTGTGGGTGTGAGTGTGTGCTAGTAATTATTTTCAACTTGTTTGCTTTTTTATTTCATCTTCTTTCGAATCTGCTACCAAAGGAGAACTTATCACTAAACTTAGGCAATATAAAAAAATGTACATTAATAACGGGTTTTTTTTCTGTTTACTCTCTTATATTTTAACTCTGCATTCACACAATTTCTCGTTTTCTCTCTCTCTCGCTTTCGCTCTCTTACTCTGTGCCCTGTGGTAAAATTAGCCATAACAAGTTGCGATTAAAATTTTTAGTTAAACCTCTCTGGAAACGCAAAAAAATATATTTATAAATTTTCAACAGTTGATTTAATCCTGATACTTTCTCTTTCTCTCTCTATCTCTGTCTGTGACTCACTTTTTTGTTATCTCCTCTTAACATGTGTGCATGTTTCTGTTTTGTTTTTGTTTACTTCTGTGTTTAAATAACTTATAGCGCACGTCGATTTTTCTTACATCTGTTTCTTTTTTTTTCGCTGCTCGTTTTTTTTTTTTGTTAAAGCAGCTTTATAACACATCGAGTTCCGCTTCCGTTCCTGCGTTCCGCACTTAGACCTAGTGATACTTTTTGAAAGTATTGGTAATTTTACAGCTTGTGTTGGGTTGTGGGTTGTTTTGTGTGTGTGTGTCGTCGTCATATTTTGTTAAACACTAAACGTTTTTAGTTTTTTTTACTTCTCTTTCGTTTCAAGGAATATGCTAAAGCTTTGCTTGTTTTGTTTTTAGTGGTAGATTTTCCGTTTGATTTTGCCTTTTCTTTTAAGAAAGAAAAAAAGTTAAGTAATATCCTAAGCGAACGTTGATTTTTTTTTCTTTTCATGGTCGGGCCAAACAAACTTCTAACAAATTTCGACGCAATACAACTAAACAGACAGTTTACTCACTAAGACGAACAACTTAAACGCGTAAAAAGGTTTTGAAAACACATTAAGGTAAGGTACCCCATTTTTTTGTTTTGTTTTTTTTCTTCTGTTTTTTTTTGTTTCTTTAATATCATTTACATATTTTGCTTAGTTGTGTGTGTGATGCATCTTTTTTCTTCTTAATCTTGAGAAGGTTTGTGTTGTGTGAGTGTGTGTGTGATTTGGAAACCAGTGGCGAGTTTTTCTCATTTTGTAAGGTTTTATTACATCGTATATTTTTTTCTCTATAACTATGGAAAAGCTTGTTTCGTTTTCGCTCTCTTTCTCTCTCGATTTCTGCTGGTTAGGGAAATTATGGCATGTGGAGAGGCGTGACGCGAACCTGTCGGAGCCGATCGCAGCAGGCGTGTCACGGCTAAGGTTGGCTGAATGGCAAAGAGGTTCGTGTCCATGGTGGAAAGAAAAACAAAACGTACTAGAATCGTACACGGAAAGAAAGTGGTTGGTAATTCTGGCGAAAATGAACAAAACAGCACCTTGTTTGTTCGAAATAAGATTGCATTTTTTTTTCGGGACAGGGAGAATCAAGCCAAAACTGTTTTGCTTTGAACACCATCACCATTGTAAAATTTCCATCCTTGCTAACTAATCCTAACCCTTAACGTTGCTGACCACTCGATTTCCTGGTGATTCTTTTTGTTGCTTGCTTGCCTTCTTGTTACTAAGCTTCTACGGACAATGCTACCAACCGATCAATACTTTATAAATTAAGTTTGTTTTGCTTCATTAAATCTATATCACTGTGGCAAATTATTTCGCTTAATATTTCCACATTATAGTGTTTTCTTTGTTGTTGTTGTATTTCGATGCAGCTTTCGCTAGTGTTTTTATTTCTCTGTGAGTTTGATAAATCTTTTAAATCTGCCATCCTCTGGAATGTTTCTTTTTCCCTCTCTCTCTCGCAAACATACAACAACAAACAACTTTACCGCCCTCGAGAGCGCTCCCGAGAGTTCCGTTCATTCTCGGTGGGAAACGAGCGATTGCTCCTAACTTTTCCGCTTCCCGTTCCTATTTGCCCCTAGCTAAACATGCCCACACACCACGCTTGAACACTTTCTGCAGTTTTAAATTTTTTGAGTGTGTGTCGTTTTTAAAAATTAATTACACCTCTAACTACCTACGGAAACAAACAAACAACCTAAAGCTAGCGTTTCTTTCTTGTTTTGTGTGTGGTTTTCCCCCATTTTTCATTTGTTAAAAATTATTCATGTCACAGCATTTGGTTACACTTATTTCGCTCCCGTTCGAATACCCTCTCTTCTCTCCACTCTTTTTACTTGCCTATCTAAACCGCGTTGTTGTTGTTTGTTGCGATGCCCGTTTGCGAATCCCACCCCACAAAAAATTAAACTGTCTTGATATTCTCTAGGTGCTGCGAGGGGCTTCCGGAAGTTGGATGAAACACTCGCGCTTGCGCGCGACCACGACTAAAAGCATAAGGTTTTGCGTCTTTTAAAACGATATTTACAGCTTCTTCTCGTTATTTCGTGCTTGCCATTTCATTAGGGCACATAACTTTTTTAAACAAGAGTGTGTCCCTTTCACACCTTATGTAAACTGTCATTTGAGTGAAAGGGATACACTATTGTTTACAAAAGTTATGCGCCCTTTTGAAATGTTAGGCTCCATTTCTCTCCTAGCTGGTGGTGCTCTCTATCGGGGTGCAACACTACCTCTGGGAGTCGTAAAAATCTACACAAGTGTACATAACGTTGATTTCTCTCTCTCTCTCTCTTTTTAAATTGTGTGTGTTTGTGTAGGTGTAAGTGTCTACCGTGTAAGTGTGTAACTTTTTTGTTTGTACTTTTGAAAAGGCATTGAATTGCTACATCTCCCTTTTTTTTTTGGTGAAGGTTTTCGGGTCGCTCTAAATACCTCCGGATTCCGACTCGATTTGAGATTTAGGTGTGTTTGTGGGTGTGTTGGACGAAACCCCAACTCGACGTGACCGCGGCAGAGAACTTGTACAAGCGCCCAAATGAGTAATCGTCGAAAAAAGGTTTCATGCATGGAAAGGAGTTCTGTTGAAAAATTTCCAATTTAAATTAGCTGCCTTGAACGCTGTAAAACAATTTTTTTTGGTAAGATTAAATAAAATTTTGGTAAAATTTACCATTTTGTAGACAGCTAAAATCCAATTGACAGCACTTAGTCCAGCATTAATATCGATATTTCAACCGATTTTTTGTTCTTCTTTGCCAAAAAAAACAAACTAGAAATGAAGCATTCATTTTTTATGTCAGGTCGTCAGTTTGAGACCAAAAGAAAACAAGAAAATAATTTTTTTATTTAAATTAGTAATTTTATTATATTATACATATTTTTTTTTACTTTGAAGCACTAATTAAAATTGTTCAATTTTGCAATAAATTGTCCTAAATTGAAGGATTTTTTGGCTAGAAAAAATGAACAGATTTTAAGCATGTGAGCTTTGTGGCCTACGTTGGTAGAACCGTGAAATTTATTTTTGTAAAAAATAGTTTTTTTGCATAAGCTTAAAACTATTAATGTAATCGTAAAATTAGCTAGTCCAATCATAACTACTAAAGAAGAATTTTCAGATCAGATCTTGTCGTTTTTGCGAGTTCTTTCACTGACAAGAATTGTTTTTTTTTTAAATAAAAATCCAAAAATTAGCCAAAACAATTGGAAAATTTGCCACACTTTACATCAAGCATTGAAACAATTATAGAATAACAAAAAATAAAGCAAAAAAAAAAAACTAAAAACAGGCGAAGGAAATTTTCAAAATTAACATTTGTAACATAAAAACTGTTTGTTGCTGAAATAAGCAAAACAAAAGTCCAATTAATCGTTTTTCCATAATAAACAAAGAATTAATTATTAAATTAAATGCCTTACAGAATTTCCGCATGAAGAATATAGAAAATAGTTATGCGGAACTTGAGATTTTTTTTAATTCCAAACCTCTGACAAATCTAGAAACTTCCGGATTATCTGCCAAAAATTGCAGCTTGAAAAAAAAAAAACAAATTTCTCTGGACTTTTAAGCTGTTTTGTTGCACATTTTGAGGTTATTTTCTTTTCCGTGTGGCTTCTGTAATCTTTGTTTATGTTTTCAAGTGAAAAGCTCAAACACGTTATCATTTGATTTTGCAAAAGTCGTTAAAAGAATTTCTTTCCGTGCAAATTTTGACAACCAACCCAGTGAGAAAAATCGAGTGGCATTGGCTCGAGATCAAGCCAAGTTGGCTCGATTTTTCTTACTGGAAAGCGCCAAAAGTTAGTCTCTTTTCCGGCAAAAACCTGTCATTTTTCGCAACTTCTCGTTTGGGTGGGGGCAAAATTGGGAAATCCTGGAGAGTATTTCAGACGATCTTTAAACCTTCGCCTTCTACTAAGATAAAAGTGGCATCAAAAAATATATATTTATGTCCTCTCTCTTTTTCATGTGTGTGTCCGTTTCTGTGTGTGTGTGTCTGTTGCTAGAGCCTTTCTTTGTCATCTTTTGTTTGGTTGTTTTATATGAGTCTCTCTGTACTACAAGTTTCCGCTATTTACACAATCACTTTTGCGTTTGTTTTTAACATGATTTTTTCTACACCGAGGCTCGCGCTCAATTTCGATCCTTACTAGGTAATAAAAATAAATAAAACTATTCGATAATACTTTCATTTTCCCTTCCTGCTTCCGCTTTCCGCAACAGACGGTTCGACGGTTCGATTTCCTGCGGGGACCGGAAATTGTTACAAATATACAACGCTTTTCATCCGCTTCCCCTTCTCCCAACGACGACTATCTCCTTTCTTTCAACTTTGTATCTTGTTTCCTCGTATAGAACACATTGTTAGCATCACATTGGTTTGTTTTTTAGGTGTCAACAGGTGGCGCGCGGAGCGCGAGGGTTCCTCCATCCGATGTAACCGCCTTCAAAAACCAGTCAACTCGCCCCACCCCACAATTTCCACACTTCTTTCCAAGAGGTCACAAAACGCACTCCACTTGCAGCCGCGACCAAACCCGCTCCACAGATCACCACCGATTACCGTGCCCGGTCAGCGTTGCGTCTTACAGACTAATCCTCCCCTCGTGTCGTCGTAAAACGGGGCGCCACAGCGCCGCCTGTCGCGTCGATCGTACCAGATTGGACCCCCACTTTGGGAGCGCAACGGTCCGCAAGATTAATCTTCCGGAAGTTCGAATCCGCTTAGGGGGATCAACTGACACTGTCGGAAGCCGCGCGCGAGCGCGGGCACCCACCTAGAAGGACCCTTTAGGGGGGCGCAACTGGAAAGTTGCGCCCCCCCTGGTCCAGCATTACTAAGAGTTCCCCCACTTGCACAATTTATTCATTCGTTTTTTGGTTTTTTCATTTCACTTATTCGCTACAGATAGAGATAGAGCAGTCCTTGGAAGGGTGTGTTTGTTTTTCTTTGTTCGAAAACGGGATAGAGTGTGATTTTTGCTGCGTGTGTTTTTTTGGTTTCATATATATTTACAGAGTTGCACGCCATGGGACTCGCGGGAAGATCTCCGGTGGAGGT
Source organism: Culex pipiens pallens (assembly GCF_016801865.2). Lineage (NCBI taxonomy): Eukaryota > Metazoa > Arthropoda > Insecta > Diptera > Culicidae > Culex > Culex pipiens. The sequence goes on from NC_068939.1 coordinate 15,177,924, forward strand.
GGAACGGTAGCCGGTTCTGCCTGTTGGGGGGTGAGTTTGCACCCAATTCTGGTGCGAAGGAAGCGTGAGGTTTGACGGGGAGGGGTTTGACTGGTCGTTTTAGGCTTTGTTGACAGGTTGATTTCGATTGAACGTGTTGATTTGAACCAGTGTGTTGGAAATTGAAGGATTAAATCAGTTTAGTCGAAGATTACTAGAAAGTTATGACATAAGTTGACAGAAAAAAATAAAGAAACAGAATCGTTGAGTTATTTTGATAGAAAGTATGAAGAAATTTGAACCAGTGTTGAAGTTAAATAGTGAAAAGATTAAAGATTTTGGAAATAGAAGAAAGTTGTTTAATTTATTTTGAAGATAAAGAAAAAGAATTCGATTAAAAATATGAAGTCTGTTTGGAGAAAAAGAAATAAATCAAAGTAAAAAGTTTAGGCCACACTGAAACAAATCAACACGTGCATTACACGGTAAAAATACATTGAAATATTCTGACCCACTTTCCTCCGGAAGCCCCTCGTTTTCAACACTCCCCACACTTTCTAGTTTCCCCCACCTCCTGCAAACAACAAATTGCCGCTAAACTAAAAACAACAACAAGCACTACAATTTGCGATTTCTGTTTTTTTTTGTTTTGCTCGAGTCGGTGAAATCTAGCTTCTGACACATCGATTTTTAAACGTTCGCTTGTTTTTGTTGACTTTTTCTGTTTGTGTAAACTGTGTGAGTGGCTTTAATCGGTAACATTTAGTATACAGCTTTGTGTGGTATTTTGTTTTTCTTTTGTAAGTTTGCTTCAACAAGTAAGAGCTTTTAAACAACTTTGATTTGAGTTATTTCCCTTATTTTTTTTTCTCGGTAATATTTCCGTCAAGAGTGCCGTTTTTTGTGGGTTTCTATATATTTTTTTCTGTTGTATAAGTAGAGCTGGTGTGTTTGGACAAAGAGGAATATTTCTTAATTGGGGGGTGCGGCGATCAAAAATGGGTTTCTGCTGCATTTTCTTGATGAGGGATGAGAAATGCCATTCGTTTGCTGCATCTACGGTTGCTTTATATTGAGGACACATTGAGAAATGAGTTTCGTGTGGGTTTTTGTTGTTGTGGTTGGTTTTATATTTGTATTGCACTAACGTTTCCGAAACAAATGAAGATAACAAAATAAGTTTGACAAATTACTAATAAGAGTTATTGTTTTAAGGAGAATTCGTTAACAGCTTGATTTAACATTTATTGAACACTTAGTTTTAGATCCTTTGTATTACGTTTGTTTTTGTTTTGTGTTTTTTTTTTCTGCGGTTTTGGATTTATCTGGTATAACTTCCGTTTCTGCTCCACGATCACGGACTGTCCTTCAGTTTTCTCTCTTTCTTGGATGGGTTTGGGGATGTGGCTGTGGCGCGATCCGGAATTGTTGCATCTGTTTCAAACCTAGCAAGCTAGATTCTCTCGGCAATTTGGCGGCAGCATCTCTGTTTGTTTCTCCTTCTTTCTTTTCAAGAAATCCCGTTACACAACTAAAGTTTACTTCGCTGAGATGAGAAAAAAATGGTAACCTCTTAATCTGGGTTTTTCCCCCGCTCTCTTCGCCTTCTTAAACTTAATCCTGGGTGGGTAGTGGTGGTGGTGGGGCAGGCAACGCAAAGTACATAGAATCCACGTGGAACGAAAATGCCGCCTCCTTCCGCCGCCGCGAGCTGCCACCGTTGCTGTGCCGGCGGACTCATTTCCGCTTGGCGTGCAGCATCTCCATCAGCAGCGTCTGGCTGGGGGCGCTGCCGGCGCAGTGCTTGATGTACAGGTGCTCCTCGCCCCGGGACGCGATCACGTGGATCTCCGGAATAATACTGAGCAACTTGGCGAACTTGTCCTGAGAAAGTTGAACAGTGTTATTTACGAAATAATGTTTATCTAAAGTGTTTTTTAAATGATGAAATATTAAAAGGCTTTTAACAAGGGGTAGGACAGAGAGTAATATTGAGAAAGTTTGAATAATTTTGAGTAACATTGAACCACTCAAAGTTTTTCAATCCTCCCAAACGACGTAACGAATTTTGACACTGACATTTGGCACCAGAGAGAGACTGATTTTGACAGACACAAAACTAAGCCCTAACAACGTGGAGCGGAAAAAAGATCCCATTCCGGTTTTATTGCTGGCAGCTATTTACGGCGTCGATCCTACCCAAGGCTGGCATGGATCCTACCCCTTGCAGGACCAGATCCATAGAAAAATCCGGCATCTCACGCAAGCCGGAATCGGAACGAAATATTGTGTTTTGGGTGTTTCGCGCCGAGCAGCTGCATCCGGAGGAGGATGATCTGAAAGTGTGTAGGGTGCATGGTGGACATGGTACATCGAAACCGAATTAAAAAAAAAAACTAAGCAAAAAGCAGAAATAAACACTTTTATTTATTGGTTTTGTTTGAATCTTTTGGCAAAAACTGATTTCTCGCAAGTACCGGCAGGACAAACCGGAAATCGACTGCTGGAGGCTTGGGTGGGACCAGGAAGACCAGACTTGATGGACTTTAGATGATCCTCGGTGAACTTGCCGGAACGACGAAAGATGTTCTCCTTGATCTTGCTGAACTCCCTAGCAATGTGAACGGTGTGGCAATCCAGCACGGGGTATTTGTTGGAGATCTGACTGGGGTGGTTCAGCACGATGACCTGGGCGGTGATACTTCGAGTCATCGGCGACGTATCCACGACGCAGTTCCTTGACGGGCACGTTCTTGACGTTGTCTCCGGGCACAGCCTCCGGCAGGGCTTCTTTGTGCATTTCGAAGGACTTGACATCAGTGGTCAGGTTGATCAGGGCGAAACCGGGCTTGGTCACACCGGTTTCCGTTCCCGTACCGCCGATTTTGTTGACGTCCTTTAGGGGCTGATGCAAACGGAAGATTGTTTTTCTAAGCGTTCCGGGGGTAAGCAGCTTACAGTCCCGAGTTACGGTTCAGAGCCCTCTGAAGGTCCTTACTTTTACGACCACATCCAAATTCTTCATGTGCGGCAGTTGTACTCGTTGATCTCGACCTTCTTGCCTTGGAGCAAGTCCTGCAGAGTTTTCAGCATCAACTCCTCGTTGACCGCGTCCGGATGGTCAAAGTTGAACTGACCCTTCTCGGGGCGGACCTTCTCCGCGGAGGTTAGCTCCCGGTAAAAACTGTCCTGGCTGATCGAGACTACTTGTCGCTGCGTGTGGTCCATGTCAGCCTAGCCCAGCTGTTCCATGATCGTTTGCAGACCGTCGACATTCCGCTGGCGGTTCCTCCCGCCACTCGACGGACCTTGTTCACTGTCTTCTGGACCGTTGCACCTTCTGCTACAGGATCATGTCCCGATCCGCGATGGCGTCCACTCGTCGACGTCCACTTTGTCGGTCAACTCGAATTACCTTGTAGATCGAAAACAGTCGTTGTTTGTTGCATTTTCGCGGTGGCACTTCTTTGCTTTTGAACCAATTCAGGTCGCTCATGAGCCGCTTCAGCTAGATCAGCATCGTATCGTGGGAAAGGCATGTCCACGTAGAAGCGGTTTTCCAGAACCCTCTGACATTGACCACGACCTTCAACCACAGACAAACTTCAACCTCCAACTTTGCAACGGAGCCCGATATCACCCACACTAAAAATCCGCGGCCGGTGGGGTGGTGAATGACCTGTAGCAGAGACCGTTCCGACGTCAGCGGTCAAGACGACATCGACACGGGGATAAATCCGGGAGTTGAACATGTTGTTTCCCGTAGTCTGTGTCCGACCTGAAAAGGCTGCTTCCAGGGTGTTTCTGAAAAATTGAATGAACTAAGAGATTAACTTCCTGAAGACGTCGATTGAGGAGCAAAAGTTTAGCCGTGGGAACCGATTTGGTTGTGCAGCGGACCTGAGAAAGATGACATTTGCCCTTTTCGCAGGGAATCTACTCCCACTGGACAACTAGATGTAATCCGAGATTGTCCGCACCTGTAATAATCCCCGGAATCTTACTCAAGTAGTTGACTTACCTTTTGAACCTTCAGCATCACTTTTTGTTTGTATACACAGCTAACTGTCAAAGTTACGATTCGAAAATTCCGTAACCAGGCTACACAAAATTTCAGGAGGCAAATTGAGTAACTTTGAGTAACATTGAGTCATTTTGAGAAATTGAGTCACTCGGTTACTCTCTGTCCTACCCCTTGGCTTTTAAAATTATAAATTTGTTATTCATTTCAATACTTATAAAAATTTAACAATTAATTTCAAGATTGTTTTTTTAATCATTTAAATTTCATAAAAAATACTAAGATTTTCTTTTCCGTGCATCCTCAATCTTAGCCAAGACACCAACTAAAATGTTTGGCTCTAGCATAATGCAGTACTAGAATCAAGATAAACACGCAAAATAATTTACATGCCAAATTCTTCGCCAAAAATTTATGTTTAGCTACTTTAAAGATTTGAAAAAAAACTTTTTAGGACATAAAAAGGACACATGGATACTTACGGGCACCGACGGATAACAGGTGAGGGTGTAATCCAGCAGCGCCGCTTGCACGTTTTCATAGCCTTCGATGACCGTCTTTCGGTTGGTGATCCCCCGAACATCCGCTAAAAAAATCAGTTTTTTTTTCAATACAAAATTCTTCAAATCAAAACACCATTCTAAACTTACCACCCTTGCCGGGGTTGAGCAGCAGCAGGAACTTCATGCAGATGTAGTCGCCGACGTCGAACTTGAGCTCCTGCAGCTTGTTCTGCAGCTCGTTGAAGTGCTCGGCCAAGCTCGGGACGCCCAGCAGCCCTAACCCTAAGAGATCAAACTTTTGCCCGTTGTGGAGCGTCGTGTCGTCCGGCAGCGCGTTGTGCAACCGCTGGTGGATGTGGTCGAGCACCAGCATGTCCGACCAGCTGTTCTGCAGCAGCTTCATCTGGTCGTCCACCTGTGTTTTGGAAGGAATGGAATGGAGATAAGAGATACTTTGTTATTTCTGAACGTCAAATTGTTGCATAATGTTAAGTATTTGACAAAGTCCAAGAAAATGTTTTTTTTTATAGAAATATTTGGAAAAAATATTTCTACTTTAAAATACACAAATAAAAAAAATCATATTAAAGTTGTGAATAAAAAACACTTCAATAAATGTATCAGCATCATTAATATTTTTTTGCATTTCTAATAATTCAATTCAATTCTGTTTAATTGGAGAATAATCAAAATATAATAAGTTCTTTTACAGATCATAACAGAGTTTTGGAGTTCCTTTTAATTGTGTGTTGCATCATAATCCATTTTGGAACAATTATATCTTTAACTAAGGCACTAACAAAAGCAAGAAAAATATAAAACAAAATGCAAACAATTATTTCAAATAAAAATATCTTTAACGATACATAAAATATACTTTTAACAAGAAAATAGTGCAGAGAACTCTGCATAGAATTGCAACCTTTTTTTCTTGTCTAGCACATAAAAATAGACATATCTTTTTACAAGTTCAAGGAAAAAACTTGTTCAATCGTGTGTCAACTAGGCAAAATTATTATTTTTTGATTTTCGCTATTCAATTAACATATTTGGCAAAACTCTTGAGAGAAACCAACTTCAACTTCTTATTAAGCTATGTATTACTAGAGTTCGGTTCAAAACGCTTCTCAAAAGCTGTTATAGCTTATATGCCAACATTAGGTGCTCGATGGAAATATATGCTATTCCTCTATTTTGAATACATTATACAAGTTTTACCAAAAAAAAAAACTAGATTTCCGTCAGTTTAAAGGAACAAATTTCTACATATTTTTAGTTTTCCTGAAAGTGCACATGATTTTCAACCAAATCTATGCAAATAGGGAAAGTTGAACACTTTAAGGATGTTTACAAATTATGAAACCACCGATCGGAAAATGACGAAAATCCTGACAAAAAAATATGTTCATGCTCGTTAAATTTGCATATTTTTGGCAGTAGCTTCTAACTGCAATAATGTATTTTATAATATATATTTTTTCAATAATCTTGTAGTTAAAATTTGTAATAATCTTATTTGTTATCAATTAACCTTAGTTTGTACTAATAAAACATTTTTTGAAAAAAATCGGGATTAAAAATGTTGTAACATTTTTAACTGTAAAATCCGTAAATCTAAAAAAAAACGAAATGCAAAACATTCATCAATAATGAGGTTATCAGTCATTAATTAAAATTGGTTGTTACTGTTCAATTTTTCCTAAACTTTGTTAATCCCAAATTCAAAATATATTATTGGTTTTGTACTTTTCAAATCAAATGCAGACACTGCTGGATTTCTGGATGACAAAATTCAAACTGATTTTTGTGTGATTTTTTAAAGACATTAACAAATTATTTTATACATAAAGGAATTCAATAAAAATAATTATAAAAGTTAATGAAACAATTCCAAAATTTAAAAATGTCTGATTTTGTCATTTTAAAAATCTGCTTTAACATAAAAATTGATATTTTTTATTTTTTCATACTTTTTTCATTTTGAATAAATCCTACAAAGTTACAAAAAAAAAACAAAATTTTGTTTTGTTCTTGATGAAAAATGATCCGTCTAGGTTATACAATAACATTTCAGTTCAAATTTTGTGTTTTTTTGTTACTTTGCAGGGCATATTTGGCATGAAATAAGGGCGAAAAAGTAATAATTTACAATTTTGTTATTCGAAATGTACATTAAATTTCCCATAAAATGACTAACTCTCGGATTAGTTTTCAAAAAGACGTAAGACCCAATGGTAAACAGAGCTTTTTTTGCCTCGGTATTTTACCTTCTTACGAAAAACCATTTTCAAAAATGCTTAAGATTGTTCATCTAAAGGTCTAAAAACAAATGAAATTTTATTACAATTTGGAGAAAAATTAATATTCTTACGGCTTTTTGAAAACTCACCGAGAATTTAAAATTAAGTAACAAAAAATGGCATAGGTTTTGAACTATTTTTATATTTTTTAGATGAAAAAAAAAGTTTTTTTTCCGAGGTTTGAATACGTTTAATTTTACGATACCAAACTTCCAAACCATCACCATTTCATCCTGGAAATTATTGAAGAACATGAATATTTTCGAATGTTTAAAAATGGAACGGTCATGAGATATTGAAAATTGTTCATCGGATTCCTGATCAGTAGGGAGTGTTTCTGCATTCATTTTTATTTCGAATTTTCCCATACAAACTTCAACGATCAATAGCGACTCCTAAACCTTAACCGATTTGGTTCAAAATTGCCACAGTTATTTATTTATTCCCAAGGAATCAAATCAGTTCATTAATGTCGTTTTTTTATATTGTCACCCTAGTGATCAGGGACCAAAATTGCCTAATAGGACAAAGTTACACGCAAATCGAAGCGGGGCCGGGGCAACTTGTTGACCCTCATACACTACTTATTATCATCTTCTTTCTAATAATGTTAAATCACCAATAGATTGTCTAGTAATACAAATCTATTCAAAATTTAAATTATTTATATTTTTTATAAGGCCGATGCAAATATTTAAAAAAGTTTTTGTCCCTCGGCCCTGGCCAAGGTCAAGGGGAGGGGGGCAAAAAAATAAAAAAAATTAAAAATTTTAATAACATGCCATAGTTTTCACATTTAAATGAAAAAAGTGTTTTAAAATGCATTTTACACTAGTTCAGTTGTTTTGCAATCATTAGTTTTCAAAAAATCTAAGATCTGACAAAAACAAAAATTGTATCGAAAAAAAAAAGATTTTGCATCGAAAATTTTCAAAAAATCTTAAGATTTTTTAATTAACCCAAACATGCTAAAAATGATTTTAAACGCAGGAGAATGTATTTTAATTTGATTTCAGTTTGTTGCACTTGAATTTTCATTGAAATTTTGAAGTTTATTGTTAAAATATTTTTTTGCCCCCTGATTTTTCGGGCCAATTTTGAAGGGGGGGGTGACAAAAACTTTAAAAAATATTTGTACCAGCCTAAACGGAAAAAAAATTAAATTTGAGTAAAATATCTGCTGAGTGAAATTACCACAAGAGCACTCACAATCATTTTAACACGAGCCAACTGGCCAAATAAAATCATCTGGTGTACACCCAAAGGAAAAATATATCCTAAAATCTGCAACAGTGGATTTGCTGCAGAAAATGTCACATTTTCTAACATTTTTTGCAGTAAGCTCATAGCTCATTTTTGCCCGCGTGTAAACATGTCAAAGATCTGCAGTTCTCACCAATACATATAATGCTGGCCCGTCCCCGAGCAACACTCCAAAGAGAAGATTATGTTGGTGCTCTTTCACTCGTGTCCATGGCGCGGTGGTAGCGTGTCGAATCTATAACCAAGAAGTTGGTGGTTCAAACCCCGTTCTGTTAAGGGTTTTTTTTGTGAAATACAACCAAAAAGCCGTCGGTAATGTTGATAATTATCGGTAACGGGCAAAAATGTCATACCCCTATATCGCAAAAAATGCATGAGGACAGTTTTCATGCAGATTCTGATATACTTTCATGCCGTCATGCATCACAATCATGCGACCGCCGGTTGGGTGTATTATGTTTTGATCGCCATTGAATTTAATTATTGTTTGCATTAGAAACAATTTGGCAGAATTTGTGCTTAAGAATGATATCTAAGAATTATTTTGCTATGTTCTAGTTAACTGCAAACGAGAATATTTAATATTTCAGAACATGTTCGGTTTCATTTGAATAAATAAAAATCAATTTACTGTAAAATTTTCATGTTTTTTAAAGCCATTAATGAATTTTAAGCGACATTTTGTTTGAAAAATATAATATCAGTCAAATTTGTTTCAACTTTGCTTCACATATTAATATTAATACGCTCGTCATAATTTCCAAATCTGTTCTGCAATTCAAAAAAGGTTCACACAACCGGCACCAGCGCAGGTCATTAGGCACATTTTATTCTTTACCAACGAAAACAAATAGTAAACAATAACTGTCACACACGCACTCACATTTTTTGTTGTTGTTGTACCCTGGCGCTTCAAATTACCATAACCCCCTTCGAGCAGCTGGACTACTCTAGTGAAGTGCAGTCAGTTAGTCAGTCACTAAGTTAGTAAGTCGCAGGCTTTGTCTGGCTGAACCAACTGTCTGAGTGTGTGTGTTTGATGTGTGTAAACGCCAAATGCAACACGATTTCCGAATGCACAAACAAAAAATGCCGGCTCAAGTTGTACACGCATTTTAAGTTCTTTTTTTTTTGCTTGCCATTAAGCCGTTTAGTTTAGGTACACAAACATGGAAATAAAGGCCAATTAGACCTTCTCGGTGCCCTGAACCACATTAAATTGTTTCAAGTTGTGCGAAATACTTTATGATTGCAAATCATAAATCAAGCACACAACACACAGGCGATTGTTTCAAAATTTTGCCTGTAGTTTTTTCTCGTTTTGCAACTGTTCTTATCGCGCACTTTAAAAGAGTTTTTAAATTTGTTGCGATTTTTTTTTGCGTAACCCACTTCCGGTGCCCCAACACAAGTCTGCACTTGGCAATTGGTTCACAACGCAAACACATACACACACTCATTCAAAGTTGGCATCAGCCGGCGTTCCCATTATGTAATTGGATCGATTGCGAGCGAATGTGTGTGTTTGGGACGTGTTTGTGTGTCTGTTTAACCTAATTCTTTTTGGTTCGTTATTTAATCGGCTTTTTGATGGTGATGATTTATGGCAGGACTTCTTTTTCTCAAATTGTTCTGCAAATAAACGTGTTTAAGTTTGAATTTTTATAATGTAAAAAATTACCATTTTTTTTGTTTTGTTAAAAAATACTAATGTGTTCGAAAATTTGAAGCAAATTTTATAAGGAGTCTGAATGTTTTTTAAACCAGGGGAAATTAAAATTCACTCTTAAAAAAATAAATGAAAATTGAAGTTATTTGTTTAGAAGATAACACTTTATCGAATGAAGAGCATCGGTATATGTGAGTAATATTTAACTGTAAATCATAATTAAAATTTGTGTCAACCAACGCAAGTGCTTATTTTCCAATATTGAAAATTAATTTCATAGTCTGTATGTATAACGCACCAAACAAATTTGAAACAAATAGCAATACATAAATCGAACATCATATTAAACAAAAACATGAAAGATTAGATAGATGATATTGCATATTTTCTTCAATTAATATGGCTGTTGCGAATATTTTTCAAAGTTTTTATCTTCCCCTTCAAATTCGAGCCAGAATTCAGGGTTCATTTTTTTCAAAATACCTCAAATTTCAACGAAATGTTGAGTGCAATCAGCTTAAAACAATTTAAAATGCATTTCCCTTTGTGCATGATTATTTTTTACATGTTTTAGTTTGTTTAAAATATTTTCAACTTTAGTGATTTTTCGATGTACGCACTGTAAAAAGTTTATGTTTTGCAAAAAAAAAGTTTTCTTTAAAACATAGAGTTTTTGAAAACTAATGATTCCAAACGAACTGTACTATAATGTACAGGCTTAGTGATTTTTCACGCTCGAAAATTGCAAATTTCAAGGGGACCTCAATTTCAAAACACCACATTTCTCGCAAATTTCGCGGAACTTGAAAAATGTTAAAATAACTCTGAAAATCCTTTGTTTAAATCACAGAAACTACGTTTTATGCTTCACTATATATTATTCTTCAAAAAAAAAAATCTTCAATAAACTAAAAAAATCTTCACTAAATTTTAATGCAACACAAACAAATCCTCCAGGTTTATGGATGGGCTCTATATTTATATATTTTGAAACAAAATGTAGGGCACGAGTATTCTCATTTACTGAACTGCTCTTATAATATTCGACTTATAATGCTAAAATGTTTTCTGTTATATAATTTTACATTTTATTGAATTTCATATCAAAGCAAATTTTAACAAACTTGTTCAGTCAGAATGAGTAAAATAAATTGAATTTTCTGCGACGTTTAGCCCATTAAACACTTTTCAAAAACTAAATTCAAAATCAATTTGCAAAAATAATTTAATTTTTAAGAAAATCGAAATTTTTATTCTAAATGAGAAATGAAAACAAAAAAGTAGTATTTTTTAACTTTCACGGGAATCATCCACCCAAATAAACACATATAGTTAAAATTGAACAGGCCCACAAAAAATGATTTGTTTTTAAAATGTGATTCTAAAGATGAACTATACTCTTCATTTTATTTTGAATTAATTTCTTTCAAAACTATACCTTTCAAATGAAATAGCAGTGAAATTTTTAATACCGTGAATGAAAATATTACTTAATTTAGTTGCATTCTAATAAAATTCAAAACTCTGAACATTTCTTCAAATGGTTCATACCAACTTGACACACATATATATTTAAGCTTTTTAATTGAAAACTAATGAAATTTAATTAAATAGTCTTTTTGGATGAAATATTTATTAAGCTGCTATTTAAAAAAAATTGAGAAAATTGATAAATTTCACGAATTTCACGCCGTCCACGAAATCGTCAAAAATCACTAACCCTGTATTAGTAATTGAACCAGGGTATTCACTCGCTTAATTCTACAGTAGTTCATAAGATTATTTTTATTCCTTTTTGAGTTTGATAAATTATTTTGAGAAAAATCATTACATTTTCACACAAACATAAAATTTCACGGGATTTCCGGGATTTCACGCTGTCTGCGAAATCGTGAAATTTCACTAACCCTAATAATGTATAATGCATTCTCCAGCCACTTTTCCACTGAAATGTTGAAGTTCTGGAATGTTTTTTAAATTTTTATAATTTCAAAGTTATTTTACATGTTTCCTCTTCCTTGAACTTTTTTATTATTAGCAATAAAAGACAAAAACTTCAAATAAAATTTGAATTGATCTTGTTCCAAAATAAATTGTTTTAAGTTTTTAGGGAACATATTTTTTCAAAAGTAATTAAAAGATAAAGAAAAGTTTACTAAGCAAACGAATCCAGTAGAGAAAAGGTCACCAAGTCGTGTTGGTCCGAGCCGGGATTTGAACCCCGATCTACCGCTTATGTGGCTGAAGCGTTACCACTAGGCTACGTGGATCGAAACCTACAGAAAAAATTGAAAAATTAATTAAAAAACCTTAATTATTTAACGTTTATTTTCCCATTGTCAGTCAAATATATTGTTTAGACATTTTTGAATTTTCGAGCATTTTGATCAAAAAAAGACAAAATACAAGCCAATTTTTCACATTTTCAAAATAATTTGCAATTTTGTACCGAATATGTATAAGGCTTACTAGTAAGAAATTTACCAACACATTCAAAGTATGTTTACATTACAGCTGGAGGTTTGTTTGCATCAGGTTTCCTATCTCTTTCTAGCAAAAGTTTCTTGTCAGGCGACTTCTAGCTGGTTTTTTTGACTGACCACCCGATATGTCAGCCGACATACTTTGCAGGGCTGTTACAGCTCGAGCTCGATCATTGTTTGCATCAGGACACTGTGACGAGAAGTTCGTCATTTTTGGGTTAAATTATATTTTTTCCACTGGGCCTGGAAAGCTTTATAAACCCTCTAGACAGGCTTCAATTTAAAAAACCACAAAATTTCATCCAATTCTGGAAAAAAATCTTAATTTTAATTTGAAAATTTGACTGACTCTACCAGTGTCTGGAAAAGGTATTTTTTAAGGATTGTAGAGAGTTAGAATTTTGATATAGTATTTGCCTCAGTGTTTTGGATATTGAGCTCGATTTTTTTTATTTGTCGCATAAAATTGTAAAACTTTTGGAGACGCAACCTTAAATAAATTATTTACTAAAACAGATAACATCAACTGAGCCTTAAACAAAAACTTTTAAGTTAATAGATAGATTGAAATAGTGTCTGTACTTAAAGCGTGTAAGGAAATTTAAAACACTTCGTTGATTAATTTTATCAATTTTGTTAAATTTTTCTTGCTTTTATATAAGTAAATGAAGAATCACCGGCGTCAGACAGCAGTAATGTAACCTTGACATGTCTGTCTGGGCCAAGATTTATGCGATCATGCACCGCTTGGAAGTATGTGTGTGTGAGTACAACTCTGGGACTTATGATGATGACATTATTGGCCCCATTAGTTGCAAAGAATGATGTTCTTTCTGCTTATTTATTAATAAACCAGGACGACAAGCGACGAAACCGAGACATCCGGTTGCAGATCTGGACGATGTGGGTGGCAATTTGAAGAGTTTTATTTTCTTTATTAAATGTTTATCAAACATAGGTATAATTTAAAAGATATGTAAAATTAATTATCGTGTAAATGCCAAAAGTGTTACAGTGCATTATCATGCTCAATTTGTTTAAATCAAAATTAGACACAAAATAACTCAGTCAATGAGGATAAAATAACAAAACCATTGTCTTAACATGTCAACGAAATCATACTATTTATGTACTGGCACGCCATTTCAAGCCCTAAAATTAAGCCAAATTTCAACCAGCATAAGACAACAACAAAAAAGTGCCAACAGCGTTGCCATATTGGATCATCGAAACAAAAAACAATATTTTGTTCCATCACAATTCGTAGTATTTCTCGCTGGAAAGGCCTACAGAGCGTGTTCATTAACGCGTATGCACAAATATCGCTTCAACCGAAGAGGCAAAAAAAAAAAAATACCAACCCGATGACGAACACGAACGAAAGACAACTCTAGCAAAGAGCAGCAACAACAACAAGATCTGGTCCAAATCTGGGCCATGGTCAAGTGATTGATGTAAATTAAGCATGATTTGTTCGCACGCCGCCGCTGCCACGCCGAACCAACCCCAACAACGACACGAGAGTGTGAGAAGAAGAAGAAGACGAAGAAGAGGTAGAAGCAGAAAAACAACCCCCTTTCAGTCAGTCGTCAGACATCTTTTTCTTTGTGAGACGAAAGCTAAGAAGGGGGTGGCAGATAACCTTTAAGTAACATTTAATAAAAATAAAGAAAAAAACAAACATTCACAAAAATAAGTGCAAAATTCCAAATAAATTAAATGATTAAATAAGAAAAGTTAATAAAAGGCTGATAGAAGGAACTTAAAGGGACAAAACGCGATCGAAGTGAGCTGTTATTGTTTGTTCGACGATATTCTTTGTTGGTGCCCGTCTCTTTTTTTCTCGATTGCCTGATCAACCCTCTTCCAAGTTACCACCCCCTTCCCCCCTTCTTTATGATTGAAGTGTGAATTAGTGTTTCAAGTACGCATCATACTACTGTGTGTGTGCTTGTGATCGAATTCGTTTTCTTTTCTCATTATTGTTGCTTGTTCTTCTTCGTCTTTTTTGTGTTCTCCGTCAGTGCACACTAAAGCCACATCATAGTAGGCACCTCCTCTCTCGAAGGACTTTTCCAGTTCGGTCTCGAACGAAACGTGACTGAAGGGCTTTTTTTGCGTTGCAGCCTCTCTCAATAAAAAAAGCTGCCTCTCTGTTGTTTGTAATTCTTTGAAGCTTTGTTAAAGCACCGATTGCAATTGAACTACTGAATTTGAAATTAGGTTTTGTTTGTGAATAAAATGTTTCAACTGAAAACAATTAATTTTTTAATAAATAAAAAGTTGATTTAAACATATAACCTAATCAGTATGATTGAAAATATTTTTATAAATTCTAGATTAAATTTTCAAAAGGTCCTATCTGCATAGGAAACCCATGACTCATAGGATGTTTTGAAAATTTACTCTTGAATATCCCTTTTTATTTCAAATATAAAAAAAACAAGTCAGTTTTAACCCTAGTAGCAGCCTGTGCATACTAACATTCCGGTTCTATAAAATCGAGATCTACAAACTGACATGGCGGGCGCCGTTGGTGGTCAATGACTGTGACCTATTCGCAACTGATCTAGTTTTAGCAATCATGGATTACTACTCCACAAGTTATTTTAAAAGTAAACTTTCTACTGCCTATTCTTTTATTTTTCCCCGTGTTTAGAAGGACATTTTTAGCATGTTTTGTTCTACGAAAAACTTAACTGCCGATTTTATGAATAATTTTATTTAACAAAAAATCAATTTCCTAAAATCCGTACGTTTTGATTTTTGATTTGTTTTTTGTTGTGTTTAGTGGACAAAAATCTAAAGTATGTTTTCAACAAATAGCAACTGAAAGTTTGATTTAATCTGAAAAATTCACCTTTTTTATTTTTTAAAAGTAATGTCCATAATTTTCCGTTTTCTTTTAAGCTTCAAAATTTCAATGGAAGTTAAAATGCAATCAGCTGAAATCAATTTAAAATGCATTCCCCTGCGTTTAGAATCATTTTTAAGCATGTTTGGGTTGATTTAAAAATGTTTTAAATTTTTGAAAAAATTTGATATTTATTAGCGTAAAATGTTTTTTTTCGCTAAAATTTTTGTTTTCGTCAAATCATACATTTTTTGAAAACTAATGATTGCAAAACAACTGAACTAGTGTAAAATGCATTTTAAAACACTTTTTCCAAGGAAATGTTGAAAGTATGGCTTGTTGTTTAGATATTTATATTTTTTTGCCAGAGCCGATGGACGAAAACTTTGAAAAATATTTGCATCGGCCTAATATTAAAAGCGCCTCTTTTTGCGTATTTTGAAAAAAGTAAGTACGCAAAAGTATACATTTTACCATGTTTTAATATTTTTTTAGAACTTTAGAAATTTGTTAATTATTGGTAAGACATTATATTTTATTAAAAAAAAACACAAAAAAATACATGAAACAAAAAATTAATTATATAAATATTAAAGCAAAAAAAGCATTTATAAAAATTAAATTCTTTTCTATCAGATAATAAAAAAAATATAATAAATTAAAAAATGATTAAATTTCATGTTTGTATTGGCCTTACCAAACTTAAGGGGTTACATACAGTTGGAAATCAAAAATTTAATATTTCAGAAAATTTTATAAATCTACTTAAAAGATAATTTTCAATCACTCCTGAAAGTTTCATGAAGATATCTCATGATTAAACTGAGTAAGAGACGATTTACTTTCAAAATTTTGCCATGCTTAAAGCGAACTGTCGAACTTTGTGAGCGTTTTTCTCTGAACACCGAGTTGATTTACGGGTGCCACGATATCTCGAGATGGGATGGACCAAATTGGCTGAAATTTGAGATGAAGACTTGCAAGACATATCCCGTGTGCATGACGAAGCCCGATTTTGAAATTTTGCTTTAAAAAAAATACAAAAATCAAAAACTGGCGATTTTTTATATGAAAAACATAAAAATATTTTTATCTTTTTTTCAAACAAACTTTTTGAAAATCGGGCTTCGTCATGCACACAGGACCAGTTTAACGAGGCTTCACCAAAATTTTGAGCCGATTTGGTCAAAGCAGTGTGGAGATATCGTGGCACCCGTTTTTTGAAACTGCTAACTTGAAATGGCTATATCTCGGCAATGATACAACCAAATATTTTCAAATTAATTTTGATAATAGTTGAAAATATATACTTTAATGCACTTAAAACAAATTAAAAAAAAAAGTTTAAGTGTGTGCCCAAAACCAACCTCTTACATTCTTGTCGATTTACTTTTTTTTCATTTGATGAGAAAAATAAACGCAATATAAGTTATTAGAAAATCGATATGATTGGAGTAAGATTAGTTTATTCAATAATACTTATTATTTTTAGTCATTATGTATAAGAATTTCCTCACTTTGATTTAAAAGCACTATTTGAAAAGAAAAAAAAACACAAATATTGAAACAAAATGCATACATTAACATATTACATGCATTTAAAACTTTCAATGTAACATATCAACAAGTATTGTGAACAGGGTTTATGTGTTTGAAAATACGTGAATTTTAATTTTTTTTCATGTGTAATTTTTACATATTCGGATTGACATCGGAAAAAGGTAAAATAATAGAGGTATAATATTCAACCATTAAATTTTTCTTCTTTCCAGAATAAAACTTTGTTTAACTGTGCACTCATTAATAGTTTACAAACGATTGTTCAAGTTTATTTCTTGAAAATTCATAATTTCAGCAGAATTTTTTGCCTTCAGATTTTCTGTGATTTTATAAGAAAAGGGTTGTCGAACTCGTGTATTTCCCCTAAACTACTAAAATGATATATAATTGATAAGATTAACGATGCAGCCAAAATTGCGATGATGAAATATTGAAAAAAAAAAAATGCATTTTGGATTTTAATAGGAAAACTTTTCAATTTTAACCAAAATGAGGTCGCAGAACTTGAATTTGATGTTAAAGTAAAAAAATAAATAAATTTTGATTTTACCCATGATTCGAATATCCGAAGTCCTATACAAACCATCAGATAATTGAACTTCGTATAATCGAGCCTGGACTGTATTCATGCACATATTCTCTCAGAACATTTATAGCTTGGTTGAAAGCTATGTGGAGAATTTATACTCTGGTTTATTCCAGTTTGGACTCAGCCTTGTGACACCTAACCTCATAATTCCTGCCGTTTTCCATTATCTTTACACGACTTAAGCGCGCGCGCTCATTCATTCATTCATTCGCAACATCGCGCGCCCCCCGCTGTCGTGTCGCAAAACATTACAGGGGGAAAAATAAAACAAAGTGCAACACTCATAAACTTTATAAACTTTATTTTTCTCCCATACTCGGCGAACCCAACCCTACAACACTTCAAAGCGGTGGATGTGGGTGCGCGCAAACCCCAAAACTGACCACACCAAAACATTCCAATCGCGTTTAAATTACAAATTGCATTGCGCTGACCACCAACCAACACACAGAGATGGCAGCAAATTACAAACTTCCACTTAAAGTTCTCAGCGTCACTCAGCGTGCGCTAGAATGAATGAATGGGAGGGGAAGGATCGTCGGGTGAAAAAAAAACTCAAACTCCAAACAGAAACAAGAACAAAAAAAAAGTGTAAACTGAACAACAACACACACTGACCAGCACTCTCGATTTCAATTGCTGACCTACTTGCCAAGTTGAGCCGAACCGAGCGCGGCTGAGCCGAAGTTGAAGTCGGCAATGCAATCTGGCGGAGCGCGCGGCGCGCACACTCACAACTCTTTGCATTGGCAGTGAATAACGAACTTGGTAAAAAATGACGCGATTTGAGCCGAAAGTGGAAATAATATACACTCATACACGGTCGGGGCCTGCAATTTATGCGATGTTGGGAAGTGGATTGGAAAAAAGGGTGCAAGTAACTACACGTCATAATGTTTTGCGGGGTGTCGAAGGAAATTTGCAATTTGTTTTGAGTATAAGTTTGATTTGTTTATGATAATGCTCAATTGCAAATCGTTGAATAATTTGTTAGTAGCAGATCGTCAAAATATCTAAACATCTAATAGTAGTTTATGCAACGAGTTGCAATTCCAAAGAACACCATTTGATCGAAATTTTAAGTCAAATGTCCGTGCTGAGTGAAATTTTTAGTCGAACACCGTTTAAACTATTGAAAAGTATTAATTTTTGATACAACTGCTGAAAAGTTCATCTTTTTAAAAGCACCCAGTTCAGTGCTGAAAAGTTTATTTTTTTAGCCTTTCATCAATTTTTTTTTGCTTTCCGTCAAATATATTTTTTTTAATTTTCTACAAATTTTGAATTTAAAAAGCATTGGAAAGTATAAATCTTAAATTTGAAAATAAATCTAGCGTTACTTGATTTTACTTATGTTTAAAAAAATTATTTTCTGGGGTCAACTTTGGCAGTATTTTAAATAAACATGCCTTACATTTTATGTCAAAACGACTGAAGAACTAATGATTAAAATATTTATTTAAAAATTAACAATTTTTAAGAATAACAATTTTGAATGACAGCATGATAAATTAAAAATTTTGAAAAACAGCTAGTAGGCAAAACATACCGATTTGAGCAAATAGAATAGGCCAAAAATTTCGAATAGAAAACAAAAACTAAACACAGTAGAAAAACATATTAGAAAATATTTAATTTAAAATCAGAAACAGGTGAAATTGAATTACAATTTCAATTCGGTTTTATTGGTGAATAATCAAGATACAATCAGTTCTTTTGCAATTCATAACAGAGTTTTGGAGTTCCTTTCAGCTGTGTGTTGCATCATAATCCATTTTGGAACAATTATTTCTATAACTATGGCACTAACAAGAGCAAGAAAAATTAAAAAAAAAAACTTGCTAAAATTGCAAAGGAAAGGGGAAAGAAAGAGAAAGAGCTTATAACTAAATCACAGTATTTTATCCTTTGTAGATGTGCTTGATCATCAGCTCCCCAAGGGCTAGAAATTGCTCCGCCTTGTTACGGCAGCTCCGAAACCTCGACATCATCTCCCCCGCGAGAGCAAAGAACTCTGGCAGGGTGAAGAGATCTTCCCCGGTGACTTCTTGCTGGGCCGCATTGCCGCTACCGGTAGCAACCACGCTGGCAAACGATCGCCCCCAGCCAGGGGGGAATGCTGAGTTGTCCGCGGGAACCGTACGCTGCCCAGCAGCCGGCACGGTTACGCTCGTACTTCGCTGAGGAGGGTGGGACGCTGCTGCTTTCTTCTTCCTCTTTTCCTGCTCCTCGAGGTAATTTTTTCGTGCACTGCATCCACGGTAGTTGCTGGTATGGTTACCTCCACAGTTGGCGCACTTGATGCGCGCCTTGGTTTGCTCTGCCTTGTCCCCCAGGTCCGCCTTGCACGGCAGTGCACACGCCACAGAGAGGTGTGTTTCACCGCACTTCACGCAGCGGGGCGGGAGGTTGCAGTTCCGCGAGCCGTGGCCGAATTTCTGGCAACGGTGGCATTGTGCTGCGTCCGACGGGTACTTTGAGTAGAACCGCCAGTTTACCCAAAACCCGTCCAACGCCTTAGTTCATCGCAGGTCTTGAATCTTGACGGTGCCGCGGTCGAAGTACAACAGGTACAGTGTGTGTGTACCTGTGACTGTTGTCTTCCGTGAGAGGACTTTTATGTCACGCGGCGTTATTCCAGCACCAGAGAGGTCCTTCTTGAGGTCGGAGATCGGGCGGTCTTGGTACCCCTGCAAGACGACCTTAACGGCTGTCTTCTGCACGGGGTCGAATGTGTAGAACTTGAAGTTTTTACCCTTCAATTTCTCCACAACCAGGTCGAAGTTCTTAGTGTCAAATGTGTAGACTTGCACTGACGACTTACCGATTATAGACAATATCCGAGGCCTTCCAGCAACTCGTCAATATCGTCCACCAACGTGTCCAAAACAAAAATTGGAGGTGGTCTACGTTCCTTTGGAGAATTGTTCGTTTTTGGCGTCGGCACTTTTTTCCGTGCACGACGATCGTCGTCGTCGTCGTCGGTAGTGCTGCTACCGTCGGTGTTGTTGTTGTTTTCTTCGTTGTCGCTCAGCATCTGGAACTCGTTCCTGATGGGAATGTTGGCGGATGTTGACGTGTTGGTCGTGGCACCGGAAGTACCTGAACGGGTTCGCACTGGTGATCTCGGATGAAGATACTTTTTGTCGATGCCTTCTGCGCTCACGCTCCCCTGCGCGATGGCGGTCGACACGGTGCTGGTTTGTTTACCTTTTTGCACTCGGCCGGTAGATGAACTTCGCGGGTTTTTCGAGGCCGTACTCGAACTGCCACGGCCACGGCCGGCCTTTGGCATGCTGCAGGAGCAAACTCGCGGGTGATCACGGTAATTTACGGTGAAAAAAATCGAAAAAACGATGGAGCACTGAGCACTTGACTGCTGCTTGCTCTCGTGCTTACACGGAGGTGAAATTGAATTACTCAAAAATGAAATAATATTCAAATTGAATAAAATTTTCAACCGTGCAAAATTCAACCTTTTTGTATACTGTGAAGCTCAATGCATACAAAATAACTGAAAAGGAAAAAAAGAAAACTTAAAACAAGAGAAGTATAGTTTTTCGTCGGACAAAATTACCTCCTGAAAAACAAGAAATTTCGAAAAATAAAAAGATTTGGACAGTAGAGACTAGAGTTACGCATTTTCAATGTGTATGGGATTAAAGCAGGGTGACCACTCAAATCCCATTTTCAAATTCCCGACTTTTTCCCGACTTTTCCAGAAACTCAAATAATAGCCATTTCTTATATAAAGTATGAATGAAAGAATGAAATTTCAAACAAAAAACTCTTCATAAAAAAGTAAATATCAACCATCAGAAAAAAAAAACTAAATGAATTTGAAAAAATCAAACTATTAACAATTTTTGAAAAAAAAAACAGAAACTTAACAACAAATTCCTAAAAAAAATGTTTCAGTGTAGAAACATAAACAATTAGTTTATAAAGAAAAATAACCGAAACTTTAACAATACTTATAATTTATAATTATAGTTTTTGATACTTCGTTTCAACTGGAAATGGCAAAAAGATAAAGATAACTAAATTTTAAACTGTATTCTTAATTTTATTTGAAATCAAAGAACGCTTAAACATGATTACTGTTATTATTCTTTCAAAGAATTTAGAAAAATATCCAAGGAATTTGTTTAAAAACAAATTTACCATGTTCTCATTTAAATTTGTTAATTTAGATATTGAATTTTTGAATCAATGTTGAGTTGTCTTGTTTTCAGTATTTAACTGTTTAATTTTTTTTCAATGAGAAGTTCAGTTTGATAAAAGATTTCATAATAGAGATTCACATATGTTCATGTATTTTGAAAATGCCATTTTTTTCTCGAAAAAAAAATCTCAAAATTATTGTTTTTGCTGTATGGGTATCAAATGATCGGGATTTTTTCATACATTTCGAAAGTAATAACACACATTTTTGAAAATACTCAAAATTTTCACAAAACTACGTATTTTAAGAAAAATACTAAAAATTTCAGTTTTTTTAATATGGGTATCAAGTGATCGGGATTTTTTCATGTATTCGAATGTAAAACACTTTTGAAAATACTCAAAATTTTCACAAAACTACGTATTTTCAAATGATCGGAAATTTTTCAAACATATCGGTGGCATTATTTTTTTAAGTGCTAAATTTGTTTTACAAAGCTACATATTTTCTACTAAATACTAAAAATTTGAATACTTTACAATATGGGAAATTTGAATACAAATGATCGGAAATTTCTCTAACATTTCGATGGTAACAATATGTTTTCGTGAAATACCTTTTTTTTACAAAACTACGTATTTTTGAAAAAAAAAAAATGCTCATAACTTCAGAATTTTACAACATTACTATCAAATGATCGAAATTTTTCATACATTTCGATAGTTACTCATAATTGTTACAAAACAACGTCTTTTCGAAAAAATGCTAAAATTGTGTTTTTTTTTCTAAAGGGGTAATAAATGATTGGGAATTTTTCAAACATTTCGACAGTTATGTTTGATACTCAAAATGTTCACAGAACTACGTTCTTTTAAAAAAATACTCAAAATTTAGGTATTAGTCAAATAATCAGATTTTTTATTTGTAAAAAACTAAAATTAGTTTTTTTTAAATACGTAGTTTTGTGAAAATTTCGAGTGATTTAAAAAAAATATGATTTTACTTTTGAAACTAGGAAATTTTTTTTTCCAAAAATACGAAGTTTTGTGACTTTTTTTTCTATTTTCAAACAATTGTGTTGTTACTTTCGAAATGTATGAAAAAATCTCGATCATTTGATTCCCATATTGTAAAACACTTAAATATTTAGTGTTATTTTTTTGAAAATACGTAGTATTGTGAAAATTTTGAGTATTTCACAAAAAATATTGTTACTATCGAATTGTATGAAAAAAAGCCGATCATTTGATACCTATATTGCAAAAAAAAAACTTGAATTTGCAGTATTTTTTTTTTCGAAACTACGTAGTTTTGTGGAAATATTGAGTATTTTCAAGATTATGTGTTATATCTTTCGAACTGTATGAAAAAATCCCGATCATTTTATACCCATATTGTAAAAACTGAATAGAATAGATAGCTGATTCGATAATTTGTCTAATGGAAATTCACTGTGCACAATTATTTTTTAAATAACACATTTTTGGATAGAATTTGATCAGATTTTACAGAACCTTGTAATTCCAATGTATTGAAAATTTCCTAAAAGTGTTGTACTTTAATAAAACTTTTCAAGACCAAATTTAGCGTACTCATCGTAAGATAGGTAATTTATAGTTATTACGTGAGTAACCCTGCGACCAACCGGATATGAAATTATTTTAAAAAAAATCAGTCGGATGAGTAAAAAAGTGTACCAAATGTTTTTTTTAAATAATCTGTAGATGATAAGTTCCATTGGAAATTGCTTATGTTTTTCGGATTAAACAAAATGCCAAAAGAATTAAAAAAAAAACAATATCTTAGTTCAAAAATGAAAAAGAGCAATCCAAATAATTTTTTGTCAAATACCCAGTTTTCCCTAAGCCCCCTCCCAACCTACCTTCAAATCCTTGAAGAATATCGTGTTCCGCGCCCAGTCGACCTGCGAGAACAGATTCTGGTCCAGCACCTTGCACATCAGCTCGAACAGGTCGACCTCGCACTGGTTGTACGACTGGTTCTGCAGCAGCGAAAACAGGGACGCCGTCCACTCCCGGTCGTCCCCGTCGATGGACTGCACAAAGTCGCGTATCATCGGCGAGACCCTAGATATGACGGAAGCCACGGAACCGGAACGCGATAAATTTTGCAGGGAAGGATTTTGGGGAGAAGAGAAAGAGAGAGAGTTTTGCCAAATGTGCCACGATTTTGAGGGGGGGAAGGTTGGGATGAAAGTAAAGAGAAAAAGAGAAAGAACAGAGAATAATTATTAAAAGAAGTTCGTTTGGGGGTGGGGGACGTTGGTCGGTCATGGTTCGGAAGACTAGCCTTAACGTGTCCGCTGGGTTGTCGGCGGTGCTGGTGGGGTTGGTGCCGCTGTCGAAGCTGAACGTTTTGGGACTTAGCGAGTGTGGTGAGGCGGTCGTCGAGTTGGCGCTCATCCATAGCTTCGACTCGGACAGTTGGCTCTGGATGGCGGTGGACGTCGAGTTGGAGCCGCCGTTGGTGCCCGCACCGCCGGAACCTGCCCCACCATTGCCCGCACCGCCGCCCGTTCCTCCTCCGCCGCCGACGCCGCCACTGCTGCCACCTCCGCCGCTGCTTCCGTTGCCACCGACGCCACTGCTCAACGAGATCGTCGTCTGCGGGTTGACCTGGCCAAGCGCGATCGCAATCGGACTCGGCGAACTGTCCGGCGATGACGTCAACGAGGACACCTGCAACGGGGAAGGATCAAGAAAACAGAACACGCGAACACAGACGGTGTGACGAAAAATTTATGTTTTTAAGGTTAGGATCACGCGTCGTGTCACGTTGTTTGTTCCCGCGGCCAGTAACACCGGAAGGACGTCAACAGTGACAGGTGTGTGTAAGTGTGTTTGTGTAATATTTTGATGATTGGTGAGAGACGGACGGACACAAGAAGTAAAAAGAGAAAAGAAAGTGCGATTAAATGTAAACTTTCGGTCCGAAAGTCGGGCACCGAAATCGACGGAGTCATGGTCACCGGGGAACGAACCTGCGGTATTTGGATTTCCTGCTTGATGTGCATACTCGAGTACGGCGACTGGTGGTAGTCGAGACCCTGGAGACCTGCCGCGGCCGCTGCCGCCGCCGCCGCCGGTGACGATCCGTCCGCTGCCGTGCCGAGCTGGCCGATGCCGACGCCGCCGCCTATCGACCCCCGAAGTGCCTGGATGGCGAGCTGCCGCTGGCGCATGATTTGAAGCTTCCGCGCCCGGTCGCGCTTGTACATGGGGCCGAACTTGTTCCGGCCGCCGCGCATCCGGTCGGCGCGGACCGCTATTATTAAGGGGAAGAAGGAGAGGAGAATATAGAATTAATTTATTTAAGAATGAATCTACAGAGCAACTCTCTACGAAATCGGTATTTTTTTTAATTTAAATTTTTGTATTTTTTAATCCGCCTGAAACTTTTTTGGTGCCTACGGTATGCCCAAAGAAGCAATTTTTCATCATTAGTTTGTCCATATAATTTCCCATAGAAATTTGTCAGCTGCTCATACAAAAATTATGTTAGTTAGTTATCTTTATTAACGAGCCTTTCAGCCATAAACGCTGGTTCGGCTCGGTAGGAGTGAGAGGGCTTCTTAAAGAGTGGCCCCCCTTTTTAGGAGAATATTTCACATTTCATTTTCATCAGGATTTCGGTGGAATGCTATCGTCGAGAGTGCAGCTTTCGTCCATGTTTTCTCGGTTCTTTCCAAGAATATGACTAAGTTGGTGTTGGTGGGTGATTAGAGTGCGGGAGATTTGATGTCTGTTTTGGTCTGGTGTAAACATGTACTGCAGGGGAATGGGATCTGGGTCCCTTGTCCGTCCCTCATCCAGCCACACCAGATTAACTGAGATTGTCCTTCGGTTCCGGGTATGCTGTGGCGTCCGGTCCGGGGCGCTCCGTTATATCTGGTGTTCCACTGGGTTTTCATGGATGGAGTTTCGTATAGGCGGTCTAGTTCTGTGTCCTGTTCTTACGAGGTTTACTAAATATTGTGAAAAATTCGAAAATCTTTGCAGAAGCCGATGATTCTGGCCTCGGCGGTAGGGTTGTTGGCGAGAGCTTCGTCGACGTTGGTTGAGATTTCGTTTGCAGCTCTAATCGGTTCCGTGCTGGGGCATATGCTAAGTAGATGTTCCACTGAGCAGTATTCTTCGCATTCTGGACACTGTCTTTTAAAGTTAGCAGTGTTTCCGAAGTTGTGAGTCGCTCTGGTATGGCCGGTGCGCAGTCTGGAGACGACTCGTTGTTCCCGCCAGTCCTGTCGGTCTTCCCAGGCCATAGTAGAGGGCTTTACTTTTCTGATGAATAGTGAACGGCTAGCAAACCATTCAGATTCCCACGTGTTCCTTATTACATTAGAGATCCAGTGTTTGATGTCTTGGGCTGGAACCTTGTTCGTGAAGAGACGACCTTGTCTGCCCAAGTTGGCCATTCTATCGGCCTCTTCGTTACCAGGGATTCCAACGTGGGAAGGGACCCACATAAATACGGTTCTTTGGTTGACTATGTTGGTGATTGCTTGGATCCATGGGTGTTTCTGGATTTGGCTCTTGAGTGCGTCCAGAGCACTCGCGGAGTCGGTGATGATTAAGGTCGGGCGTTCGGACTCCGTTGATACTGCAGCTAAGAGAGCGGCTGCTTCTGCTGAAAAAATGGAACATTGCTTTGGTAGTCGGTGACTGGATCCTAAGCCGTCGTCTACTATTCCAAAACCTACTCCGTCCTTTGTTTTGGAGCCATCGGTGTAGATGTGTCTGAATCTGATGTATTTGGTGCTTAGGATTTCAGCAACCCTTTTTCTCAATTCTGGAGAGGTATCTCCAGCGGTAAACTCTTTCCTTATTGCTTCTTCGAATCGAATAACTGGAAGGTCCCACCGCTTGGCTCCTGTCCAGTGAACTCTCGCTACTGGAGGGAGTCTCTGGCGGGTAGATATCCTAAAGGCTCTGCGCCCCTCCAGTAGGAGGCAGACCTTGCCACTGCCGGGGGTGCGTTCGTCGTAGCCGACGGCTCTGCGGGAGATGATTTCTGTGGCTAGGTGACGAAATGGGAGTAAACCGGTCTCAACACTGACTGCGTCCGCTGGGGTAGATGGGAGCAGTCCGGCGGCAACACGGGTAGCAATATTATATGTAGGACCAAGCTTTTTGATGAACAGATCTAAGGCGGATCCGTAAATTTCTATGCCGTAGAATAGTTTGCTCCAGACTATGGCTTTCTCAACTCTTAGCAACGTTTGTCGATTTCCTACTTTGTGTGGGCTGTTCACTGCCCGTAGGAGATTTATGCGACTCCTACAACTCTTTCTCAGTTCATGAAAGTAGGTTTCAAAGTTCAGGCGGCGGTCAAGCCAAACTCCTAGTATCTTGACTACGGATTGCACTGGCACTGTGCCGGATGCGGTTTGGATGGGTGCGGTGGATGGTCGGTGACGGTGACGACAAATGTGTGTGACGATGCTTTTCCCTGGGGAGAGGTTGAATCCTCTTCCAGCGCACCAGCGTTCTACTCCAACAATTCCTGCTCGTATTCGACGACGAAGAACCTTCGGGGATCGGTCTTTGGCAGCTAAGACTATATCATCAGCGTAAACGAAGATTTGTATGTTCTTGGGCAGCTCCCGATGTACACCGTGCATTCCGATCAGGAACAAAGTGACCGCGATCACCGATCCTTGAGGAATTCCAGTTTCTTCTTCAAAAGTTGTCGAGAGATAATTGCCAATTGCGACGCGGAAGGTGCGATTGGTCAGGAAACCAATGAGGAAGCGAATCATATTTCCTCCAAGTCCCCAGTTTACGAGCTGTTTGATGATCCGGGGAGTCCATGTCCTGTTGTAAGCTTTTGTCAGATCTAGCGCAGCAATGTCAACGTGGAGGTTCTCTTGCATCGCTGTCTCCAGGAAGTTCCCCAAAGCTCCGAAGTAGGTTCCCGTGCCACGACCTGGGCGAAACGCGTGCTGATACTTGTCAAGGAGTCGGTCACAAAAATTATGTATAAAAATTCAAAAATCTGTATCTTTTGAAAGAATTTTTTGATCGATTTGGTATCTTCCACAAAGTTGTATGTATGGATAAGGACTACACTGAAAAAAAAAAAAAAAAAAAAAAATATACAAAAAAAATTGGTGATTTTAATTTCACTTTTTGTCTCTAGAACTACACTATTTAAAAAAAACAGTATTATTATTTTCTGATATTAGGGGACATGAAATGACAACTCTTCGGAAATTTTCAGAACGGGCAAAAAGTCTTTGACCGAGTTATGATTTTTTGAATCAATACTGATTAAAAAAAAAATCGAAATATTGGTCGCACAAATTTTTCAACTTATTTTTTCGATGTAAAATCAAATTTGCAATCAAAAAGTACTCAAGTGAAACTTTGATAAAGTGCACCGTTTTCCAGTAAAGCCATTTCAGGTAACATTTTTGAAAATAGTCGCAGTTATTCTTTTTTTTAATAAGTGCCCATGTTTGCCAACTTTTGAAAAATATTTTTAAAAAGCTGTGAAAATTCTCTATATTTTTTCTTGAACTTTGTTGATACGACCCTTAGTTGCTGAGATATTGCCATGCAAAGATTTAAAAACAGGAAAATTTATGTTTTCTAAGTCTCACCCAAACAACCAACCATTAGAAAATCACGATATCTCAGCAACTAATGGTCCGTCTGCTTGTGTGGATCAATCGGACCGCGCACTGGACTCACAATCCTGAGGTCGCCGGTTCGAATCCCGAGGCAGACGCAAAAATTCTAAGTGTTTATAACGGTATTCGGTGCCCTCTCCCCGTGCCATACCTTCACACTTAGGAGACCCGGGAGGCGGAGTCTTGTCGCAAAAAGAACGATACACGCCTGTGGATCCGTTGACGAAACCGCAAGGTTTAAGAGGGCCACATTATAAGGTGTTACGTCGATTCCGTTAATGGTCCGATTAACAATGTTAAAATATGAACAATGAAAACATGATTTTCAATTTTTTTAAATCAAGACAAACATTTCAAAAGGGCCAAACATTCAATATTACGTATACCGAAGGCATCAAAAAAGTTTCAGCCGGATTAAAAAATACAGAAAAAAAATCGAATGACCAAAATCTCAGAGAATTGCTCTACATTCAAAAATTACTCTTCAACAAGGCTTTCAAACTACTGTCGGATCAACCATGTTTAAAAATAAAATCTTTAAAAAAAATCAGCTTTTTGGAAATGTTTTTTTCAACTTATATCATCAAACAATTTAGGCATGAAATGGTTATCAAGGTCGATAAAATTATCTTCGATAATATTAGCGTCAAACGATAGCGATAATATCGTTATTTCGAAAATTCTATCGGCGATAATATAGGCGACGATAACGGAAGATAACTCATTTTTTAAATCATTCCCAAATTATTTTAAATTTCCAATGCTTTCACTAAAATAATTTTTTGATTATGTTGTTCAAAAGAATAAAAAATAAATACTCAAAAATACCCGAAAAATACCATATATTTTAAAAATATTCAAATTTTCATAATTAGCAATATGGGTAGTAAAAGAAGCGAAATGTTGTAGACTGTTTTTTAAATTTTCGTAATTTGATATATGAGTATCAAACGATTCGAAATTTTGCATGCATTATCACTGTTGAATAAAATACTTAAATTAAAAAATATACATAGATTTTTATTTAACAACTCAAATTTTCATAATTACAAAATTTCCATTTTTTTGATATCAATATCGCAAATTATGAAAATATGAGTATTGAAAAAACAGTGTTTTGTGAAAAATTTAGTATTTCATTCAAAAAACTCTAAATTCGTGAAAATGCAAGCAAAATTTCCATATTGCAAATTATGAAAATTTTCAAAAAATACCGTGTTATTTTTGAATATTCCCAAATTTTCATGATTTGATTATGGGCAACACAATGCAAACAAAAATTGAAATCTTTCGATATTAATACAGTCTAGACTCGATTATCCGAAGGCCTCGGAAAAATTTCACTTCGGATAATCGAATCTTCGGATAATCGAATCACGAAAAAAATATTTTTTTCGTTGTCCAATTTTTGATTGTCATGCTTAAGTATGACCCATTAACTACGCTAAAATGATTTAAAATTTTGAACTCCAATATGGCGGCCAAAATTATTTAAAATGCAATCAAATATTAAAATTTTACTTAACTGGGGTCGCAGAACTCAAATTTTAGGTTGGAAATAAAAAAATTTAAAAATATGAAAAATATTTTTTTGGTCATGATTTGATTATCCGAAGTGCCATACAAACCTTCGGATAATCGAACTTTGGATAATCGAGTCTGGACTGTATTGCAAATTATGAAAATTTTCGTATTTAAAGAAATGTATTTTGTGAAAATGTATGTATTTTATTCAAAAAACTCTAAAACAGGTAAAATGCATAAAAAATGTCGAATCGTTTGATAACCACATTGTAAATTATGTAAATTTGAGTACGGTATTTTGTGAAAGAAAATCTAGTAAAGTAAAAATGTGTACATCATTGTGTTTCGTTTGATATCCATATTGCGAGTTATAAAAATTTGAGGATTTTTTTTTGTTTTTTTAAAGTATTTATAAGTTGAAACTTACCATATTATCAAAAAATATATTTTAAGTGAAAGCTTTGAAAATTTAACATGATTTGGTAGGATTAGGTCAATTTTAGAAATATATTAAAAATGAGTTATCGTCCGTTTTTATCAATAAGATTATCGCCGATAGAGTTATCGAAATAACGATAATTCTAGAACAAACGTTATCGTTTTTTTTTTGATAATTCTATCGTTATCAGCCTCGATAACTTTAATTCTAAAACGATGCACTATACCAAAAATTGATTGTTGGAGTTTGTGTCCCTTTTTCCAATTATTTCCAGAATCACTATTATATAAAAAATGCATAACTTGGTAAAATACAATTGGGTCCTAAAATGAAGCTTAAATTGCTGATATTATTGTTTCCAGCGATAAAGCTTATTTTTCTGCGTACAATGACCCTTTGTACGACCACAAAGAGTTTAAAATGGATTTTTAAATCAATTTTGAAAAATTAACCTCGCGGTCCTTCTTGACAGAAAAGGTCCTACTTGACTGCTCTTTCCAAGGGGACCATAGTTGACCCATCGAAAAAAATGTTGTCTCGTCAACTTTTTTTTTGCATTAAAATAAAAAAAGTGACCAGAAATGGTTTCTAAGCGTGTTTTAATCGTTGTACATAAAAATTTACATAGGGCTTTAGGACCCTATTGCAAAATAAAAAAAGTCAAAATCAAGTGTTTTTTGTAACAAAAGGTCAGATAAAAAACATTTGACCTTTTTTTGGATAGCTTTGATCTTATTCTTAACCTACAACTTTGCCAAAATTATAAAATCTTTCACAAAATCTTTTTCATGACAGGGATTACTCGTAAATCCTCGTAAATTTGTATGGAGACTTGTACGGTGAAATTAATTCTGCAAATTTGTATTTTTTTGTGTCATAAGGAACCTATGTTTCATCAAATAAAAAAAAAGTCGATTTGGGAAAACGTTGAAAATAGTTCTTTTGAACAAAAAGATGTTGCTTTACTCCATATCTTTAAGCATTTAATTTTCCAATTCAATAATTTCAGAACTGAATATTTTCAAAAAAAGTTATAATTTTGTTATTGATGTTTTAGATCTGTATTATGAAGTTGATGTGAAGCTTTTTCGAACCTTGCAGAAGCCTCAAAATAAAGTTAAAAAAAATATTTGAACATCATCCTCACCTAACGCCACCCAAAGCCCTTCACGGAATCCAACCCGGATGACTTTTGACCGTTTTCAGTGGCCAAACGACCTAATTTAAGCCATCATCAACAACAGCAGCAGAAAAAAAACAAAGCTTCGGTTCTAACTCAGGATGCCAAAAAAAAAGCTCGCTTCCAAGAAGGTTCTTGCTCAGATTTCAGATTTGCCTCCGCCGAAAAAAAAAACGGTTTCATCTAATATCGATTAAAGAAGAGGAAAAATACGCGAAAAAAGTCAAAGACGGTAGGTGTGGTAGCGTTTGCATCGAAAGTGAAATCACGGCGGTTTGCCCAAGTGTCGGATTTCGGCTCGATTGTGGCCACCGAAAAAAGGGCCCGAAATGACCTAATTTCAACACGGGTGGGATATCACGGCTCGTACCAGAAGTCGTACAACTGTTCGTTCGCTGAAGTGTGGTGCGACTTGGTGGATTGTTCAGTGATTAGGGGAAATTTGTGTTTTTATTCTGTTTTTGTATTTTTTTTATATCGCATTTCAGTTCTTTATCGAATGTGATGGTCTTTACAGCTAGGATTAAATTTTCATCAGAAGATTTTTTTTTCTGTCTAAAGTATTAAAAATAGATTAAAATTTTAAATTGAAAGTTTAATTTGTTGACTTCAACATTACTTTTCAAAACTTCAAAAAGAAACCATTATTTTTCTCCTCATTCTGGGCGGCACCAAAAGGGCAACTCGACCTCGACGATGCTCAAATTATGACCAATTATGCTACTTGCTTACTCTTCATTATCGGCGCACGTGTCCCGGTATTTCACCCGTTTCTTTTTTCTCCCCTCGCCAGCATATTGATAAACCCACCTGTCCACCTTTTGGCTACACATTATCTGACGTGTCGTGTGCCATCAATAAGTGAAAGAGGGAGGTCATGTCAAGTTCTGAGAAGAAGTAGAAGAACCTCGAAACACCGGTAGCCACCAATTTCACTTGTTGCAATGTTGCGTGTTCTTTATGCTGCTGCTTTCGAAGCATAAGAGTAATGTCTCACGCAATAAGGGGTGGGGGGAGAGAGAGAGAGGGAGATGAAATAGTTGTGCAATCAACAGGTTGCCTTCGGGGCAGCTGGAACGGGATCGAATTGTCAGTTAGTCGGTCAGTAAGTTGGTCTGAGCTGGTCATAATTATCTGAAAAAAGATGAACGATGCATATCGAACAGGGACGATAATTGTCGTTGGCAAGATGTGCCATAGACAGGACGTCAGCTTTCCTTTTTGGCGCGGAATTTCCGGTAGTTGGAGAAAATTCACTTTTTCCATCCATAAAAAGCTGGGTCAAACCAATTTCACTTAGTTGCTTGGAAGTTAAAAGGTATATCGCAAAAAAAAGGATAATTCCAATGTTTTTGTTTCGCGAAAAAACTAAATTTTGTTTTAACTTAGTTATTTAAAAAAAATATCATTTAAAACAACTGCAGCACTGGTTTAAAATTCAATTTAACACACTTTGTTGTATTCAAGTGTTGAAACCATGGCTGGTAATTTGAAATTTTATATTTTTTCCTTCCACACTGAAAAGAGGCTATAAACTTACTCGTAAAATGAACTTTTCCAATTAGACCTCCTTTTCAATATGTTATTCAAAAGTCATTTGAATTTAAGTAAATTTTCAATCAAGTATCCTGATTTCCTGAAGATCAAAAATCACTCACTCATCAACGAACAGAAGCGCGCAACCATTCGCGAGCGAACACGACTAGCTAGCTGCAAGCATCTTGGTCAATCGCTTTACACAGCGATACAAATACTTCGTGAATTTCTTTGCCTACTCCGTCCGTCGACCCGAGTTACAAACGAATACGTTCAGACATTTTAAAAAAGGAGAGAATCTAACGAAATATCAGCGCGGCGCTCTTTTGGCCTGCACCACCACAGCTTGCCGTCAAATTGAATTTGGCATTGTGGAAATTGCCCTCGAATGTGTCTTTGATGTTGTGCAAAAAACAAAATTGCAAAATATTTTTGATAACATTTATTTTAAGTAGTTTAATAATTGATCAAAACAAAGCCGATCGCAGACTATTTTGAGTCAGGCTTGAGCGATAGAGCGCAAACGGCCTCTCTGAGCCTTTCGCTGTACTACCCGATTGGAGTGAGAGGGAGAAAAAAAAGAGAGTGTTCAGTAGCGAACGATGTGGAAGATGAACAATATCGCATATTTTGTGAAATTTTGCATTTTTGAAAAATATTTATTGCAAATCAACTGTACGGGTGAATAGTGCATTTCCAACTATTTTTGCATTGAAATATTGAAATTAAAGCTTGTAATTTCAGTTTTTATCTTTGTTTGAATCTGGGTCGAGGGACAAAAACTTCTTTCGTTGTTTTTTTGTAGGTCTTTGAGCTCAAATATGACTACTTAAATACTCTTAAGTGGTTTGAGAAAAGGTAATTCCAATTTGGCAGGCTTTTAATTTGGCAATCAACCACTCAAGTTCAACTAATTTTGGGTCTCTAAGCTCGAATTTGACCTTAAAATAAGAAGTTAAAAAAAACCCCAAAGTAGTTGATTCCTGGGGAAAATTTCCTTTGAAAGAAAAAAAAACTGCAAAATTGAGAAGAAGAAAATAATAAGTTTGTGTTCCAAAAGTTGGTATAATAAACAATATTGTTTTTCCATTAAAAAAAATATATAAGTTTAAAATCAATATGATACCAAATACAGTGTGTTGTTCAGTTACATACGGTTTTTGGAGCAATTATGTCACAATTACCTGGAAAGAGAGAAAAAAAATGTTAGTTATTTAAATTTAATAATACTTGAGCTAATAATTTTATACTGTTCTTTATCTTAATTAAATTTGAGTAAATCCATTAGTTTTTTAAAGAATAAGCTTCGTTTTACCGTCATTCCATTTTGACATTAGCCCACAATTTAAACAAGTCAATTAGTGACCATTGTGTGTGAGTGCCCAAAACGGTAAGACAAAACCGCCTTAACCAGACGCGAACAAAGGGGTCCACTTTATCTGTGTGGTTCATAGACAAACTGTATTTGCAACATCAAACGATGGTGCAATGAGAACAAAAAGGAGCGGGGGGAAATTCTGCTACAATCACAGCGTGATGAAAGAACCATGGGAGATTTTGCCGTTCTTTTCCTTTGTCAAGTACGGGGGTTGGTTGCGTAAGTTGCTTCCGGCTGTAAATTTTCCCTTGTTTAAATTTAGTTTAATTTGTACGACTTTGCATGATTATGATTTTAGAGTTGAATTAAGTTAAGAAAACAATCTATAAGTAGAAAAATTTTACAACTGCTAATTCTCTGTTCTGCTTCTTGAGCAGCAAACATCAGTAAAAAAAAACACGCTCAAAAAGAGCATGAACCAGGATGGATACCGCAACTGGAGCGTTAATTCCGTGTAAATTTCTCAGAACAAACTCGGAGGGAAGACAGCAAAAAAAACCCAAGAGAAACTTTCTTTTTTTCGGTTCGCTTCCTTGCACTTTGGCTCTCCACTCCCTGTACTCTCCCCTCCTGAAATTCGCTCTGGCTGACGGATCTGCGACTTCCTGTCTGACGCGAAGGCAGACAGACAATGGTGGGGCCCAAAATTGGAGCATATTCTTGCATCGTGGTGATCGTTGAAATTGAGGAATGAAAAATTGTGCAATAAAAGGAAGAAGAACAAAGAACTGAGCCGACTTGCGAAAGTTTCGAGCGCGTGCAGCAACATTTGGCAGACAGTTTAGAAAAAATAAAAGTATTGGAATTTGACTTTCTCTCTGAACTTTGAAACTCTGAAACTCTGAAATAAATTGTACTTTTAGTTTAGAAATGTGATTATTTATTTTATTATTGTTTTTAATAACGTTAAACTTTATTTGTTATTTTTTTCGAATAAAAAATTTCATGAATAACTCTAGATAGCAGAGAAAAAAAATATCATGCAATTTTTATTTCGAATCGGAAATCGTCAATTTTCTAGAAAAAAAAACCATAGGTAAGATTTGAAAGTTTAATGGAAACAACTTTTAATGTCAGCTGTAAAAATATCAATATTCTGCTCATTTTTAAACAATTTTTGAAGGATTAATTTTAATCAGCATTGCTCATCAGATAGTATTTAGGATTATGTTAAAATTAAAAGAATAGTAGTTTATCCAACAAGTTGCAAAAAGAGGAGTTTTTCAGCACGAGTCGTACATTTATCCAACAAGGTTCACCTAGTTGGATAAATTCGAAGAGTGCTGAAAAAATCAAGTTTTGCAACGAGTTCCATATTACATTTTTTTTCAATTCCGAAAAACACCCATTGAGTAAAATTTTCATGTATTTTGTCAATAAATCGTTTAAATCAAAAAATGTTGAAAATTGTTGCTATTCAATTCTGTTATTTTTGGTACAGAAAAGTAGGCTATTTCGTCGTTCAAGAATGACAGAAAAAGGAAGTAGTTTCAAAACGGAATTGCAAAAAAAAAAAATATTTCTGTTATTTCTAACAGATAATAATTAAAAATAATATTAATTATAGTTCAAGTCCCTGGAATTAGCAAAAAGTCATCAAAACAGGAGTTTGGTTCCAGACCTGAGCAAACCTAATATTTCATTGTAGACTTATTATGATTTTTTTCAAATTGCAAACAGTCTTAACTGTTTTCTCTTGAATTGAATCTTATAATTTGGGAAAATTTATTTATTTGTCGTTATTTTAAAACTAAAAACAAAAATCAAATGATGTGAAAAATTCACGATAATATTATTTTTGGATAATGAAAACTGATTAATAACTTCCAAGAAACGACTGACGGTCAGAGTAAAACAAAAACAATTTACTGAACTTTCCGAAAACTAATTTAGAGACGACGAAAAAAATCTTAAATACCATATTTTTTCAAGATTTTGAATTTTTTTATCCTCAGTTCTTTCATACAAGTCTTCCTAAAATTTCGCTGGTTGCTCATACAAAATGGGCATGTAAATATTAAAAAATCCACACAGTAAATAATGTGTAAATTTGAAAGGTTTAATTTTGAAAGTTTGAATATTATCTCCTTTATGATTTAAATTTACCTCAATTTAAACTGAAAAAGTGACATTACACATTACACCATATAAGTGGTAAAATTACACATTATCAGAGGTAAAATTACACATTTTTTCTGACATAAGAGATGTACCCCTTCCCAGATATAAAAAATATTAAATTTTTTACTGTGAATATTTTGAGAAGAACGATTTGGTATCTAAAACAAAGTTGTAGGTTATGAGTTGAACTTTTCTGGAAAAAAATGTTACACGGAAAAAATATTTCTCTATTTTTTTAAAGAATGGAGCAAAATCTAACCAAAGCAAAGTTATGATTCTTGAAACATGTTATTTTGAAAGTTGGTCATATAAGAAAAAAAAAACATTTTTAGATAAAGAATAAAATTTTCAATCGAAATCAACTTTACTGTATTTTTTATTTTGAAGTTACGAGATTGTTTGGGTTGAATTATATAAAAAATAATATTTCATCTCAATAAAAAAATTCCAGCAATTTTTTAAAATATTTTTTGATCGCTGTTATCGTTGCTGTTGAGTATGGCTTTTTGAAATATAAAATAACTGAAAACATGCTTGGAAAAATGTTTTTTTTTTCGGTGTCAACCTAATTTATTTAACTGATATTCTGGAAATAAGCTTCTGATCATTTTTTGGAGATTTCGGTCATCCAATTTTTTTGCATTTTTTAAGCTGTCTGAAACTTTTTTAGTGCTTTTTGTATGCTCCAAGAAGCCATTTTGCATAATAAATTTGTGAACAAAATTTTCCATATCAAATTGACAGCTGTCCATACAAAAATGGTAAATGAACAAACTTCAAAAATCTTTATTTTTTGAAGGAATTTGTTGATTCATTTGGTGTCTTGTAGGTATGATAAAAAAAATGATACACGGAATTTTTTTGTGGGTTTTTTAAATAACTTTTTGTAAATAAAAAGAGATTTCTGAAAACCTTTAAATTTGATTATTTAGGGATTTTGATGTTTTAGGGCACTTAAACAGTCATCTAATCAGACAATTCCAAAAAGTGCTAACAATTTTTAACCAAATTATAGTAATTAATTATTATTATTGAAACAATCTTGAAAATAGAATAAAATGAAAATAATTTAAAGTTTAAAGAAAATCAAATTTGCAATCAAAAAGTACTTTGGTAAAATTTGGATAAAAAGCACCATTATTCAATTTTGCCTTCCTCACTGAGGTAAGGCTATAATCCTGCTCTAAAAATGAACTTTTTATTAAAAGCTCAAAGACCCACCTTCATGCATACATATCGACTCAGAATCGAAAACTGAACAAATGTCTGTGTGTGTGTATGTGTGTGCGTATGTGTGTGTATTAGGATGTAACAAAAATGACTTTTTGGCGGGCATTCAGGGGTTTGTTCCGGTGGGCATACTGAGCCCAAATCCCAAATATGAGCTTGATTGGATGTAACAGGAGCTGGCGCTCCGCCCTTCAATTTTAAATGGGATTTAACCCGTAAATAAAGATTTTTTCAAAAATGTCAATTTTTGAGGCATTTTGGCCATTGAAGCGTTTACCAAAAACATCACTGGCGTGTAGGCCAGATCCTTGCGCATCTTTTGGTATATATAACATTGAAGTTTGGAGCACCCTAGAGCTCGGTACAGACCTTCAAAGTTTAGCATTTTTTCAAAAAATCGGTCCCAGCAAAATCAAATGGCGTCTCGGGCGTCGCGAGACGCGACGCATATCTTTTTTGCCGGGGCCGATTTTTCGAAAAAATGCCTAACTTTGAAGGTCTATACCGAGCTCCAGGGTGCTCCAAACTTCAATGTTATAGATATCAAAAGATGCGCAAGGATCTGGCCTACACGACAGTGATGTTTTTGGTAAACGCTTCAGTGGCCAAAATGCCTCAAAAATTGACATTTTTGAAAAAATCTCTTTTTACGGGTTAAATCCCATTTAAAATTGAAGGGCGGAGCGCCAGCTCCTGTTACGTCCAATCAAGCTCATATTTGGGATTTGGGCTCAGTATGCCCACCGGAACAAACCCCTGAATGCCCGCCAAAAAGTCATTTTTGTTACACTCTAGTGTGTATGTATGTATGTGACCAAAATTCTCACTGAGTTTTCTCAGCACTGGCTGAACCGATTTTGACCAAACCAGTTGCATTCGACTTGGTTTAGGGTCCCATACATCGCTATTGATTTGTTTGAAGTTTCGATAACTAGTTCAAAAGTTATGTACAAAAATGTGTTTTCACATATATCCGGATCTCATTTATATGCATGTAAACGATGTCCGGATCCATCATCCGACCCATCGTTGGTTAGGTAATCGAGAGACCTTTCCAACGAGTCCACAACATTGAAGATCTGGCAACCCTGTCCCGAGTTATGACCACTTAAGTTATATGTGTGTACTTATTTTTATGGATCTAAAAAAATAGCTGAAATATGTGTCTACTCATATTACCCATTGTTGGTAAAAAGTGAGGAAGGCATCAACCACATAGGTGGATTAAGTTAGTTTTTTTTTCAGGGTGTGCACATTTGAAAAAAAAAATTCTGATGGTTGAGAAAATGCCCAACATTTAGCTTTTTTTAAATTGAATAATCAAAACAGGAAAAATGTGATTTTCTTAGCCCTCGTGTTTTGATCACGATTTCTCGGAATGAAACCGATATTCAATGCTAAAAAATAAAATAAAAAAAACTGTTAAATTTTCTGCTTTTTTCATTAAAATTATTCGGAATTTAAAAAATCGATTCCAACATTTGAAAATGTAAAAAAATATTATGAATCTGGTTAAATAATTGTAAGGTGTAGAAATCGTTAACTGTAAACTTTAACAAAAATTCATTGATGTTTTTATTACAATCGCAAACTTGATCAAACATCTGGCAATATCATTTGGAAATTGGAATTTTAATCTATCTTCAAAACACAAAAATATAACATTGTTAACGACTAAACTGTTAACAACTGAAAACTAACAGTTTCGTTAAAATTTAACTAATATCTGGTAGTAAAGCTCATTGTTAGTAATTTTACAACCGATTTTAAGTTTAGTTTACATTTATCAAATAAAACCATAAAAGATTTTTGAGCAAACTGAATTGCTTAATGGAAATGCAAAATTTGTTCAAATAAAACAGGCTTTTTCATAAAACATGATACATGGTTTTGAGCTAAATTTGTTTTTTTTTATTCTTATGCTTCAAATTCTTGTGAGATTTTAATAGAATACTAGCTGAGTTCATGGTTAAAAAATCATCATCTATTTTGATAGATATTCCTTTTTTTTTTTTGAAGAAAACAATATATACCACTGTTTGAGTTTCAAGTCCTTCTTCTTGATTTTTTCCCTTCAATCTTCAAAGATGTTGAAGAGTGTATCAAATTGTTTGTTTGTTTGTTTATTTATTAAATACAGCAGCGTAAGGCTTACACCTTTTTAAATTGCTACCTCCGGTGTCATTACGTTTAAAATACAATTAAAAGAAAAACTACGCTAAATTTACGGGTTCTCCACAGGATGATGTCGTCTTTCTCGTTGTCGTCTCGCCTTTTCTCGTCTCAGCGTTGATATTCCAGCGTAGTCCAGGGTTCGTCCGAGGGGATGGGGGTTTGCCCCTTATGCGACCTCATCCAGGGGGCTCAAATGCCCGGGGGGTTGTCCCTATTCCACTCTTCATGTAACTTGTGGTTAGGGGGGCCCCGGGTCACTTGAGCACCTCCTTGGTTTTTCAGCTGGCTTGTCGTGTCTACCAGGCACCCCGGAGGAGCCGGAGGATTGTCCCTATGCCACTCTTCCTATAGCTTGTGGTTAGGGGGGCCCCGGGACCTCCGGGCGCGACAGTGGTTACACACGTTTACTACGGCTGCGGTCGGTTCCAGAAAGCCAAGCAGCCGCTCTTAAAAGTTGCTTCCGAAGTCGTTCGCTTCAGTTCAGCAGGCAGCATGTTCCAGTATACCGCACCCCTGACGAACAGCGAACTCGCGTAGGCCAACGTGTTGTTTCGTGGAAGGATCAGGTTTTGCTGGCGACGGCCTCGGAAGGGTACTAGTTTCTGGTACAGTAGTGGTGGGGAGCGCGTTGTGAACAGTTTCCGGATGAAGAGGCAGGAACGGTAAGGGAACAGTCTATCCAGCGGGCAGCCAACTAAGGATTTCTGGAGGTGGCTTACACGAGCGTACCGGTTCAGGCCGTAAACGAATCGCACGCAGCTGTTGAGTGCGACTCGCAATCTATCCATTGCTCCGGCGCTGGGCTTGACGTAAAGAAGGTCGCCGAACAGAAAGTGTGGGAGAAGGAGTGCTTTAAACAGCTTCAGTCTGGTTGCTACAGGCGCGGCTCTCGCGGAACTGTAGAGAGTACGTAGTCCTGCGTATATCTTGCCGCACTGCTGGTGGATAAGTCCGTCCCACTGGAGATCCGCTTGAAAAACAAAGCCCAGATTGCTCGCCGACTCGGTCCATACTATTCGCTCACCGTCTAACTGAAGACTTGGGAGTGAGCTGGTGGGAGCAACGTTGCGTCGGCCACCTTTCACGAATAACGCCTTGCTTTTTGCTTGGTTCACCACAAGCTTGTTTCGCTCACACCACTCGTGAATGCTGGCGAGGTCTTCATTCACCATTCTGACGAGCTCGCGAGCGCATGGCCCATTCCGTCCAACGAACAGCTGTACGTCATCGGCATACATTTGTATGGAACAGTGTTTTAAAACCGTGGGGAGATCGTTGGCGTGACAGCAAAACAGCAATGGACCGATCACCGATCCTTGAGCAACGCCTGATGAAACTTCGCCACTGTCGGAACACTGGTCGTCGCAAAAAACGGTTTGAGTTCGTCCATCGAGATATGACGCAACAAGGTTCACAGCAGGTCCAGAGAAGTAAAATTGCGTCTCCAACTTTGCGCAAAGTTTGCCATGGGGTATCGTGTCGAACGCTTTGGAGAAGTCCAACAGCAGCAGAACAGCAGATCCCCGCCTGTCCACGATAGCGGCTAGTTCGTCGTACACGCGTACCGCAGCAGTTTGGATCCCTTGGCCTTTGCGAAACCCGGCTTGGGCAGGTGAAAGCAGATTGTTTTCACTAAGGTGGCACGACATTTGTTTTTCCAACAGCTTTTCGAGAGCCTTTGACAGGGAGCACAGGATGCTGATCGGTCTGAGGTTCTGGATGGTGTTGATGTGCGGCTTTTTTCGTAGAGGTAACACCTTTGCTTGCTTCCAAAAACTGGGGAAAATCGATGTCTCAATCACCTTGTTGAACAGGTACGTTACTTGGCGAATCACAAGTGGCAAAATTATTTTTATGAAGCAGATAGGTAAACCATCCAGTCCCGTAGCGTTGGAGCTGATGTCACAGATGGCGTTCACCACCTCCCATTGCTGAACAGTCCTGAACGAGAAACGGAAAGTAGTTGCAGCTCCGGAACGTCTTGGAAAGTCCTTGGCGGTAAAACTCGACAGAAAAGTGCGATTTACGTCGTCTGGATGAAAACTGCATACGGCTGGCGTTTTGTCCTTTGCTGCGCCAATGCTGCGCACACGTTTCCAAAGGGTCTTGGCTGGAAGTGTGCTGTCCAGGAATCGTGTAGTGTGTTGGGATTTGGCTCTGTCGACAAGTGCGTTAGTTTTGTTTCTCAGCGTCTTGTATCGTAAGTGGGCCAAAGTCTTACGTTCCGGCGGAGCCTTGCGCCAGTCGTCGTACGCCATGTCGCGTTCCAGCATCGACCTTTTAATCTCGTTGTTGTACCAGGGGTTGAGTTTCTTACGGTTGGAGCAGGTGCGAAGTGGAATGCATTGGTCATGAATCCGTTTGACATGACTGTTGAAAAAGTCGAGCATCGCATTGGGATTGTGAAGGTTGTAGAATTCGGACCAATCAACAGAATTTATTTCGTGCTCGACATCGTTAGCGTTGAAGTGTACATAATCCCGGTATGTGTTGCTTCGCACTGGAGGGAGAACGTCAAAGTCCAGCGAACCAAATATGAGATCGTGCGTCGAAAGTCCGGGAAAGGCGACTTGGCTGAAACGCAGGACTTTTTCACAGCAACTGGATAGGAGCAGGTCCAATTGAGAGCACCCGTGACGGTGGTAAAACGTCGGCTCTTCTCCAACAGAGACGAG
Organism: Culex pipiens pallens; assembly: GCF_016801865.2. NCBI lineage: Eukaryota > Metazoa > Arthropoda > Insecta > Diptera > Culicidae > Culex > Culex pipiens. Next base: position 15,220,220 of record NC_068939.1, read on the forward strand.
GGCAAACGTACTCATCAATGACTCAAGTCGGGCGCGTTCGTTGCTTGGTTTGCGCAGGTCTGTGTTGAAGTCGCCAATCAGAACAACGTACTCAAAGCTGCCGATGAGAGCGTCCAATTTCTCAGCGAGAAGATCAGTGCAGTCGTTCGCAGGGGGGTTGTAGACAGCCACCAGCAAAACTTTTTCCGATCCAAAACGCAGCTCACAGGCTAAACATTCTGTTTTGTCTGCAGATTGTTCAGTTGGCTCGATCCGGAAAACTTCTTTACATCTCACGTGCTCCTTGAAGTAGATAACGATTCCGCCACCTCGACAGTACTTCCTGTCACATCGGAGGAACGCAAACCCAGGGATAGCGATGCTGCGATCAGTGTTCTTTGTTGTCAGCCAGGATTCGGTAAAGCAGGCGATGGTGACTTTGGAATCCTGTAGGTTGCTCTTGATTTCATCCAACTTAGTACCCTTCCTAGCACATAAACTCTGTGCATTGCCATGGCAGATGTTGAGTTTCCCGGAGGCAAGAACGGCATGCATTACGGCTGCAGGAATGTTCGTCAGGGTGCGGTTTGTTGACAATGGCATTTTGGGGCAAGCAACTTTTAGAGGGCTGAAAAGACAAGCAACAGACTTTTTTGGTTTTTGTCATAAACAATCTTCGTTCAAAATTTTACAAATTCACAATACAATAATAAGAATTACAATTACAATAAACATCAAAAGGAACGGTTAAAATTCGACTTAACTAGCGAGTTGACGAAGCTGGTCCTCCGACAGTACAGCGACAGGGTTCGCGTTTGGAAGTTTTTTCACATGGACTACCCCGCGCTTGGTGTACACCGACGACAGCTTCCCGTCCTTCTTCAAGCGTATGGCAGCGGCTCTGACCTTTCGCGCAGCATCGGTGAGGCTCTCGTTCACGTACACACGGCGAGTAGAGTCGATTCCCAGGTGGCAAAGCTTCAAGTCGTGTTTCCCCAGGTAAGCGTAGTAGAAGTCGTCACGGGCGTTTCTCAGGGCGAACTGGATTTTGATGAAACTTCCGTCGCTTCCGTTTGGTGACCGCGAGTACAGCCTCCGAATATCCACCGACGGGGGGACACTACCGTCCAGTCCGACATGCTTCAGCATCGCCGTGAAGTAAGCTGGCAGATCCTCACCTTCAACGAACGGTACCCCACTGACAATCAAGTCGTCACACCTTTCCAAACTGTCGATCGCGTGGGAGACACCATCAAGACGATCGTTTAGGGCGTCAACATTGGCATCGGCTTGCAGAAATTTCGTAGCGCAATCGGACCGGAGGGAAGTTATGTCTTTGGACACAGCCTCAAGTTTTCCTTCCAGATCAGTTTTGATGGTTTCGATTTTCTTGTTGAGGTCGGTGCGCATTTCGTGAATCATTGTTTTGGTTTCGGTAAACTGCTCCATAAACAATTTCACGGCAGCATCCAGCTTCGCAGAGACACCATCATCAGCACCGTCCATCCTACCCCGCTTCGGGACGGGAGTTTCGAAATTGAGGAGATTTGTGGTAGAATCCATCGATGAGGAATCGCCGTCCGTCCAACTTCGTTTCAAAACATTGGCTTCGTGGGTAGGGTTGGCAGGAGGTGTTCGTTCCATTACGGGGTGTAGTTGTGTGAGCGAGCAAAAGCTACTTTTTGTTTCTCACTTGGATGCCTCGAAAAATGACGGCTTGATACACCACACAGCGCCCAGATTTTTCAACGCCGGAACCGGTCAGGAAACACCACGGATAAGCTGGATAACACTTTCGGGGACGCGGCGGCACTTCAGGATTAAGTCGGTTACAAATTCGAACGCGTCGAGAACGGATTTATTCCACTTTGATGTTTATTTGTTTTGCACTTTATTCGCAACACATCTTGCTCGGCGTGTAGTCTACACGGGTTCAGGAGGAGGAGCATAAAATTTAATGAATTGACGCCGCCGTTCCACACTGCTCCACAAGTGGGCCGAACAAAGGTGGCTTTACTTCTCCTTATTCCATGTTTAAAATCATCAAGAAGACGAAAAGAAACAACCCAGAATGCAATTTGATGTGTACAAAAATCGAATTAAAATGCAAGAAAGCGAAAGTTTCGTTCCGGATTATGTTCCCCTCAACCGGATCGAAAATGGTTCCAACAGGAAATAATGACCTCCTACTCCGTTTCTTTGACTCAAGTCGAGCATAATTATTGCCGAGCCAGAATTTCTTTCTGCTTTCACGGTGGGATGCACTTTCGAGCGAGCAAAATGCAGTCTAGTGATTATAAATTTCACTGTAATTGCTCTGCAAATTCTGGGCACGAGTGGGTGTTTGCGGTCGCATTTCCAGAAGGCAGCACCGTTAGTTGCTGAATGAAAGGCAAATATTTGGAATTGAGCTGACGACGAGAAGGGTTTTTGTTTCTGCGCTACACCGCCAAGGTCTGGATTGTTAAAATCGAGGTTCGTGGTACAACTCCAGGAATAAAAACTATTCACTTAATCTTTAAATTTTGTTTGTAGAGAGATTTTAATTATTTAGTCCCCCATTACGTAAATTAAGCTTATTTCGTATGATAAGGTCTGATTTTTGAAACTTAAATTTAAATTTGGCAAAAAAATTATTAATTTTACCCCAGATAATGATGAATTTTCTCAGTTTTTGATGAATATTCATCAGGTTCACAATTTTACACATTTTTATGTAATATTACTCAAAAAAAGAGGTAATATTCAACCTACCAAATTTCAAACATTCCAAAATTCAACTTTTTTTTCTGTGTAATTGTAAGAATCATGCAATAAAAAAAGTATAATTTTGGAAGGTTGAAAATTTGTATGGTTGAAAATTACCTCTTTTTCGATGTAATATATATTTGTAAAATATGTGAAATTTCACATAAAAAGATTAATTTGTTTTTTTTTCTGCACATTTTTTGTGACACACATTATTTTTTGAAAAAAGTTAAAAAAATAAATCTTTGGATTTAAGACGGCTTGATCAATAAATTCAAAACAACGGAGAGATGATCTCTTTTGATCCAGACATTTTATACATAAAGCTTAAAAAAAATCAAACTTTCAATAATTCACAAGAAACAGGATACAAACAAAAACTAAACTGTAATTGAAATTTTATTTTTATTTTCAAAAACAAGGTTAATCTGGTAACAGATAAGATATAGACATGAACATTGTTTTTTTTTCAGAAGGACAGTTTGGTTCAATGATTTGGAAAGTTGGCTTATTCTCTGCTCATTGCTGAACCAGCTGAGTTTATTTTCGAATCAATAAAATTTGTATCAAGAAAGTAATACAAATAATACGAATAAATACAAATAACTACGAAAATTAACAGACTTCTGTCCATTTTGGTCAAGTAACCACGAAAAAAACTTTAAAATAAAAACCTCGCTCTAGGAAGGCAATTGAAGCAAATAATTCAAGTCATACAAAACTTTTCAATTTCAATTGAAATTCCAAATAACAAATTTTGTTTTGACAAAAACAAATCAACCACTCGGGAACCCTCTCAAGCCCAAAGAAAAATCATAGAAAAAGTGTTCCGTCTCCCCATCGCCTTAATTGGAGAAAAGAAAGAAACAAAAAACAACAACAACAAACAACCAGCTTTAGCCAATTAATAGTCACGACGATACCATGCTGGTGTTAGGCAATCTCGGTGAAGGGGGCTTCACCCCCCCCCCCCCCCCCTGTTAAATCTGGGTCAATGTCAAGGCTTTGGCGGCTCAACACTATTACTTTTTTTGCTCTTTCCCTTCTTCGTCTAATGCTTCGTGGCGCGCGCAACTCGTTTGAACTGCGCTCTCTCTCTTTCTTTTTCTCTTTCTCTGTTTGTGGCAGTCGGAGTTGGAGTCGGTGCAGCATAAATACATTTCACCCGACTAGTTTTGTTGCTTTTGGGGGGTTGAAGGAAGAGAGTGAGTGAGAGAGGGTGGATTAACGGGGAGGGAGCCCAGACTGTTACCACATCGCGCGGGCTTGCTGAGCCGGTTGTGTTACCGAAGAGATGATGATGGTGGTGGTGTTGGTGGTGATTGCATGCAGCAATTGAAGGCCAGTGGCGTGAGAAAAAATAGATAGAGGGATGCAGTTTGAGCCAGTTGGGTGAAAAAATTCAAAATTGCTTTTAAAAATATTTAGTTTATTTCAAAATTTGTTATTTTAGAAATTTTAGAACTCCGGGTGACTTTGATGTTCACTGTGTTCTACCACCGGTTCCCTATGGCCAGGTTGCAGCGCAGCGGCCTTGTAAATCGACAAAAAAGTCAGAGGTTGCTGTGAACACACACTGAATTTTATTTAATAGTAGTTTATGCAACAAGTTGCAAAAAGAGGATTTTTTCAGCACGAGTCGTACATTTATCCAACGAGGTTCACCGAGTTGGATAAATACGACGAATGCTGAAAAAATCAAGTTTCGCAACGAGTTCCATACAACATTTTTTGCAATTTCGAAAAACACCCATTGAGCGAAATTTTAAGTCGAATTTTCATGTATTTTGTCAATAAATCGTTTAAATCAAAAAAATGTTGAAAAGTGTTACTTTTCGAAACAAGTGCTGAAAAGTTCAACTTTTCAGCACCCATTTCAGTGCTGAAAAGTAGAACTTTTCAGCATTTATTTTGAAAAGTGTTGCTATTCGATTCTGTTATTTTTGGTACAGAAAAGTAGGCTATTTCGTCGTTAAAGAATGACAGGAAAAGTAAGTAGTTTCACGACGGAATTGCAAAAAATCTGTTTTCATGGCATTAAAATATACATTTTTATCTTTTATCAAAACAAATTAGAAGACATTTGGTTGTATCATTGCCGCGATATAGCTATTTGAAGTTAGCAGTTTCAAAAAACGGGTGCCACGATATCTTAACACTGCCTTGACCAAATCTGCTCAAAATTTGGTGAAGACTCGTTAAACTGGCCGATTTTCAAAAAACTTATTTAAAAAAAAAATAAAAATATTTTTGCGCTGTCATAAAAAAATCATCAGTTTTTGATTTTTGTATTTTTTTAAAAAGCAAAATTTTAAAATAAGGCTTCGTCATGCAAACGGGATATGTCTCCAGAGTCTTCATCCCGAATTTGGTCCATCCCATCTCGAGATATCGTGGCACCCGTAAATCAACTCGGTATTTCGAGAAAAACGCTTAGAAAGTTTGACAGTTCGCTTTGCGCACGGCAAAATGTTGAGCTTAAAATGTTCTCTAACTCAGTTTAATCGTGTAATATCTTCATGAAACTTTCAGGAGGTATTAAAAATCATCTTTTTAGTGGATTCAATAAATTTTCTGTATTATGAAATTTTGTGATTTCTACCCTTAATAAAACAAGATTTTTTTTTTAATTTTCAATAAAATGCAAAATTTCAAATAAATTTGCACTACTCTAAATGCCTTGAAATCTGAAGACATTATTGACTTATGTTTGTTTCACTTAAAATTCGTTACCTATAATGAAATTTTAACTATTCTTAGTTTAAAATTGTATAAAGCATTATTTTCAAGTCATGTTTTGTTTTGGGAGCTTTTAAAAAAGGATTTTTATCAATTTTATTAAAGTGAAAGTTACTTGTTTTTGAAACTTATCATATTTTATCGAAAATTATTTTTTTATATATTCCATTCCGTTCTTTTTTACCTCTTTTTTTAATTTTGAAATCTTCAACCTATCCATGTCACGCCGAGTTACGTAAATAGTAAGTATCTTAGAGATTTTTTCACCAAATCCCTAATAAATTACTTTAGAATAGTTGAGCAAATGTATCTTCAAAAATATGATATCATAGAAAAATTTCAAACATAGCGGTCAAAGGAATTACTTTTTAAGATCACTCGATTTCACAAATATTTGAACATTTTTATTAAAAAGACTGTTTTTTTTTTTCAATAAAACAAACATATTTTTTATCAACTGAAGATTGCATTTTTTCAAATCAAATCACATCTTACTGTCTCAAATTCTTTTTTGAAATATCACATTTGTTAAAATTAAATGCAAATATAAATTTTTAAATATTGAAAATTTTGCATCTTGTTCGATTATCAAAAAAAAATATATATATTCAAACAACAAATATGAGAAAATCCAAAAGAACTAATCATAATTAAAATTTTAAATTTGAAAAAACTCAGAAAAAACTAAAACATAAAAAATACATAAATTAAGATTTTGAAGTTTGGATTTTTTTTTGTCATTTTTCAGTGGTCAACTTTTACCGTGTTTTAACCCTCTACAACCCACTTTAGACGGGCTTCGATTTAAAAAATCGCCAAAAATCCATTTTTCAACCAATTTTTGATCTTTAAAAAGCATTGAAAAGAAGAACTCTTAAAATTTTAGAAAATTTATGTTGGAAGTTTTACTTTTTTAATGTGACTTTGCCAATGATTTTACAAATGTCATTTTTTTAGGCGTCAACTTTGGCTGTGTTGTTTACTAACATTTCCTAGACTTTAAGTAAAAAGAAGTATGCAGTAATTCGCAAATTTGAGAAAATCCAAATAGCTATATTCGCATTTTTCTACAATTTAAATGATGGTGGTGCCATTTTATAGCAGAAAATGTGAAAAACAAGCAAAAACTTGAAAAAGTGACTGTAGAAACATGAAAAAATTAGATAGGCAAAATGTAATGATAGGAGGTTGTAGAATAGGCCAAATACTACCAAAAACAAACATAAACTAAACAAGAAAAATGCAAATTAAAATACTAAAAACGAAACAAGAAAAACATAAAACAAGAGAAGTAAAGTTTTTCGTAGAACAAAAGTTGCTCAAAATGACTTCCTGAACACGGGAAAATTAAAAAATTTCTGCCTCTGTGCTCTCTTGTACTAAGCTTGCTGGTTTTCCTATCTAGTTAGCACAAGAGAGCACAGAAGCATCGTGATATTTCCTGTATTTTAAACCAAAATTACTTTGTTGCAATTTCTGTAATGTCCCAGTCGATGGCTCTATGCATTTTTTCACAATTTAAATAATAATGGTGTAAGTCATAGAAATGTTAAAAATTGTAAAAGTACGAAAAAACTAAAAAGTTAATAGGTAAAGGAAAAGGAAGAATAAGTCAAGTACTATCAGAAAAAAATCATAAATAAAACAAGCTTTATACAAATTAGAATATTTAAAATAAAAAAATATAAAACAAGTGACGAAACAGTTTTTCGTAGAACAGAAATTTCTTAAAATGATCTTAGGATGTCACCTTAGGAAGTAACCTTAGAAGGAAAATAATAAAAAAAAATCAAAAAAAGTATGGGCATCAGAGGGTTGAATGTGCTCCAGAATTTAGAATAGAGTATTATTGAAACATTGGAAATAGTTGATCAGTTTTTGATATGTTGTATTTTTTTGCAGGAACTGAAATAAAAAGGTAGGTTTTTTTTTTAATTTTCTGTCATCAAAGTATCAAGAGAATTTATTTGTGTGGATTTATTATAATTGATTGAAGATAAATGGATTAGAATTTAAAACAAAATAGGCAAATGTAAAAACCATGATGTTAAACTCTAGAATTCAAAAAAAATATTCCAGTTATTGATTGAATAAAGCATCCACGCATGACTTCATCGACTGCCGTCTAAATGTCGCTTTTCCCTCCCAAAGAATTCACTCACGTTCGTTTAACTAATCCACCCGGAATCCCCCATTCGCACATCGTAACTGCAGAAAAATGCAATTTCCCAGCCACCATTACCATTGGCAATGGCGGCGCTAAACTTTCTTAGATAACTTCACACAGTACTGCCCTGATGATGCCACACGACACTGAACTTCTGTCTGCAATGCCAATACCATCATCACCACTACTGCCGTTTTACGGCGATATGATGTATACGCCATCGAGGTAATTTGCTGTAGACACGATTTTCTGTTTTTGTTCATTTTTTTCAATTTAAAATGACTAATTTAAGGTCTGCTCTGTAGAAACTGTTAAAAAGTACAATAAAAATGTGGCCCCTACAAAATTTCTTGTTTTTTTTCCTATTCTCTACGATTTTAAACCACAAACATCATTTGGCCGAAAAAATAGCAATAAAAAATCACTACTTTTACTTTCCAATGATGTATGTATACATTGCTTGATCAAAGCTGGCTACTAGGCTGGCTATATTTTTTGTGCCAGCTATTTTGACAGCTGAGCGGATCCCGTAATGCATTGTCCACGTGGATACTTTAACCCTCTACAACCCAACCCCGCCTCTAGACGGGCATCGATTTAAAAAATCGCCAAAAATCCATTTTTCAACCAATTTTTGATCTTCAAAAAGCATTGGAAAGAAGAACTTTTAAAATTTTGGAAAATTTTAGGGTTGGAAGTTTGACTTGTTTTATGTGACTTTGGCAATGTTTTTAAAAATGTAACTTTTTTAGGGGTCAACTTTGGCTGTGTTTTTTACTAACATTTCCTATATTTTAAGTAAAAAGAAGTATGCAGTAATTTTTCTAGTGCCCCAGACTATGCCTCTACGCATTTATTTACAATTTAAATGATAATGGATTCATTTTATAGCAGAAAATGTGAAAAACATACAAAAAATTGAAAAAGTTACTGTAAAAACATGAAAAAATTAGATAGGCAAAATGTAATGATAGGAGGTGTTAGAGTAGGCCAAATACTACCAAAAACAAACATAAACTAAACAAGATAAATGCAAATTAAAATACTAAAAATGAAACAAGAAAAACATAAAACAAGAGAAGTAAAGTTTTTCGTAGAACAAAAGTTGCTCAAAATGACCTCCTGAACACGGGAAAGTTAAAAATTTTCGAAAAAAAAATTTGGGCAGTAGAGGGTTAAGGGGGGGAGGGTATTAGGGAGCGTTCTTTTATTACGTAACGCAGTTCGGGGGGGGGGGGGGGTTGGAGGCCGTGTTATGCTCCATACAAATTTTTTTAAATTTGTATGGAAATTTTGTTACTAGGGGAGAGGGGGTTTTAAAATTCGGTTTTTTGCGTTACGTAATGAAAGAACGCTCCCTTAGCGATTGTCTACGCTCCATAAACACATTTTTTTGCATGAACAATTGTCCACAAGGGAGGTAGATGGGTCTAGAATTTTCAAAAAAGTATCTACGTGGATGTGGATAAGGTGTCAACCATTAAGTACGTCACATTAAAATCAGCCAAATTTCACTCCACCCCCCTTTGTCACGATTTCCCTATGCTTTAAACACGCAATGTCACGCTTACTCAAAACCCCCCACTTCCCACAGAACGTGACGTACTTTATGGATGACGCCTATTGGACGTCCCCTAAGAATTAAATCGAATTAATGTAATAAAATATTGCCAAGTCTTGATTTGGTCCCAAAACCTTAAATCAACATTCAAACAGAAATGAATTTGACTTCTAGCAATTCTCAATGTATACATACATCATGATGAGTAAAATTGGCGTATACATCATTGTTTGTTTGCTTAATAAAATGGGCCCCAGAGCAGTTTTTTGAAAAATTCTTTCGTCAGGAGGTAGCTTTTAAGATTCTTTATCAGACTGTACAATAAAATTGAAAATGTCCAAAATGGCGTATACATCATATCGCCGTAAAACGGCAGACTAGTTGCTGCACGTTTGCGCGCCAACATGGGAATTACCCACGTGGGGGGGAACCGGCTCGGCCATTTCTCTTCTATCAACTAAGCCGGCAGAGCTGAGGAGGTTCAGCTTTTAGTGCAGACTCCATCGATTGAACACGGAAAAGAAAATCGTTTTTCAGAAATTTAAATTTAGTTTTTTTTGAAGTTTTGCTACGTTTTACAAAGTTCCACAAAGTACAGGTTGTTCTGAAGTACACCGTTGAAATATTAATCAAAAATAAGGTTTAAATTCCGGAATAAAAAAAAAAACGAAACGTCATTTTTCCGTGTACGATTTGCTCTTTCACTTTCCAGCTATCGTCTGAACTCCACAGAAAGGAAAGAGAAAGAAGACAGTTTTGTCGTGATCGCTAGGCTGGAACAATACACGGCTATTAAAATAAACAGACATTTTTTTAGTTATACTAAATTTTTCTAGAAATTAAGATAATTGAAATGAAAACCAATAGACTTTCTTAAAGATTTGTGTAAATTTTATAACAAAATCTAGTTAATTCTAAATAAGTGTGCAGACTGGATTTCACCGTAACATAACTTAGTACAGTGTTCAGTATCGTGTTGCATGGTCTGAGCAGAGAAAGAGTAAGTGAGCCGACCAGCGCAGAGGTTGAGTCAAGGGCACCACCACCATCATCAGACCAGGCCAGACCGGACCGGTAAACCAGTTATGCTGGGCGGGTTGACTGGATGAGGTTGGACGATTATGTTGGCTTACAGTATGAAGTAATAGTTGGGGTAAATTGAATTGGCAAGAAATTGTATCGTAAATTTATGGTAAATTAAATGATTGTTTATTGTTTTACTTGTTTTTAAACAATAATAATTTTTCAATTGTAGATTTTGATTTAGAAAAAAACTTTTTCTTTACAGCAATCTAAATTTTAATGACATTTTATATCAAAATTGTTCTTTACACGTTATTACATTACATAAGAAAATAAGGATAGTAAAATCGCAGAAACGACAAAAATGAGAAAAAACTTGCATAAATGAGATTATGCAACACAAAACAAACGCACACACACACGCACAATCCACCGGATGAGTCACTCCAACTGCTCTGTCTGTGCTTTCCCTACCCAGCCACCCCCTTTTCTCTCTCCCAACCACCCCCACCGATCGTCGTCGTGCCAAGTTCAACGGTGGTGGTTGGTGCTTTAATAGTTTGTTTGTCTAGGTCAGAGTCTCTCTATCGTGGTTGCTTGCTATTGCTAGTGTGCATGCAGCTACAGAGGCAAAAATGGGCCCAAGGCTCTTTCTCTCTCTCGCTCAGCGAGGCGAAAGCAGTGAAATGAAGGACGGTGCAAAAATAGAAAAAAAAAGTGAGAGAAAAATGTTGGGTTGACTTTTGCCGGGGAAAAAGCTTTGAGTGGAAGTTGGCAATATTTTCTTTAGGTTTTTTTTTATTTCTGAATTTTCATTTCCAAATGAAACGTCTTGGCAATTTTTAAATTTATTCTTGATAATTTCATTTGTTTTCTATGACAACAGCCTTTAAAATTGAAAAAAAGTAGTTTAATTAGAATATTTTTCAGAAGTTTTTTTGAAATGCTTTACTATTCTTAAAATTTTATAATTTTAATTGATCATAAATGTCTAAACAAGATTTCAAAATATTGTTAGATTTACAAAACACGTGGCATTAGATTAAATCTGTACCTTTTTTTTTTTTCTAAGTTCAACATTTTTTTATCGTTTGATAAGTTGAGCATCAAAATTTTAAATAGTTTGTTCAATTCAGATTTCAAAGGTTGCAAAAAAAACTTGAATGAGGTATTGCTAAGAAGCTGTAAGAACATACAATCCTGCCATTTCAAGAAAAAAAATATTTCCAAAAAAACTGTTTGAGATAAAGAAAATTGAATGCCTAACTAGACATGCTTATATTTTCTTCTTTTCATATTATTTCAAGTTAGAAAAAAAGAAAAAAGAGCTCATACATTTTTCAAATTGATTTTATTCCATTTTAATTCTTTTCGAAATTTGTAAAATGCAGTGAAATTGGATTATTCGTTAGAGTCGTTTTGGCTGGGTTAAATAGTTTTCATATCTAGAGTTTTTTTTTGAACAGGTCCTGTAAACATATGAAAGACAATAGTTTATAGGTCCTTTTTAAAAAAAACTCTGGATATGTTTTCATATTATCATAGTCTAACTCTTGCAAACTATGCCAAATTTCTTATGACCAAATATAAAAAAATCTTCTAATGTTCACGTGCTCAAGTAAAGTAACTTTTTACTGAGCAATGTTCTAGGTTTTCGCTTATTTTTACTTGACTTCGGTAACATGTCCAATGATTAGGACTTTTCAGAAAAAAATTATACGCGGAAAAAAATATCCCGAAATTTTATTTTATTTTTATCACAAAAACTTAAATTCAAGAAAATTTACCCGGAAAAAACGGAATCGACGTAACACCTTATAATGTGGCCCTCTTAAACCTTGAGGTTTCGTCAACGGATCCACAGGCGTGTATCGTTCTTTTTGCGACAAGACTCCGCCTCCCGGGTCTCCTAAGTGTGAAGGTATGGCACGGGGAGAGGGCACCGAATACCTATATTGACACTTAGAATTTTTGCGTCTGCCTCGGGATTCGAACCGGCGACCTCTGGATTGTGAGTCCAGTGCGCGGTCCGATTGATCCACACAGGCAGATGAAACTTTACCCACTTTGATTTTTTTTATTTATTAATTTTTAATATTTTGGTGGACCATTTTTAAGTTATAATCATTTAAAAATACAAGTTTTCGAAAAAAAATCTTCTTTTTCAGATTTTAAAAATTGTTTTATTTGTGTTGTTTAATGACAAGGTGATCGCAGATCTGACGACAACGATTTTTTTTGACGATGGAACAAATTCTAATGTATGGAAACTCTAGTTTTTCATGGCCTTCATTTTGTTATAATTGTCAATGTGAGTATTAAGCGACACGCTATTTAGAATTGATTTTAATTTTTTTCAACTATTTTTTTCCACAAAATTCCGTATTTTCGAAAATACACAAGTTTCAAAATTTTCAATGTGGGTTTCAAACGACGCGATATTTTGTGAAGATTTTCAATAAAATACAGCTTTTAAGAGTGTAATACTCTTACCGTAAAACATCTAGTTTTTGATTTTTTTTTTTGTAAAAATTTCATTATATTATGGTTTTTAAAATTAAACACTCAAATGTGTACAAAAAATGCATTTTTCTTTGAAAATATTCAATAACCAAAGTTTGCAATAAAGGATTATTCGACGACGCCATGTTTTCTAAGATTTTTACTAAATTATAATTAATATTTTCAAATTTTCTAATTTTCACAAAGTATTTTACTTTTTTTACAAATCTACTTTTTTTTTCTTTTTCTTTAATTGTAAAACCTGTTATGTCGTTTGATTATCTAATCATAAAAAAAATGGTCACGAAACTTAGTAATTTGTAGATAAATAATGAATATACCATACTTCTCGAAAATCAGTCAACATAAACATTTAAAAATAAAATAAAGGAATAAAGTTTAACAGACTTTTTTTTATTGAATAGCATGTTTCTCAAATTTGACATTTTTTCTTTGTTTATTTCTAACCAGATGAGAATATAAAATAAATAGAACATATGAAAAGAATTAAAAGAACACCAAATCTTTGAAAATTTAGATATTTAGATACCTCTGTGCTCTCTTGTACTAAGCTTGCTGGGATTCCAATGTAGTTATAATAAGAGAGCACGGAGGCATCGATTTGTTACAGTTTTAACAGAGACATATCTGCAGTACTTTCATATGCATTTAATAAAAATTTCCTTTAATACTTTAAAAATCAAACATAAAATCAGCATGATTCCAAAATTCGAATTTGTGGACCATTTACGTTTTTTTTTAAGTTTTAAGTATTTTAATTTTTTTTTTGAGGAATTAGATGTAGTTCAAATTTTTTAAAAACCCGATTACGAAATATTTGAGTTCAACGAAACATTGCTCCTATCAATGTTTGAGGTAATGCATTTTTGTTCAAAATTAGCATTCCTGGTTTTAATTTCTACTTACAGTTACGACAAGATAATTTTGCAATTGACCGAAGACATACCTGCAACAAGATAAAAAAAGAAGACAAACATTAGTTAAGCGATTGTGATTATCATAAAACGACAAACAGAGCAGCGCAAAAAACACCCAACCGAGGATTGATTTGACATTAAGGGGCGCACGATCTTCATATTTGTCGTGTCATTTTACTAAAGAGGGTCTCTCAGCTTAGCGGCTATGTAACTTGCAACACCTCTCTCATCGAACCGTGCACAACCACACTCTTGGTGGTGATTACTAAACTTCCCCAGCCGTCAATTAGCACCTCTCTAACTTGCACCATCTTTCTGACTTGCAAATGACATCTCTTAGCGCGTGGTGGTTTCAAGAAGAAGAAGTCAACCAAGAAGAAGAAGAGCGCTTCGCGCGTTATGATTTATTTGCCTTAGTTTGGCGGCTGTGTGTTGTGACAAGTGGTTGACAAACTCGCACACAAACTTAGACACTAAATGTGCAAATCTCCTCCGGTGACAAAAAAAAAGTGTTGAGCGAATTGCATAACGCGATCGGCAAGAAGATACCACGGAGACTCGACTCACTGCTGTGTGGAGTATTTTGGAGGGAGTTTGAACAAATTGTAAATAAACAATGATTCGTAACGTGGATTTCCGAACGTGACGAGAGTGCTAATTGGTTTGAGGTAACCAATGTTGGCGGAGACTGCCGTGGCGAATGAGTCGAGTAGTGTAATATGAGCATTGAAGGGAGATGCTAGGAGAGAAGGAAAATAAAGTAAATTTAAATTTTTTTAAGTATCTGCATTGCTATAATTTTGAATTTGAACATGACTTCAAAATGTAAAGAAATGACAATTGTTAAGTCTTTCAAATCTATAGCAATCACTGTTATTTTGTAACAGTTCTTGAGTAGTGACGAATTTGTTATTTTTCAATCACTAATTAGTTTGAAAAACACGTTTTTAGTCAATTTGAAAAACAAAATACATAGATTAAAGGTCAATCGATATTTTTATTTGGAGGTAAGGCTGTTGCAAATATAAATATAAAGATATTTTAAGTTTATTTCCCTTGACTCTGACCAAAGTCGAACTCAAAAAAGTTGAAAAAAGTGTTTTACAATGCAACGGCTTATTACAAAAATAATGCAAGAATTCTAGAAGTTTTTTTTCTACATTTATTAAAAAAATAATGAAACAGCCAAATTAAAAATTAAAACTCATTTTGCTAAAATTTAAAGCAAGTGTTTATTTGAAATTTAAAAACAAATGCCGAATATTTAAAAAATCGTGGGAATTTTTGTTGCATCAAACTTTATGTTTGTTTTTCGGCAATATAAGAAGTGATTTATTACTTAATTGACTATTTTTTGCTTTTAAATATGATAGATGGGCATTCAAATTTGCTTATCTTTTTTAGAAAGAATACCTTCTTTTAAAAAGGTTATTTTATTTGTTAGCAAAGAATTGATGATTACAAAAATACTTGCTGTGATACAACCTCTGAAAAAGATACAAATTGGAAGAATAAAATTATCTGTGTGTAAACATAATAACGTCAATTTTCATTTTTCATTTTTGAGCGACTGTTTTTTATAGTTTTTCATATTTACTATGAAAATCGTGATTTTTTTTTCAGGGGAATTTTAAAATTTACATTTATATTTTTTTCAAACCCTGTAAAATTATGCGTAAGCTTTCAAAATAAACACATATTTAATTCTAAGAATGTCATAAGAAAAGAGATCTTTCATTTAAAGAAGTTTATATAAATATTAAAAGCTATATCTTGAAATTTTTACAAAATAAAATACAGCCAGTTTAACAAATAATTTAAAGAAATAAATGCTATAAAATCAAGACAAACATTTTGTTACACCATATATTATTGTAAAAATTTAAAATTGTAACTTTTCAAATCTATCTATATTATAAGAAAATAAGGCGTCATCCATAAAGTATGTCACGCTAAAATCGGCCAAAATTAACCCCCCCTCCCCCCTATGTCACACTTTGTCACGCTGGCTCCAACCCCCCTTCGAAAAGTACGTCACATTCTGTTGACTCCCCCCCCCCTCCATATTGATTTTTTTGAATAATTATTACATGATTTATGAAAAGGATTATTTATAAATTCGGAGTTCAATCGAGAAAGTTTACAGGTTGTGTTTAGATTTTTATTTTTATTTTGTTGAGTGTTGTAGTGATAGAAATCACCATCAAAAGTTTTTTTGAAAATCTAATGATTTAAGCATATTAAATCTATCATCGAAAACTCTGTCTTAAAGCCTTGTGTCGTGTTTGATTTTTTTTATAAAAAAAAAACAAAAACTTTTTTTAGATATATTCTTTGACTGAATTTTCAGTATTCAGGAAATAGTATAGCGTGACGTCACGGTCTCACGGACCCCCCCTCTCCCCCTTGTCACACTTTGTCACGCTTGCGACTACCCCCCCTCCCCCCCTAGAGCGTGACGTACTTTATGGATGACGCCTAACAAACAATATTCTACAGAATTCAAGTATAACATGATAGACCATTAATTTAAAGTTGAAAGGAAATTGTACAGTGCTTTCTTAAATGTATTTGGTAAAAATATAATGTTTAGAATAAACAAAAAAAATTAATTATGAATTCAACAAGTTTATTAAAAACGAACAAAGAAATAAATAACTCATATATTTATTAAGCAAAGTTCTCATGAAATTCTATAATTTTTCACATCGTTTAAAGTTTAACTTTTTTATGCACAAAAAATCATTCGATTTTTGAATTGTTTTCAATTTACAAAAAAATGCTCGAATTTCTTAATCGTGAACTTTTTTATATGATTATCGATTTTTGTAAAATATGACGTTTATATGATGAAAGTATTCAAGAATTTTTTGTAAATTGAAATAAATTCGAAAACTGAATATTTTTTTGTGCCTGGAAATTATTGTTCAGTGCATAAACAATTGATGAGATGGTCAGATTTTTTTTATCAAGATAAATTTCTGATGATATTTATTTCTGAAATTGAATTGGTTTCACTAAATATTTCAAATAGGTTTATGAAAGAAGAATTACTTCAATTCGTTCAATACTTGGTATTCAAGAAATTACAATTTAGCACTGGTGCAAAAATGGGAGTTAGGGGGTTAAATATGAAAAAAATGGAAGTCTGATTGTGGAATGCTGTTAATTTATCGTACAATTAAAATCATGTTTTAATGCTTTAAAAAAATAATTTAAACCAAAGTAAATTATAAACGGAGACACCACGTGGCATGATAAACCCATATCAAGAACATTGAAAAACTACTTTCTACTGTTTGAGAGATGCCCAAAAATGCCGAAATATTTCAAAAATTTGCTCCAAATATTTGAAAAAAATAGTTGTAAAAAACACACGATTTATAATGAAAACCTAAACTATTTTTTTATTTTTTTTTCAGAACTGAATCCAGTATGGCTTGCTTTAGAAAATGTTTCTTTTATGATTCTTTTATTTCTGTATGTTTTTAATTCATTTCAACTTTATGTGTCAAACCACACTCTATCAAACTGGTCACAAAGGTAAGTTTAAATTAAATTTAATGAGTGTCGTGTATGGATTCATTTTACGCACTGTTCACAAACATTGTTAAACAATACCAAAACAACCAAAAATACCTGACATTATTTTCTGATTTCTTGTACGATTTAAGCTTTTAAAATTAGAAAAAAATATACATTTACTTGAAATTGTATGATTTTTTAACATGCAGTCAAGCTATTAATTGATCTTCACACAATTCTATACTATTTTGTTGCAAAATATTATTCAGAGAGTAGATCAGAACAATTTTCAATAAATTTAAAACTTCCCGGGAATTCCCGGGATTTCCCGGGAAATTGGTTGAAAATTTCCCGTTTCCCGGGAAATTAAAAACCCCGGGAAATTGGACGCGCTAGTTGTGTTAACTAAAATAATAGTTTTATGCATAGTTTCTTTTTGAATGCAATCAAGGAGAGAGAAAAAAAAAAGAAATGAAATCATATGGTTTCGAATTTTTTAAACAAATACTATTGAAAAATGCTTAATAAGTTCCAAAATTCAAGATGCTTCAAAACATCTAAACACGTATTTACATAAAAATTTATAAAATAAATGTTGTACAAGGTATTCAAAAAAGTTAGCAATCAATTTAAGAAAATTTCAATAAAAATTTCTATTTTCAGCATGATTATCTTGTTTGTCTCTTTTTTTAATTTTGAAGAGGAGAAGACAAAAACTTGAAATGCAATTTGCCTTGGTCTAATTGAGTTCATTCGAAATTTTTTGAGTGTATTTTTTAAATTTTATTGTATTTTTTGTAACTGGTAGGTAGATAAAATATAATCATTCCCAACAACAATTACAACAATTACCCATGATGCAAACAAAAAAAAAACAATAAAATCAAAGCCTACAACTTTACTTCATTGTCAAACCCCCTCTTTTTTTCGACTCATCATTCAAGTGCAATTGCACCATCAACCTTGCCGGGCTTCGGCTTAATTTGATGGCACTCTCTTGCCCAACTCCCCCCCAAGAGCAGAGCCCATTAATGGTCGCCGTTAATGGCAGTGCAAAACTGCAACATTTTATTAGCCTCTTTTTTGTTTCGATCCCATCTCCAACCATGCTGAATTTCGACAACTCCGCACTATTAGAGCAAATGTCGCTGAGGTTTTTTTTTTTCTGTTCGGTTACTCTCGCGCGGTTTGACCTCCAAATTTCGGATCGGTGTGTGTCGAAATCGAGCAGTCATTAAAACATTTTCTTGCCGCAGCGAGAGTGACCACACCAAGGTTGCCCCAGCTGAGTTGAAGTTTTTTTTTCGGTGAAACTCTAATTTGGTGTTGCAACACTACTGCTGTGGCTTTGGTTTTTGTGTGGATTGGCTATTCAACGAATGGGAGAGAGAAAGAGACGGACGATAGAAGAGAGCTCTATGCTAGCGCAGATGACGAGAGTCTAGGGGCCGATTTCGAGAGGAAAATTTCGTAAGATTTTCTCGCGTCATCGTGTGACATTGAATTTTGTGGTATGGTGTGGTGATTTTTGTTTTTGTGCGTGTGAATGTTCGTTTTTTTGTTGGTAGAACAATAAAGTTGCGAAATATAGTCAAGTTGACCTTTTTATGAGGAATTTGTATCGAGTGTTTTTAATTGAGAATCGTATTAAACAACTAAGTAACATTTAATTTTTTATATTATTTATATTCAGACGTGTGCCATTAAAATTTTACAAAATAAAGGATTTTTTTAGTTTTTAAATTAACCTTTCTACTAGTCAAGTGATAAGCATCTTTTTTTCCTTTTCATTCTGTATTTTTATTTTTTTTTCAATTTCAATTCGGTTTTATTTGTGAATAATCAAGTTACAATGAGTTCATTTAGGTACGCAACAGAGTTTTGGTGTTCCTTTCAGCTGTGTTTTACATCGTAATTCAATCGAAAAATTATTACTTATAACTATGGAATAGACAAGAGTAAGAAAAAGTTTTCAAAAAACTTACAGAAAATTCTGTAATTTAATGAAATGTATTTCTCATTACTTATCTGTTGCTTATTAATAATCTCTACACATTTTTCTGGTACGTTCCTTTGAAAACCTAAGAGCATAACAAAACTTAGGTATCGTAAACTGGGGATATTTTAAATTCCGGGGTGACTTTGATAGTAGTAGTTTTTCTTGTTAAAATCGGATTGCGCATTTTTTTGTTACGTTAAATTTACCACTTTTATTTAATTAACTAATTTTATAAGCTTTTTAATAAAATAAATATAAATTTTATGTAAAATTGACAAAAAGAACGATTTCTGCCTAAACTTTAATTTTTAAAACTAGTTTTGTTTATATTGCATTTCAAATTTAATCCGAATTGAAAGTATTCACATCCACTTAAATTTGAAGATTTTTTTCGAATAGTGTGTCAAAAACACATTAAATGTATGAATAAGAAAGTAATTTAATCTTTTTCTAAAGAAATTTTTTTCAAAGATTCTGAAAATGCATTCCGTTTTCAGATTTGAACTTTTAATGATTGAAAAAATCATTACTTTTTCAGAAAATAAAAATAATAATATTAATTGATGTTTTCTTAAATCAATCCTATTAATTAACGTATAAATTTATATAAGTTAACCATTTTTTTAAATTTTCCAAAATTTTATGAAAACTTTTCTTTGAAGCACAATTTGTGTTTATTTGTACTTTTTATTTTGCGAAAAAAATCATTTTTTTTTCATTTTTTTTTAAACACTTGTTTTAATTCATTTTTTTGCATAATAAAAAAAGTACACACATTTTTCATCTTCGGAACTCAAAAATTTCAATTAAAAACTTTTTTTAGGAAGAAACTGTGTTTTCAATGAAATTTAGAGCATTTTTTAATTAATTTACTCAGAAATCGCGATCAAAGTCAAACAAGGAGGGGTATTTTTTTCATAACGGTGTTATCGCAATAGAAGAAAAAAATTGAATGGAAATTCTGATATCTTGAAAAATCTAGTTTGAAATTTTATCAAACATTCAGCGTTTTTTTTTTAATTTTATTTAAAAGATCAGCCAATATTAAGTGAGGAATGTATAATATTCCATGTTTTGTTTTACTTATGTTTTTTTTTGTATTTTTATTATCCTTCGTTGTCTCAATCGTTTTCACTAAATTCCAAATTAAAGTTAAGCAGGTTAATGTGTTTTATGTTTCGTAAAGTATTTTCAAACATTATGCTTTTTCCCTCTTCATTAAATGCATTGAATAATAGGAGACAAAAAATACTTTCCAAAGTATACTGTAAAAAAAATCAGTGGAAATATCGATGAATCAACAACAAATAATTATAAACACATTTTTATAGGTTGGTCTTAATTTTTAGTTTATTAAGATCTTTATAAAAGATTTAAAAAATAATCTTGATCTTTTTACAGAAACCACAAACTTTTTTTCAAAATCATAAAAAATTAAAAAAAAAACTAGTTATTTTTATCATCTATGAATTATTTACTAAGATGTAACGCAATACTGTTTCTACTATATTTTTCTTTTATTTTATCGGTGAAAACAATTAAGTAATTTTTTTTTCAGTGCTTTTATTTTGCATCGAAATGAAAACTCTATATTTAAAGTAACATTCAAATTCGAATTCATTAACCCCTATTTAGTCGATTTCATGTAGTCGAATGCATCTTTTCCTACTAGATGAATATTTTCAATATTCCAATTCTTGGATTACATATTTACTTTAGAAGATTTTTGTGGTCATTTTTGAGCACAACGACACAGGCAATGAAAAAATGTAGTGATTCGATTATCCGAAGTGAATTTTTTGCGAAAACCTCAAATATTAGAGTCTGGACTGTATCATAAAGTATCACAAAATTGCGTATCGATCGTTAAAAAATATATATATTTATAGAAGATTTTTAGTAGCATCCATTGAGAACCTTAAATGAAACATTTTAACCTTAAAACCATCATCAATTTCATATCAACCCATGTGTATTGTTTTTTTTAATGTGGTCTCTATCACCTAATTTGTTTTTGCCGTATTTCATTTTTTTTTAAAGAAAAAATTGCATTGAATTTGTATGATTGCGAAATAAAATTTAAAAACTATATTTTTTTTTAATTTTTAATACAAAACATTTTTTTGATTTATTTTAAGCCAAATTAAAAAAAAAAGACAACAAAAAAATCTGAAAACATTAAAAAAACCTCAAAACTGCTCCTCTGAGGTGTATCAGTTTTCATTTTCATTCAGTGCCGCCGACGACGACGACGATGACGAGCGCATTTCGTCGTTCGCTCGATTGCTCACCACCACCAGTGCCGACGGTGTGACGAAGCCGTTCGGTGGTGGAGCAAGTGGCACGAAGGGGGGAAAGTGAAGCTGACACGCGAGTCGCACCGAATTTGGGTCAAGGTGGACCGAATCAATAAATTCGTGCATGCAACCACGACGACGATGACGACGATGAGTTGGTATTAAAAACAAGCAAGCCGAAATTATACTGGTGAGGTGCTGGTGATGATGCTGGCTGGTGGGTTGTGTTTGTGGTGAAGAAACAACGTTTATAAAAAACCAGCAAGCAGCAGCTCCACGGGAGATCGCTGGATGGTGATGAATAAAAAATATGTATTTAAAATTAAACTTGTTTTGTTTTATTTCTTTTTTGGAGGCGATTGTGCTGAAAGGGACGTTTATTTAATCATTACCAGCATAATTTTTGAAGCTGAAAAAGATTTGAATAAAATAAAATTCCAAATTCATGATGAATTTGATCGGCTTCGATCTCTGATAAAAAATAATTCAAGAGTGCTTTTCAAACTTCCAAAATATTGTTAATTGCTGTCCATTTCTAAAACAATTATTGTAAAAGCCTACAAAATTCTCTTTGATTTTGCCCCTTGGTTCTTTATATTTTGGCAATTTAAAATTCTATTTAAAGTTGTTGTTCGTTGACTCTGGCCTGAATGTCAAATTTTTAGCTTAATATCCATTATTTATGAGCAAAAAGTTCATCAAAACTAATTATTTTATTACAGATATGTTTCTGTATATATCGCATAATTTTATTTCGCAAATATTGGTCTCCGATCCGAAATAATAGAAAGAGGTCTCTAATTGTCATTATTTACTAATTAAAATAAAAACATAACTTTGGAAAATTTATGTTTAAAGGTTATCAATTGGGTAGTAGAAGTAAGCTTAAATTGCTGATATTTTTGTTCACAAAGTCAAACCTAATTATTCTGAGCAAAATTACGCTTTGCAACGACACCAAAGGGTTTGAAATGGATTTTTCAAATAATTTTGAAAAATTTACTTTGTGACCTTTCTTAACATAAACTATCTTACTCCTTGCATTGAAATTAATAAAAGATGATGAGATGATGAGACCCTATTGAAAGACAAATTTAAAAAATCAAGTTTTAGTCAATTTTTGGTCCTGATATTTTGTGAAGAAGGAAGTGAGACAAATCATGTTGAAATATTTGAAATTACCTTATTTTTTTTTGTTTATTTTGCTTCTATTCAAATAATTTCATTAATTTAATTTAAAACACTTTTTTGCAGTTTTGTTTTTTTGAAATAAATATTCTAAAGAAGAAAAATACTAGTTTAAAAAAATAATTAATCTATTTAAACATATTATAGAACAATAACAGTTGAAATAATATCCTTCTCTCTCATTGTTTTTTAAATAAAGGTATAAAAACTAATATTTCTAATATGCAATACTTTGAAGCGATTGTGCAATTGATTGTAAACCGAATAAGATAAGTTTCACATCATATCAACAAATCAATTTTCTAGCAAATTATTTATCTTTTTGATTTTTTTGAATTTTAGATCTGAGATCTAAAATAAACATGAAACCAAACTTTAATATAAAAATCTCAAATATTTTTGAAACTTTTCGCAGTAGTTTAATAGTTATAATCTTCATATATGATATATTCATATGATATTTTATTTATTTAAAAAAAATGAAATTAAATCAAAAACTTCAAACAAAATTTGTAATAAGCTTTAATTTACCTCAAGATAAGAAAAAAAACAGAAAAAATGGATATTAGACAACAATGACTATGAAAAACCTAAAATAAACACTTTGAGCAGTGATTTGTTTTTAAAAAAACAATTTTCACGGGGACCATAATTTCAAACGCCAAATTTCACGATAGTTACACGAAACATGGAAATTGTCAAAATATTCTTGAAATAAATCGTATGTTTTAAGTCTTCAAACAACTTTTAATTATAATCACAAATTTTTAACTAAAACTGTTAAAGAAGCTTTTTTAAAATTTCTTGGCTCTTTTTAGTCAAGCAGGATTGTAAAATTGTTAAATCAGATGATTCAAAAAAAAATTTAGAGCAGGGTTTTATAAAATAAATTGTGTAACTGATTTTACCAAGTATCCCAAAAACTCTTGTTGAATGAAAATGAAAATGAATTATTATTTTGTGTTTCAAAATATTACATGGGCAAGCTTATGTTTTGTTTAAGATTTTCAAATATTCGCTTCATAAATCGAAAAAGTTGTCTTTATAACATTTCTACTCGAAAAATTTAGCCTCTTTCGCTTAAAATGAGTTTTTTTTTATAATTTCAAATTTTGTAAGAGGTATAACACCTTTGTCTTGTCAAAATGTGTAATATTAAACAAACATGGTAATAATACATCTGGGAAGGGTTACATCTTTTATGTCAGAAAAAATGTGTAATTTTATCAATTTTCTGGTTTAATGTTACTTTTTCAGTCTACGTTGAGGTAGAATTACAACATAAAAGAGGTAATTTTCAACCTTCCAAAATTACACAGCCCAATTTTTTTTAAAATAACTTACTGTGTACTTTAGTTTTGATTGTTAATTTCACAATTAATAATATTTTTAAAGTTTTTTGCCCAAAATTCATCCACAAATTTAAGGCGCATCACAACAAACTTAAATAAAATCATAACAAAAGTTTTTAAACTTGGAACAGATGTTGACAACTTTAATAATTTAATATTTTAGCAAAGATCGGAAAAACAAAAAAATTTTACAGAACTTCACGGATTCAATAAAAATAAATAAGTAACAAATAGTTTTTGCGATTTTTTGTTTTCAATGTTTTTACTATAATTCAGTGATACTAAAGATTAAGTTTTGAGATCCCTTTCCTCATTCAGTAAAAAAATCCCTCCACTCTCATCAAATTGAGCGCAAATGAAAGAGAAAAAAAAGTGCGTAAATAACACTCACAATTTGTACACCACCACACTACCGTATCTACACTGCCGCCTTAACTGTCACCCGCACAGACACAGTGGCAGACTTGAAGAAGCCGGCAATGATAAGATTATCAGCGCGTTGTATTCTGCTGTTATTCTGATTGCGTCGTGTGCGTGGCGTGACCTACTTTCCGACCGCGGGATGCCGGCTCCAAAAGACAGACAGTTTGTTCGTGTGTGTGTAAGTGTGAAATTGATTGATGTTATTTTTAAGCATTGTTGATTTTTGTTGCCATGCGTGCCAATGCGTAATAATTTGATTTTCATGGAATATTAATTAGAAAATTAAAAAAAAACACATCCAAGGTTCACGACAAACTTTATGACAGATTTTTATCACTCGATTAGCACCCAATTTCGAAACAGAAGCAAAAAGTAGTAAAAAAGTGATAAATAGTAACGAAGCAAAAACATAAAAGTTGCTCAATTCACCTGCCGAACAAAAGCCGCGACAACAACGAAAAAAAAAACTCAAAATAAAAATAAAAACTCTCGAAGACCTTCACGCGTGCCCAACTATTATGAAATCGTCGAGAGTCCACACTATTTTGAAATCACAACAGCCGAGAAAAAAAATAAACACAAAAACAAGAAAAACATCCAATCAGCGAAAAAAAAACCGGCTTCAGCGAGTTATTATTGTTATCATCTTTAAGCTTCGGTTTTTTTTGGGGTGTTGGTGAAAGGAATACGAAAAAAGACGTTAATCACACAATTGGCACACACACACGTGGTGGTTAAGGTGATAAAAGAAGTAACCGTTTGTGTTGTCTCTCTGTTTTTTTTCTGTACCAGTAGGTCAAGGTCGGCAGTCCCGCAGGAGAAGAGGGAGCGGGAGGAGGTGCGTTCGAAGCACACAAATAAAGTGCGATTTATTGTGGTGTTGTAGATGATTAAGACGTTATGACGTAGTTTCGAGTGAAAGAGTTGCAACACAGTAACGTAGGGAGGAGCCTTGCTTGCGTGTGTTGGCGAAATAAGGTGGTAACAGGATCTCTGTTTTCTTGTTTCCGAGATGCTGTGTGATGAGTTGCTTGGAAGTGTGGTGAAATTCTTTTGGGAAATTAAGTAGGACACGGATCGGGGGTATTTTCTGAGCAATGATTAAGATGACCTAGATTAGGTCGAGTGCAAGTCAGCTGAATAGGAAGTATTGTTTTCCAATGAAGAAAAAGTACTAACACTTGAAGAAAAAATTATAATAAAAAATCCTTCTTAAGTTTGATGAAGTTACTTACAAATTCGTAGTGAATAATTTATTCTCGTATAAAGTAAAAATCCTTGATGAAACGTACCTGAAAGTAGAGAGAAGAAAAGGTAAACATTAGTTTTGATGCATAAGTTTGGTTATAGAAACGAGTTAGATAGTCCTGACTCGATTTTCCGAAGTCCTTGCCAAAAATCACTTCGAAAAATTAAGTCTTGTTTTTATCTTGTATTATCTAGGGTTGTTGTTCTAAAATATAACCAGATATACTCTTATGGTCGTAAATGGTGTAATTCACAATGACATTGAGATTGACTACCGATTCCGCCATAACTTTTCAACAGGAACGTATTCTTGCCTGTTTTTGCCTAAAGTTACGCCAGATTGAAATATTAAAATAATATTGAATTGAAATATTAGTAAATTTGAATTAAAAATTAATCTTGAATTTGACTAAATTAGTGACGACCATATCAATTTTGACTTAAAAAAAATAAATTTGAAAAACGCAAAAGAAACTTTTTTTTCGTGTTTAAAGAACTTCGGATTTTTGAGGTTAGACTATATTTATTTATGCATTAATATGATTCATGATTTGATGTTGAAAATAACAATTAAAAATTCAGTAATCTGAAATCTAACGTGATTAATGCATTTTGCAAGCTAAAAAAATAAAGTTCAAAGATTGAATTTTAAAATTTTGGACAAAAATGTTTACAGTAACACCTACTGATTAAACTTTGCAAAATATAAATGAACTCATGAAATTATTGGATTTCCTAGAGTATGACGTCTTTTTCAGATGAGTAGTCCCAACATTTTTTTTTAAATAGCTTGATAAGTCACTCCAGAAAAAATATTAGTTAATTTTTGAAGCCCTAATTCAATAAAAAAAAAATTCTAGTTTTCGCAATACGTTTTACCACCTGATTGTTCGCATGGTAAAAAGTGTTTGAAAAATTGATTTTTTTTTATATTATCTCTTTAACAGTGTAAATTTATCTAATTTTTGGGTTAAATATGCAGGTACTCGCAAAAATATGTAAATTTACATCATTTTCAAGGCAATTTACACATTTTCTTGAAACAAAATCTGTCCACATTTCCAGACGTAAAATCACCAGTTTTGTTTCTATTTCAGTTGCCCCATTTTTGAAGGGGAGAAGCTTAACATAAAATACATTACATTACATTACATAAAATGTGCTTTTTCTTCACATGAAAAATGTCAAAGGGTAATTCTCTACCAACTCACACGAAATCGGGAAAAGTTGCCCCGACCCCTCTTCGATTTGCGTGAAACTTTGTCCTAAGGGGTAACTTTTGTCCCTGATCACGAATCCGAGGTCCGTTTTTTGATATCTCGTGACGGAGGGGCGGTACGACCCCTTCCATTGTTGAACATGCGAAAAAAGAGGTGTTTTTCAATCATTTGCAGCCTGAAACGGTGATGAGATAGAAATTTGGTGTCAAACGGACTTTTATGTAAAATTAGACGCCCGATTTGATGGCGTACTCAGAATTCCGAAAAAACGTATTTTTCATAGAAAAAAAACACTAAAAAAGTATTAAAATCTCTGCCATTTTCCGTTACTCGACTGTAAAAAATTTTGGAACATGTTATTTTATGGAAAATTTAATGTACTTTTCGAATCTACATTGACCCAGAAGGGTCATTTTTTCATTTAGAACAAAATTTTTCATTTTAAAATTTCGTGTTTTTTTAACTTTGCAGGGTTATTTTTTAGAGTGTAACAATGTTCTACAAAGTTGTAGAGCAGACAATTACAAATTTTTTGATCTATATACATAAGGGGTTTGCTTATAAACATCACGAGTTATCGCGATTCTACGAAAAAAAGTTTTGAAAAAGTTACATTTTGCGTTTTTCTTTGTTTCGTCGTCCGTGTCTGTCGCGGTTGACCATGAACGGCCATGATCGATGACGACCAACTTTTTCAATACTTTTTTTCGTAGAATCGCGATAACTCGTGATGGTCATCACCGTTGCAGGCTGCAAATTATTGAAAAACACCTCTTTTTTCGCATGTTCAAAAATGGAAGGGGTCGTACCGCCCCTCCGTCACGAGATATCAAAAAACGGACCTCGGATTCGTGATCAGGGACAAAAGTTACCCCTTAGGACAAAGTTTCACGCGAATTGAAGAGGGGTCGGGGCAACTGCTGTGTGAGTTGGCGGAGAATTACCCCAAAGCAGTCATGCTTTCATATTCACAGTAAAAAAGTTTAATATGGAAGATTTAAAAAATATCGTTAAATATAATCTTAATAAGTTTTATCGCAATTTACTGAAATTACAAACAATAGATGTTATTTTACAAATTTTCGAATGCAATATTATCGTTTTTTTCTGGCACAAAATCTGTCTGCATTCCCCGATTTAATATTACCATGATTTTTGTAACTGCACAGTAAAAAAAATCATGGTAATATTACATCTGGGAAGGGATAATTTTTTTATGTCAAGAAAAATGTGTAATTTTACCTCTGAAAATGTGTAATTTAACCACTTTTTTGCTGTAATGCCACTTTTTTTTTTTTTTTTTTTCATAAAATTATTTTTATTAGGTCCTTTTCGGTACTGGGACCTGGTTAGGACCGAGTCGGCTTTTGTAATTACATTTGGCTTAATAATTACAGAGGATCTTGTGTGTAAATGTTAGTGGGAGGGGAGCCGATTACCCGCGGCCTACTCGGGGTTAGTAGGGAAGGGATTGATGTTAAAGACGAGGCGTGGGAAGGGAAGGGGGATTGTGTAGGGGTCTTGGTTGGCTCTGCTGGCCTTTGCGTTTTGTCCTCAGCCGCAACTCGGTGTCCAGCTGCTGGGGCGTTCTTGCTTTGCTTCCGGTGCAACCAGAAACGACGGCTTTGTACGAAGGCGAGTTATACTAACAGAAGGAAAACTAACTGAAGAAAAACAAACTGGAAGAAAACTAAATGGATATTTTGGAATCTGAGAGGAACTGATAGATCGGATAGAGAACATCAAGGTCAAGTTGAGATAACGCGTCTCGCATCGGGATTTCTGGTGGTCTTCCTCGGGCCCTGAGGGTATCTTTCAACTTAATTCTGTGAGCCTGGTGATCTGGACACGCCCATACGAGATGGTCGATGTCCTGATAACCCTGCCCACAGTCGCAAAGGTTCGTATAACTCATGTTGATACGGTACAGATGAGCCTTGGACGAGTAATGGTTCGACATAAGGCGGGACATCGTTCTGATGAATCCACGCGTCAAGTCCATTCCCTTGAACCAGGCTTTTCTTTGCACCTTAGGTCGTATGGAATACATCCAACGTCCTTTGGTGTCGCCGTCCCATTGATTTTGCCAATCCAGGAGCGCACGCTGCCTCGGAAAACCGTAGCATTCTTGTAGGCTAATTGGCCTTTCAAAAATGTCTCCACTCTCAGCACCCTTCTTGGCGAGCAAGTCCGCTTTCTCATTACCCGGAATCGAGCAATGAGCGCGGACCCATACCACCGTGATGCTGAATGACTGAGCCGCCAGGTTGTTTAAAGTCTTACGTATTTCCGTGAGGAAAAACGTAGACTCCCTGGTCGGCTTCAGAGACCGGATAGCCTCAACAGAGCTAAAGCTATCGGTGAAGATGAAGTAGTGGTCAGGTGGCATGGTCTCGATGATTCGCAGTGCGCAGTAAACCGCGGCTAACTCTGCGACGTAAACCGAACTCGGGTCCTTCAGCTTAAAGAACAGCTGATGAGATTCATGATGAACACCGAAGCCCGTACAGCCGTCGAGCTTGGAGCCATCGGTGAAGAATCTGTTGTTTGGAGGAACATGGTTGTACTTAGATGCGAAGATCGACGGTACAACTCCCCGCAGAAGATGGTTTGGGATACCGCGAGTATCGGCTTTCATGGACGTGTCGAAGCCAATCAGGGTGCTGCTGGTTAACGGAGGCGTGCGCTGTACCGTTGTGCTCGGGCTCCACTCCCACGATGACATAAAGTCATAATATAGAAGCATGCGCCGAGACTCAACGTGAAGGTTCAGCAACGTTTCAAAATTGTCAATTACCAGTTTATTCCTGTAATCACACCGGATCAGGAACCGGTAAGACAGTTCGTAGTAACGAGTTCGCAGAGGCAACACTCCCGCCAAGACCTCGAGGGTCATGTTGTGAGTTGAGTGCATGCATCCCAAGACAATGCGAAGGCATCGGTACTGTATCCGCTGGAGAACCAACAAGCGTGATTTCGCAGCTGACTGGAAGCAGAAACTGCCATATTCCAGCACCGAGAGTATCGTTGTCTTGTACAGTCGAAGCAGGTCAGAAGGATGAGCACCCCACCGGTTGCCAGAGACGCTGCGCAGAAAATTAGTTCTTTGCAGGCACTTTTGCTTCAGGTAGTTAATGTGCTTCCCCCATGTTCCCTTTTGATCGAAGATGGTACCCATGTACATGAAGTGGTCCGACTGCTCGATAGTCTTTCCCGAGAGAGAAAGATTGAGCTGCGGCGGTTCATGCTTCCCCGTAAAAACGACCAGTTCCGTCTTCTCCGGAGAGAATTCAATACCCTTTCCAACTGCCCAATGGGCCAAGTTGTTCAGGGTATCTTGCAAGGGTTCTAGCAGATCGACTTCCTTCTTGGCAGCGATTGAAACCACTGCGTCATCTGCGTACTGTATAAGGGTGCAGTCTCCGGTCAAGCAATCATCGATGTCGCTGACGTAGAAGTTATACATGGATGGACTAAGGCGTGAGCCTTGTGCCAAACCCATGTAACTTATCCGGGTGATTGCCAGATCACCTTGCACAAAGTGCATGTGTTTTTCTGACAACAGGTTGATGAGGAAGTTGCACATCGTCGGATTGAGACCGCTCCGCCGCAGCTTTACTCCCAACACATCGATGGAGACTGAATCGAATGCACCCTTGATGTCTAAGAAGACAGAAGCCATTTGCTGTTTCTTACCACGGGCTATGTCGATCCCTGTGGCCAGCAAGGCTAGACAGTCGCTTGTTCCCTTGCCTCTCCGGAAGCCATACTGCGTGTCTGACAGCAAGTGCTCTCGTTCCATCCATGGTTCGAGGCGGTCGAGGATCATCTTCTCCAGCAACTTGCGTAGACACGACAGCAAGCTGATTGGACGATACGAGTTGTGGTCGGACGCCGGCTTACCGGGCTTTTGAATGGCAACCACCCGGACCTGTCGCCATTCGTGTGGAATTACGTTCTGCTCCACGAACGTGTTGAACAGATTCAACAGACGCTGCTTGGCGACGTCCGGAAGATTTTTCAGCAAGCTGAACTTGATCTTGTCCGGACCAGGAGCAGTGTTGTTGCCCTTCAATAGTGCTATGGAGAGCTCTACCATCGAGAAGGGAGGATTAGAATCGCTCCCATCAACAACGTCGAATGATGGTTGTGTCGGCACCGAGTCCGGGCACACCTTCTTGGCGAAATCCAATATCCACTTGTCCGATTTTTCCACACTCTCGTTCGGAACGGAACCTCTACGCATGGCCCTCGCAACGCGCCACAGAGTGCTCATGGACGTATCTGCTGGTAGTCCTTCAACGAACTCCCGCCAGTACATTCGCTTCTTCCGCTTCAGAGTATTACTGTACCTGCGATCAAGAGCTCTGTACTTTTGGAAGTTCGCTCGGATTCCACACTTGCAGAAGTCCACATAAGCTTCTGACCTGGCCGCCGAGAGATCCGTACACTCCTTGTCCCACCAGGGAAGTGGAGGGCGCGTTCGGATGTACGGTCCCGGGACGGGTTTCGTCTGAGCTTGTAACGCACTGTCATAGATCAAATTAGCCAGATACGCATATTCTTCAAGCGGTGCCAACCCATCTCGCAACTCAACTCCAATGGAGACTGCCTCCGCGTACTGTTTCCAGTCGATATTTCGCGTCAGATCGTAAGGCATCTCCACCGTTGTCGATTGCTGTGGGCCATGGCTAACCAGAATAGCGATCGGCAAATGATCACTGCCACGAGGATCTTGGAGCACGTTCCAGTCACAGAGAACTGCCAAACTGTTGGAACAGAGCGACAAGTCGATGGCACTCGCCTTCGTACCGGACGAAGTTGGCGTTGGTGGTGTTGCAATCCGCGTAACTTGCTTGTCCCTGTTCAGGAGGGTCATCTGGAAGTCGTCGCACAGTTCATGAATCAGATATGCTTGAGGGTCTGTCTTGTGGCTTCCCCACTCGGTGCTGTGAAGATTAAAGTCACCCAGAACCAGTCGCGGTGCCTGCAACAGCTCAAGCATACCCCACAACTTTTGTCGAGTTAACGACACCTGTGGGGGAACATAGACGGACACAATGCAAATGTCCAGTCCTCTGATCCTGGCCTGTACTGCGACTGCTTCGATTCCTCCTAGCTTCGGGAGCGTGACCTTTCTAAAAGTGTGGCATTTCCTGACCCCAATCAGTACGCCTCCACCTCTATTTGGCCCTGCCCTGCTCTCTGTGATGATGTTGTACCCCCGGAAAGCTGGCGTCTCATCTCCGATAAGAAACGTTTCGCTCAGCGCAAACACATCACAGTCCCGTTCGAATGCAAATTGTTGAAAATCGTTTAACTTGGGGGTTAAACTTCTACAATTCCATTGTAGAAAGGAGATGCCGTTTTTCGTTTTTGGTGTATTACCCATCAAAGGAAATGAACGACAAGAGGGGCATCGTGCTAGCAAGCTGTTTCCCGATGTGTCTAGCGAGAGGCTCAAACCGCTTTATGATTAAACGCGTCGGTTCACTCACAAAAGAGCACAGCCATTCCACGATTGTGGAAAAAGGAAGGACTCCTTTGAAGGCATCGGTGATCGGATTCGGTTGAGGAACCGTTTTTAGGGGGATCTTTGGCAGCTTGGGAACGGGATTCAGCGGTTTGAGAGGAATCGGTGCCGGCTTCGGTGTCGGCTTCGGAGCGGGCTTCGGAGCGGGCTTACCCGACGGACCGAAAGGAAAATCCTCCTCGAAGTTCAACGAGTCACTTTCCTTACCCTTGCCGCCAGCGGCTTTCCTGGACTTGGAAGCCTTGTTGCGCTTCGGGTTTGGCCCGGAAGAGTCACTTTCCTCGTCTCTCTGGAAGAGGACCTCCACATCGGATTCTTCGTCCCCCGAATCTTCGTCCGCCAAAGGAGCGAAGCGATTGGGATGGGTCACCTGACTAAGGATTTCCGCGAAGGACTTCTTGGAGCGTTCCCTCAAGGATCGCTTCATCTTGTCCTCGCGCTCCTTGTACTTTGGGCACTGCCGAGTTTTGTGCGGTTCCCCGCCACAAAGCAGGCATTTTTCAGCCTGCTTTTGGCAATCCACGTCCTTGTGGGGGCCGGCGCACTTTGAGCACTTGCTCTTGTTGCTGCAGTAGGTCTTGGTGTGTCCCAACTGCTGGCAGTTTTCGCAGCTCATCACTCGCGGAACGTACAATCGAACTGGAAGCCGAAGCTTGTACAGCTCAATGTAGTCCGGCAGAGCTGACCCTGCAAAAGTCACCCGGAACGAGGCAGAAGGAATGAACTTCTTCTGGCCACCCTCGGAGGTGACGTTGCCCAGTTGCCGGCACTCGAGTACCTCCACAGCTGGAAGTTTAGGGTTCTTGAAGCGTCCCACCGCCCTTGAGAGGTCGACAAGCGACAGACTGTCATCGGTCACCACGCCATCGATTTCGACTTTGTGGGCCGGAATCCAAACACGGTACTCAATGCTGAACCGCAGATCAGTAACGATCTGATTAGCTTGCACCGCGGAGTTCACGATCACGCGGAGCTTGCTCTTGTTCAGCTTGGTACATTCGACCACCCCAGGATAGTGCTTCTGCAAATCCTTGGTGATCTGTACAAAGTTTAACGGCTTCTGTTTGGGCCGGAAGAAGACCACCCATTCCGTTTGCGATCCCTCTTGATACTGACGAGGACGAGGAATCGGTTTTTGGGAATGAGGATTCAGGGGCGGGGGGGGATTTGGATCTGGATTCGGCACCGGTGTTTTAGGAGGAATTGGATCTGGATTGGGAGGAATCGGTTCTGGAGTCAAGGGAGGAATCGGGTCTGGAGTCAAGGGAGGAATCGGAGGTTGAGGGGGAACCGGATTCGGATCTGATTTAGGACGCTTTCGCTTCTTCCTCTTAGACCCGTCCGTGGATCCCCCTTTACCGTCAGCATCCTTATCCTTCAGGAAGTGGTCCCTGTTGGTGGTGTTTGAAGGAACTCCCGAGACAGAGTCCTCCATTTCCACGTCCTCGTCACCATCAATGGTTGAATCGAAATCAGATTCCTCGTGTTCCGACTCGGTCGGATCCATGATTGAGGAAAAAAACGGAAGAAAACTAATCAAAACCAAAAATAAGACTAAAATAACGCAGAAGAAATGAGAAAAAAAAAACTAACAGGAAAAAAAAACTATGAGAAAAAAAAAAAAAAAAACTAAAAGCAAACAAAAAACTCGCCTTTCGCACTCACCGCTGAACTGGCCGCACTGGCTGCCGCCCGCAGCGGGATGCGCGGGAAGCTCGTTTGCGCGCGTTTGTTGTTGTTGTTGTTGTGCTGCCTGCTGCCAGCCACGTAAACAACGGGGTTGTCTCCGACCTGGCCTGGCCGAAAACTGGTCCGTCGACCGCAGTCGACTCTCCGGGGCCGATTCCACCGACCAACGACCGTCTCTCGCCTCAGCTGCCTCCGCGGCCGCTGCTGCTCACTCCTCCTGCTGCTGCTGCTCGGATGCAGGAACTCGTTCCTCTTCCGCTGCTGCACCGCCGCCGTGTCCACGACGACCAGATTGTGGCCTCTCTGACCACCGGAACGGGCTTGTCCGCTCGCACACGCCTCGGAATCGCCGTGGAAAACGCACCAAACACACCGCGAAAAAACACGACTAACCGCTGAGACTTCTGCCGGAGCAATGCTGTAATGCCACTTTATTACTCTAAATTGTGATAAAATTACAACATTTTAGAGGTAATCTTCAATCTTCAACATCTGGGAAGGGGTGATTTTTTTATGTCAACCTTCAACATCTGGGACGGGGTAAACTTTTTATGTCAGAGAATATGAGTAATTTTACCTCTGAAAATGTGTAATTTTACCACTTTTCTAATGTAATACCACTTTATCACTCTAAATTGAGGTAAAATTACAACATTCAAGATTCCAAAATTACACCTGTATACGACTACCAATAGTTTGCAAAATATGTAAGAATTTGAGAAAATATTTTGATCCTGAAATTCTACGTTAATTTCTGATCTGTTGTCTAGATGCATAACATATTTTTTAAAGGCTACAAAGTGTAAAATTGTACATAGAAAAAAATCTGTGCCGTTAACAATCGATTCGAATGGAATTTCATGCGATAAATAAAATAAATTGAATTTTATTACGACCAAATTAAACAATATTTTTTTATGAAACAAATGCACGTTTTAAATCTCTGCATTCTCCCAAGAATGAGGAAATATTTTTTGGAAATTATATTTTTTTGTATTTTTTTATTTGAATGAAATTTTATGTGCACTTTTTTTTTATAACCAAGGAAAAATTCGACGCCCCTGGTCTTGTTGGATCATTATTCCGTCCATACAAGTCTTCATACAGTTTTGGCAGCTGTCCGTTCAAAAAAAAAAAAAAACTATTAAAATATACAAAATTGTCTTGAAAAAAGGTATTTCTGATCGATTTGGTGGCTTTGGCAAAGTTGAAAACAAAGCTTATGTATTGCACTCAAGGAAATTTTTTACACTCTATAAATACCCTTTTTTGTAATTCGGATTTCCACACAAAAGATGAGACAATTCTTCTTTTAGAATATCTATTAGACGACAAAAAATGCCATCAATTGAGCTAAATTTGTTGGCCCAAGTTGAAAAAAAATCATTTGACAGTGCTGGTAAATTTTTGGCATAAGTCATTACTTCAAAAACTGTGAAAATAGTCGATTTTTCAAACTTTATTTTTAGATGTTGAATCAAATTTGTCAAAAAAAACTTACATAAATTTCGATATCATGATAATGTGACTTTTTTACCTGCAAAAGTCATGACCAAAAATAACCATGCATGAAAATATTTTTTTTTAGAAAAAATTACAAAATTTGCTCTTTGAAAATTGACATGATCGAAAACAAATGTTTTATGGCCCTTTTCAAATGTTGGGGTTGATTTGAAAATCAAAAAATATTAGGGAAAATAATGAATAATTTACTATACTTTCAGTTTTTAACATTGAAAATTGGACGGCCAGTCTCAATATCTTCAGGGCAAATTTATAAGACATTTTCTGATTTCGATGAAATTTTTATCAGACGGTCAAGCGTGGTAAAAAAAAGTCACGTTATCAACAAAAAAACAAAACAAAAACAATTTTTGGTGACAATAACATCCAAGCGATGGACGATATCAAAATTAATTTAATGTTTTTTCGACTGCAGTTTTGATTTTACATCTAATAATAAAGTCAAAATAATTTTTTGAACTTTTTTTTTCACATATTCCAAAATTGTTATTTTATTTTTTCGAAAAAAAAATTAACATTTACAAAAATGGTTATTTTGCAATAATTTTTTTGGTGTGAAAAGTCGAAATGAAAAATTTGTACTTTTTTAAATTACAAAAAAAAATCCTGAGCAGTCTCAAGCAGTACGACAACTTTGACGAAGACATCAAATCGATCAAAAATTTGTTCTCAAGATACATATTTTTGAATATTTCAATAGCTTTTTGGTATGGTTAAAATTTCAGTCAAAATTATATGAAAACTTGTATGGACAAACTAAAAATGCAAAATGACTTCTTTGGTCGTAGAAAAAGTACAAAAAAAGTTTCAAATCAAAATTTCAAAAAAAGGTTCAAAAAATGCTTTGTTCTGTCTTCGGTTTAGTCAAAAACCAAACCAAAACCACTAACTAACCATCAAACTCATAGATTGCGATTGAAAATTGCAGCTTAACTTAACCAAATCCGCAACCAAGTTTGCACTATTCCGAACAGGTTCGTTCTAAATACCTTCGATTTCAAACCAGCGAAAATTTATTTCCCCTTCTGTGTTAAAAACGGCTTCTGGCGTGGCGGCGCAGCAGCTATTACCGGTGTGTGTCCGTGTGTGTCTGTTCGCAACCAAGCCAAAGTGGTTTGACTTACCCCAAGTTATAGAGCTGCTCCGTGTCAAAAGGTGGTATGTTCTCCAAGATTTCACTTCTTCACATGCCACACAGCCAACATCGTCGGCTAATGCACTTGCAAACCCAGAACCGGTACTACCATGTAGTGCCGGAGGGGGGAGGGTTTCCCCTTAAGCAGAACGTCGGACGAGTGTTGAGAGCTGGAAGCCTAGTGGAAGTACTGCTTAGTAGTTTAAGCAATGTTCTTGTATTTGTGTGGAAGCTCGATTGAGCAACTTCTTCCTCAGCAGCCGCAGCTCAGTAACCGGTACTAAAGATAGCTTAACCGACCAACTTGCGAGCCTTTAGAGAAGAGGTTTTGAACTTTTGGTTCTGCGTTCTGCGAACCGGCTTCCATTATGTGTGTGCGCGGCACAAGTTGAGAATTCGTTAGGGGGGTTATGAAATGCTGTGCTGTGGTGCAGCAATTCTTGAGGTGCACCTGTGCTGGTGCCATAAGTCGGAAGGGTTCTTGGCGG
Organism: Culex pipiens pallens; assembly: GCF_016801865.2. NCBI lineage: Eukaryota > Metazoa > Arthropoda > Insecta > Diptera > Culicidae > Culex > Culex pipiens. The sequence goes on from NC_068939.1 coordinate 15,257,498, forward strand.
GTTGCTGCAAGAACTGGTTCATCTAGATTTTGGATGCGGTTGGAAGTTGCTGGCTACCAGAGATAGATCGCGGTGATCTAGATTGGAAGTGCGCTTGATGGTGGCTTAGAACTTGATAGTATCATTTTTGTTCGAGATTCGAAAATTTTTCAATGTTTTTAACAGATATTCAATTGTTTCGTTGCCTGTTGCTAATTTCAATCTTCATTTTATTTTTTAATTTAGTAATATTAAATCTAAATAAAGTAAGAAAATTTAAAATATAGTTCAAACTTATACAATTGTTCATTTTTTCATGGTTTATTTCATGGAATCGAAATATTTTTTCAAAATTTTGTCAAAGTTATGTTCACTGGTCATCTGAGAACATGAATGAAAAAATAAAAAAAATGAACAAATGTCAATTTTGATCAAAAATTTGAAAATTGAACCAAAAAGGTTGGGTAGGCAGGATATAAACGCTTTGACGCTGTAAGGATTTTTTTTTAATTTGTACAAATTTTTAAATTCAATTCCTTAAAAAATTACACAAACTCACAAAGTGAAAACATAGTCTTTGGTGCCGTTGGTTGACGTTTCACATCTAGATACAATTTGCACTGAACCCGCTTTACAAATTAGGATCCCAACCTCTACTTAGTAGTCAAAAGCAATTGATGTAAAAATTGTCTTGGAAATATTTTTTTAATCTTTTCAGAAATTTAAGGTTTACAAAACCACGCATAATTTTAAAACCCAAAATGTTTTTTTAACTAAAAAAAAAACCAAATACAATAACTAATTTAACTTAAAATAGTTCCTTGAAAGACCCATAAACTAAGTATTCGGTTTTCAAAGTTTATACCAAATGTAGGCAAAATTGTCGATAAATGCTAGTAAATAAATGTTAAAATGGAAGAATATCAGCACTTTAAAACAACTAAATGCTATTTATTTATAATAATAATATCAAATTACCAACAAGAAAACTTTTTTTTCGTGTTTTATAATTTTCTTGTTTTTAACACCGATTTCGAGTTCGGGTCTCGTGGCGCAGGGGTAGCGGCTTCGGCTGCCGATCCCGATGATGCTATGAGACGCGGGTTCGATTCCCGCCTTATCCACTGAGCTTCTATCGGATGGTGAAGTAAAACGTCGGTCCCGGTTTCTCCTGTCTCGTCAGAGGCGCTGGAGCAGAAATCCCACGTTAGAGGAAGGCCATGCCCCGGGGGGCGTAGTGCCAATAGTTTCGTTTTTTTTTTCGAGTTCTGCGACCCCGTTTTAGACAAATTTGAATAATTTATTGCCTATTAAATTACGAAATGCATTTTTAGAATATTTCGTCACAGCTATTTTGGCCGCAACTTTGTTTTAAACTATTTTAAATCTTTTTAGCATGGTTCAGGAGTCATACCCGCATAAAAAAGTACCATATAAAAACTTTTTTTCATATGGTAATTGAACTTTAAACTATATTGTTACTACCATTTCCAAAAATGTTTGACTACTATTTTAAAAATGGTATTTATATGGTTGGCATGAATTTTTACTATCTCACAAATGGTTTAACCATCTGGCATAAGGGTGGTTAGCAATGGTAACCTTAAAAAACTCAGTACTATTTTCGTCAAGAAACTGTTTGTTGTATGGTAAATAAATGGTTTAAGTACTATTTGGCAAAAAGTAACCTTAAATCAAACAGTTCACAAATAGTTTAATATAGTTAAATTTTAATTTTGGGAAATTGAAAAACGATTTCACAAATAGTTACCATTTCTCAAAGTGTCATTGTATGATCCAATATGGTAATCAAATGGTAATTTTTTATCCGGGTACTTAAGCCCAACAATCAAAACTAAGACACCGAAAAAAAATTTTTTTTTCGTGGTTCGATTATCCCAAGTGAAATTTTGCCGAGGCCTTTGAATTCGGATTATTGAATCTGGACTGTATTTTTTGTAATCAGTTCCTTAAAAAAAATCGAATAATATTTCAAGCTTATTATTACGAAAAAAAAGATTTCACAAAATCGTGAATAATGTTCATGGATTTGAGACTAACGTGAATAAATAAATTTTATCGTTTCAAATTCATGAACAGCAATTAACGGTTTCAGGAATTGTTTTTTTTTCTGTGTATTTTGCTCGAAAATACTAATAAATATATTTTTAAGCGTTTATTTCGTCACATTTAGTCAAATTATGACATATTCAAACAATTTTTTTTTAAATAATATTTCAGACCACAGATACGAAATTACTGAAAAATTTGCTTCAATATTTTTATTTTATTTTTTTTGCACTGCAAAAAATAATTGAATGTTGAAAATGTGGTTGGCTGCATATGACCTCTTTTATGAGTAATATTGCTTAAAAAATGTGTAAAAAAGTGAACCTGATGAAAATTCAATAGAAACTGATGTAATATTACACTTTTTTTTGCACAAAATCTGTTATCATTTCCTGATTGATATTACCATCAATTTTTTTCTGTGTGTTTCACAATGCTATTTTTTTTTCGAAAACAGCTTCTTCTGAATCAATTATTTTAAAACCAAATTGATCACAAAAATCATTCAGGAAATAAAATTGATCACAAAAACTATTCTTGAGACACAGTTCTTTTTTGTATTTGCCGAAACAGGATAACATAAAGTAAAATTAAACTAAATTTCATGAATTCATCCATCCGCATTTGTTTAGAGTGAATTTAATTTGTAAAGTTTTAGTACTATTTTTTTCAGATTATTTCTGAAGAAATTACTTCAAAAAAAAAATGTTTGAATTGTGAATTGAATTGTTGTCATTGTTATATAAAAAAAAGTGTAAATCAAAATTTATAATGCCATCGATATTGAAATAAATAAATAAAACTCAAAACAAGAAAAAAAATGTTTATTGAAAAATTCAACATAGCTGATCAAAACTGGTAATGAGCAGTTCTCTACGAAATCGGTCTTTTTTTAATTTTAATTTTTGTATGTTGCCATTTTGCAGCATTAGTTTGTCCATGTCCATGTCCATTTTCCATACAAATTTGGCAGCTGTCCATACAAAAATGATATATGAAAATCCAAAAATCTGTATCTCTTGAAGAAATTTTTGATCGATTTGGTGTCTTCGGCAAAGTTGTAGTTATGGATAACGACTACACTACATTACACTACACTACACTGAAAAAAATGATACACTGTAAAGCAAAATTTGGTAATTTTTAATTCTACTTTTTGTTACTTAACTTGATTTGCAAAAAACACATTTTTTTCTGATATGTTATAGGGGACATCAAATGCCAATTTTTCAGAAATTTCCAGATTGTGCAAACAATCTTTGACTGAGTTATAATTTTTGGATCAATACTGATTCAAAAAAAATAAAATCGAAAAATTGGTTGCAAAAAAAAATCAACATCATTTTTCGTTGTAAAATTGAATTTGCAATCAAAATGTACTTTGGTAAAAATTAGAAAGTTTCAATTTTAGAGCATGATGTTATTATTAAATAATGCATGGTAAATTATTGTAAATAAGAGGGTTTAATTTTATTCTAAATGTTATTCATAATTTATTCACGAAATTTACCAAGATTCTTGACTTTTTAAGGTAAAAAACAAACTTTCTAAGATCAGCCAATAAAAAATGTTTCTAGAAATTTATTGTTGAGAATAAATTTACTTTTTCTTGCTGAGAAAAAAAAAATAACATTGAACATATTTTGAGGATTATGATTGCTTGTATTAAAAAAAAGTAAAGGTTTTCATAAACTAAAATTTAAAATTAAATATCAACTGGCTGAAAACATTTCGAACCAACTCCTCTCCAAATTCCCACAGCATCTTTGCCCAAAGTCCATCTGCCCCAACCATAATTTATTCCGTCATTTGATTTCTCAAGATCTCGAATATTAAAATGCATTTTTCGAGATTAGTTTACCCCGTACCAACGACCGCATGGACTGACTGACTGAAACGCGAATGCTAATCTAGAAAATCTCACTTCCACAACAAAAAAAAAAACACAGAAAAACCGGTTTTCGGTCTAGAACGCGAAAGTGGTAACCCAACCTCAAAAGATTGGATGAAGTTTGGCACAGTTAAAAATTAGAAGGAAATTTGAAAATTAATTTTACAGCTAATCATTTTTATATGATTCATAAATTAAATTTTGTTTTAATCTGAAAAAAATCAAGAAATTTCTAAAAACAATTTTTTGATTGTGCCTCTCTTAGAACACAACCTCCGGCCAAATCGAGTTAGTCGAGACTCTCGCAACACTTTCGATAGAGTTCTCTGTGTTGCAGAACTCCCTCCGTGCAGTGAGTCTCACCAGCTGAGCATAGAACTCTGGCGCGGATGAAGCAATGTTTAGAAACTCTAGACATGAAGAAAATTGCAAGACCCCCCTTCCTCCTCCCAACGTTCTTGCTTGGTGGTTCAGAACTTGCGCGCGCGGAAGAATTGGTAATTGCAGTTTGCAAACCAGTTTTGCGATAGATTTTTTTTTTTGCTGTTGTTGTTTTGGTTTCCTTTTCTAGGTGGAAACACACACGTATTCGTACTTGTTCCGTCTCGTTTCCGCAAACTGACGAAATGTGTTGTTTGGTTTGGTGTGTTGAGTTTAGCTGTTCTGAAAATGTTGCATGTAACCGCAACGACGGAACAGTTTAAAAGCCTACCGTAAACTGGCTTTAAACTGCTAGGGTGGTATTTATCAAGCTTAAGAAATTTGTTATTATTTTTTTCTAATATCTGTAAAATAATATTCGCAACTAAATAACAAAAATGGTAAAATAATCAATTTACACTAAAAAAAAAATGAATAAATTTTTGACAAACTGCCCTAGCGAAACATCTGCTGTAGATGTACTAGTGTGTTAAAATCACATGTTTTTGAACCCTGGTCGCGTGATGATGTTAAAAGTTGTGCTGAGGATTGGCGGAGTTGTGAAATGAAGCGTTAAGAACATTCACAACTATGTTCTACGAGTGGTTTTTTTCCTTCGAAATCATTTCTGCAATGTTGTTCAGTGGTAAAGAATTGCCTTTACCCCTCATATTTAATCAGAGTTGAGAAATATAACCTTTCCAAAAATAAAATTGTATACACATTTTTTTTTATTAAGTTGGAAAACAGTGCCAGGCTGAAATTATTAAAAAAAATGTTATTTTATTAAAGTAATGTCGAAATTGGCATATTCGCGGATGATTTAAAACAAAAAAACTAAAAAATTTATACAATTATATTTACCATACTTTTAAAAACATACAATTTTTCTTTATTTCTTTTGATGTTAGGCCAATGCAAATTTTATTTATTTCCCATTCCTTTAAAAATGTACATTCAATATCTAGGTGCGAAATAAAATGCTAAAAGTTCAAATTTTTATTGAAAGTGTTTTATATATTTTCAATCAAATAAAGACTTTTTAATCTTTTAACATAACTTGAATTTGGGATAAAGGATTGAAAAAAATAGTAAACTAACAATTATTCAACACAATTTTTCAGTAATCATGAAACGAAGCACTGAAAAGCAGCTTTTTTTAAAATATAATTCAGAACGTTCAGTCTTAAATGTAAGCACCGTAAGATCTTCTTTCAATTCATAAAAAAGTATTTTCCTGGAAATAAATTCCGATACACGGAAAAAAACATATCTATGTACACAGTGGAAAACACATTGTCATAATATTATATCTTTTCAGTCTTAATAGAGGTAAAATTACAACAAATTATAGGTAATATTGAACCTTCCAAATTTCCAAAAAACAAACTGAGTACACAGTTGAAATGTTGTAATTTTACCTCAATTACGTATGAAAAAGTGACATTACACTAGAAAAGTGGCATTACACTAGAAAAGTGACATTACACTGGATTAAGTAGAATTACACTTAAAAATGTAACAATTATAAGATAAGTAACACATTTTTGGGACACTAAATCTGTCAACAATCTCAAATTGAATAGTACCATAATGGTTTTACTGTGTAGAAAAGTTCTAAAATTTTCTAGTGCAAAAAATGTTTATTCCCGCTTCAAATTTGATTTAAATAATGTCAATGATGCACACAAAAAATCTTATTTTTTACCAATGTTCCTAAATGGTTGTTTCAGATAATGCATTATTCTTACTTTTTTTGTTCAGCAGAAAAACAAATTCTGCTCATTCATTTTTATTCTGTACACAGTAAAAATATGTTGATTTAGAAGGTGTAAAATTACATTTTTAATGGAGTTATTTTACCTCAATTTAGACTGACAAAGTGGAAAACCCTGGAAAAATGATAAATTTACACATTTTTGGTGTAAAATAAAAAATATCCTGACATAAAAGATGCCCATATAATAAGTAACATTACCATTTTTTTCCTGTCTATGCGAATTCTTAACTTAAGTACTGTAAAAAAAAAATCATGATAATATTACATCTAAGAATGGGTACATTTTTTATGACATAAAAAAATGTGTAAGTTTACCTCGGAAAATGAGAAATTTTACCACTTTTTTGTGTAATTTCACTTTTTCAGTATTAATTAAGGTAAAATTACATCATAAACGAGGTAACATTCAATTATCCACATTAACACATTTTTTTTTAAATTTGTGTGCTGGAGGAAAAATGTTTAAATATTATCAATTTGAGTAAAAAACGTGACTGGGCAATCGAATGTTTTGTTTTATTGATGTGTTTAAATTTTCTTAGCTTTTTGATGAAATAAATGAAAAAATAAATAAATAAATGATTTTTACTCACAAAAAAAAATACAATTTTTGCCACAAGTCAAAGTAGAAGAAATTTGAAGAAACATATTTCCGATATTTTCTATTGTTTTGTTTGTTTAATATCTAAAATCTTGTCTGCTACATCTAAAGATACATATTGTTTCTTTTTATTAAAAACTATGTCTTCATATTTAAATTTGTTTGCTTAGAACCTACGATATTGAGTTTGATTTGATTTGTGATAAAAAAACATATTTCAGGTTTTTAATTTGTCTTTCAGCGACAAAGAACTGTAAAATAGAAACAGGAAAAATCACATCACACATCACATGAAATTGATGTGAGTCAAAATAAATTTTTGTCACCTTCAAAAATTTGTAACTTGTAATCTTTGTCTGTGTAATTTCACTTATTCCACAAAAATTTAGGTAAAATTATACCGAAAAAGGGGGTTTTTCAACCATCAAACTATCAACCTTCAAAAATCCAACATTGTTTACTGTGTAGCTGAAAAATCTGTAAAATGAAAAACTTTCACTGCAGATAGACAATATATTACATTATTATTAAATCGGTGATTAGAGAGACTAAACTGAAAAGTTGAATGGTAAGAAATTTGACATATTTAATGAATGAATATTACCGTAAAACGGGGTGACTTTAATAGCCGGGGTGACTTTGATAGGTTTGCGATTTTTCAGCAAAATGAAGAGTACAGTTAAAATACGTACGGAATGGTTTAGAATCATACTGACCGTGGTAGAGAAGCGTTCAAAGTACCTCTAAAAGAACTTTTCATAAAATTTTGAAAAGTTTAAAAAGTTAGTTATTTATAGTTAAGAAAATGTTGATGAAAGTCATTATTTTAAATTTCTCAAAGTGTCATGATTTTATCAATGATCATGATTTTGAATCGGAAAACGGAATGCATTTTTGGATTCTTTGGACAATTTTCCACTAGTAGAAGGTTAAATAAGTTTGTAAATAATAAATAATATGTGTTTTTGAAACACAATTAAAAAAAATCTCAAAATTTATAGGCAATTTCAGTTAAACAAATTTCATGTCAAATATGAAAACTTGTGATTCGTGCTTCGAATTCAGTATAAAATGCAATATAAATCGATAATTTTATAAACAATACTAGTTTTAACAAATTTCAGATAAAATTCCGACTTTTTAACAATTTTACCTAAAGTTTATTTGTAATTTGTTAAAAAGCTTATAAACTTAGTTAACTAAACATAAACATTGATTTTTTTTTTCTTAAAAATATCAGCTGCTTTAGTGATGGTACATTTAGCGTACAAATAAAGTTTGAACATCTTAAATATGATTTTAACAAGAAAAACTATGACTATCAAAGTCACCTCGGAATAAAAACTAAGAATTTTTAACGTAACTATTTTCCTAAACATTATTGAAAAAGCTTTTTTTCCGAAATAGTGCATGGACTTTGTGTGGTCTACCCCAGTACATGTTTTAAAAATAATAATCTTGAGAAAAACCTTACCTGTTGGAAAATATCCTTAAAACAAATTGAAATCCTATCAAAGTCTCCCCGGTTTACGATACCTCGTTTAATATGCAAATTTACTACAGTTTTGGTAGAATAAGTAAAATTACACATAATTAGATGTAATTTTACACATATAGTCCAGAATCGATTATCCAAAGGCCTTGAACAAATTTTACTTGGGATAGTCGAATCTACGATAATCTAATCATGAAAAACAAAATTTCGATGTCTTATTTTTTAACTGTAGAGCTAAAAAAACTATGTCCCCTAAGCTACTTTGAAGAGATTTAGAATTAAAAATCCAAGTTGGCGGTCAATGTGACCAATTTTACTAAAATGGAGTCGCAGATATCGAGTATGATTTTTAAAGTTAGAAAATAAAAAAAAACGATATTCCGAAGTTCTACACAAATCTTCGGATACTCAAAACTTCAGACAGTCGAAGCTTCGAATAATCGAGCCAAATGATAGCAAAAATGATTATTTATTTTGAAGGTTTTGAAAAATAATAAAAAATATCTAATTAAAAAAACATGTGATTTGAATTATGTAAAGTATTTTTGAAATGAGTTTCATGATAATGAGTATCGTGAAACTCATTTCTTGCCTTTGTTTCTTTTTTTGGTGAAATACTTACAATTTAATAATGAAAAGAATACTCTTGTCTTACCTGGAATAAATGAAAAGATAAAATAAATTATGAGTTGATTGCATCGATAAGTCTTGGGTACATTTTGTTTCAAAAATGAAATGATCTCTGAGTGCTAATTCAATTTCAGCAATAACATAAAATCACGTCCACGATACCAAGCAATTGCTAACAGATAATTCCAGTTCAATTCCAAACCCCTCAATCTCATACCCCGTGCAGTTGCAATCGCCGAGAACTTTGAGTAAATTATGGTTCGCGCTCAATCAAATCGAAAATTACAAACAAATTCTTTGCATCAGAGCGCCAAGCCGCCACACGGGGTGATAAAAATAAACTCTGCAAATTTCCCAAACAATGCTCTCCCCCCCTCCTTCCGCACCGTGAAGTTCTCCGCGAAGACAACAAAAATCGGCAACAAAAACAAAGTCACTTCAGAGCGCTACCACCAAGAACTCCCTCACGAGAACACACTCGCCAAAACATTCGCGAAATGCGCGCCTCACCGCAAAACCCCTCGCGATGGCCATCGCTTTGCTCGCACGCTCTCTCTCTCTCTCTCTCTCTCTCTCTTGCTTCCTTCCGTTCGACCGTGGTGCCGTCTCTTGCGCTCATGACCTACTTGCGCGCCGTGCCGTGCCGTGCCGAGCGCGTTCAAGCACAAACACGACTCTTTAATCAATGCAATGAATTTGACGTTTTTTTTTCCTTCTCTCCGTACTTCTTCTGCTGAGTGAGTTCCTCGCGGTCACTCAAACAAAAAACGCCATTCCCATGGTGAGGCATTACTTCATCGCGCGCGCGATTCGTCCGCGATTGAGAGTGAGAGTGATGTTACAACATAAACACAAACATGTGCGCGCGCGATCGTCGGCTGGCCACGTGAGTTGGGTGCTCGCGCTCTCGCCGGCAATTGCCGCGTGAGTGAGCGGGCGGCTTTAAATCCGGTCGCTCGCGAGCGCGAGCGTCTTGTGTTATTTGCTATTATGTAAACAAAGGTAAACATCAAACGGGGGCACCCTCGCACGCTTAGTGCGGTTTTTCGCTTTTATTTTTGTTGAAAAATTACAATTATTTTGACAAATTTAATTGGAAATTTTTGACCACGATTTTTCACCACTTCTCAAGACTAAAAAAAAACAAACAAAAAATTGGGCAGCATCTCACACTTCTAACCCAGCACTCACACACAGGTAAAAAAGGGCCGCTTTGATGGTCTGTGTACACCTCTTTTTTATGTTACCATGACCGGTTTTTCGCCGCTTTGCATTGTCTGTGACAGCGTCGGCGACTCTCTGGCAGCTCAGCTAGAGCGCTAGCGGTGATGGCCATGGGCCCAAAATAGGGTCGGCCCCCTATAATAAACGCGTAAATGATTTGGGCAAACACGCCGTGAAAAGAATTGGGACGCCGCCGTGAAGAGTGTTTGAGTTGGTGAGAAAAGAAGGGCAGCATAATAGGTATTTATGCACGGGGTTGTAAATTATTGGTATATGGGAATGGAAGAATTTCCTGACATTATTTTTGGAGCAGAAAAAAACCAGAAAAAAATCTAACTTTTTCAAACTCTTTTTTCATTTCAAGAGTAAAAGATTTCCGTTGTTAAAAAAGTGTTCGTTAAAAAAAGAGAACTTTAATACGATGATTATGTTAACAAGCAATTATTTGATTATTTGATGATTTAGATAACAAAATTATGACAATCATATCTGTTTTATTTCTTCAAAGACTGTCTTAATAAATAATATAATTATTCATAAACATTTGAAAAGTTGAACTCTTGAATAAAAATAAATGCAATTTTTTTCTAAAGAACAATTTAAAGTTAACTTTTTTATCATTTATAATTGCTAAACTATTTGGTCCAAGATATGTTCAAGTGAATCTTTGCTTAATCTGGAATGGTTTGGTACTAAAATAGAATCAAAACGGTATTTTTCAACAATTCTTAAAAGAAAAAAAATCGGGGATAATTTTAAACATTTTTGAAAAAAAGTATCGTAAAGTACTCGAACATTATTTTTATTAAAGTTAGGTCGCTGCAAATATTTTTCAAAGTTTATGTTGCAGTTCATGTTTCTTGATCTGTGGTCCTAAAAAATGTAGGCAGATTTAAAAACTTTTATTTGATCGAAATTGAATATATAAATGTTAAACAGTGTGTTCTAAATAGTTTACAATTGATTATAAAAAATGATGCAGTGAAAATTCAATTTATTACCAATAATAATTGTGTTTGCCCCCAGATTTTGTGGAGAAAATTTGAAGGGAGTCGAACCTGCATTGACTTAAACTAAAGATTTTATTAAACTCATGATTTTAAGATAACTTAAATCATTTATTTTTTTGTCTTATAAAAATGCTGAAATTTGTATGACCCAATCTCACCCCACACCCAATGTCACCTCTGTTGACGATAATAAAATTAAACTGAAGCATGTATTTACTAAGTAACATTGAAATTAAGGTAGTTCTGAAAAATTACCAAAGAGACTGAACTAACAGCCTTCAATTTTTTATCTTCAAGTAAGAAATGTTATCAAAGTTAAAGATTTAAAATTGTTCTTTTGAACAATTAATTTTTTCGATATTTTGATGTGAATTTTCTAAACTATGATTTCCCTGATTATTTTTTCCTATTCTTAAAAAAAAAAGTTTCGAAATATTTTGCTTTATTGTAATCAAACGTGAGCAATTCTTTTATGTTTATGTTTATGATATAAGTCCAATTTGTTTAAGTATTTTTGAAGGGATTTACCATTTCCTTAAGCAACATTTAATTTTAGTGTCTATTTTTTAAAATTCTTTCAGACATTAAATCAATATATGGTTTAAATATGTATAGTGAGACGCCATACAAATTTGAACTATTGTATTCTTTTAGTATTGAGCAGATTGGTTTTGCAATATTTTTTCATTTTCATTCTTTTTTAAAAAATATATAATTCGTGCAAGTTTTTCGTCTTTTTTGAAACAAACCCATTCTTTAAACTTGAAATATTTTTGTGGATGTTTTAATCTTTCAAACATACCCAGTTTTTTTAAATCTGACTTCAAATTGTGTTCGTAAGTTAATCATATTTTTCAAATTCAAGAATTTTTTGAAATTGATTAATGAGAAAAAATCGGACTTCACACATATTTTAGCGTTATTCCTTCTAACAAATCTATTCTATTTCATGATTTTTTTTTTAAATTTCATTCTTTTCAAAATAAAACCGATCACTAAAAAGGGTTTTATGAAAAAGTTCGATTTTTCAAATTTAATAGTTAGTTTTAGATTCTTTGAAGAAAATAAAATTTCATAAAAAATCTGTAATATTTTGGTGAGTTCTATTTATTTTAAAACACATATGTTTGTAGGTTTTTTTATGTTTTTTTTAACAAATCTCATATTTTTTTGTGAGATTATCCTTGCTTTCAAACGTTTTTTAAAATTTATTAATGAATAAAAACGGACAACACACATATCTTTGCGTTATTCCTTCTAATGAATCTATTCTATTCCTTGAATATTTTTGAGATTTCTATTCTTTCAAAAATAAAGCCGATCATTTTAAAGGGTTTTACAAAAAATGCTATTTTCAACTAGTTAGTTTAGATTCTATGAACTACATACAATTTCTAAAACTTCTGTAATATTTTGGGGAGTTCTTTTTATTTTTAAACAAACAAATATGTTTGTGGGTGTTTCTATTCTTTTAAACAAAACTCATAATTTTGGTGAGATTTTTCTTGCTTTCAATCAAACCTGTTCTTTTATTTAGAATATTTTTTGTATGTTCTTTCACCCATTTAAACATGATCAGATTATTGGATTTAACAATTTTTTGTTTTTTTTTTATAAATTTGTCATTTTATAAATGCTGATTTTTAGTTCAAGATTTTAGTAGAAAAATTCATTATTTTGTTATGTTTTTCCTTCAAATTTGTTTAATTTTTGTAAGTTTTTCTAAACTATACATGACTTCCTTCTTAAATAGTTTTATGATACTTACTTCTTCTAAAATATGAAAGTAATTTCCTTTATTCTGTAAACAACGTATTATTTTTTGAAATATTTTTAGTGAGTTTTTTTTTCCTTTTTTTTCAAAACGACATATGCGGCAAATTTGATCCTTGTACACAATATTTTGACTTTTACTCAAAAGTTTCTTTTTAGAGAGAACATGGAAATAAATTATAATTTTCGCTTTTTTTTCCATAGTATCTCTTAAAATATTTTTTTTTATTGAATTCCATGTAGCTAAGCTTTTTCTTTCTTCATGTTTTAAACGAAAACAGGAATAAGAATTGGAACAATTTTGATTGTAGCTGATAAATTATCAAAAACCATTTTTTTGTAGTTGTAGATTTCTATTAATAAAAATATTGACTAACCGAGCAAAAAAAAAAAAAAAAAAAATTAAACAAAATCTGACTGTCCTGATTTTTTTTTCTAGAAATGTTATCATGTAAAATAAAAAAGAAGTGGCCAGTTTTACTTGAAAAAGTTCGAAAAACTTGGCAAAATAAATTTTTCTGAAATTTTGCTCATATTTTAAAACAAACATAAAATTTTAAGTATACAATTCCTATCAAATTGCTGCATACAAAAGCAAACAACACATTTTTCAATGATTATGCGATCTTCTTCTTTAAAAATTATTTGTTAAAAACATATTCTTCGGATAACTTCAATGTCCAAAAATAATAGCATTGCAATGAACTGAAAACAAAAATACATTTTACTGTGTTATTTTTAATTTATCTTGAACATTAAATTTAACTCATTTCGTTATATTTTTGAAGAATTCTAAAATTCTACTTCGGTGCTAACTGTTATGAATGTAATTTTTACTGCCTTAACTCTTTAAATTAGGTTCAAAAATGTTCAATGACGGCTTCTGAAATGTGCTTTCAGGCTGCCATTTTTTCTTAAAGCTTAAAATGTATAGTTGAAGCAAAACTTAGATTTTCATAACTATATTAAGAAATATTTCAATTAAAGAAAATTATTTACTATTTATGAAGTCTTTGCAATAAAATTGAGTTTGAAATTTCCTGCATAATTTTAAACAAAAAAAAGTTAAATAAATAATTAAATTATGAAGCTATTTTCAATGCAACCAAAAATTCAACAACTCCCTCACTCCCACCCCCGTTTCCCACCCCAAAATGTTTAAGGCCACTCAGTCACTGGGGCTGAGATGCGGTTATAAATTTGAAACGTGCGCTCCGGCTCTGGGTTGGCCGAGTTTCACTTTCGTTTTCATGTCGCGACGCGTCGTGTCGCGCCCATTCGCGACGCGCGAAATTAATTTCAAACAAAACGACGAGGTGTGAGTGCGGTAATGTAATAGAAGAAGGTGGCGTAGAGAAGGGGGACTCTATTTGTTCAATTTAAGAGTGTTTGTCTTTGTTTTTATTGGCAGCCAAACAACAAACACAGCAGGTCTGGCGGTCCTCGGTTCGGCTGTGGGAGGTGGTAAATTTAGGAGGTTTATTAGAAATTATGAGACGTTTTTTTTGGCCTTGATAATTTGGGAAAAAGTTTTGTAACTAAACAAATTTGGTTTTTTTTAAGAACTTGTTTTAATTTTTTAAGAAAAGCTTATGAAATTGATTTTATTTTTTTTACTTTTTAACACAAAAAAAACAAATCATTACACGATCAAAAAAATAAATAAATAACTTAATTAATTAAGAAAATCAAATGTGCCCCTCGTTACCAGTAAATACTTTCTAACGTGACATAACTACGTTCCATTCAGGTAAATTACGACCTCAACCGGCGGTGAGCAAATGATTACAATGAATTTCAAATGAGATTTCCTTCCCGAACTCAAAACAGGACTCATCTAACGGTATATACCTGTTGCCCGTCTTGTTTTGGGAGAGTCTCCCCCTTTTTTCATGCTGGATGACACATTTTGTCGTTTGTTCCCAAAAAGAAACCAACACCACCAAACGCGACTTTAACCGTGTCAAGAACGGAAATCTCACTCGCGAGAGTGAATGAAAAAAAAATCAGAATCTAGGTCACTAAAACAAGCGCGCGCGCGCGCTCTAAAAGAAACACAACTTTGCATGTGTGTGTGTTGGTGAGCTCCCAGCGTATCCTTTTCAATCACAAAACTGGTGAGTGATTCGCGTGACATACTTTGGCTCAGTCGCGAGCTGTTTCTTCAGAATGCATTCGAGTGAGGAAAATTAAAAAAAAATATGAGGAAAGTCATAAAATTCATGCTTTGAGAACGAAAAGTGGGGGGAGCTCTCACTGAGCACTCACACAGCCGAGTGCGCTCACGTGTTTGAACGGCAAGGATGAGAGAACGAAGTGGGGAAGAGAATGCAAAAAAAGGAAGGGGGGAGAAATGGCGACGCTTGGTGGAATGTGTTGTCTCTTTATTCGTTTCGCGTTAGGGAAGAGCATAGTTTGAATAACAACACAGGCAGGAGAGAGAGAGAAAAAAAAGTTGAAGTAAAAAAACATTGAGAATACAACAATAAACGGAAGAATCGAGCACGGATGTTCGGGGTTCTCTACAACCGGTACCGTATTCTTTGAATTTGCTTGTTTTATTCCTTTTGTTCGCTCGGTATTTTGCTCTTTTTGTTTGGCGATTTTTTTTCTGCTTGTAGTTGTTGAAGAGTTTTTGCAGCTCATTTCGAGAGGGACTTGTCATTATAAGGAGAACTCAAAGTTCTTAATAAGGTGGGAAAGGATTTTGCGCCACAGACAAATCGACATGAAACGTTGATGCATTACAGCAAGAAAATGCGATGGGATTTGAACCTGCGGAGAGGACTGCGCCCTAGCCTGTACGGCTATCAGGCTACTGAATTGATTGTCCAATTTTATTCGAGCACTGCTCAATATTATTCGATATGATTTTAATACCTATTGTTCGCATAATAAAACACGTAAAACTCATTTTGACTTGCAAAAGTTCAAAGGCTGATCTAAAACTTATCTTTGAAATTGAAAATAAAAAAACTGAATTGACTGTCTAATTTTGTTTAAGCATTGCTCAATATTTATCAACATGATTTCAATACCTATTCTACACATAATTAAATATGTTTAGCTCTTTGTGATTTGCGTAGGCTCAAAGACTCATGTGAAACTTATCTTTGAAATTCAAAAGTTTTTTTTTTAAATAAAGGTCCTATGAGCTATTGTGTTTCATATGTTTAAGGGTCCTTTAAAAAAACTCTAGAATTGAAAATTAAAAGAAACTGAATGGTTGTCTTATTTTATTTAGGCACTGCTCAATATTTACTAACATGGTTTTAATACCTATTCTACGCATGAATGAACACGTTAAGCTCTTTGTGACTTGCGAAAGTTCAAAGGCTAATGAAAAACTTATCCTTGAAATTTAGAGAAACACGATATAAGTTTTAAAAATGTGTAAAAATATGTATTTATATCAAAAATATTCCATTGGATTAGTTTTAATCATGATTTCAAACATAGAAATGGTATTATTTTAAAACAACAATAAATCACAACTTTAAAATGATTTATATCTCCCGTGAAAGCTGGAGCCTTGAAACCAACAGACTGTCTCCAGCCAACAATCCACAACGGTCCAGCAAGCGGCCATCGCAGTTTTCCCTATAGTTTTCCCCCCTCGCAAGAGGATTCGATCCTTTGTTTCAACTAATTACACCCTCCCACTAGTTGATAATTTTATTACCTTCCTGTCCCCCTGTTTCGCCATCCCATGTCCCAAGTCACCCAAATTTATCGCAATCCCCAGCGGAGAAACCCCGGCATTCGCACTTGAAAAATATCCCAATAAATTTAACACCCCTCCTCCCAAAAACCCAAAAGCGCCCCTAAATGTATGCTCTCCAGACATGGAGGCGCTCGGTCGGCCAGCAACCAACTTCCGGCTGACCTTGTCCCAGTTTTGGCCGGGGCGTGTGTTTTCGGTTTGGCACGAGCCAGTAATTTGGGCACCCTGCCGCGCCGCCTGGCCACACTGCTTCCCGCCGAAAAAGCCCTGCTTCGCTTGGCAGCAATCTAGGCGCTTTCCGGTATTGATTTTTGTATGCGTCCCCTCACTTGCCCCGTTTGCAATTGTGTGGTTGACGTCACGCGAAAAATGGGGAAAAGAATTGGAAAACTTCATTTTTTTTTCGCTCCCTGTCAGACTTGTTTGCGAACATTGTGCAAAATAACAGAAAATGTTGATCCTCACGGGAATCCTGGCCCGGAGGTTCGTTTTTTTTTTGCTTCAAACCTGGTAAACCCTTGAAATTGCAAATGATGATGGCATAACCCACTAACGATGACGATGACGGGTGGTGGTAATGATGGCAAGAACGCCGGTCGATTGTGCTTCGAGCGGCAATGGCACAGTAAATAAGCTTAAAAAATTTAAAGTTCCAAAAAGGAATTAGTCCAAACACGACACTGGAAGCAGACGTTCAAACGAATCAAGTGCGAAGAGCGACACAAAAGAGAATGACGAAAAGTGACTAAACAACAAATTTGGCAAGCGTTCGCGCCGACTTTCACGTTTAACTTGGCGACTTTTCGACTCATTTTCCCAAAAATGATTGTTTTCAAGTGCAAACCGACTTTAATTTCACCGCGAAAAAAACTAAACATTCCTCGCTCATTTTCGCCGTGTCCTCTCCACCATTTTTATTGCATTTTTCAAGCAAGCAAACTGCATCCATCGACCAACTCCGCCTCCCCTTCCGGCGCGAACCAAGTGCATACCGGCGACCTAGTTTTGCTCCGTCCAAACAGTCAGTGTTTCTTTCGTAGTGGAGGTTGCCAATGTTCTTGGCTGTGCACCGACCGACACGTTCGCAATATATTCTTGCTCACAGATACACTTTCAGAATGTGAGTTTTTTTTTCAACTTCTACAGTGGATTTAATGAGAAGAGGGGCGGGCGACAAACAAAAACACTGGAAAAAAGTGAGGGAAAAGCGACTCTTTTGACTTTGGAGAGAGAGAGAGTTGCATCCTTTTTAATACCTTTTTTTTTTGCTCTAATGTCCACGCTTAGTTAAGGGGTGGGGAGAGGAGAACATGGTCGATTTAGTCGTGGAGTGGTATTTTGTGTGGCGATTATGGGTTTGTTTATTCTGGAACACGACACACATAAAGACTGGCACAAGCAAACATTGCGAATTGGGGCTGGTCGAGCTTTCAGTGATGCTGTGGTCACTTGTGCAACTAATAATTCATAGTTTTGCTGAAATTAGACGTTTTGAAAATATTTTCGTGTTTTTTTAGATTTCAAAGATAAGTTTCAAATCAGCCTTTGAACTTTTGCAAGTTTAAACTAGTTTTACGTGTTTAATTAGCCGAAGAATAGGTATTAAAATCATGTTGAATCATATTGAGCAACGCCTAATGAAAAATAGATAATCGATTCATTTTTTTTTCAGTTTCAAAGATAAGTTTCAGATCAGCCTTTGAAATTTTGCAAGCCACAAAAAGCTTTACGTTTTCAGTTATGCTTAAAATAGGTATTGAAATCATGTTGATGAATATTGAGCAATGCCTAAATAAAATTAGACAATCAATTATGTTTTTTTTTTTCAAATTTGAATATAAGTTTCAGAACAGCCTTTGAACTTTGGCAAGTCTTAACGAGTTTTATGTGTTCAACTATCCGAAGAAAAGGTATTAAAATAATTTTGAATAATATTGAGCAACGTCCAATGATTTTTTATTTTCAATTTCAAGGATAAGTTTCAGATCAGCCTTTGAAGTTTTGCAAGTTACAAAGAGCTTAACGTGTTTAATTATGCGTAGAATAGGTATTAAAATCATGTTGAATTATATTGAGCAATGCCCAAATAAGATTAGACAATCAAATCAGTTTTTTGTTCAATTTCAAAGATAAGTTTCTGATCAGCCTTTGTACTTTTGCAAGTCAAAAAGTGCTTTACGTGTTTAATTATTTATAGAATAGGTATTAAAATAAGGTTGATAAATAATGAGCGAAAAAAACAGATGTTGAAGTCGTAATATATTATGCTATGCGCTGCAAATAAAAATAAATTAAATAATGACAAGATGCAATTCAAGATCAACTTTTTCATAAGCATAAACTGATCCAAAAGAACATGCCAACAGTCGCTGTGTGGGGAAAATGAAAATTTATTCCTGCTCGCAGCAGACAATAATTTATTCTCAAGTATCCTGCGTCCCCACCCCAAAGTTTCCCACCACCCGGTATTACTCATCGCGTTTGGCGCTCGCACCCGAGGAAATTTTCCTCTTTTTTTTCCTTTTTGCTCGGCTCATAAGAGAAATGCCATCCGGAAAAGCGGGAAAAATTGCATTAGCCAGTATGTCCCGGAAATGCCATGCATGAAACATTCTCAAATGACGACGACGATTGTCTCCACGATGGCGCCAGCTGAGTTTAACTGTGTTAAAAATTTCTGTGCGAGAAAAAAAGATCAAAAAATCGCCAGAACTTTCCCTGACCTACCTTTACCCCTAATTGAAAGACGACTCTCAGCTTTTTTTTTCTTCTTAAATTAATTCACGTTTCAATTTCGCAAATGGTGCCAATTGAGAGGGAAATTTAAATTCTGCAATGCAATTCGTCGTCGTCATCATTCACATTCGTCGTCGTTTTGCCTTTCAGTTACACAAATTTGAGCCGTGTTCGTCCTGTCTTGTTTCGAGTCGGTTAATAATGACCCAATTTCGAGCGCGGTCTCCTTTCCCGTAGTCGGCCGTATGTGATTTTTATTTCTTGTAAATGTGTGTGGTACATAACATCGTCATCATCATCATCATCATCATCATTTCGTTGAGAAGTGAAACAAAAAAAAACTAAATCTCAGAATGAGAGCACCCTTTGAAATACTTGGCAAGACACTTTTTTCAGAAGTACATCATTTTGATGCAACTTTTTTTTCGCATGCAATCTCACTTTTACATGCATTCATGTGTGTCACCCCGTTTTGCGTTTTTATTTTTTTGAGAATATGATGAGGTGTCAAGCTTGATGTGTCCTGTGAGAGGGAGACAGAAATTGGAACAAATTTGAAATGTTTATTTTGCACTGGATGTGACGAGGTATAAGGTGGAATGTAAAAGAGGAGTTTGTGATTGTGTTTGACCTGATTTAGTTTTTTTTTGGAAAATTGATTTTCTAAATAAGAGGAAAAAAGTCGGCAAAACAGTTATGAAATCCACTCCGTAACACCTGATAAAAATCTACTCCAAAAAACAGTGAAAACTTAATCACCTTAAAGCTCACTCAAATCGCATGTAATTATAATCGCAATTTAATCTCCAGTTGTCACATTTCAACTTTCAAAAATGCACACAACCTGGTAAGAAGTGCGTTGCTTGACATCCGCCGAAAAACTGTTTTCGGGGCCCCCAGAAAAAGAAAAAGGGAAAGGGACAACACCTGAGCGTGATTACAAAACAAACCGGTCGACATTCGGCGCGGGTCAGCTGGATTGGAAAACCGCATTTTTAACTGGGTGGTGTGTGTTGTAATGATAAGGGCCTGGCGCAGAACTCCCTTAAAAAGGGATTTTTGGGAAGTTTGTCAAAAGTCGACTTGGTCGACGAAGCGCCACCCAATTGTCATTCGCAATTGCACCCACTCTCAAATTTGGGTCGCCGCTGGTTAAGGTGGGTGTCAATTGACGTTCGAGGGTGTGCGTTCAGTGTATGGTTTCACTTTCGATTTCGTTCGTCCAACGCAAGTCAACGCGACGCGCGTGATCAGACAGCTTGAAAGACAGGTTTTTCGGCACATTTTTCGGTAGGTCGGTCGGTCAGTTTGGACTGTCTGTTGGTTTGTGTGTGTGTGTTAGGGTCCGAAAAGTGACCATATGATGGGCTGGGGGACGACTGTGCGTGGTGGTTACTTTGGACATATGAGAATGACAATTCTGATTTTTTCTAATATTCAAATAAAATTTAATTTAATTAACTTAAAATTATCAATATTTTTCCAAAAATTTTCAAAAACAAAATGTGTCAAAAGAATTTTTTAAGTAATAATTCTTTAGGTATGATAATCTCCCTTAATTCAGCAAATTAAATTCAACTTAATTTACCAAAAAAGCGAAAATTTGTATTTAATTAATTTTAAGTGTTTTTTCTTCGGCCCTAGACATGATCGAAAGGAGGGCAAAATGAATTCAATCCAAAGAATAATTTCCAAATATTTTAAGCA
Source organism: Culex pipiens pallens (assembly GCF_016801865.2). NCBI lineage: Eukaryota > Metazoa > Arthropoda > Insecta > Diptera > Culicidae > Culex > Culex pipiens. Next base: position 15,278,538 of record NC_068939.1, read on the forward strand.
AAGGGCAACAAAAAAATCCAAAAGGTTTAACGTCTTCCGATCGATAATAACCAAAACTAAAGATTGAGGCTCCCTTATTGGATTTAATTTTAGTAAAAAAAAAAAAAAATACAAAATAAACGATTGAGTTTTTTTTTATCTAAAATGTTGACAATTCTTTGCACACGTTTATTTTTTGTTTTGAAATCAAAATCTATATTTTTGTAGAAAAAAATTCCTGTAGAAAAAAAAATTTTGTAGAACAAAATTCCCTCAAATTTTTACAAAAAGTTTCCAGGGAAGATGGATATCAATAAAATTTGTTATAACTTTGTTACATTCTCATCTACTTTTTTTCATTTGATAAAATAGCATATATTAGGAAACTTCTACTAAAAAAAACGAGCGAAACTATGTTTACACAGTAAAAATATTTGCGGTAATATTAAATCGGAGCAAGTTGGCAGATTTTCTGTCAGAAAATTGAGAAATATTTTTTCGAAATTGTGTAAAATAACATTTATTTATTTTTAAATTCTTAGAAAAGAAGAAATATTGAACGATCAAATTTTTTCAACATTCCAAAATTAAACTTTTGTTTACTGTGTAAAAGAGAATTGAGATTTCTCAGATAAGTTATTCAATCGCTTTTGACCTTTTAAGATAATTTCTGAAAAAAATTAAAATATTTCAAGGAAAAAAGCAGGTTTTACAGCGTATGTAATTTTTCGTCGAACAAGTTATATTTTTTAGTAAGTAAGAAAATTAAAATTCTGGTTTTTTAATGTCACACAAAAGCTTAACGTGCTCAATTTTGCTTAAAATAGGTCTTAGAATCATGTTGATGAATATTTAGCAATACCTAAATAAAATTAGAGAATCAATTAAGGGGTTACATACATGCAAATCGGCAAAAATTTCAAAGGTTGGTTTGACCACACGCTTAAACTTTTTTAAATCTGTTTTCAGGGCATTAAAATATACATTTTCATCTATCAATAAAATAAATTTGATCACATTTGGTTGTATATTTGCCGAGATATAGCTATTTGAAGTTAGCAGTTTCAAAAAACGGGTGCCACGATATCTCAACACTGCTTTGACCAAATCGGCTCAAAATTTTGGTGAAGACTCATTAAACCGGTCTCGTGTGCATGACGAAGGCCGATTTTAAAAAAGTTTATTAAAAAAAAGATAAAAATATTGTTGTGTTTTTCACATAAAAATTCGTCAGCTTTGGAATTTTGTATTTTTTTATAAAACAAAATTTCAAAATCGGGCTTCGTCATGCACACGGAAGGTTTCTTGACAGTCTTCACCCCAAATTTCAGCCAATTTGGTCTATTCCACCTCGAGATATCGTGGCACCCAGAAATCAACTTGGTGTTCCGAGAAAAACGCTCACAAAGTTTGACAGTCCGCTTTGCACATTGCAAAAGTTTAAACTTAAATCGTCTTCTACTCACTTAAATCATGACATATCTCCATGAAGCTTTCAGGAGTGATTGGAATTCATCTTTGTAGAGGATTTAATAAATATTTGGAATTATGAAATATTGAGATTTTCTACATGTATGTAACCCCTTAAGTTTATTTTATCAATTTAAAATCTATGTTTTAGACCAGCCATTGAACTTTGGCAAGTCTAAACGAGTTTTACGTGTTTGATTATCCGAAGAATAGGTATCAAAATCATGTTGAATAAAATTGAACAATGCCTAAATAAAATTCGACAATCAATTCAGTTTTTTCATTTTATTTTCAATTTCAAAGATAAGTTTTACATCAGTCTTTAAACTTCAACAAGTCACAAAGAGCTTATCGTGTTTAATTATGCATAGAATAGGTATTAAAATCATTTTGATAAATGTTGAGCAATGCAAAAAAAAAAATCTGGATTGTTTGAATGCCCAATAACCAAAATTATTTTTGTGCCTTTTTGTTTTTGAATCCGTCTCGAGTTAGGGGTATTCATGAACACACAAATTTTATAAAATTGTCTTCTACAAATTATTTCAAACATGATTCCACCGTTTGCCAGAAATGTAAAAAAATAAAATAAAAATAAATCAATCATAAACATAACAAGATACGTCTTATTAAATTTCCATTTTCAACAAACTAGGAGGTTAAAAAAGTGCAAGAACATTGATTGCAAAATTGAAGAAAAAAAAAAAGAGCAAAGCAGAAACCACGTGAAAAAATTGATTGACCTTATTTGCTCTAAAATGTAGTTACACGTAAAATACAACTATTTCCTTTAAATTTAAATTTGTTAAAACTGTGAGAAAAATTTTAATATTTAAATAAAAAAAATCTGAATTTTCTTTATTTAAAATATGAGCTTTATTTTTGGTAAAACGTAAAATCCTTAAACATCAAATAAAAACCACAGGACATTTTCTGTAAGATTTTTTCAATTTTGGAATATAAAATAATACCTGCACAGTAAATAAACTATGGTAATATTGCATTTGGGAAGGGGTACATTTATTATGTCAGAAAAAAATGTGTAACTTTTTCTCTGAAAATGTGTCATTTTACCACTTTTCTGGTGTAATGTAACTTTTTCAGTCTAAATTGAGGTAAAATTTTATCATACAGTTGATAATATTCAACCTGCCAAAATTACACCTTCCCAATTAACAAATTATTTTGCTGTGTGACTCCAGCATACAAAACAGTTAAAAAGGTTGATTTTTTATGATTAAAAATTTGATGGTTGGATAATACCTCTTTTCAATTTCTGTGATAATAGTGAAATTACACTTAAATTTGGCAAAATCTGTCAAAATCTGGAGTGATTATGGTTTATCTACTTCAGATGAGAACTTGAAAAGGCATTTCCCTGTTCTCAGATGTAGATAATATTTCCATTTCTAAAAAAAAAAAAAAAAAAAAAAAATTGCAAAGTATTCAGAAATAAAAAAAAAAGCGGGTTCAACTGAAAGATCTGCGTATTTTAAAAAATTCTCAAAGTTTCTATGAATAAAGCTCACTTCTTCCCAAAGATAGATTTACGATTCAATCCAGCCCCATTGAACGGTTCTCTTCCCTCCTCCACCATCTTCTCAAGGGATATCGCGACCGCGATCACCCGATGAAGTAAGCGATTGAGTAAGTCGTCGTAGTCGGCTCCTCGGAATAAAGAAAAATTCGGGTGAATGGAGCAGCGCAGAAAGAAATTCTGCGACTGCCAGGAGGAGAGTTGGCGAAAAACGGGTCTCGCCCTGGTTCGTTACTTTTTGGCAATCTGTCTCTGTTTCGGGAGGGAGAATCGAAGACGTCGACGGCCCACATGTGGGCCCGCGGTTTTCGGCCAACCTTTCTCTTTCTTGGAGTTGCGCTGGAGATTGCAAGCGGTTTTTTTGGAGGTCTTTCGACACACAGAGACACAGACTTTTTCGGCGCGGTGCGTTTTGTCTGGTCTGTTTTGTTATGTGTAGAGACACGCTGGAATGCTTTTTTGGGCAGGGATGATGACGGGGAGGTTGGTTGGTATGGTTAACGATGGTTGCACAGATGTTGCAATATGCTGCTGCTGCCTAGGTTCGGTTGATTTTGGGACGGCGAGCCGAGGTGATACTAGGAATTTTTGGGGCCAACTGACGGCGCTGCCGTTTTTTTTGGCTGGATGGAGTTTAAAATAAGCAGATTCAACGAATCATTTGATAATTTATAATAAAAAAAACAGAGTTAATTTCTATAGAATTATTCATAGCTCATCAGAATACAGCTCTTTTCTGTTTTAATATCGCTTTAACAAATCTCAAATAGTTTACTGGGACTTATCTACAAAAAGAAGGTGTGATCTAGTTTTACATTTATTGAAATTTTGTACCAAAAAGTGTACAAAATAATGCAAACATCGAGTAACAAAAAGTAAACTAACAAAAATTATCATTTAAATAAACAACTCCCCTGAAAATATATATTTTTTTTTGCTAAAAATCCGAAAAAAGCATTTTATATTACCAGTAGGAATTAACAGATGATCAAAGTATGACGCAGATTTATGGCCAAACCTTTTTTTATTGTTTAACAGTTGAAATAAATTCAAACTTATGTAAACTGAAAATCATTGATTGGAAATGTATTTTTATAAATTTCAGTAACCATCCAGTAGCCAGTATATCTTTGTTTTAAGTTTTTTTTCAGTTAATTTTTGAGGTACTAAGGCTAGACTGATATGTACTCCACTTTCTGTGTCTTGAAGATTATTGTCATAGAATTAGAGCGTTTTTTCCGTTTCACGGGAAAAAGTAATTATTTTCTAAAATCATTCATAGAATAAATTCAATACCTTTCAAACTTTTTTATATACAAAAACAATCTCTTACACGATAAGAATTGCATAAACCAAGAAAAACTTAACATTTTTAACTCATACAGTTTTGACGAATGAAACAATGACTTGCAACAAGGTTAAATTTTCCTGGAATTCCCGAGAATTTCCAAAATTTACGGGAAATTGGACGCTCTACAAAGAATAAGATAAATTTCCTTTTTTTTAACTTTTGACAGGGGGCAAACAAATTGCTAAAAATGAAATTTTCATTGCAAAAACTTGTGCAATCGGTTGTAAACTTTGTAGAATGCACTGGAAAACGTTTGTCATGCACTTCAATCTTTTTACAAACTATAGATTTTTGGACCACAGATCGACAAAAGACATGAAACTTCAAAAAAAATTAAATTCATTGGAAATTTTTTGCAACTGAAATAATGTTCTGAAAGCATGTTCAATTCAATGCAAGTTAGTTTATAATCATTAGGGTGGCTCTATACGCAGAACAGCAATTTTCTGGTCACAATCAGGCCTAAAAACTACCTTTTTATATTTTTGAGCAGTCTGAGCAGACCCGGCTTTCGGCAATGCATTTCAAATTTGTATGGGAATTTGTTTGGAAAAAGCAATATTTTTGTTATTTGATATTTTTCAGCCAATTGAGAAAATGATAAAATTGCGTTTTACATCAAATTCTCGTTGAATTTGTCACAGCTTAAAAAAAATAAAGAAGAGGGGCAATTTAAAAAAAAACATGTATTCTGCATTTTAAATTAGATTTTGCTTCAAAATTTTGAAATTTGGAATTCAAATCCCTTTTCCCCCTCAACCTTGACCAAATTCGTGGGACAAAACATATTTTTTTACTAAAAGAAATCATATAAAGAACAGCTTAAAAAACTAAACGTTCGAAATTTCTTGAATTAAAAATAAATAGGGTGAAATGTAGACGTAGAGACTTCTTCCCCTTTTTTATTGTTTAATTTTTTTTTTGAATTTAGGCCGTTGCAAATGTTTTTTGAAGTTTATGTCCCTCGACTCTAATCTGGGTAATCTGGATCGACGAAGGGGGGGGGGGCGGGGGGGCAAAAAAAATATAAAAATTGAAATAACAAGCCATGGGCTCATCATTTGAATGAAAAAAGTGTTTTTGCGGTGTTGTACATTGGAAATTCCACAAAAATTGAAAATATTTTTGATCGATCCCAGACATGCCTAATATGATTTTAAGGGGTTACATACATGTAAACCGACAAAAATGTAAAAGGTTGGTTTGGGCACACAATTAAACTTTTTTTAAAATCTGTTTTAAGGGCACTAAAATATATATTTTCAACTATTATAAAAATAAATTTGAAGATATTTGGTTGTATCATTGCCGAGATATAGCCATTTTAAATTAGCAGTTTCAAAAAACGGGTGCCACGATATGTCCACACTGATTTGACCAAATCGGCTCAAAATTTTGGTGAAGCCTCGTTAAACCGGTCCTGTGTGCATGACGAAGCCCGATTTTCAAAAAGTTTGTTTTGAAAAAAGATAAAAATATATTTATGTTTTTCATATAAAAAATCGCCAGATATAGATTTTTGTATTTTTTTTAAAAGCAAAATTTCAAAATCGGGATTCGTCATGCACACGGGATATGTCTTGCAAGTCTTCATCTCAAATTTCAGCCAATTTGGTCCATCCTATCTCGAGATATCGTGGCACCCGTAAATCAACTCAGTGTTCAGAGAAAAACGCTCACAAAGTTCGACAGTTCGCTTTGCGCATGGCAAAATTTTGAACGTAAATCGTCTCTTACTCAGTTTAATCATGAAATATCTTCATGAAACTTTCAGGAGTGATTGAAAATCATCTTTTAAGTGGATTTATAAAATTTTCTGAAATATTAAATTTTTGATTTTCTACATGTAAGGGGTACATGAAAATGCATTTCTAATTGTTTCAGTTGTTTAGACTTCTATTTCGTTTAAAATTTAGACGTTTTTGAAAAAAAAATTTGCCCCCTGGTTTTTCGAACCAATTTTGAAGGGGGGGGGGGGGGGGCGACATAAACTTTAAAAAATATTTGCAACGGCCCTACGAAAAAAAAAAACTTTTTGCTGGATTGGATAGATTGGAGACTAATCATTCAAATAATTTTTTTAATGTTTGAGGAAATTTGATCTCTATTCAACAGCCGTGAGAAAAAAAACTTAAACTTTCTATAATTTGCAACAATTTTAACATAAAACCTGATTTAAAAAAACGTAAACTTTTGTACGATTGTGAGCTAAAACTTAAATTTTCCCACTCTTCTCTAAATAGTTAAAAAATAAAAGTAACAAATAATGTAATTTCAAAACTTATATTTGAAAAAAATGTTTAAATTATACTTGAAAAATATTTTTTTAAAGATATCGTATTCTACTGCCTTTCAAACCGGCTTTCATCAGAATTATTCAACTTTTACTTTGAAATAACATAGTTCAAACGAAAACTTCTACAGCTTTAAGATATATTAAACTTGAGATTTCAAACACCAACAACTTCTAATAAGTTTAAACATTATTTTGCCAGCACTTAGTACCAAATAGTCTGAAGGATCAGAAAATACAGTTCTTTAAAATTAAAATAGTTTTAAATATAAAAATCAAGAACCTTTGAGAGTTTTTTAATCATTATGAACTAACATAAAAAAAAAATATTTAAAAGTGTGTTCAAAAAATCTACCTAACGTGCGTTTAACGGTATTGAAATTAGTTCTAGTAACAATCATTCGTGTTATTCTGCTACAGTTTAAATCATAGAAAATACTGAAATAACTTAAGTTACACAAAAATCCCATTTTTGAAACCTTTAATTTGTTCGTGATCCTAAAGCGTTTTGTATTTTTTTTCAATATCGATAAAAAGTTTCCCAAAAACCAATGCTGATAACTTTTAATGATTTTCTCCAAAAATATCCCAAAATTAAAAATCAGATGTGTTTCGATATAAAGGTGGTCCCAGGAAAGAGCTGACTAACAATAAAATTGATGAAAAAGCCGCAAACCATTTTTTTTAGAATAATAATTTTTTTTTTAATTTATTTGTGCTTGTAAAAAAATTCACTAAGCTCAGATAACAACCCTATTAACATTTTTCGTTTTAAGTAGGCCATAAAAGCCTATTTAGGTCGTATTTAAAAATGTTACTAGGGAAGCTCTATCGTTGTTTGTATTATCAGTAATCTAAGCTCAACTTTAAGATCTAATTGCACCTACCTTCTAGCTTCATGCCGACCTCGAGACACTTCTGGAAGCGGCAGTACGGGCACCGCTTGCGCTGCGTCTTGTCGATGTGGCACTGCCGCTCGGCGACGCACGTGTACACCTTCTTGTTCTGGACGGTACGCTTGAAGAAGCCCTTGCACGACTCGCACGTCAGCAGTCCGTAGTGGTAGCCTGAAACTTTGTCACCGCACACGGGGCACAGTTCTTCAATAAAATATTTAAAATCAGTTTGGTGGCGATGGTGGTGGTCCTGGTGGCCGCCGACGGCTTGTCGGATCGCGTGCTGGACGTTGAGTCCGAACGCTTCAATGCCGACGCCGCCGCCGCTCGAGCTGGAGTTGCTCGAGCTGTGGTTGGAGGACTGAGAGGAGGTATGAGGAAGGTGGTGGGCTGTACCTGACGGGGGGATCGCCGCTAGATAGTTGGACTGCGTCTGGGAGATGTTCTCGTGGTAGCCACCTGCGGAAAACATGTAAGGAGAGTCGAAGTTGTACAGCGAGTAGTTGTTGGCGGCGGCCTGCTGGAGGCTTTGCTGTTGTTGTTGTTGCTGCTGCTGTTGCTGGGTGGTGCCGAGCAGGTTGAGGGACACGCCGGAACCGCTGTTTTGGTTCTGGTGGTGATGATTGTTGTTGTTGTTGGTTGTGTTGTTGTTGTTGTTGTGCGACGGAATTGGCGATTGCGACGTTAGGCTGTTGGCCGTGTTGTTGTTGATGCTGGAGCTGTTGTTGTTGTTGTTGTTGAGGTGTCCGGCGATCGCGCCGAGCGATCCGGATACGCCGCTGGTGGTCATGTTGTATCCGGTGTACTGGGGCGGTGGCATTGCGTTCGCGCCGGACAGCCCGTTGCTGCCGTTGCTGTTCTGGCTGGTGAGCGAGAGCAGCTGGGTGGCCGTGTTGCCGGCGACTCCGCCGACGCCACCGCCGTGCGGCGGTGGACTCGTCGAGTCGTTCATCATCGAGTACTGGCTCATGTTGAGCGACATAAACACTGCCGAATTCTGGTGATCCATGTCTAATAACATTTCTTCCGTGGGTTTTTCAAGTTTGCACACACAGGAGAGAGATAGAGAGGTACTTGCGCTTGCGCTAGGACGGATTCTTGCCGGGTTTGTGTCTTCACTGCACTTGCTTCTGCTTTGTTTTGTTTACTTAAACCACTAGGCTTCTCTTAACATAGATCTTCACTTAAACCCCTGCTAAATGACCATACACCCTTAACGATACTATAGATATATAAACTCTAGATATAATAACAACTCTTCCCTCTTCGAGGGATTCTTCCGCTGATTCACCAGCAAATTCTTGTATCTGTCGCACTGACACCAGGCTCTTCTTCCGCTTCAGACACCGGTCGTCGAAGTCGTCGATTTCAGTGTATTTGCGTTGCTGTGCCACTTGTCTTCGCAACCTCGTGTTTCAAGTCGTGTTTTGCGGATCTCTTCAGGCTACACTAGAGCACTAAGCTTCACTACACTTGTCTTCAACGTTGACGTTGTTGTTCTTCTAGCTGCTACTGAATCGACGACTCCAGTGATGATCACGTGCCGTTGCGGTCAGCTTGACGAAGAGGTTGATGCTGCTGCTGCTGTTGGTTCTGCTTCCACCGATCCATCGATGGGACATTTTTCTTAACACTTAATTTCACACAATTTGTTTTGTTGTATCCTTTTTTTGCACTAATTGTATTGTAAGATTTGATCACGTAAACACACAGTTGCTGAAGTAGTTTCTTCAGCGAGCTCCACAAAATTTGGGTTAATCCGTTTGCGCAGGATCCTGGATCACTTAGCACCGTTTGCCGTTACGACCGGGGTATTCCACACTCAGGTAGAGTTCTCTTAGAACTCTAGCTTCTTCCGATTCTGTACACTATCACAATTTTTGAGAGGGGGGTTTTGTATTTGTTTTGAACAAGTTTGGATAACTTCCAGCACTGTTGGTAACTTTTGGGTTGTTTGATTTGCGTTGCTTCGACAGCTCCTGTCAGAACCTGGTAACTTAAGGTTTGTTGTATAGAACACTCCCCGAACCGTAAAATCCAGATCGTTCCGAAGGAAAGACACTTGGTGAGCAAAAACTTGAAGATTTAAAAAAACCGAAACCGAACCGAAAAAATCCGGAACTCCGGCAGGCAGGCAGAACTTGGCGCTAGAACCTGTGCTGCCGATTCCTTCCTCCTGCCTAGTCCACTCTACGGCTGGTGACTCGAAGAAGCTCGCGGGTATGCTGGCGCGCGCACGATCGACCGAGAATTACGACTTACGGCAAACATGGGCTACGGTATACTAACTCCAACTACTTGACAAAATAATAATATAAAATCCGCCGCTTTGGCCCGAGAATCCGTCCGAAAACATCGGCGACTGTTTTTCGTGTGGCCGCACTCCGACCGCCTTGCCTTCTTGCACCGAAACGAGCAGCACCCTACGACACTCTCCGCTCTCTCTCAATCAGCACTCACTCTCGCGAGTGCCGTCGGCATGGAGTTGCATTCGCGCGACGTGACACAGAAACGCCGCCGCCGCACACACTCTCGCTCTCGTTGGCCCACTTTTCGAGGGGGGCCACGCACACACGCGGTGGCGTAGCCTGAATTCCATTTGCGCGATTAGTGGGGCGCGTGAGCGACTTTAGACTTTGGAAAAGTCTCAATCGACTGAGGAAAGACTCGCAATTCGGAAACTCGAAGAAATTTTCGAAAACGTCAAAATCCCGACCCAAAAAACACCACATTTCAAACTAGCGCTACGCCCCCTCTCCTTCCAGCAGCCGCGTCAGGAGTGACCCACTTTGGCCAATCAATCAAACATAAACGCGCTCGGTAAAAAAACCCAAAACGCGCTCAGCCGCACTTGATTAAATGTTGAGGCAGGGAAGGAGCGCGTGAGCGCCCGCCAAACCTCACTTTCGGTTTCGTTTCGTGAGAGCCCTCCCCCCCTCGGAAAGCAACATAAACTCGCTCGCGATCGGCGTGAGTGACTCGCGAGAGAGTGAACGAAGCAACAGAAGAAGCAAAAAAATCGAGAGTGGTTCGTCGGGGCATTAAAAGCGAAGGTATGAGGTAATACTAACAAGATTGCTGTAATTTACCACTACTACGATGCGGAGCGCCGTGGATGGTGGAACAGAGAAGAAAGAAAAAAAAAACGAAGAGAGAACTGTGTTCTCTCGCGTCGGTATCCAAAGGAAGGTGAGAAAAAGGGCACAAGACAAGAGGGGCATGAATGATGGAGAAGCGGTGGAGGTTGGAGGAGGCTGGAGAAGATGATGAAGAAGAGTGGGTTAGGACTGGAGGAAGATAAAGTAAAATTAACTGATGGAAAGGATGAGTGCGAGATAATGATGATAGAAGAACGGAAGGTATTGAAAGGGTTAATTCTTATTTTAGGAAGCTTGAAGTCAGATTAGGGACCATCCATAAACCAGACACTTTTTTGGAATCTCAAACCTTTTTCCTACTTTCGTGGACAATTACCAAATTAAATAAAAAACATAAAACATAAAAACATTTTTTTCATCATTCTTTATCCGAAAGATTTGAAAGCTTAAGATAATCTAGTCTAGACTGTAGTAAAATATAAAAATGTTATTCAAATTGATCGGGACCTGTTTAATCTTTCGTTTTCTGAAATTTTTTAATAACATTTTTTGTTTAGATGGTTCATGTATTTTTAATTTGAATGAAAAAATGTACTTTACAAGATGATTATTTTGAACTTTCAAATTAAAGTTATGAAGATAGTGTCATAATTAACTTAAGGTTTAATATATACTTGCGATGAATTAAAACTATAGAGGAAAAACAACTTGATTCTAGGCTCTCTTCTTGATTCGTGTTTTGTTAGTTATGTCTCCTATTTGAAGCATATATTTTTCATACCATTGTAAATGTTGTCCCGAAACAAAATATCCAACCTTCCATAAACCAACGATTCAATAATTGATGTTTCACCAACAAATCCTAACTCTCCGCAATAAAACCCACAGTCGAAGGCAAAAGTTATAAAAACTATCTGTACACCCTCAAAATCTTCCATTATTTTGAACTTCTCCGTTAGAAAATGATCTATTCCAGGGTTTGTGTATTTGTGTGTGAGAGTTAAATATTCAAAAAGTCAGATTTAGCCCCCAAAAAGCGAAACCCAAGAAGGTGATACGGCAACATTTTCCTACTGTGGGATCCTGGCTGTGGACCGCCGAAACCCGTAAAAACCAAACTCCTGACCCGAGAGGATCCACGGAAGAATGACACGGCAATAAAGCCGATCCGAAATTACAGACCGGAGAGAGCATAGACGATGCGAGATTCATTCCGTGTATGTTTTATGCTCTCTCCGTTCCATGTTCTAGAGCTGTGGAGCATCATTAGCTATGCTGACGAAGAAAAGAAAGCCAACTCACGCCGAGAAAAGAGATAAATTCATCAATAAACACACTTTTATTGGTTTATTACCCAAGGCTTCGAACTGTTTGTTTCGTAAACCTTCGGGAGATTCTTCCCAAAAAAAAAGGGATTCCACCGGTTGTGGATATGGTTTTCTACCTCAACATAATTATCCTTTCTCCTCTTTGCATACCCCAACACAATCAAACGCGATCGCTCTCTCACGATCTCCGCTGTGTGGATCAATTAGTGAGTTCTAGAATTATGTAAATATGCAGACTAGGAGTTCCAGGACAGCACTTTTAACACTTGGTAAAGTCAGGTACACCAAAGACACAACTTTGCCAGGCAGAATCTGAAGGCCGGTTCGGCGTTGAGAGGGTAAATAATTTGGGGTGTCACTGTTTTTGTTTTCCTTGTTTTCGGAAGCTCAACAACAGAAAACAAACACCGGGGAGTGTGATTGAGTTAACAGGATTTTCGGCAACTTTGTTGTAGGAGGATACGGCAAGTGTGGCGCGTTGTGAATGCCGTCATGATTAATTCTTGAGTAGATTTGCATTTCAACCTATCTGCATAGTAAACACATAGCAGATAGGTCTTTGAGCTAACAAACATAAGTGCTTGTTGGAGTCTTAAGTCAGATATTGAACACTGTGATTACAATAAATAACTTAAGGAGTTACATACATGTAGAAAATCACGTAATTTCATTATTCAGAAAATTTATTCAACCCACTTAAAAGATGATTTTCAATCACTACTGAAAGTATCATAAAGATATTTCATGATTAAACTAAATAATAGACGATTTACGCTAAAAAAATACCAACATTAAACTTGGTTTTTGGTACCAATTCCTGAAAATCCAACATCAAAAATATAAAAAGCACTTAAATGGTCATTCAGACAGGGTTGTCAGATCTTCAAACTTTCAGACTCGTTGAGAAGGTATGTATGTATGTATGTATGATCCCCATACCCGCAGGCAACTTGGTCCTGGAACACATGTGAGCGCTAGGTGAACAATTCGATCATCTTTTACTCTGTAATCTGTATACCCACGTGCATAAGTTTTTTTGCACGAATTTTAGTACTACAAATACCGGCGCATTGATCAAAATGGGTTCCCTCTTCCCTCCCCAAGCGCCGGAAATTTGTAGCGGGTTTAGGGACACTTCGCATAGACGCCCTTGCTCCCATCACGTCACTGAGGGTATGGAGCGACGAGAAATTAATAAGCATGCCCCCTCAGTCGAACCTTCATTAGAGAAGCAGGCAATCCACAACTCACAGCGAACGACCAAGGGAACACCCTACCACGTATATAGTAAAATGGCGTAGTTGTCTTCATTGGAATGTTTAAATGTTAGAATTGATGAAAGGGGTATTTGAAAAACATTATGGAAAGCTCTCACCAAAAACACGAAATCTTCAAAAACAGCTTCACTCCAATCGTTTCGCCAAGTTCCACATGAATCTTTAGATTTCTTGAGTTCTTGTCTTGAATCTGCCTTGATCAGCAGAACTTCCGGCAGTAGAACTTATCCAGCACGATATACAGCAAGCACCACACCACTTTGAAGTGCTTGGACGATGATCATCACCCCTACCTTCGTCAGTTATTTTTGATTGACGTTGTTGTCGGTAAGGATCAGCCATCAAACACGTCCCCAACGCTGTCCTTGATGTTATGTTGCAGGAACTTGACCCACAGGAACGCTTGAGTTAATGGCCACTTCGTAATCGTTGTTTCTGCGGCCTGCCTTTCTTGTTCCGTTGTCGTTGGACCAAATTTGTCATGTACCATTAAAAAAAAACTTCTAAATTGGTTCCACCACTTCCACTGTAAATGACTGGCACCCGAGAAGTATCGAGATCTTCGTATTTTAACTTATTTCACTCATTTTAAAGAAAATTTAAATATTATCGGAAGGTCGAAAATGACAGCAAACGAAAAAAAAACTTTCAGACTCGTTGAGAAGGTATTTCAATTACCTGTCCGGACATAATTTTCATATAGATAAGTGAGATTCGGCTTCAGAAAAGAACATAAATATCAAAACTTTAGACAGGGTTGCCAGATCTTCAAACTTTTAGAAAAGTTTGGAAGGTGTTACAAATACTTATCATACAATATGTAAATTGATGAAATTTGAAATTAATATTCAGAATGATATCTAAGATGCTATATTTTACTTCCAATTTGTTGCATTCCCAATTTTGAAACAGTTTAATTTTTAAAATGTGCGTGAAGTGGACAAAGTATTTAGATATCTCTATACGAAATATTGAAATATCGAAATATCTCTAAAGTGGCCTCATTATGAGATAACTTAAATTCATGTTTTAGAATTCTATCGAAATGTAGTTGATGAAACACATTTCAAATTAAATGATAGATCTGGACTGCTTTTTCAACACTTTTTTTTAATCGGTGCAAAAATAATGATAAATATGATAATCCATAACAAAGGAAAGAGAGCAGTTCTCTTAGATTTTGGTCATTCGATTTTTTTTTGTATTTTTTAATCCGACTGAAACTTTTTTGGTGCCTTCGGTATGCCCAAAGAAGCCATTTTGCATCATAAGTTTGTCCATATAATTTTCCATACAAATTTGGCAGCTGTCCATACAAAAATGATGTATGAAAATTCAAAAATCTGTATCATTTGAAGGAATTTTTTGATCGATTTGGTGTCTTGGGCAAAGTTGTAGGACTACACTGGAAAAAAATGATACACAGTAAAAAAAAAATTGGTGATTTTTTATTTAACTTTTTATGACTTAAACTTGATTTGCAAAAAAACACTATTTTTATTTTTTTTATTTTCTGATATGTTTTAGAGGACATCAAATGCCAACTTTTCAGAAATTTCCAGGTTGTGCAAAAAATCTTTGAGTGAGTTATGAATTTTTGAATCAATACTGATTTTTTCAAAAAATCGAAATATTGTCCGCAAAAATTTTTCAACTTCATTTTTCGATGTAAAATCTTTACTTTACTTTTTACTATAGTGAAATTTTGATAAAGTGAACCGATTTCAAGTTAAATCCATATTTAGGTGACTTTTTTGAAAATAGTCGCAGTTATCCATTTTTTAAAATTAGTGCACATGTTTGCCCACTTTTGAAAAACATATTTTTGAAAAGCTGAGAAAATTTTCTATATTTTGCTTTTTTGAACTTTGTTGATACGACCCTTAGTTGCTGAGATATTGCAATGCAAAGGTTTAAAAACAGGAAAATTGATGTTTTCTAAGTCTCACCCAGGGTTGCGAATGAGCGAGCGGTCACGGAAGGAGTGCTCGCTCCAGGTGGAGCGTGAGTTTTTATCAGGTAGCTCGTGCTCGCTCACGCTCACCGGAGCGTTTTGCGCTCACGTGAGCTGGTGAGCCAAAGTAGGTAGTTGTTTTTCCCTGTTGAAGCATCTGCCTGCTTGAAACGAAGTTTCTAGAACTATCTCAGCACAGGCAGCAAAAACAAACAAGAAAGTGGTCAAACAAACAAAAGTAAGCAATGAAATGGATCAAGTCGAAGAACCGAAATATACGTTCTATTTTAAATTAAAAATTAGCCAAGAGGCAGAATGATTCACTCTTGAGTGAGCTAACAAAGAGCAAACTCATTCTAAATGTAAAAATTCATTGACGTGAAGAGATGCACTGATATGTACATAAATTGAATTAATTGACGAATTATGTTTATTTTAAGTTTTTTGAATCCGGACTCAAGCAGTTTTAAAAACACTAAAAAAAGCAAAAAAAATAAATTTGTGTTAATGTACCTTTAAAAAAAACCAGCAGTTAGCTTTATTAAAGTTGTAATAATCCCTCATATTTGGAACATTTTAGAGAATGTCCATATTCAAAAAATCATTTATTGAATCTGTAATTAAATATTTTCAGAGGCTTGGTAGCGGAAGTGTTAAATATAATTTACTTGGGGGAAGTGCCACCCTTTATGTGGTAAAATAAAACAATGGCAATTTATATTATTTAATTCAAATGGGTTATTGCAAACATTAGCAATTTGGAAGTTTTTTTTTTTTGTAAAAAAAGAACTGTTTCAAGAATTTTACCCTATTTTCTAGAATGAGAAAGAGAAAGATTAACTTTATAAAAAATGATCAGCCGTTTCCAAGCACTGAACGATTTATTAAACGGAATGACGTTTTTTAATTGTTCTCATTCTGACCCGCACGCTGGAAAGGTAGTCAACAAACTGTTTAGGACCATAAAACAGTTTAATGTTATATTTTAATCAACCCAGCACATAACATTGAATCGAACTTAGCACAGCATAAATCTTCTTGAATTAATTCATTGTTTTGTAAGTTTTTATAAGGTTTTCAGTCATTTTTGTTTACGCGCTCATACCCTTGCCCCAGCAATTGTCTCTGCTTGCCTTAACTATTATTAAGGTAAGGCCGATTAATTCGAAAATATTTATATTTTCAACTCTGACTGTAGGTCTCCAATATGATTTGACCCTTGCGAATCCAATTTATTATTCAAATCATAGTTAATTAAAATAAGCTATTCCAATTCCTTTGCTCGCAACAATTACGCCTCCTCCAGCATGTGCAGAGTCTTCAATCGGTGCTACTCGTCCTTCGATTTTAATTTGTCTCGTCCTGTTCAAAAACTTAAATTCTTGACGTTTCTCCGAGAAGAAAATCCCCCACCCCTTAACCCTCTAGTTTAGGTTTACACTTGTAACTTATTTATTTATTTATATTGTATGTAATTTTCGTTAGCCCAATAAGTTAGTTTAAGTAATTATGTAAAAAGCCTTTTTGTCTTTTGGACTGTAAATCTGTTGACAATTAAAAAAAGAGGTTTTGTGCCTATTTGAGAAGGACCCATCGGTAGGCGATCCACTCAAACGAGCCTTTCCCTCCAAACAAAACAAAACAAAACAATTAATATATAAAAAATGTTCCTAAGTGATGTCTCCTCTGACATGCTGCGCCTTAAGCAAAAAAAAACTAGTATTGAAAAACAAAAACTTTCACAAAAACGAACAACGAATCAACGATTCAAAGTGAGCGCTCCGTGAGCGAAAAATGAGCGCGAGCGCGAGCGTGGGGCAAACGCGAGCTGAAAAAATCGGAGCAAACGTGAGCGCGGGCAAACGTGAGCTAGCTCGCGCAGCGCTCCTCCTCACGCATGAGCGAAAAGTGAGCGCTCACGAGCGCGTGAGCGCGTGAGGATCGCAACACTGGTCTCACCCAAACAACCCACCATTTTTAATGTCGATATCTCAGCAACTAATGATCCGATTTTCAATGGTTGAAATATGAAACATTCGTGAAATTTTCCGATCTTTTCGAAAAAAATATTTTCAAATTTTTTTAACCAAGACTAACATTTTAAAAGGGCGTAATATTGAATGTTTGGCCCTTTTGAAATGTTTGTCTTAAGAGTAACCAGATAGTTACAAATGGGTAATTGCAGGTCAACTGGGTACACTTTTGGACTCGACCTTCACCGATTTGGACCAAACTTGGAGGGAACGTGCATCATCGATAGTTAACAGAAATCCCAAGTTTGGTGCTGATTGGACCATCCCTCTATTTTTGGCACCGCCCTCTTTTTTGACGATCTTCCAAAAAAAATTTTTTTTCTTTTAATCATAACTTTGCAACTATTTGAGCAAAAGACTTTTTACATGATGCATTTCATAGAAAATTGTCCAAGGAATTCGATAAAAATAAAATTTTAACCCTTAAATGCCCCCTAATATTATATTATAACGTTTTAAGTATTAAAATTCAGTTTTGACCAATTCCTTATATTTCTTTTTTTTAATTTTATCACCATCGTGTTCCCCGGACAATTTTACATAATAATCAATATAGACCTCAAATTAAAATGAACTATCGGCGAGATACAGCGATTTTACTGAAAAAAAAAGATTTTTTTTGAGGCAATCCATTTTCGAAACAATCAGATTGTAGAGAAAAGTTTTCAGAGCAAGTCCTCAAAAAATATCAGGTTCAAAATAAGCAGAGATATGCACCATTGCGTAAAATGAAAAGCGACTCTCTACAACGGAAAAAACGTGAACTTTGAGAAAAACCTAAATTCTATAAATAAAAAGATATTTTGTGTGTGTGCTCCTTTTTGCTTACATGTTTAGAAGGAAATTTGTCCACGTGGTTTATGGATTGTCCCTTTCCAATTTTCATAATTTCCCAGAATAAATTCTGTTAACTTTTTGAATGCATAAAAACATATTTTATAATACCTCTAGACCTATACATTGGGTCTAGAGGTGAGTTTGGATCATGAAAACTTCTGCATTAGAATGTGACCCATTTGCACGCCCCAGACCCAATGTCACCCCTGTTGACGACATCAAAAAAAATTTATCATTTATTTTTTTATATAAAGAATAAACGTTTTTTTATTCTGTTGACACAAAATTACCAAAATTAAACCTGCTTCACTGCTCCAAAAATCACAACTTGATGCAATTCCTTCGCGATCAAAAAATTAAACATTGCGTTTGGTCAGTTACAGTACCCTCCCCAGTACAACAAATCACACGATGCTGACCAACGACGACGATGATGAAGTCAGCCAGACGGACAGACGCAACGCAACAGCAGCAATAAAAGTTCGGCCGCCAGACTCATCATCATTCACGTCACGACGCGCGGCCAATTTCGGTTGCTTATCCACCGCGCGCCAGTGACAAGACAATTCGCCATCTCACACACACACAATCGCGCGCAGGCCAGCTCGATCGCGCTCACTCACATAAACCGCTCTCAAGACAATGCATTTCTTTGTGAAACCCCCCGCTGAATCACCCTCCCTCACCCCTCACAATGACAATCAAATTCAATCAGATCGGATCGCGACGCGAAGCAGGCGGCGACGCGAGCGTTTCGCGACCCGACGGCGGCTGACATCACTTTTTGGCCGGCCGGGACCCAGGACAATCGATCGTTCGATACTGAATATTCCATTAAAATAAAGAAAAGATTGCTAAATTAAAAAAAAAATCAATCCTTAAAAGAATCATACATTTTGAAAATCTTTCGCCAAACTCTCGAAAAAATCACTCACGATCGCGAAAGATCGCTCACTCCACGCGCACACACACCTCCACAGTAGGCATTGTCCCGACGCGCTCGTTCAAAATCAGTTTCGAAGAAACTCACAATACAATGCCAGAGAGAACGCGCGCTGCAGCGCCGAAAAAAAAAACACACAATCAAAACGACGCCAAATCGTGGTGGTGGTGAGCCCGGCGCAAAAAAAACCGCCGAAAAGTAGGTCGCCGCCACACTTTCACTTATTACATGAGCGACGAAATAAAACAAAACATACACACGAAAAAAAAGAAAAAGAATTCGACGACGAAGACCACGCGCGCGCGGATTCACGCGTGTGTGGACAAACGACGACGATCGCGCAGTTGGCGACGACGACGACGACGATCGGCAAACAAATGAATTGGAGCCGAAGGAGGAGAAGAAAGGGAGGAACAAAAGGGTGAAAAAGACGCCGCCAACTGAGAGTCTTGAAAATTGAAAAATTGCAACACACGCACTCGGGCACACATTTTTGCTGTGTTTGTGTGTGTGATTGTGTTTTGGGGCATTGTCAATGGCAAGTGTGATAATTAGAGGAGGGGGTATGCATTGAGGAGCGGGGTGGTAATTTTCGGCAGTGTTAGGAAATTGAGCTGCGGTAATCGTGGCGGTTGTGGATTTCATTATCAAGTTCTTACAGTAATTTCGACCAGCGATGGTGTAAGACAGGTGAAAACGTGACAAAATTATTTACGGTGTAATAATTAAATATATATTGTTTCGATTTTCACAAGCTTCATCATAATTTTAATTCAAAAAATATCAAAATTTGTTGACTTATATATTCTTTAAAATTTGAGTATAACTATGATTTTTTTTTTTTTTGCAAACGAATATCATCTTTTTCAAATCAATTATCAAGATCTACCTTTTTGTTGTATTTGGGTAATTCTTCGCCAACTCACACGAAATCGGAAAAAGTTGCTGTATCCCTCTTTGATTTACGTGAAACTTTGTCTTAAGGGGAATTTTTGGCCCTGTTATAAAAACACGGCGTCAAAATTCACATTAAAGTTCCTTTCACACCAAATTTTCAAACCATCACCATTTCAGGCTGCAAATGATTGAAAAACACGTCTTTTTTGCATGTTCAAAAATGGAAGGGGTCGTACCGCCCCTCCGTCACGACATATCAAAAAAATTACCTCGGATTCGTGTTCAGGGGCCAAAATTAGATAATTTCAATTTCGTTAGCAATTTATCGGATATCCAATTTCTAAGCAATTTTTGATTTTCTGGATCACAGATAGGAAAAAAATAAAAATTTAAGAAAACAATAGTTTCCTTATTTTATTTATATTTTGTAAATTTTCGGTAGAAACACAACTGTTATCATGTATAAGACATTTTGGGATACTTTTTGCTTTAAGTTTTTGAAAATTGGTATAAAATATAGTTTTTATTTTTATTTATTTTTTTTTCAATAATATAGAATACAAAATTGCAGTTAGAATTGCAAGATTAATAATATTATGTTTTTTTTTTTTAATTTTAATGAATTCAAAAATATTTCAAAAAGTGGCAAATTACATCACATTTTTATTCGCTCTAAAATATTTTTTTGCTTAAAAAAAAATCAGAAAAAGCCGTCTTTATGTGACAAACATTTTTGCATCCTTCAAAAAAGAACTTGATAATTTATCGATGAGTTCAATAAATTTATATTTAAATTTCAATTTAAGTGAATTGTATGCAATGTATGTCCAAAATAAATTTAAAATTCCATACTTCCCTTTTCTTCCTTCCATTTTTCCCAAAATCAAACTCAATTGCTCCCTTTCTTCTCACTGCCACACACTTGCACTTCGATCAAACGGATTGCTGTGGGAGGTAAAAATCGGAAGCCCCCTTCGGCTAGGGGGAAGTAAGAGAGGGTGAGCGAGGTGGTGGATTAGTGTATTGGTTCGAATTGCTGCTATTACAACATCGTCGGCTATCGGAGGAAGGCAGAGATAGTTTGAAAAGAGAGCCGATATGAGTGCGTGCGTGGAGACGCGTGGTCAAGAGAGCGGCGGTGAGAGAGAATGAGAGAGTGTGGAGACGCGTGGTAGCTGGTGCACTCAAAGGCCTAGTACATATCTGAGAGCGTACTAAACGAAGAAGGTGGGGGAGGGTTGACCAGCGAGTGAGTACTATCGAACGGAGAAGAAGAAAAATGTTGAAGAGCGCGCGCGTGAGAGAGAAAAAGAGCAAAATGTGAGTCGGGCCTAACCTAGGCTAGAAGAGGTGTACTACGAGTGTCCTACTAACCTACTTTCGGCTTCCACTACCGAGGCGGCTGTACTCAGAAAAGAAGTACACAAGACAAGGGAGAGAAAAAAAAAAGTGAAAAAAGGCAAAACGCTTGTCGGCCGTGTGCCCATCAAATTGACGCACACACAGAAAGTCACATTTTTCGATTTCATTTTCGACACACACACACACTAAATGATTGAGATTCCCGCGATATTTTGTGTGACGATGATGATGATGAACGTCGGATAGAATCTCCGCACAGTTTGTAAAGGTGTCAAGTAGCTTGGGAAGTATGTAAAGAACTACCACCAACTTGGGGCGCATAGAATGATGACGCCGTGATTGGCTCTGCCAAGATTAAGTGGTGTTCTATTTTTGAAACCTCTTGGGGGCACGTGATATTGAGAAAAGGAGAGTTTCTTTCATTTTTTGTTTGCGTGTAATGAGAACGTTGTGATAGGGCAGGGACGAAACGTCGTTGATGAGTTGAATTTGTCATATACTTTTAGGATGAAAATAGGTTCGATAGCCAATATTGGACTTCCACAAAAACGTTATCTTTTAAAATTCAAATAAAAAATATCAACAATTTTTGTTCAACAAATTTGGATTGGTTTTCAAAAGATAATCCATCTATTATTTGAAATATAAGTTTATTTTTATTTTTAACTATGCTAAAATAACATTTCAGTTGGGTTATTTCTGATATTTGCAGGATAAAAAGTTACTTTTATTTTTAATAATAATTTAATAATGCAAATTTGATTTCAAGTTCCTATTCCTCTCCCCTCCTCCAAATTTTTCCACAAAACTTTAGGCAAAAATAACATTTAAAAAGGGGATTGAAAACTGGTTGTTGGTTTGTTAGCTTAACCATTTTGTTCTGACAAAACAAAATATTTTACCAATACTGAGAAATATTTTTATAGCACAGCTCCTCAATACGTATGGAGAAATCAATTATACAGTCATGCCTCGGTTCAGCACCGCATATGGGGGATGCAAAAACGAGGCTATATGGGAGACATTGGCTATAATTCTATAAAAATCATCTAAACTTCAAAAAATTATAATGTTTTGGAATCTTGATGATGTCAGATATTCATTGCAATTATAATTACATGAAATTTAAATATCCACAAAAATACGTATTTTGCATTTTTTTCATGAAAAAAATATTCAAGATAATTGTTTTTGACCATATATCAAATGATTAAGATTTATTCATACATTTCGAAAGTTATAACATAGATTTATGAAAATACTCAAATTTTCCCAAAACTACGTATTTTCGGAAAAATACTAAAAATTTCACTTTTGCAATATGGGTAACAAACGATCGGGAATTTTTCATTCATTCGAAAGTAATAACGAAAATTTTCAAAAATACTCATAATTTTCACAAAACTACTTGTTTTCAAAAATACTAGTCCAATTTCAGTATTTTACAATAAGATAGCAAATGATCGAAAAAATGTCATACATTTCGATAGTAATACTATTTCTTGTAAAATGCTTAAAAAAATTACAAAACTACATATTTTCAAAAAAATACTCAAAATTTCAGTATTTTAAAAAATGCGTAACAAATGATCCGAAATTTTACATACATTTTGATAGTGGGTAATTCTCCGCCAACTCACACAGCAGTTGCCCCGACCCCTCTTCGATTTGCGTGAAACTTTGTCCTAAGGGGTAACTTTTGTCCCTGATCTCGAATCCGAGGTCCGTTTTTTGATATCTCGTGACGGAGGGGCGGTACGACCCCTTCCATTTTTGAACATGCGAAAAAAGAGGTGTTTTTCAATAATTTGCAGCCTGAAACGGTGATGAGATAGAAATTTGGTGTCAAAGGGACTTTTATGTAAAATTAGACGCCCGATTTGATGGCGTACTCAGAATTCCGAAAAAACGTATTTTTCATCGAAAAAAACACTAAAAAAGTTTTAAAAATTCTCCCATTTTCCGTTACTCGACTGTAAAAAGTTATATTGGAACATGTCACTTTATGGGAAATTTAATGTATTTTTCGAATCTACATTGTCCCAGAAGGGTCATTTTTTCATTTAGAACAAAATTTTTCATTTTAAAATTTCGTGTTTTTTCTAACTTTGCAGGGTTATTTTTTAGAGTGTAACAATGTTCTACAAAGTTGTAGAGCAGACAATTACAAAAAAATTGATATATAGACATAAGGGGTTTGCTTATAAACATCACGAGTTATCGCAATTTTACGAAAAAAAGTATTGAAAAAGTTGGTCGTCATCGATCATGGCCGTTCATGGTCACCCGCGACAGACACGGACGACAAAACAAAGAGAAACGCAAAAAGTAACTTTTTCAAAACTTTTTTTCGTAAAATCGCGATATCTTGTGATGTTTATAAGCAAACCCCTTATGTCTAAATATCAAAATTTTTGTAATTGTCTGCTCTACAACTTTGTAGAACATTGTTACACTCTAAAAAATAACCCTGCAAAGTTAGAAAAAACACGAAATTTTAAAATGAAAAATTTTGTTCTAAATGAAAAAATGACCCTTCTGGGACAATGTAGATTCGAAAAGTACATTAAATTTCCCATAAAATGACATGTTCCAAAATTTTTTACAGTCGAGTAACGGAAAATGGGAGAATTTTTAAAACTTTTTTAGTGTTTTTTTCGATGAAAAATACGTTTTTTTCGGAATTCTGAGTACGCCTTCAAATCGGGCGTCTAATTTTACATAAAAGTCCCTTTGACACCAAATTTCTATCTCATCACCGTTTCAGGCTGCAAATTATTGAAAAACACCTCTTTTTTCGCATGTTCAAAAATGGAAGGGGTCGTACCGCCCCTCCGTCACGAGATATCAAAAAACGGACCTCGGATTCGTGATCAGGGACAAAAGTTACCCCTTAGGACAAAGTTTCACGCAAATCGAAGAGGGGTCGGGGCAACTTTTCCCGATTTCGTGTGAGTTGGTAGAGAATTACCCTAGTACTTTTCGGGAAATACGTAGATTTGTGAAAATTTTAAGTATTTTCAAAAATGTCTTTTATAACTTTCGAATATATGAAAAAATCCCGATCATTTTATACCTATATAGCAAAAACAATAAGTTTGATTATTTTTTCGAGAAACACTGCATTATCCAAATACAGGAATAAAACGTATTTTTGTGAAAATTTTCACGTAAAGAATGACTTCAATTAAAAGGTTTTTGATCAGTTATCAATTTAATAACTATTTTTTGTAATATTCAAGTTATATATGATGTTTAAACAAAAATCTTCAACTAAAAACTGTTGATAAAAGTAGCTGATGTACTTTTAGTTTTCAAAATTTCATTTATTTTATGTTTAGCCCGCTTAATTTTTTTTCGCATCAAATGAGGGCTGCAGCAGTTAAAAGATTGGGAACTTTTATCATAATTAGCATAAAATCAAATGGCTGTTTTGAACTTGAAATTTTCTCAAGACAGGTCCAACCACCATTTTTTTGAAGTTTCTTGTTATTTTTGTTCTTATTTTGTTCCTTTACTTTTACATACAATTACTTTTAGTCTATTTTTTTATGAAAATTAACATACACTCTTAGAAAACACCATTTTCATAGATAATATTCTTAGAAATATAATCTAAAAGATAAAATAATCAATGCGTTGAAAGCCATGCAGAATCAACAATTTAAGGCAAAAAAATAACAAAAAAAAATAAATAAAAAAAGCTATTTCCACGTATTACTGAATAAGCTTTACATTACAGTTGAAACATTTGCTGGATGGATATTAGCGCTTTTTTCATTTAAATTGGCCTCAATGTAAAATTACACATTTTTTCTGACACCAAATCTTTTAACATTTCGATGCCTTTGTGCTCTCTTGTACTAAACTCTCTGGTTTTCGTACATACTTAAAAATTGTGTAAATTTGGAAGGTGTTATTTTGGTAGGTTGAATATTACCTCTTTTATGATGTAATTTTACCTCAATTTAGACTAAAAAAGCGACATTACACCATAGTGGTAAAATTACACATTTTCAGTGGTAAAATTACATATTTTTTCTGACATAAAAGATATACCCCTTCCCAGATGTAATATTACCATGATTTATTTTCTGTGTATTTTGATGTAATTCTACCTCAATAAAGGTAGAAAAAGTGGCATTACATCGGGAAACTGGTAAGTTCCCAAAACTGACTGAAGATTTTCGCTAGGGACATCCCCTCATAAAAAAAGGTATGCATAATCGCACCGTCTGTTGTTGTGTCAATTACGTGCGCACCGTTCCGCTGGGGTCTGAAATTAAATCACAGGTCACTTTCCTCAAGCTGCTGCGGGAAACTGCCAATTACGGACCCTTAAGGGAATCGAGGTCCTGAAAGTGAGTGGAACAACCGATTCGTCCCGCCAGTAACGACCACTTTTACCATCAGCTGAGTCGCGCTGCAAGTCCTGTTTTTATTCGGGGGGTCTTACGAAAAGTTATGCAATTTTTGATATTTTAGGCCGAGTTGTGTGTCGAACCGGTTTCGGTTTCTCCGCATGGTCTGTCGATTTTTCCAGTTCAGAGGTCTTGTAATCCATTTCAAAATATCACCATCGGGTGATCTTGTTCCAAAGCCTCAAGAATTTTCTGCGAAATGTTTTCCCACGACAGCTCTAGAATGCGCCAATTCCCATAAGGCGACGCGGATCAGAAGAAGATTCTGGCCCAGAATCATTTCCTCACGACCTCACGACCACGGTGTCTGCGATCTTTTCGGACCGTATTGGGAAATTTGGTGCTGCACTGGAAAAAGATCGACAATCAACCGATTGATGGACGTGGCGCAAACAAAAAAAAACTTTGATTTCAAACTTCTAATAATTGTTGCAAAATTGGCTTCGACCACTCATTATGATTTCATCGCGGCGGATGAGTCAATCGAAAAGTGCAGAACAGAACTGTTGCTGCTGCTCTAATGGGGTAGTGGTTTCGGCAAATTCAATTAGATCGATGCTCGAAATCGGTAATGGGATTTGAGTGGGGCAATTTGAAGTTTGCTGGCTTGATTCAGCAAGGCACGTTTGAGAAATTTGTGTGTAAGTTATTCAATCCAAATAAATAATATCTCGTGGCGCAGGGGTAGCGGCTTCGGCTGCCGATCCCGATGATGCTATGAGACGCGGGTTCGATTCCCGCCTTATCCACTGAGCTTCTATCGGATGGTGAAGTAAAACGTCGGTCCCGGTTTCTCCTGTCTCGTCAGAGGCGCTGGAGCAGAAATCCCACGTTAGAGGAAGGCCATGCCCCGGGGGGCGTAGTGCCAATAGTTTCGTTTTTTAAATAATATTTAACTAAACAAGGTACAACTTGCTGTTTTCACAGTCACTAAAATTAATAGCTCTGGGCCAAAAAACAACTTAATAAAGTATAAATATTCAACATTTCCAAACCTCCTTAACCACCACCACCCCTTTTCATCATACCCAGTGATGCGATCGCCAAAAGTACAACCTATTACGTCGCACATTTCGTGACAACTGCCAAAAATGGGCAGCTTGCGATCTCCAGCCAGCGATCTCGATCGAGCTGAAACCTGCCTCCATTCCACATGTCCTACTCTACTAGTAAATGCATGCAAGTGTAGTATTTTCGGGGGTAGGCTGTTTCGGTTTCAATTACGGCAGCCAAAACGAGTATTGGCCAAGTCACTCCGTAATTAACGTCTCAGGCCACAACTCCAAAAATATGATCGAAAGACTGAAGAAACTACAGAACACACCACAACCATATGCCTCTTCGCGTGCGAAACCAGTTACCAGTCTGACTTGAGGGAGAAAAACGAAGAAGAAAACCATCGTGAAAAGGAGCCACCTCCAAGGACATCTCGAGCCCCACAACTTTCCAATCCACCGAGAGAACCTAGAGTCGAAGAAACCGGACCAAACAAAGGAAACGAGACGTTTCGGTTATGCAATTGACTTCGCGGACTGTGCAAGAGTCCCTTTTGTGCAGGACAGACAGTGCAGTGAGGGTGCATTTGAGGGAAAAGGGCGAAATTTTAATCAAGCCCTGCGGCAGCAACTTTCAGTTTCATTTCGCGCTGGCTTAAGATGGTTCTTGCTACTTTTTTCTTCTTCTGCTTTTTTTTTTGGTTGTGGTCTTCTTCTCCATCACGAGTTGTGGGGGAACCGTGCAGAGGACCCCCAGACAGCTCATAAGGTTCACCCGTTCTGGGAAATAAGGATTGTGTGACCCTGTGACTGTCATGTCGAAATAAAAGTGAAGAAATGAGAAACGAAAATCGACATAAAAAATTTGAAAAGCTGCGTGAAAAAAAATTATCAATAAGAATTGTAACAGTGTTAGTAATGAAAAAGATAAACGAAATAAGAAAATTTTAAAACAA
Organism: Culex pipiens pallens; assembly: GCF_016801865.2. Taxonomy (NCBI): domain Eukaryota; kingdom Metazoa; phylum Arthropoda; class Insecta; order Diptera; family Culicidae; genus Culex; species Culex pipiens. The sequence goes on from NC_068939.1 coordinate 15,306,165, forward strand.
TATTTTCTTTTGAATAAAATTATTTCAATTATGCCCTTTTCGGTACTGGGATCTGGTTAGGACCGAGTCGGCTTTTGTAATTACATTTTTCTTAAAGCTAAGAGTAATTAGTTAATAACAGAGGAGCTTGTGATTAAAAACAATATAAGAACATACATAATTTCAACATTAAGTTGAAAAAACTCAACTTAATGCCATACATTTTTAAATAATAAAAAATAATGATAAGGATGGCATTTTTTTTTTGGAATAGCTTTAGTGGCAATTTGCTTAATGGAATAGCTTAATTACTCGAAACTTAATTCATCACGAGTTGAAAAAATAACAGTAAAAACAATAATTATTTTAATCTCAAAACATAATATGAATAATGGAAAATATTTTGATAGGAGATCTCGATGATAAATTTCCTGAAGGAAACCAGTTTGTGCAACAAAATTTGAACAATTTTTCCAAGACATGAATGCTACAAAAGTGGTAAAATGTCTATAATAAAAAAAATATTTTCGTTAAAATGAAACAATTGCAAATTTTTCAACTTGACATTTTCGAAGATGATATCAGTAAACGCTTTATCAAGGTATGATAGATTTGGGCTCCCTGAGCACAATTTGATCGAAAGAATTGAATATTAGTGAATTTAAATTGTCGATTGTAGCATGTTCAGAAAACCCAAATCTATCATACTTTAATAAGCTATTTAAAGACTTTTATTTTCAATCGTATAATATGACTTATTTTAAAATTAAAGTGTAACTTTTGGAAAAGGTTTTTCATCGAAAAAGTTTTTTTTCATTTTTTTAGCATCACAAAAGTCAGAAATGATATTTAAAGAGTTTGAAGAAAATGAGACTAAATGGTTGCATAGTTCGACAAATTTACTGTTTTTTCTAACCTTTTTTTTCTAAATTTATGGTAATTACTTTACTATTATTCAATACATAAAAAAATAAAATTTGCTACTGACAATGAATTATTGCAAAATATATTTCAAAAGTTATTAAGGAACTCAAATTGTGATATTTTCAGTAATATGTCTTGATAATTTAAAATTTTTTTTTTTTTTTTTTCATAAAATTATTTTTATTAGGTCCTTTTCGGTACTGGGACCTGGTTAGGACCGAGTCGGCTTTTGTAATTACATTTGACTTAATAATTACAGAGGATCTTGTGTGTAAATGTTAGTGGGAGGGGAGCCGATTACCCGCGGCCTACTCGGGGTTAGTAGGGAAGGAATTGATGTTAAAGACAAGGCGTGGGAAGGGAAGGGGGATTGTGTAGGGGTCTTGGTTGGCTCTGCTGGCCTTTGCGTTTTGTCCTCAGCCGCAACTCGGTGTCCAGCTGATGGGGCGTTCTTGCTTTGCTTCCGGTGCAACCAGAAACGACGGCTTTGTGTGAAGGCGAGTTATACTAACTGAAGGAAAACTAACTGAAGGAAAACTAACTGGAAGAAAAACTAAATGGATATTTTTGAATCTAAGAGGAACTGATAGATCGGATAGAGAACATCAAGGTCTAGTTGAGATAACGCGTCTCGCATCGGAATTTCTGGTGGTCTTCCTCGGGCCCTGAGGGTATCTTTCAACTTAATTCTGTGAGCCTGGTGATCTGGACACGCCCATACGAGATGGTCGATGTCCTGATAACCCTGCCCACAGTCACATAAGTTCGTATCACTCATGTTGATACGGTAAAGATGAGCCTTGGACGAGTAATGGTTCGACATAAGGCGGGACATCGTTCTGATGAATCCACGCGTCAAGTCCATTCCCTTGAACCAGGCTTTTCTTTGCACCTTAGGTCGTATGGAATACATCCAACGTCCCTTGGTGTCGTCGTCCCATTGTTTTTGCCAATCCAGGAGCGCACGCTGCCTCGGCAAGCCGTAGCATTCTTGTAGGCTAATTGGCCTTTCAAAAATATCTCCACTCTCAGCACCCTTCTTGGCGAGCAAGTCCGCTTTCTCATTACCCGGAATCGAGCAATGAGCGCGGACCCATACCACCGTGATGCTGAAGGACTGAGCCGCCAGGTTGTTTAAAGTCTTGCGTATTTCCGTGAGGAAAAACGCAGACTCCCTGGTCGGCTTCAGAGACCGGATAGCCTCAACAGAGCTAAAGCTATCGGTGAAGATGAAGTAGTGGTCAGGTGGCATGGTCTCGATGATTCGCAGTGCGCAGTAAACCGCGGCTAACTCTGCGACGTAAACCGAACTCGGGTCCTTCAGCTTAAAGAACAGCTGATGAGATTCATGATGAACACCGAAGCCCGTACAGCCGTCGAGCTTGGAGCCATCAGTGAAGAATCTGTTGTTTGGAGGAACATGGTTGTACTTTGATGCGAAGATCGACGGTACAACTCCCCGCAGAAGATGGTTTGGGATACCGCGAGTATCGGCTTTCATGGACGTGTCGAAGCCAATCCGGGTGCTGCTGGTTAACGGAGGCGTGCGCTGTACCGTTGTGCTCGGGCTCCACTCCCACGATGACATAAAGTCATAATATAGAAGCATGCGCCGAGACTCAACGTGAAGGTTCAGCAACGTTTCAAAATTGTCAATTACCAGTTTATTCCTGTAATCACACCGGATCAGGAACCGGTAAGACAGTTCGTAGTAACGAGTTCGCAGAGGCAACACTCCCGCCAAGACCTCGAGGGTCATGTTGTGAGTTGAGTGCATGCATCCCAAGACAATGCGAAGACTTCGGTACTGTATCCGCTGGAGAACCAACAAGCGTGATTTCGCAGCTGTTTGGAAGCAGAAACTTCCATATTCCAGCACCGAGAGTATCGTTGTCTTGTACAGTCGAAGCATGTCAGAAGGATGAGCACCCCACCGGTTGCCAGAGACACTGCGCAGAAAATTAGTTCTTTGCAGGCACTTTTGCTTCAGGTAGTTAATGTGCTTCCCCCATGTTCCCTTCTGATCAAAGATGGAACCCATGTACATGAAGTGGTCCGACTGCTCGATAGTCTTTCCCGAGAGAGAAAGATTGAGCTGCGGCGGTTCATGCTTCCCCGTAAAAACGACCAGTTCCGTCTTCTCCGGAGAGAATTCAATACCCTTTCCAACTGCCCAATGGGCCAAGTTGTTCAGGGTATCTTGCAAGGGTTCTAGCAGATCGACTTCCTTCTTGGCAGCGATTGAAACCACTGCGTCATCTGCGTACTGTATAAGGGTGCAGTCTCCGGTCAAGCAATCATCGATGTCGCTGACGTAGAAGTTATACATGGATGGACTAAGGCGTGAGCCTTGTGCCAAACCCATGTAACTTATCCGGGTGATTGCCAGATCACCTTGCACAAAGTGCATGTGTTTTTCTGACAACAGGTTGATGAGGAAGTTGCACATCGTCGGATTGAGACCGCTCCGCCGCAGCTTTACTCCCAACACATCGATGGAGACTGAATCGAATGCACCCTTGATGTCTAGGAAGACAGAAGCCATTTGCTGTTTTTTACCACGGGCTATGTCGATTCCTGTGGCCAGCAAAGCTAGACAGTCGCTTGTTCCCTTGCCTCTCCGGAAGCCATACTGCGTGTCTGACAGCAAGTGCTCTCGTTCCATCCATGGTTCGAGGCGGTCGAGGATCATCTTCTCCAGCAACTTGCGTAGACACGACAGCAAGCTGATTGGACGATACGAGTTGTGGTCGGATGCCGGCTTACCGGGCTTTTGAATGGCAACCACCCGGACCTGTCGCCATTCGTGTGGAATTACGTTCTGCTCCACCAACGTGTTGAACAGTTTCAACAGACGCTGCTTGGCGACGTCCGGAAGATTTTTCAGCAAGCTGAACTTGATCTTGTCCGGACCAGGAGCAGTGTTGTTGCCCGTCAATAGTGCTATGGAGAGCTCTACCATAGAGAAGGGAGGATTAGCATCGCTCCCATCAACAACGTCGAATGATGGTTGTGTCGGCACCGAGTCCGGGCACACCTTCTTGGCGAAATCCAATATCCACTTGTCCGATTTTTCCACACTCTCGTTCGGAACGGAACCTCTACGCATGGCCCTCGCAACGCGCCACAGAGTGCTATAATTTAAAATTCAAAACTCAAATTTTTGGAGGGCATTATTTTGTATTTTGATCAGCTATCTAATCTTCAAAGTTTCTTAATAAAATTTATAGGAAATTTTCTGAATCTTTAAAAAATATTTTCAATTTTGAAGTGAAATATTGTTTTGGTAATGTTTTACAATTTTGCCATCATCATGTTTTTTTAATCATCGACACTACCAAATAGTTTTTGCCATTGCTGAAAAAGTTGTCTTTCTTGATCCAGTAAAACGTATCAAAATATGCTTATTTGATCAGAGCGAAGGTCCAAGTTATAAAATTATAGCCAAATCAATAAAATACAAAAAACTAATTGATGATCAAAATTCTGTAGATTGGCTCAGAAGTTTCATCAAACAAATAAAACATGTTTGATGAACAAAGAATTTCGTTAGAACCATTATGCATATTTATTCCTATTCCTTATGAAAATTATTGACAAAAGGTTGAAATACATGAGGTGGAAAAGAGAGTAGAAGGTGTTAAATTATTTTATTGAAAAACAAATATATTTTCAAAGCATCAGCTAGAATAAACCAAGCCTTATTTGCTAACATTACAAAATAAAAAAACAAGAAAAAAAATCCAAATAAGTTGTTCGAAGTTTGACAATTTCTCTTCAAACTTTTTTTGAAAACAATAATGAAAAATAAATAAATTCAACACTTAATTAGACTTTTTCTCGTGGACCTATTAAAAGAATTGATACTGGTTCTAAAAAGTGAAAACGTCACAAAAATATTTGTAAAAGAGATTTTATTTGTTTTATAGAACAAAAAATTCACAAAAATATGCATCGCTCTATAAGCTAATTACAGAAATCAAAATGTTTGAAATAATTGAAAAATCGCAAAAATGTACAAATCATAAAATTATTGAAAGGATGGAAAATCTCACGCTAGCACTATCAAAATGTATTTGCTGATTAAACTCAAAATATATTATTCATGCCAGATTATAATTTATCACAAAACTTTTCAATAAACAGCTCAAGTTTGAAAGAACAAAAAAACCCACCAGCATTTTGAAATTGTAAAGAAAAGTTTGGTTTGAAAGCAGAAAACTCACAAAAACTTTGTTGAAGTCAGAAAATGTTTCATGAAATTATTTTAAAAACTGCCGACGAATTATCGACCTTTCGTTTTTCGATGTCAACCTTTTGTGGTGCAAACTCCTATTCCTTAAATTGTTATGTTAAATTAAATAAAAATTTCATCGATTTTTTAAAGTTGTATTAGTTTAGTTCTATTAATTAAAAAAAACTAAATAAACCTACAATGAATGATGATTCCGTGAATAATTGGCAATTGAATTAATTTATTTAAAAATTATAAATTACGACAATTTTTCGATGCAATGAAACGTTAAAGCTAAAATTTTAAAGAAAAATATTTAATGCCAATTAAAGGGTTCAGGGGAAAGAAGAAACCTAGCAGGAAGAAAAACGAATTCGATTCGATGCATATTGTGGTGCACTCGCGCGGGAGTTTTGTTGTGCAGTCAACATTCAATTACTGGGCTGACCCAAAAAAAAAAAAAACGGCGGAGGAAAGGAGCAGCACTCCCTCCAAAAGGGGCAGCCCCGGACACTGGTCACAGACAGGCCCCAAAAAGAGGACCAACAAAATAATGATCGGTGTGTCCACCTTAAACTGGAAATGTCATATTTTTATTTATTTTTTCGAGTTTTGTTTTAAACTGAGGGATATGAATTGTGTAATGCAATTACTGATTTGATTGGGTTGGATTTACGATGTGAAGGTGATTCTGCATTTTGATTTAAAATAATTGAGTTTGAATTTCTAAATTATATTTTTTCTTAAAATTTCTTTGCTGCTTGATCTCAAAAACTTCCCACGAGTACCTGGTGTGTGGCTAGACTCCGCACAGATCCTTTCGCGGAAAGCAACCTATCAAGAGCACAAAAAACTTTAGTAAAAGGACCCCTTTCGAAAAAAACGGACCCCAGCCAGACACAAATCGATCTCCGTCCGTGGGGTTGATCCCGAATCCGTATGATTACACAAGACCCACTTTCTCTTTGCACGATTTTTCAAGCTAAATCGAATAATACCTTCAACAGTTGGTCCCCTCTCGGAAAGGAAAAAAAAGACCAAAGTCGGCAGCAACGTCCTCCGCCCGTCTGAACCACTTTGTTTTACGCGGATTTTGGGTACGCTCCAACCGTAGACACCGTTTTGCTCCTGTGTTGTGGGTTGGGAAAAAGGGACCCCGAGTTTCGCAATCGATGTTTTTTTTAACTGTGGGATCGTCCCTTACGGATTCGAGGGTCTGGGAACCATGGATGATCTTTTTCAGGCTCGGGATCTTTAGTTTCACTCTCTTTTTTTTTCTGGCGGTGGATATCTGTGTTAATCGCTGGGCTGAGAGTTGAAGCGGAGATTGGGATTATTTCCATTTTTTTTTCATAAAAAACTGTTTTTAAATCTTTGTTTTTATAAACTATATTTTTTAACAATAATTCGAAAAATAATCATTCGATAAAAAAATTAAAATAAATCAATGCCTTAAGAAACCACAGCTTCACTCGTCAGACAGACTACCCTTTTTACGAACAAGGACAGCAGTTCAGGAGGTAAGAAATCGCGAAAGATTTCGTGGGACAACAAAAAAGCTGTCTCACCTTTGCTGAGGTCTATCCCTTTTCACTTAAAGCATAAAAAAAACTCACTTTGGAGTTATTTTTGTTGCAAGACTTGATTTTTTATTTAAAAGGTTTTACAGAATGTAAAACATATAAAGTTTTTTTAGCTCAATTTTTTTTCTGAGAAACTGAAAAATATTTTTTTTAATTTATAATCAAATTTGTTAGAACACAAGTTGATGATATAATGAAAATCATTTTCTTTTGCCTGAAAAAAAAAAACATTTTCAAGAAGAGAGTTTAAAAGAACGATCCATTCTTCCAAAAATTGCGCTTATTTGTAACAATAATTTAAGCAATATTATTGGCTTAATAATTTAAAAAAAAAACAAAAAAAAAAATTTAATTAAGATTTTTTATAAATTGATTTTTTGTGGAAGAAAGATTTATTTAAAAGTCGGCATTTTTTCTGTGTATTTATTTTGTCTTAATTTGAAAACTTATCCGAAATGGATTATTTGAGCCAATTAAAAAAATAAAATCTATTTCTGGAATTCAGGAAGAATTACCTGTAAACAATTTTTTTCGTAGAACATAATTTGCTCAAAAATAACCTCCTAAACTCGGGAAAAATACACATATTCGAACAAATTAGCAGTAGAAGGTAACGTTAGCAACAAATGAATTAAAAAATGAATCAACTGATAATTGGAATTTTAAAAAGAGGTTAATTGAATTCTATTTAAAACATCACACCAAATATTCCTTTTAATGAGCAATTCTCTACGAAATCGGTCTATTTTCTTAAATTTTAATTTTTGTATTTTTTAATCCGACTGAAACTTTTTTGGTGCCTTCGGTATGCCCAAAGAAGCCATTTTGCATCATTAGTTTGTCTATATAATTTTCCATACATGTTTGGCAGCTGGCCATACAAAAATGATGTATGAAAATTCAAAAATCTGTATCTTTTGAAGGAATTTTTTGATCGTTTTGGTGTCTTCGGCAAAGTTGTTGGTATGGATATGGACTACACTGAAAAAAAGATACAGGGTAAAAAAAATTTTGGTGATTTTTTATTTAACTTTTTGTCACTAAAACTTGATTTGCAAAAAAACATAATTTTAATTTTTTTCTATTTTTTTATATGTTTTAGAGGACATAAAATGCCAACTTTTCAGAAATTTCCAGGTTGTGCAAAAAATCTTTGAGCGAGTTATGAATTTTTGAATCAATACTGATTTTTTCAAAAAATCGAAAAATTGGTCGCAAAAATTTTTCGATGTAAAATCAAATTTGCAATCAAAAAGTACTTTAGTGAAATTTTGATAAAGTGCACCGTTTTCAAGTTAAATCCATTTTTAGGTGACTGTTTTGAAAATAGTCGCAGTTTTTCATTTTTTTTAAATTAGTGCACATGTTTGCCCACTTTTGAAATAGTAGTTTATGCAACAAGTTGCAAAAAGAGGATTTTTTCAGCACGAGTCGTACATTTATCCAACGAGGTTCACCGAGTTGGATAAATACGAAGAGTGCTGAAAAAATCAAGTTTTGCAACGAGTTCCATACAACATTTTTTGCAATTCCGAAAAACACCCATTGAGTGAAATTTTAAGTCGAATTTTCATGTATTTTGTCAATAAATCGTTTAAATCAAAAAAATGTTGAAAAGTGTTACTTTTCGAAACAAGTGCTGAAAAGTTCAACTTTTCAACACCCATTTCAGTGCTGAAAAGTAGAACTTTTCAGCATTTATTTTGAAAAGTGTTGCTATTCGATTCTGTTATTTTTGGTACAGAAAAGTAGGCTATTTCGTCGTTCAAGAATGACAGGAAAAGTAAGTAGTTTCACGACGGAATTGCAAAAAAAATATTTTTGAAAAAGCTGAGAAAATTCTCTATATTTTGCATTTTTGAACTTTGTTGATACGACCCTTAGTTGCTGAGATATTGCCATGCAAAGGTTTAAAAACAGGAAAATTGATGTTTTCTAAGTCCCACCCAAACAACACACCATTTTCTAATGTCGATATCTCAGCAAATAATGGTCCGATTTTCAATGTTAAAATATGAAACATTCGTGAAATTTTCCGATCTTTTCGAAAAAAATATTTTCAAAATTTTTAAACCAAGACTAACATTTTAAAAGGGCGTAAAATTGAATGTTTGTTTTTTTCATAGTTTAAAAAAAGTTAATGATTAAAAATAGCACAGCTATGCATGTGTGATAAATTTTTTATATGCTTTAATTTGATTTATTTTAATCTTCAGTTTAATTTTTTTGTTCGCCTCGAAATTTTTGAGCATTTTGAGAACTTCTTCCTTTTGACCTGACGATAATTTTAAATAATAATGTAATGGCTTATTTGTTTATCATTAGAAATAAGAATGTGACTTTTTTTAAGGATTTCAAACAGATATGCAAAAAAAAAAAACTCAAAATATCACAAAATCCACTAATAGGGTATATATGCCCATTTTAAGCCTAATAAGCGGTCGTGTTTGAATGATGCAGGATAATCTGGATTGTTCCTTGAATTTCACTAAAACCAAGTACAACAACGAGTAGAGCAACTTTTTGTAAACATTTCTGTTTATTTTCACTTTTATTAAAAGTTATGCTATTCCTTTTACAAGCATTAAAAAAAAAATATTTCAAAAATGCATTCTTATCAGTCGAGTGCACTGGGCCACGCCCATTTTTCTATTTTCAGCTTAGTTCTTTTTTTCTTCCAGCGCTTTTTTGGGTCTGCTTAGTGCTGCCAAAATTGATGAAATTTTAAGCGAACACTCACGAAAAGTAGCATTTATAGCGAAAGTTTCCTGGCAGCACTTGCTCACTCCAACAGGCGCTGCACCAGCATATTGGTGGTGTTGGTGGCACCCTTTGTTCTTTATTTGCCTTCGCTCCTCGCTCGGTTTTCTTCAGCCTTCGACTGGAATGGGTATTCAAAATTCAAACGTCAGAAGACTTAGCGCGTTTGGTTTTTTGATGGTGCTTGCTAATTATTTCCATTTTTCGGGATTATTTTTCAAGTGAGTGACTAACTAATGTATAAAAGAACATGCTGCCGGTAGTTGGGAGCAATTTTATATCTTAAGCGATTTGAAATCGTTAGCGCAAGTGAAAAGATATTGATGGCGACTTTCGTTAAGCAGTTATCCTCTGATCTTGCGTGTGGATGTGTGTGCCACCAAATTATGATCAAAAGTGCATTGAAGTTGATCTTTTTAACCAGTAAATGGCATGAATTTGCGTGCTTACTCGAGGCGGTGCTGTTGCTGGTAAGTTTATAGCCTAAATAGTATTTTTGGAGCTTTAATCGAACATCTAACTCTCCATATGACGAAGATAGGTGTTTGATTAGAAAGGGTATATTTCCCCTAGTAGGTCGGTTGTAATTATCTAACATTTTGTGACTTTTTTTAAGAAAAAAAAATCAAGTATAATCGGAATTTAAAAAAAACTAGTTTATCAATAATCATGATACAGTCCAGACTCAATTATCCGAAGGCCTCGGAAAAAAATCACTTCGGATAATCGAAACACGAAAAAACATTGTGTTTTGCTGTCTTATTTTTGATTGTCGAGCTTAGCTTTGATCCCTAAACTACACTAAAATGATTTAGAATTTTTGAATCCAAGATGGCGGCCAAAATGGCGGTGATGCAATATTGAAAAAATGCATTTTATTTTTTAATAGGCAATCAACAACTCAAATTTGACTAAAATGGGGTCGTAGAACTCAAATTTTATGTTAAAAACAAGAAAATGAAAAAATACGAAAACAATTGCACCGATTGCAGCTTCTGAAAAGTAAAATCAAGTAGTGATGGAAGAACCAATTTAGTTACTCAACTTTATATCTTTAAAAAAGTTTGTAAAGAAAATAAAAACAAAAGTCTGTTTTCTAAGCTGGAAGTAATACAATTGATGCAATGAATAAAAATAATGATTTGTAATTCAGAAACTGTCATTTATAGTTTAATTATGTTTTAAATGATACATTTAAGAATAATGTCTAAGTTATACACTAAAAGTCATGATCGAATTCCACATCCATCAACCGTTTTAAATCCATAAAATTTGACAAATCGCCACTACGTGTACAAACAAAAAACCCTCCTCAACAAAAATAGTCACGCGGGACGCCAAGTCAAACATTGCGAAATAATTGAAGAAATAGAGAGGATAGAAAGAAAAAAACGCGCTCTCCTCTATTTCTAGTTTTGAATGTCAAGAGAAACGCGACCGTCGATTTCCTCTCCCTGCTCCACCCTCTCTCCTCAAAGCTTTGACTTTGAGAGTGTGTGGGCAGATTAATGCACACACGCACACAGGCTGTAGATTGCAGCATCGCCACCAGACGACGACGACAACGCATAACAACAACCATTTAGAAATAATAAAAAACGCACCAGTTTTTTCCAGCCAGACAAATTAAAAAGGAGAAACACACAGCTCGAAACTCACGCACTTTCGGGTAAAGGGTAAATATTTACATAAAATAGTTTTTTTTTCAATTTTTTTTTAGGTTTTTCAAAACAAATGACAGTTTTTTTTATTTTCGAAGAGTTTTTTTTTTTTTTTTCAATTGAGAAATTGAAAAAAAACCTAATTTAATTATTTTAAAATAATTGTCCCACTGACCCTATCAGTGAGACTTCAAAAAACCATAAAAAATAAAACTAAAAAGAGTGCGAAACAGTGAAATACCTGTCGTCGTCGTGCTAATCAGCGCATAAAGTCAACTCTTTTAAGCCGCAGCAGTGAACTTCCCACCAATCAACCCTCCTCCTGCAACCCCACCCCTTAAAAACACGTGTCAATCCGTCACTCTCGTCGTCGTCAGGGTCCAAAGTCAGGTCCAGCAGAAAGACTGGTTTTGTCGCGTTTTTTTAAAGCTGCTCTTGGTCGGTTGGACGGTCGATCTTACATAATCGACGACTTGGGCTTGATGGTTGACGAGATTCATAAAATAACGCAATCCCCACGACGACGACGACGACGGTGAGTTTTGGGTATAGTGGCGCAGAGGTCTGCGCGAGGTTTGGTCAGACCCTCATCGAGCTAAAGGTGGACAGTTGGTACCGGTCGGAAGAGGGGATGTAGGTGAGGGAGAATTGAACACTTTTATTTTCTTTTTAAATTTGAGATTTTTTTTAAATCAAGAGACAAAAAAACGAAGAAATCGAATAATTAAAATATTCGACAAAAAATAACAATTCAAAAAATGCAAAAAAAGCAATTAAAGCAAAAGAGACTTCAAAAATTAAAGCAAATAATAAATAATAATATAAAAATAATTGATGAATTTCCACAGTGATCATAACCAAATCAATAAATTTTAATAATGTTTGAATTTAGAATAACATGATTTAAATTTGTGTATATTTTTTTGTAATTAATTGCCAAATCATCATGACAATTCATTACCAAAATGACTGTCAGTTCTATATCAAAAGATGTGGATTCACAGGATATTTTTAATAGAAAATTTAGGACAACGCAAATTTTATTTCAAGGTTTTGCCTAAACAAAAATGTTCTAAAAAATCGGGATGCATCTAATCTATTGCAAATAAGGCCGTTGCAGGCCTAATTTTTAATGGAAAAAGAAGTCTCACCAACTGAAAACTACTCGAAATGCATTTTCCTACGTTCATAATTGTCATGTTGGGGCTCGTTTAAAAGAATTTAAAATTTTTGTGAAATTGAAAAAGTTTTTTTTTCGCAAAAAAAAAAGAGCTTTGTCAATACTTGGATACTTTGAAATCAATTAATGCAAAACAACTGGACTGGTGTAAAATGCATTTTTTTAACTTTTTTCATCGAAATGATAAAATTATGGCTTGTAACTTCAATTTATTTGTATTTGTGTGTCCCTCCCTCGACTTTGGTCAGGGTCGAAGCACATAAAATTAAAAAAATATTTGCAACAGCCTTATTTAAATTTTCATTGAATTTTTTTTTTGTAAAATCGATTGTTAACCATTAAAAAAAATCCATTGCATGCGAATTATGTGCTTTTGATCAAATAAAGACATTGAAATCTTTTTTACAAATTTTTAATTTTGAGACCATACACGAAAAAGTTTAATTTTTTTTTTCCTAAATTGCAAATTTTAAAAATACCGTAACTGAAATAATGAATAAACCATTTTGTGTCACCATTCGTCACAAAACTTTTAAAATCCGGCTTAAAATTTAAAATTTAGTTTTTTTTGCAGTCTTGGTCTAAACATATTTTTACAGCATAAAATTTTTAAAACATCATTATTTACTGATATTGACCCAACCGCCAAAATTGTCGATTAAATAAGAAAATATTCAAACTTAATATAAGAGAAATTTTAAGATTTTAACATTTTAATCAAACCTGAAGGGGTGATGCGAGTAGGCCTTCGACAGCGACGCAGTCACTCCCACATCGACTCACCAGGTTGAAGACCACTTGCGCGTAGTGTGATTGGTGCTACCGGGCGAAGGTGCTGAGCCAGCAGAGGTTGCTTTGCTGCTGCGGGGTCGTTGTACTCAGCCTGTAGTTCAGCGACCTCCTCTCAGGCGACAAATCCAAAAAAGCCGTATTTCGGCCAGCATGCGGTGGCCAGCAAGCTGAGATTGCCCAGAAGCGCTATCCTTCCGACGAACAGTTAAAACACGTAACACTTCACCAAACACACATTTATTACGCTTAAAATCTATATTTCACTTAAAACTAAACACATTAAAATCGTTCGCGCGCGGGTTCCTTGCAAACCGGTGTCCTTGCCGGTCCAGACACAACTGAACGATCAGAAGATCTGTAGGTCCTGGCAAACCTCCTCATCATGCGAAAACGGGTCGTGCGACGTCCTCTGCTACGATTCTCCAGAGAGGATCGTAGCAGAGAACCGCTCCCCCTAATCTCGATACAGCGGCACGATCCTCGCGATCCTCGGTGATGACCGTTGACCTCTCGCTTTCTCCCACAGCCGCCAGCTCGAGTCCAGCACGTTGGACGAGCTACGGCAATCATCTCCACGAGATGAGAGAGATCGGTCCAGGGTTGTAGTCGGAAGGGGTCCCGGGGTCATCACCGAACATCCTCACCCATCCAGAAATCACAGCATTTCTGAAAAGAAAACAAAAGAAGACCTCTTCGAAGGGATAGGGAAGGGAAGGGATTGGAGTAGCTATTGTTCACTCGATTTGTTGGCATTGTGCTCCTCTTCGTCCAGTGGAAGTAAACAAATCTTCTCGACTGGCCTTTTGATCAGCTTCGTCGCAGTCTTGAGGGTGACAACACGTACGACACCATCGGCACCTGGATGGACTTCGCTGATCCTAGCTAGCTTCCAGCGCGTGGGCGGCAGATTGTCGTCGACGATTACGACCAGCTTGCCGACTTCTATCTGCACAGGTGACCGCCAACGTTTCGTACGAGCTTGCAGCTGGCTCAGGTATTCCCTTTTCCACCGATTCCAAAATAGTTGTTGTTTCTGCTGGATCTGTTGGTAATGGTTGAGACGGTTTGCAGGTATTTCCGTGTAGTCTCGGTCCGGTAGAGCCTTCAACGATGATCCAACGAGAAAATGCGCAGGTGTGAGCGGCTCGAGATCATTGGGGTCGTCCGACATTGGCGTGATGGGTCTCGAGTTCAAGCAGCCTTCTACTTGGACGAGCAGCGTGTTCATGTCCTCGATCGAGATAGGTTCGTCTCCAATGACACGCAGAATGTGGTGCTTGGCTGAGCGTACGGCGGCCTCCCATAAACCACCGAAATGTGGGCCGCTTGGTGGGCTGAACGACCAGCGAATCTCGTTGTTGGCGCAGTCCTTGAAGACCTTCTCCTGGTGCTGTTTGTCGCGAAGCAGTGTAAACAACTCGTGCAACCTGTTCCGTGCTCCGACAAAGTTGGTCCCATTGTCAGACCAGATCTCGGCGACAGGTCCTCTGCGCGAGGTGAACCGATGTAAAGCCTGCAGAAAGCGTTCCGTGGAGAGGTCCGACACGAGTTCGAGGTGCACGGCCTTGGTGCAAAGGCACACGAACAGGCACACGTACGCCTTGATCGCCGTGCGCCGAGGTCCTGGGCGAACGAACACTGGGCCAAAGTAATCAACGCCAGTTTTCGAGAACGGACGCGCAGCCGTGACGCGTACCGCTGGCAGATCGCCCATGAATTGTCGCACCGGCGTAGGCTTGGCCTTGAAGCATGTTTTGCACTGATGCACGATCGTGCGTGCCACGCTCCGTCCTCTCAAAGGCCAGAATCGAAGCCGAACTGTTCCCAACAGCAGCTGTGGTCCAGCGTGCAGCAGACCGAGATGATAATATCGTAAAATCAACCGTGTGAAGTGATGGCGCGCAGGCAGAACAGCAGGGTGCTTGGCGTCCTCGGGCTCGTCAGAGTTTTTCAACCGCCCACCCACTCGAATAATGTTGTCCTGGTCTAGGTAAGGGTTGTACCAACGAAGAGGTGATTTAACAGCAACCGTTTTTCTTGCAGATAGAGCCTTGATTTCATCAGCGAATGATTCCATCTGAACTCGACGAATCAGCACGTTCTCAGCCTCCTTCAGTTCCGCCGTGGTGAGAAATCCGGAAGCACGATCTGAGCTGGGAGTGCGGAGAAGTTTCATGAGCCGCAACCAAACCAGTGTCTTGCGAACCTTCGTGGTGAACGGACACTAGAGCTGCGGTATTTTTTACTACCTAAGCTCAGAGTTATTTCAAAACAAAATTCACAGTCTTTTTAAAGACTACCTGAGTTATTTTCCAAAATTCTAAACAGTCTTTTCAAGACTAACACCACCTGAAATTTTGTTGTATTTTACAAACGAAGCCATCTTTTTAAGAGAACTTTGCTTGCAAAATGCGTCAAAACAAAGGTAAACGCAAATCTTCTGAAGATTTGGTCGTTACGTCGGTGAAGCGTTTGAACGCTAAACCGGCTAACGGAAACAGAAAAAGAAAACAGCCTCTTCTGAGGTCTGATTCTGATTCTGAATGTGAGGTCAATCCTCCAATTCCATTGACAAACAGTTTCGGTGTTTTATCCGAAACTGAAGACAAGGAACCTTCTCCTCGTACTGAGCCTTCTGCCGTCGAGAAACGAGTAAAGGCTCCGCCAATTGTTGTGACTTCCGTCTCCGATTTGGCCAGCTTTCGAACGCAACTGAAGAATTGCAAGGAAACTTGCAATTTGAAGGTTTCGTTCCAGCTTGGTCGAAGAGGAGAATGTCGCTTGTTGACGGAATCTTTACAAGATCACCAAACTTTTGTTGGTTATTTGAAAAACCACAAACACAATTTCTACACGTATGAGACCAAGAATGCTCGGCCATTCAAGGCGGTCTTGAAAGGTCTCTCCAACGACTTGTCGGTGGATGAGATCAAAAACGAACTTAAGGTGTTGCTTGGCTTTGCCCCATCCCAAGTAATACCGATGAAGAAAAAATCAAACGGGAATATTTCTCGCTTTGGTTTGACTTCTCAATTTTATCTGATTCATTTCAACAGAAATGAAATCAACAATTTGAAACTTTTGGACAAAGTACAGTTTTTGTTCCATGTACGGGTAAAGTGGGAGCATTTTAAGAAACATGGCGGTAATGGCCAGAATCTGACCCAGTGCCGGCGTTGCCAGGCATTCGGTCACGGTACTGATCATTGCGCCATGGTTCCAAAATGCATGGTTTGCGGGGATTCTTCTCACGACAAGGACAATTGTCCCGTGAAAGAAGTCACCCAATTTAAATGTGCAAATTGTGGTGGAAATCACAAATCAAATTTCTGGGATTGCCCCATCAGAAAAAAGGTTTTGGATTCTCGTGCTAAGCATCAGCCGAAATCCAAACCGAAATTTTCTCAAAGTCAGGTTGTACCTGCATCTTTAAATCAAACGTTCGTGCTGTCTCACTCGAACAATTCTAGAAATACCCCTACCGTGGAAAAGTTAGGTAACAACAATGGCATTTCTTATGCTAACGTCGTTTCGGGTTCATCCACGAATTTTAAATCCTCTACCAATCTTTCTGAAATTGGGCAGGTACCTCAAATCTCATTTGAAAATTTTTCTGCTGGCAACGCTTTGGGATCTTCTGATCTCGGCGATGTTACGTTTGAAAAAATGACTTTTTTGCAAAACTCACTGTTTGGTTTGATTCAAACAATGAGTAATGCTACATCCATGATGGAAGCAATCCAGATTGGATTAAAATTTGCGAATGATGTTGTTCTTACCCTGAAGTTTAATCATGGATCTAAGTAATTCCATCAATATTATGAATTTTAATGCTCGCTCTTTAAAAGCGAAAGAAAATGAATTTTTCAACTTTTTACGAGTTCATAACGTGCATGTTGCTGTTATAACCGAAACATTTTTAAAAACTGGCACTTATTTGAAAAGTGATCCAGATTATAAAGTTATAACTAATAACCGAATGAATCGAAATGGCGGTGGAGTTGCAATAGTTATCCACCGTAGTATGACTTATAGCACGTTACGTGACTTTAAGTTAAAAGTTATTGAAAGTTTGGGCATTGAACTTGAAACTTCTTTTGGGAAAATTATGATTGCAGCTGCATATTTACCATTCCAATGCACTGGGGAAAATAAAAATTATTTCAAAGGGGATTTGAATAAACTTACTCGGCATAGATCTCGATTTTTGATCATCGGTGATTTTAATGCCAAACACCAATCTTGGAATAATTCAAAAGTAAATTCCAATGGTAAAATTCTGTTCAGAGATTGCACTTCTGGTCTTTATTCGGTTTTATACCCGAATGGGCCAACTTGCTTTTCTTTTGTTAGAAATCCATCAACAATTGATTTGGTGTTGACAAATCAAAGTCAGTATTGTGGTCCTTTAGTGACTCATGCTGATTTTGATTCTGATCATCTTCCAGTAACTTTTTCACTTTCTCATGAAGCAGTTACCAGACCCAATAGTTCTGTGTTTAATTACCACAAAGCTAATTGGGACAGGTATCAGCATCATATTGAGAATAATTTAAATCATGATTTTGTTTTAGAAACCAAAGCTGATATTGATTCAGCCTTGGAATCTTTAACTAATGCAATTTTGGATGCTAGGAATATTGCTATTCCTAAAGTCCAAGTCAAATTTGATTCTCCCATTATTGATGACGATCTTCAGCTTCTGATTCGTCTGAAAAATGTTCGCCGAAGACAGTATCAACGTTCTCGTGATCCTGCACTGAAGCGAATTCAAAAAGATTTGCAAAAGGTTATTGACCACAGATTCACTCTCCTGCGAAATGAAAAGTTCGCAAGAGATGTCGAACAAATTAAACCTTATTCCAAACCTTTTTGGAAACTTTCAAAGGTTCTTAAGAAACCTCAAAAACCCATCCCTTCTTTAAAAGATGGTGATAATATTCTATTAACTAATGGGGAAAAAGCTCAAAAACTTGCTCAGCAGTTTGAGAGTGCTCATAATTTCAACTTGAATGTTTTGAGTCCTATTGAAAATCAAATTTCAATAGAATTTCAGAATATTGTTGAACAAGAATTTTCATCAGATGAAGTTTTTAATACGGATCTGAATGAAATAAAATCTATTATCAAAAAATTTAAAAATATGAAAGCCCCTGGTGAGGATGGCATTTTTTACATTTTAATTAAAAAATTACCAGAAGCAACTTTAAGTTGCTTGGTCAAAATTTTCAACAAATGTTTTGATTTGGCATATTTTCCCAGTAGTTGGAAAAATGCCAAAGTAATTCCGATTTTGAAACCGGATAAAAATCCTGCTGAAGCCTCAAGCTATCGGCCCATTAGTTTGCTTTCATCTATTAGTAAATTATTCGAAAGAATAATTCTTAATAGAATGATGACGCACATTAATGAAAATTCAATTTTCGCTGATGAGCAGTTTGGATTTCGCCTTGGGCATTCAACTACTCATCAGTTGTTGAGAGTTTCAAATTTGATTCGAAGCAACAAATCTGAGGGCTATTCTACTGGCGCTGCTCTTCTAGACATAGAAAAAGCATTTGACAGTGTTTGGCATAAAGGTTTGATTGCGAAATTGAAAAGGTTTAATTTTCCGATTTATATCGTGAAAATTATTCAAAATTATTTGACGGATCGTACTCTGCAGGTATGTTATCAGAATAGCAAATCTGATCAACTACCTGTACGTGCTGGCGTCCCTCAAGGAAGCATTTTGGGTCCAATTTTATACAATATTTTTACTTCTGACTTGCCTGATTTGCCCCCAGGATGTCAGAAATCACTTTTTGCTGATGACACAAGCATCTCCGCCAAAGGCAGAAGCCTTCGTGTCATCACAAGAAGATTACAAAAAAGCTTGGATATTTTCAATTCTTATTTGAAAGAATGGAAAATTACTCCAAATGCTGCAAAAACTCAACTTATTATTTTCCCTCACAAGCCAAGGGCTGATTTTCTTAAACCAAAAAGTCATCACATTATAAAGATGAATGAGGTAAATTTAAAGTGGGAGGATCAAGTGAAATATCTTGGACTTGGTTTTGACAAAAACCTTACTTACAAGGATCACATTGAAAGTATCCAGGTTAAATGTAACAAATATATTAAATGTTTGTATCCACTTATAAACAGGAATTCTAGACTTTGTCTCAAGAATAAACTGTTAATTTATAAACAAATTTTCAGACCTGCCATGCTTTATGCTGTGCCGATCTGGACAAGCTGTTGCTTAACCAGGAAGAAAAAACTTCAGAGGATTCAGAACAAAATTCTGAAAATGATTCTGAAACTTCCTCCCTGGTTCAGCACCAGTGAACTTCATCAATTAGCCGAAGTTGACACTTTGGATGTTATGTCCAATAAGATAATTGATGCATTTCGACAAAAATCATTGCAGTCTTCAGCTGCATTGATCCGCTCTTTATATAGTTTATAAGTTAGTTTTAAGGTATCCCTTTTCCCTTTTGTATATGTAGGACCTCCTACATTTGAAATCACTGAATAGCGAAAGCTACAATATTTCATGAATAAATGAAAGTTGCTAGTATTTAAAATTGAGGTGAAAAGTCATCGTTTGTGATTGGACACTTAATAATATTTTAACTGAATGAATGTACATGGAAAAGAAATTTGAATAAATATAAATTAAAAAAAAAAAAAAAAAAAAAAAAAAGAGCCGCAACCAAACGGCTGTTTGACGGATCAGCTTCGGGTACGAAGAGAATTTTGAAAAATAAAGATCGTTGAACTCCTGTACCACCGACACAGTGTTTGCTGTCACCGATCGACGTCTTTCCGTTTCCGCATTCTCATCTTCAGCTGTAGATTCTGCATTCGGCCAGTGCTCTGGGCTCAAACGCAGCCAATCCGGTCCAAACCACCAGAACTCGTTGTCCACGATGTCCTGTGGAGAGATTCCTCTGGAAATAAGATCAGCAGGGTTTTGAAGTCCTGGGACGTGTTGCCAACGAAATCCTTCCGTGATGCTTTGAATTTTCGACACCCTGTTTGCAACAAACACGTTCCACGTGGTCGGGATAGATCCAAGCCAGCAGAGTACGCACGTGGAGTCCGTCCAGAAATATGCGTCCACTGGAATGTCGAGCGCTTCTCGTAGAACCTTGAAGAGCTGCGCAACCAAGACCGCTCCGCAGAGCTCCAGTCTCGGAATCGTCTGAACCTTGAGCGGGGCCACCCGCGACTTCGAGGCCAGCAGACGAACCATAACTTCTCCCTTTGCGTTCTCGCTACGAACGTAAACACAACCACCGTAGGCCTTGGTGGACGCGTCTGAGAAGCAATGCAGCTGAACCGACGTTGCGTTAGGGATGACGACACATCTCGCAAACCGAACCGAACTGAGAACCGGTAATTGCTCCTCGAATTTCCGCCAGTTCTCACCCATCATCGAAGGCAATGGCTGATCCCATTCCAGACGCTTGCCATCGATGCCCGGCGTCCACAACTGCTGCATGAACACCTTTGCTATTGTAACCGTTGCGCCAAACCAACCGTGGGGATCGAAAATCGACGCAATTTTGGAAAGAACGTTCCGCTTGGTGAGTGGTTCATCAGGGCCCGTCTCTGGGATGGTGAACTTGAGCATGAATTCGTCCGTAGATGGGAACCATGTCAACCCGAGCGTCTTCACCGAGGGATCTCGATCCAGGTTGATACCATCGGCGCAGGGAATCGCCAAGTTATCCTCCTCCACACCATACAGAACTTCAGCACGATTGCATGCCCATTTCCGCAAACGGAAACCACAACTGACAGTCATCTTGTCCAGCTGGTTTCGCAGGTCGATCGCCGAGTCCAAGTCGTTGGTACCGGTGATCACATCGTCCATGTAGATGTCTTCGCAGGCGACCTTGGCTGCGAGCGGAAACCGTTCCTTTTCGTCCATGGCCAGCTGTTTCAACGTCCGTGTTGCCAAAAACGGAGCTGGCTTCGTACCGTACGTAACGGTGTTGAGTTCGTACGTGGAGATCGCCTCGGTGGGTGTTGGACGCCATAGAACGCATTGCAACAAACGGTTCTCCGGACAGATTCCGATCTGCCGGAACATCTTTTCGACGTCCGCAACCAACATGATTTGCTTCACGCGACAACGGTAGATTATCGACCTCAAGTCCTGCTGGATTACTGGTCCACACAGCAGAACCTCATTGAGCGACACACCAGAAGAAGTCTTACAGCTCGCGTCGAACACCACGCGTACCTTGGTGGTTATGCTAGCCTCCCTGACCACTGGGTGATGGGGCAGGTAGCACCGTTTGGCGGAGCCCGTGTCCGTGACCTTCGTCATGTGCCCTAACTGCTCATACTCGTCCATAAAAGCGACATATTGTTCCCGGAGATGATCGTCCCTGGCTAGTCTCCGTTCCGTGCCGTGAAGACGTCTTACGGCGATATCCTTGGACTCGCCTAACCGTGACAGAGCGTCTTCAGCTTTCGGTAGAGCAACCGAATACCGTCCGTCTGTACCTCGTTGAACCGACTGTGCGTACAGAGCTTCGCAGCGTGCTTCCTCTGGCGAGTAGTTACCGGCTGCTGACTCGACCTCCTCACAGGACCAAAATCGAGCCACCAAAGCATCCAGCTTTTCCAATGCCGACACGTTGCAGTTAATCCGCGGAGACTCCCGTGAGTCTGCGCAACCGCCGCATACCACCCATCCGAAAACCGACTCGTTCAGGGCTGGCAGCTGTTCTCCCAGTGAGATTTTCTGACCGCTTGCGAAGAAGTCAAAGAAATGCTCGATCCCAAGTACCATGTCCACACCGTTGGACATCGAAAACGTCGGATCCGCCAGTACGACGCCATCTGGTATGGTCCAACCAGTGGTGTTTATGGCCGACGTTGGTAAATTGACCGTAACCTTTGGGAGAACTAGAAATCGCATTGCTCGAGAGAAATCTGAGATCCGTGAGCAAACCGTGGCTTGAATCTGCTGCTTTACTCTTGAGACTGCTTGTCCAATCCCGGACACCGAGATGTCCACCTTGTTCCTTTTGACCCGTAGTAGCTGGCTTAATCGTTCCGACATAAAGTTGCTCTCCGAACCCGAGTCGAGCAGAGCCCGCGCTGGAAGCCGATTCCCGTTGTCATCCTCAACAACGACGACAGCTGTTGCCAGCAAAACATGTGTTGCGAAACGTTGAGCAGCGCTTGCGACTACTGTCTCAGATGCGTCCTTGACCTGAGATGAGTTCGAACCTGCTGTACCTTGAGGTTCTTCCCTGGAAGCATTCTCCCGTCTGGTAGTTGATGCGACCTTCGCCTGATCCTTCCGAGGGCGGAAACAGAGAAGTGTGTGGTGTCGCGCTTTACAGTTCTGGCAAGAGTACTTCGACTGGCAACCCCTCGCCAGATGTCCAGGCTTGAGACAATTGCGACACAGCGAATGCGTGCGCAGCAGAGACTCCCTGTCCGAAACCGTCATCCTCTGGAACACCGAGCATCTGTGAAGAAGATGTGTTCCCGTGCACGCTGGGCAGCGTTCTCCTGACGCTTGAGCCGTGCTGTAGTTAGTCCTGACCAACGACGGTTTCGACTTCGGTTGTTGTTGTGGTTGCTGGGATGTACTCTTTGTGTTAGTTGACTTCGGCGGCAACGACTCGAGCACACGACTACGCCGCTGCAAAAACTCCAGCATGTCCTTAACCGTGTCCTGCTCCTTGGTAGACGAGTGTTCCTCCCAGCCTCGCCGTGATACTGGGTCAAGACGATCCGTCAGCATGTGCACCAGAAGCAAGTCCTTGTAGTCGCCTGGTTGTACAATCTGGTCTAAGGATTGGACAACCTTCTCAAATCCTTGGATGAGATCACGCAACTCCTCAGAAGATTCTTTGGACATGGATGGCAGTTCGAAGAGATGCTGAATCTGACGCTTCTTCATTTGCTTGCTGTTGTTGTAATAGTTTAGCAGATCTTCCCAAGCTAACTGGTAGTCCGCGTTGCTCATCTTGAACTTGTCTACCATCGTCGCAGGTTTGCCAAACAAACAACCCCTCAGGTACTGTAGCTTTTCCACACCGGACAGGTCGTTCCGCCAGTGGATGAGCGACGTAAACAAATCTCGGAAGCTAACCCAATCGTCGTCATCTCCGGTGAATGTCCGCAGTTGGATCTGAGGTAACTGCACATGGTTCAAGTTCTCGCAACCTAGCGTAACGTTAGACTGATCCGACGTGTGGTCTTCGCGCTCCCTGAGCCTCTCCAAAAGAAACGATTTGGCCTCCATGTAGCTTAAGTTGAAAGCCATCCGAGCAGATTCGTAAAAATCCTCCGCTTCAAAGAACTCGTCATGAGAAGTGATATCAATGAGGGTTTCGCAAAAAGTCTCATAGATGTCATTGATAATTTCCAACCGAACGCTGACATCGCTGGCCGTAGCGGTGTCCTTGAAGTCCTTGATGAACGTCTCAATGTCGCCAAGAGTTGATTGAGTGTCCTTCAACTGAGCTTTGAGCCGTTTCAGCGACGGTGTCTTCGCGCTGTCCGCTTTCACTTTCGGAGGCATCGTGTTGCGTTTGAGGTGAAATTAAAGAAGAGATGCGTGGGTGTAGTACTCCGTGGTTGGGTCTTGCTTCGCAAGACATATACCAGCTTTACCTGTGGAAACAGTAAGCCGCACCTCCCAACCAGTACCAACGCAGCAGACGTACACGTGGCAAATCGTCAACAACAGCAACTCGAAATCAACAACGATGTTCAGGCAAGCGAAGAGGATAGAACGAGCATGTAGTATCAAACAAGAACGCTTCGGCCGGACATATACGTGTAGCTTTACCTATAAAAACAAACACGTCGGCTGGCCGGCGAGCGATCGTCCCAAAATCCAAAATCGGTCGAACCAATGACGTCACATCCAAACAGCAGCAACTCAATCAGTGTGTGCGGGGGCGAGGTGAAGAGGTACAAAACGCAGAGGTGTAGTATCAAAAGAGAGAGGCCTCGGCAGGCCATATACTATTAGTTTACCTGGAGAAACTAACAGCGTCGCCGTAACCGTAGCGAAATTCCAAAAAACCAACCGCCCTCAGGCGTATAGGGATGCGTGGCAAAAGGATGAGTCGAGTCGAAGAGGGTGAAATACTTTTAATTTGTGTGTATTTTCCGTGAGGCTTCGGCAGAGACATACACTGCTCTTTGTCACTCACCCGGGCAGGGATGCCACATGATTTTTTGAAATGTCTGTGAAAAAGTCTGTGCATGTCTGTGCCTTTGTCTAAAATTCAAATATATCAATTTACGGTCATAGAAATCCATCAAAATTGTGTTTTTAAGCAT
The DNA here is from genome assembly GCF_016801865.2 of Culex pipiens pallens. NCBI lineage: Eukaryota > Metazoa > Arthropoda > Insecta > Diptera > Culicidae > Culex > Culex pipiens. The sequence goes on from NC_068939.1 coordinate 15,330,591, forward strand.
TTGAAGACTAACGAAATAAGTTTCGATTGATATTTTTACAAAATAACAATTTAATGAAGTTTTTGAAAAGTCTGTGCACCTCAAAAAATGTCTGACACGAGCTCAAATGTCTGTGAAACACAGACAAATCTGTGTATCTGGCATCCCTGCACCCGGGAGACCAGAAATCGCTGCAACCTCTTCCTCGATCCTTGTCGTCCACGTGTCCGAGATGGCCGCCGACCTCGTCAACGGTAGCACGATGACGTCGGGCGTGATGACCGCTTCCGTCCGTAGCGGTGCGTAGCCGAGCGCTCTCCAGGCGTACGACTTCCGATGAGTGCACGCAACACCGATCGATGTCCTATCGACAGCAGCGCGTCGTCGCGTTCCACGTGGCACACGTGTCCAGTGCCAACGTCCACACCAGCAGCGAATGTCCGATGTCGCCGACGAGTCGTTGGTGAGCCACCGATACGGTCCTGACCGGTGCTCTCGACAGCCTCCGCGCAGCTACTCCGAGAGTCGACACCCTGTCGTGGCCGACAACTGCTGCTTGCGGGTGAACCGGTGCTCCAGACCAGTTCGGATGGGTTGTGAAACCGTAGATCGTCGTCACGTCGTAGAACCGGAGAAAATGGTGGTGTTAGTGGGTTGCTAGACCTTGCCCCGGCCGGACATATACTTGTTCGTAATTAATTACCTGGGAAACCGTGTCCCTCGCTGGCAGTATACGCTCCAGGCCGACCCGAGATGATGGTGAAGCTCGACGATGACGATCCAGGTCCTCCAGAGTCGTGAAAACCGGCCAAATCCTGGCACGCGGTCCGCTTCCGACGCCGATCGATTTGGCGCGCAGCAGGAACAAAGCGCAAGTCCCACGGTGATTGTCTCGCGCAGTTAATTGTCCCGCAACTCCAATGGCGCGACGCGTATTGTGCTGCACGGTGTATTGTTCGGCAGGCGCGAACCGTAGCGTGGTGTGGTTTGTCCTCCCCGTGGTCCTCAATCCTGGAACCGGAATCCTTGGTCCAGGATCCGGTTCGAAGGACCAGAATGAAGGGGTGATGCGAGTAGGCCTTCGACAGCGGCGCAGTCACTCCCACATCGACTCACCAGGTTGAAGACCACTTGCGCGTAGTGTGGTTGGTGCTACCGGGCGAAGGTGCTGAGCCAGCAGAGGTTGCTTTGCTGCTGCGGGGTCGTTGTACTCAGCCTGTAGTTCAGCGACCTCCTCTCAGGCGACAAATCCAAAAGGCCAGCATGCGGTGGCCAGCAAGCTGAGATTGCCCAGAAGCGCTATCCTTCCGACGAACAGTTAAAACACGTAACACTTCACCAAACACACATTTATTACGCTTAAAATCTATATTTCACTTAAAACTAAACACATTAAAATCGTTCGCGCGCGGGTTCCTTGCAAACCGGTGTCCTTGCCGGTCCAGACACAACTGAACGATCAGAAGATCTGTAGGTCCTGGCAAACCTCCTCATCATGCGAAAACGGGTCGTGCGACGTCCTCTGCTACGATTCTCCAGAGAGGATCGTAGCAGAGAACCGCTCCCCCTAATCTCGATACAGCGGCACGATCCTCGCGATCCTCGGTGATGACCGTTGACCTCTCGCTTTCTCCCACAGCCGCCAGCTCGAGTCCAGCACGTTGGACGAGCTACGGCAATCATCTCCACGAGATGAGAGAGATCGGTCCAGGGTTGTAGTCGGAAGGGGTCCCGAGGTCATCACCGAACAAAACCAATAAGGCTAATTTCAAAATTCATTTTTCAGCTAATCATCAACCAGATGTCAGATACACAAAGTTCAAAAAAGGATTTTAAAGGAAATTTGCCCAGCTTTTTTGAAATGAATTAAAATTAAAATTAACATTATTTTAATTTACATTTAACGAAAATTTCAACTTAATATTTTTCCTTTTTTTTCGAATTTATCTTAAGCTTTATAATGATGAATCTAATAAAACAAAATTTAGCTCTAAGAACTATGATGATCAAAAATAAATTGATATCAAACACTTTGATGATCACATTTTCGATATCTTAAAAAAAGCAAATAAAAATCGTAGCTACAGATTTTTTAACATCCTTAAATTTGACCCATAATATATATATAGAAAAATCAAATTAAAAAAAAAACTCTTTGGGAAATGGAACTGCTCAAAAAAGAAAAGCAAAAAAAATGCGAAATCATTATCTCATGTAATTTTTTTTACAGCTTTTCAAAAATTTCAAAGATTTAATTAATTCAGGAGTGCTTTTCCTTCTTATTTTTTAAATGTGTTTTCCTTAATAAGAAAAAGTAAACCTTAAAAGTGCCGATTACTTTGATTATTTAAAAATTGGTGGAACAATAAAAAATAAATCTTAGAAAAAAATTACTTTCTGAATGAATTGAAAATATAAGTAAAAATAAATATTTGTTCCGCTACTTTAAATTGATTTCAAATCATTTCTTAACATTTCCTTTTCCATCAATAAAAAGTACAGGATTTTGAGATATTGAATAAAAAAGTTAACTTCAAATTCCTTGAGAAAATGTGGCTTTTCGCTACTTTTTGATATAAGTAAATATTTTTAGGTACTTAAATATTTTTTCAACTTTTGAAAGTTAAATTCTGAACATTTTTGATTTATAAAAAGTATAGATTATTCACGGCGTGTTTGCTGAGCAACCTTAAGGAGAAAAAATAGTCATCGCTACTGTCAAATGTGTCTTATAGGAAATTTTCTCAGCTTTCCAATGCTTCTAAGAGCGAAATGTTTCATCGGGAAATTTCTGAGATATCTATTTTTTAAGTTTTTTGTTCTAAATTCCTTTATTATGTATTGGAAACTTTTTAATATCAGTTCAGGAAACTTGTCAAATGATGTTTTTTATGTGTCATTTACTCATCAAAATGTGCAAAATAAGGTAAGAAACAACTTTGTAGAAGGTTGCAAATCGCTAAACATTTTAAAAATAAAGTTAAACCGAGTTTTTGAATATATGGGATTTATTCAGAAATAAAAATCATAAAACCGTATCAAAATATAATTTTTACAAGAATTATTAGATTATTAATAATTTTTGTGTACAAATATCACCCGTCTGCTCGGATTTAGCTTGAATTAAGCTGATAAAACCGCTTTTTTGCATTTTTGAGATTGATAAGGGTATTACTAGATTTTTATGAAAAAATATTATGTTTCCTTAACCAAACATTAACCAGTTGCATGGATACAAAACATGTTTTATACTCGAAATTGAACTAAAAATTACTGTGGCGAGCTTCAGGAGAAACACTTTTCATGAGTTTTAAACGATTTTACAATATAATTTAAATAATTTTATAATTTTTATTTTGTATGAAATGATCAAGGAATCAGCAATATTATAGAAGTCTTATCCTATCTTTTTAAAACGTTTTACAAATACTTTGATTTTTGTTTAAATAGTTTGGAATGGAAGCTTCTGTTTGATTTTTTCTGATAAATAATATTTTATTTTTGTGTAAACCAAAAAAAAAAAAAAATATGTGACGGTGTTTTCAACATTCAGAGTTAAACACACGAATTTTACTCCTGAATTTAAATGCATTTTCAACAGCAACACTTTTTTTTTTGTTATTTCATACAAATTTCATACTCATGAGAATATGACTTTTGAAGCTTGGAACAGTAATTTGTAGTACATTTTCGATTTTAAATCATCTTTTGGATCCATGTTCCCGGTTCATGTTTGCTTGCATAAATATCATATTTATTCATAAAAATCCAATAATAAACTTAAAAATCTCGAACCTTCAAAAAATCGATTGTATCAGCTCAATCAGAGCAGACACGTGATATTTTTACACAAAAATTATGTAATTATCTTTTAATTCTTGTAAAAAATATTTTTTAATACGGTATCATGATTTTCATTTCAGAATAAATCCCATATATTTAAAAACATGGTTAAACTTAATTCTAAAAATCTTTAGTGGTTTGCAATCTTCTACAAAGTTGTTTCTTGCCATATTTTGCACATTTTAATGAGTAAATAACACATAAAAAATATCATTTGACAAGTTTCCAGAATAGTTATTTTAAAGTTTACAATAAATAATGAAGGAATAGAACAAAAAACTTAAAAAATATATATCTCAGAAATTTCCCGATGAAACATTTCGCTCTTAGAAGCATTGGAAAGCTGAGAAAATTTCCTATAAGACACATTTGACAGTAGCGATGACTATTTTTTCCTGAAATGTTTGTTCTAGAAAACACGCCGTGTATTGCCTTGATTAGTCTTAAAATTGGAAGAATACTTGAAAAATTCCTAAATTTCTTTTAAAAATGTGATTTTCTCAATACTTTGTACTGATAAATAAATGTTTGTACTAAAATACTATTTCAGCTGTTGGAAAATGATTTTGAAACTTTTCTGTACATTTTCCATTGAAAAATACTTGGATTTCTGTGTAAATTTGTAATTTGCGCAGAATAAATATTTTAATGGATTAAAATATTATGTTAACTATTGGGAATCAATTTTTGAACATTTATCAACATTTTCCATCAGTAAAATTGTCAGGTCATCGCTTTGAATTTTGAGAAATTGAGAGAGTACTTAAAAAATACCTGTTTTTACTTTGAAAAAAAAAAAATAGATTTTTCGCGATAATTTACACTGAGTAAATATTTGTATATACTAAAATATGTTTACAACTACTAGAAAATAAGTTGTGAACATTTTTGAAAATTTTACATTAGTTAAAACTTTAGGGCATTGCTTGGAATTTTGAAATTTTTGCCTTCCATTTTTTCATTTTTTTCCGAAAATCATATATCACGTACGAGTCGACATTTTTCATGTTTCACCATCTTACGTGAAATTTTCTGACATAGGTTTTGTACCACACACCGTGAAAACGGCATTTTTTTTATTTTTTTGGACATCATACTAGTTTTCCTTGGAAGCCAACTAATGACTTTTCATTTACAAGAGAGCTAACATCCAACTCTGAGTATTGTTAAGAAAAACGTAGGTTATTGTTTTTTTAAAGTTCTTTTCCAAAAAATGCCTAATATTATCAAACTGGATGTGAATTTTGGTTCATATATCAAATGTTCATATTTAAAACATAACATTTTAATACATATTTCTAGAAAACAATGTCATAACGATCCGAGCCCTTTTGTTTTGGTTTGTGCTCTTTTCAAATGGAACTGCTGATAAATATCTTTAAAATATGTTAAAAATGTGGTATTACTAAAATATGATAAATAACAACATTTTAATTGTGTGTCACTCTGACGTATAAATTGGTTTTAGTAGTATCCTGAATAATTTACAAAATATGATGAAAATTTTATTCTATATTTTATTTATTTAAAGTATAATTCTAGAGTTATTATTAAACCCAAAGTTAAAAACCGAGGGCATAGTCCTCTCGAAAAGAAACATGAGGAAAGTACTATTTTGCGAGAGTATAGACCTCTCGCGTGTTCATTCGTTCATTGAAACAGTTCATCCTATTGAGTGGCTTACATGGACAAATGACCGCCACTTTGGCACCGAACCATGCTGGCCTATACGGTAAAGGCACGGTTCAATATGCTGAAGGTCTTGGGTTCCAGTCTCAGTACGGTACTTTTTTTTTTGATAGATGAACTTTTTTGGAAAATGAAACCATGAGTAAAGTACTCTCGGTATTTTTGGGATTTATCCTCTCTGTCCGCACGCACCATTTTACTACCGAACCGTGCTCTTTATCGTCTCGTATAGTCTCGTATTAGACCTTATAGCCCAATTCTGGGTGATTTTTGATTTTAAAGGGGTTTGAAAAAATGATGTTTGTTGGATCTTTTCAAAAACAAAAAAATATTATCATTTTAAATTTCGTTGATATTTTTAATCACTTGTAGTTTTCAGTTGAAAAAAATACCTTTCAACATCCCTGCATCAATCCCCAACCATCTCCAAAATAAGCTCGTCAGCAACTTCAGCAGCATCAGCAGCGCTGCTGCTTCTGATTGCATGCCTTCCAAGATCCATCGGGAGGGGGCAGGTAAACTCGAACTTTGTCTCGACGAGGGTCTGACACTGACTCTTGATACAGTCACCACCACCATGTGATCACCGCTCGGGCCCCACGATCACGAGGGGACATAACCAGCTCTTGAAAGGTATCTCTCTCGCTAGTTTAAGGGTAGGTTGGACTTGGACTTGTGTTTTTTCTTCTTTTTTTTCTGTTTTTTCCCAACACATGGCCACGATGATCGACGAGCGGATCGAGATTTGCCTCTGATTTTGGGCCTAACCGATCGGCTAATGGATTGGATTAGTGCACAACTCGTGTGACCTAGATTTGCGGCGAGCATGGTGGCGAGGCGAGTTGAGTTGAAGGCTTGTTCCGATGGATTAGCAGTGTTCTAGTTTGATTCTGATTTGATGAATTCATTTGGTAGATGGTACTAGTTCTGTTCAAATCAGATCCTAACATTGTATTTACTGTTGAGTGTCATAACTTTGCAAGATTGCATCACAACAACCTAACTGAATTACCCACGAAAAATTCAACCATCGCGATTATCTCGTCTCGAAAATCGATAAACCATTTTCTGAAAAAGCACATCATTAATCAGCACCCAACATCATCACCCTGCATCAGTCCAAAGTACACGCGCCATTATAGACTGGCAGACACTTTTTTTTTGATGGATTTGAGTGGCGAGTTGCAGCATCAGCAGCTTCGCTACACAAATCCGAGCCCATAAATGCAAAATAAGCAACTGAACTGGCTTTGGCCAGACGGAGCGCCCCCCGAAAAAGTAGGTTAATTACACCTGTGCAGAGCAGTTCAGCGCGGTTCAGCAGCAGCAGTGCCATCCGAGTGGTGACGAGTCCCTTGGACAAGTAAAGTCTTTAGGTTGAGTCGTCATTTTTGATACAAGTGCTGAAAAGTTTAACTTTTCAGTACTATTTCGGGGTGTTTATTTAGTACTTCTTATGACCCCTTTCGGGGTTTTCAAAAATTGCCGTAGCGGACGGTATTTCACGTCCCCATGGCGGGGTATTGGTATTAGTTTTCAACTAGCAATAATCGCACCTCGGATGTACCTCATTGGTTACGATATCGCCACTGCGCAAAGCTGACTTGACCGGGGCCCCGGCCAACGGGATCACCCCGGAACGACTCGATATGCTAGCGATGTTTACGTGTGAAGTATCTAGTTGAAGGATGCTGGAAACCGGATTTATGTCCTGCCTGCCTGCCTGGCTCTTAGAAGGGTCAATAAACTGCATCCTCGTTTAGAAGGGGCATTTTTGCAAACAGCAGCCGGCCGTTTGCTACCCCCTTTTGGCGAGGAAATTGCAAACTGAAAGGGGACATTTAAATTAACTGGTTTCAGAAATAGAAAAGGGAGCCACGACTAAATCCTTAGGGATTGCTGATTCTATCTGGACATGTTTTCAAGAAGGGTTGAGCTAATTTGCAAAACAGGTTTGCGATTTCCCCCCATGTTGCAGATTTTAAATCTCCGTCCTTTCAAGGTAGAAACGGAAGAAACATTTGTAAGGTTCATCATAGTCTAACAGGAAAGTGGAAAAGCTTTTCAATAATTGTGGTTGAAAAATAGTTAAATATGTCTTAATTGTAATACAATTCTAAATTTAATATTTTTAGCATAATTTCTATGCTTTTGTATATTTGTATATTTGGTTTGCAACTGAACGAATAAATACTGTTTTATGAAGTATGTATTCTGGCTATTCTACACTGCTTTACTATTACAAACCTCTTTCTAATATGTTCATGAAGTTTAATAGATACCAATTCGCGTATGAAATATGTTCCTTAATCTAATAAGGAATAAATCTTCCTATATGATTTATAAAAGTAAGAAATCCAAATTATCCAGTTAGTAAAAGATCAATTCCCTGATACTTCGGACAACGGTAATTTTAAATTTTTTTGCATTGGATGAAATTTTGTGCGTACCTTTTCTATAACCAAAGAAGACATTTTGCATCATTAGTTTGTCGATACAAGTCTCCATACAATTTTGGCAGCTGAACATACAAAAAATATTGAAAAATCTGTATCTCGAGAACTGATTTTCTGATCAATTTTATGTCGTGAAAAAATTGTAGATTTGCTTAGAACTTCTCAGAAAAAAATAATTATATCCTAGAAAAAATATTTTCGACCATATGAAATGTTAGAGATAATTTGATAATTTGAAAAATATTTTTATTCGAAAACTCATAAATTGACCAAAAATCGTTCGAAAAACGAGCATGTGAGATAAAAGGTTGAAAGCCATGAGGCTGTTGCAAATATTTTTCAAAGTTTTCAAAGTACAAAAGGTCGAAAGGACAAACAGTTGAATGTAAGAAAATGAAAAGATGCCTTAATTCAAATATATTTAAGAGAAATTATACGTTTTTCTATGACATTTTTGTTTGTAAAAAATTGAACAGATATTTTAAAAGCATATTCTTAAGAACTTAAAATACTTCAAAATAGCGTTTTCTCGTTTCAGTAAAAGCCATGCATACAAATACTTTTAAACATGAACAGTTCATTAAAAAAAATAGGAGATTTTTAAATTGAAAATTTTGTTTTTAATAGTTTGTTCATGTTCCAGTAATCTTTAATTTGTGAGTTTTTCCGTTCTTGAAAACATGATCAACTCTTAAACAACTTAAAAAGGTCAATTTAAACATATTTTAAAGAATGTATTATTTTAAATACAGTCCAGACTCGATTATTCGAAGTTACGATTTTCCGAAGTTCGATTATTCGAAAGATTTTATGAGATTTCAAATAATCAAATCATGAACAAAAATATTTTTTAATGTTTATTTTTTTATATTTTGAATTTTAACATCAAATTCATTTTAGTCAAATTTAAACAAAAAAATGGAAAACGCAATATAAATTAATAAAAAAAAATCAAATGTATTTTTGTCCAGCGATAAAATTATCGAGATTCGTTACTACTGTTTTTTCGAATTTATTCAAATTCTTATAACTCGCAAATTGATACTAAACGAAGCGGAATTTTGTATGTATTATCACTTTATTATTTTTTTTGTATAGAACTGAAATTTTCATCAAATACCGTACTTTTTGAAAATACTCGAATTTAATTTAATTTAATTAGCAATATGAGTATCAAACGAAGCGAAATTTTGTATGCATTTCCACTTAATTATAGTATTTATTGTGAAATACTAAAATTTTCACAAAACATCGTATTTTTTCGAAAATACTCAAATAATCATAATTTGCAATATGGGTATCAAACTATAATTTTTTTTGTGAGTAACTTCATTAGAGTATTTTCTTTGTAAAAAAGTCAAATTTTCACAAAATATTGTATTTTATCGAAAGTACTTAAATTTTCAATATTTGCATTGTGGGTATCAACAAACCTGTTTTTTCACTTCATTAGAGATTTTTTCGTAAAATATAAAAAAAATCATAGTTTACTGTATTTTTTCGAAAATACTCGAATTTACATAATTTGCAACACGGGTATCAATCAAAAGAAGAAGATTTTTTTTATGAATTTTCACTTTATTTGAAATTTGTTGGTAAAATACTCAATTTTTCCCAAATTACTTTGAATGTGAGATACGGTATTTAAGAAAAACGTTGTATTTCGTGCAAATTTGAGTATTTAATTTAAAAACTATAATTGATTGAAAATGATGCAAAATTTTGCTTCGTTTGATACCCACATTGCAAATTATAAAAAAATGAATGTTTTCGAGGATATACGATTTTTTTTGTGAAAAATTGAGTATTGAAAACATAGCTAATAATTTGATAAGTGTTTTCGGAAAGAATACGTGTGTTTTCAAATAAAAAAAAAACACTTAAATAAATTAAAAAAAAATAATTAAAATCAAAATTAAGCTTTGGGTATCAACCATATTGCTTATTATAAAAATCAATGAATTTTCAAATTATAATCTCAAAATGCAAGGTCGAGAGAATCGTTTCATCAACATTTATTGAGGGCTCAAAGCCAAAATCGAAAGAATAATGCTACCAACTCACACCATCATAACAAATATGTTCATTCGTTAATTGAAACAATAAATAAAGCGTAAAACATCAACATCGACAATTTTCAAAAATTCAAAAGATTTGTAAATCAACCCAAACATTCTAAAAATGATTCTAAACGCAGGGGAATGCATGTTAAATTGATTTCAGTTGATTGCTCTTAAGTTTCCAATAAAATTTTGAAGTTTGTTGAAAAAATAATGTTTTACCCCGATTTTTCGGGCTCATTTTAAAGGTCTCCCTTTAAATAAAATTTATACCAGCCTTATTGAAACAACAATAACGAAAACGATACATTATCGTTATCATCCCGACAATTATCGCTATCGATTTTTTTTTTTGATTAACCAACTTGATTTTTTCGATATTTCATCACCGCCATTTTGAATTTAAAAGTTCTAAATCTCTGTCGCGTAGTTAAGGGGTCATAAACTCGACAATAAAAAATAAAAAAACCAAAAATATAATTTTTTGATTCGATTATCCATAGTCACAATTTTTCAACCAAATTCGGTAAAAACTTTTCGGTATTCGGTAGTGAAGTTCATTTTTTTGTTCATCGATCGATCATTTTGTTCATTTTGAAAGATGGTTTACCGAGCAACACTTTACCGATTTTTGAAATACCGAATTCGGAAAAAATTACCTATTCAGTGTGGCCATTTTTTCAAACAAGCTCCTTCAAATTGATAATTTCTAGATCACTTTTCCAAAACAACAAATGCGCCATGGGTTTCCTATGTACATAGGACCTTTTGAAAAAGTAAGCGAGACTTGAAATAAATTTGTTTTGAAACACACTTCAAAGATTTAAACTTTTTTCTTTAGAATAATTTTTTAAATCTGAATTATTGATCGTCTTAAATTATCAACAACGAAAATCCTTTATTCCAACCTGAGACCCCCAACCGATCTTCCATCCGATCACACTGCTTCTAGAACCTTCCTCTCATTCTGTTTGTTGTAAAGCTTGCAATTATTTTCGCCAATTCGTTCTCTTCGTCGTTCATCGGTTGGAGAATAAACGGCTGCGTCCGTTTTACCTATTCCGCTTGCCGACGACCACCGTCCGATAATGATGAAGCCAGCAGAGTTTCCCCTCTCTTCCCACTCTCTCCTACCTACTCGATCAACAACCACTCTCATAGTCCAACAACACACACTCTATGCTGCTGCTGCGTTCGTTTGGTCGTTCATCGGTGGTGTGCGACCCACTTTCGGCTCTACTCTCAAACCCCAACTCGACTGTGTGATGGTGTAGTGGAGACGGCGACGGCGGATGGTGGTCTGGCGGCTGCTCGCTGTCCTACTGCACTTGGCCAATTTTCACTCTCTATAGAGATTGCGCAATCGCCGTGTTGCCGCCGCCACTTCTTCTGCTCCACCACTGCCGTCGTCTGCCCAGTTCAGCTCAGCTCTACTGCTATTTCGGGTTGCGTTTCTCACACACCGAACCGAGCAGAAGTGGTGTGTGCTGCTGTGTGTGTGGTAGAGTGGAGCTACCTCTGATGCTTTAGTAAACTTGGGCCAGATAGACCGAAAATAGACAAAGCGGCGATTTGGTAGGGTAGGCCGGTTGAGTGTTGAACTTGTTTGGAAACTTGAGTGTACCCTCATGTATTTTAGAGTATTTTTTTAGAAGGTCCTGCGAACGTAAGAATCCTCGTAGATTATAAGACATTTAAAAATAACTATAGATTTTTTGAATGGCTAAAAAAAATACATATTCTGCTAAATGTTTCGTTTTTTTTTGTTTTAGGACAATCCAGACCTAATTGTTTGTTTTGTACTTTTGAAACAAAAACAGAATAAAAATGGAGAGTTAAGGTTGAATTTTCATGTATATGAATTCAATCTTAAAATGCCCAGTGTTACCAATTTAATATGGGATAACCTATCGATCAAGCTAATAAAACTTAAATCTTTTTGAGCGTTTTTCAAAGAATTGTAATTTTTACACCTAAACTCCCAAGCTCGAGAAAATGGGGGAGTTTCCATATAAATCCCCCCTTTTTTCGAGCATGCGAAATTACGTGTTAGTAAAAAAAATAAATTTACATGTTTTTCATAATTGACGCTGAAGTGTTTTTTTTAATTCTACCTGAAAAATAAATTATAACAAAACCGAATCCTGAATTTATTTTTTTTATAAAAAATATTTTAATAGCAATCTTTAAAGAAATGTTCTTGTAACAGAATTAAAAATGCAATAACCCACAGATAAAAAAAAATCTTTTCGAATTGTCTTCAGCCTAAACTTTTATTTTACATTTTCAAACGAATCGATCTAATTCTTCTGATGTTTTCTAACATTTGGTCCTGTCAGTTATAAAAAATGTTTCTGGCGAAAAATAAATCAAACTCACATAATTGATTTAAAAATAGTTTTCTCTGAAAAAAGAAAATCTGTTTTTTTGTTTTTTCGCACTCAAAGAATGCCATCTTGAAAATCGCATTTTTTAAAGTTTGTCTTCAAAGAGCGAAATCACTCACTTTTTTTTCAATTTAGTGTAGAATTCACATTTTTCAAAGATTTCAAAATTCATCGAAATAATTGAAAAAGAGAGTTTCGAACCAATTATGATTGAAAAAATAAAACACTTCAAATTTTTTTACAAATATCTAATGTTTTAATGAATGCAAAACTCACTTAAAATTTTTGAATAAGTTTCATTTTTTAGAGAACAAAACTTTAAAGAAATATTAACAAACAATTGAATTAATCTTTAAATGAGAGGAAGGCACCACCATTTAAAGGTGGATTCAGCAACGTTTTAATTAAATAAGGCTTTTTATTCTTCTCATACATTTGAATTTTTGAATCAACGATAGATACCAAAAACACGAGGAATTTTGTTTTTTTTATGAAATTATTGATATTTTGCGAAATTTTGGTTTGAAAAAATGCTTCAACTCCCAGATAACTTGTTCCGATTATTTTATTTATTTACTTAAAAAAGTGATCAACAAACGCAATAACTAACAAATCATATACAAAAATTTTCGCTTCAATGTTTTTCCAAAACTATTGATATTTAAAATCTTATATTTTAAATATATAACATTATAATAAATAAATATTTAAAAGGGATTTTTTTTTATTTCAATGAACTGCTCTTGATTGAATGAATTATTTAACGGAAAACATTTTGTTTTTCGAATGTTTATTTCAGAAATAACATAAGTACTCACCTGTTTTTCTAAAAATTTATTCAGTTCATCTGCACCTTGTTTAAAATGATGCAAAAACTCAAAGAAATCATTAACAAAAAATAAAAACAATTTCAGACTATACTTTTATTTTTTTTTCGCGTTAAGACAATGATAAACTTCAAATATTATAATTTTGTTAAAATTTTTCAAGAAACAGCTCATAATTTGAGCAAAGCCAACAAACTTTTAAAAATTAAAAAAAATGATCTTGTTAATCTTCCAAAAATCAGCTCGGACACCAATAATAAAAAAAATATTTCTTTTTAAATAAATACAAAAATTTCTGCAATTTTCTCAATTCATTCCATATTTGATGAAAATTCAATTGAATTTCTTTGATGTCAATTAAATTAAAACATCAGTCAGAAATGAGTTAAAAAAAACAATAAAAACGTTTTTCAGACTAATTTAAGATTGTCATAAAATATTGTAACTTAATGGAAAAAATTTAAGCTTGATTACACCAAATATCAGATATTTAACACGTTTTGAATAATTTTATAAATTTCATTCAATGTAAGGCCTATTTATAAAAAAGTTCTACGGTAATAATCGAAAATCTGTATTTTGAGGAAGGATTTTCAGATTGATTTGGTGTCTTTGTCAACGTTGAAGGTTATAATCGGGACGTAAGAGGAAAAATGATTGCTCTTTAAAAAAATACCTTTTTTAACACAAAAAGTTGTCGTTGACAAAAAAATTTTCTGTTTCTCTTTTTTTATTTTTTTTTCGACAAAGATATTTTTTTGGTCAAGTATTGCGTTTTGAAAAAAGTAATTTTTGGAAAGTTTTTAACCTTTACGCTCAAATAAATTTCGAAGATTGTTTATGGTTTTAAAGTTTATATAGCAATCGATTTATTTTTAAAATGTTAATAAAATGCATTGCAAGTTGGAAAGTTATTTAAAAAAATAGGTCAAGTGTTTTCTCCCCAATTTATAAGAAAGAGTCCTACCTCTTCCATTGTTGGAAAAAGTTCAAACAGTTGAAAAAGCTTTCTATAATTTTTATTTCAAAACTCTTTTTCCGACCTTTGGCGAACTGATGCGATATTTGGAAACTATTACCTAGTTCTAAGTGTTGAACAAATAAACCCTTGCGAAAATATATTTTTGCAATTCCATCGTGAAACTCCTTGCTTTTCCTAGAACGACGAAACAGCCTACTTTTCTCTACCAAAAATAGCAGAATCGAATAGAAACACTTTTAAAAATTAATGCTGAAAAGTGTTACTTTTCAGCACTGAAATGGATGCTGAAAAGTTGATAAATTACTATTTTGCAATTCCGTTTTGCGTTTTTTCTTGTCATTTAATAGTGACAAAATGGCCAAAAACCAAGAATGACACTCATTCGAGTAATGAAAAGTTTAACATTTAAGTATTCTTTTGGTTTTTGAGTTGAAATAAACACATCGATGACAAACTTAACAGAAAAAAACAAATGATTCACTGGAAAAAATCTATTTATTTTTTACCGGATTTGCAAATCGTTGCAAAACTCGACTTTATTCAAAATTTCAAAGTAAATGAAATATTCCAAGAGTACTGAACAATGGGATTTTCAGCCTTGTCATTCAATGTCATTCATGATTTTAAAATTCTGTTTCTTTTTTATCCATAAAGATAAGACAAATTTTCAAAGGATTCCTTTCTAAGATTAAATATGGATCAAGATTTTCAATTATTTTTCTAGCAATTTCGTATGGACAGGAATTTTAATTAAACATAATTGAGAAAACTAAAAAAACTACTGAAACAACAAAATGGTCAGCCCTAGCTATTAAGCTCGCTATGGAAGTACCTCCAACTCACTTTGGGAGTGTTTCCTAAGGTCTCGGCGAAGCATCGTCACTCAGCTCGGTTGAGACCTCGCTTGCTCAACTTCCAGCTGTTCCACCACCACCGTCGTAGTCGTCGTGGTCGAGAGCAACTCTCCGTGGGACACTCATTACGATCGGTGGGGCACCAAACCAGACCAGACCCAAGTCGCGACCCAGGTCCGGATCCGTTTTTTCTTGGTTGGCACTTCTTTGTGGTTTTTTTTCTTCAGACCCCACCAAGACCAAGACGTGCGCTCACGATGACGTGAGCCACGTAATAGCGTGTGTAATAGGTTTTAGCTTAGTCGGTAGTACTAGCCGCGCACGGTGTGGTGGAAATCGAGAGTGAAATCCGCTTGGCTGGCTGTGGCTGGCTGGTGATGCGGTTTGGTTTTTTTTCCTTCTTTCAAAAGTAGCACAATTCCGTTTTGGAAGAGCCAAGGCAGTTGCGCAGTTTGTGCTGTGTGGAGTTGGTGGTTGGTTTGAGGTTTACTGACTAAAACGGATGCACATTTGTCAGATGGTTTGGAGTTGGCAGGCTAGGAAAATGCTAGGAAATTGAGACGAATAGCTATTGAGCCAAACACTTGATGGAAATTCAATTTGTGTCAATTTGTAGTTTGTCTAAACATGATTTTGAAAAATCATGAAAATAAATCCAAAAACAAATCCGTAAAAATAACACATAAAAGAAATTCTAATTTAACATACCTTTTCTAAACCCCCAAAAAACGCCCAAATTACATAACCACCCATCGCCCAACAACAACAACAAAAGCATTCAGATAAGCCCTTTTTCGGAGCTCTACGATGCGACGGATGCTTAACCAAAATGCTTTCGTTCCGACCTCAGACAAAATGCACCAAAAAAATTTACATCATGATGATGATGATGGGCTTTTACGATTGTGGAAGGGGGTGACATAAAATTATTTAAATCTCCCGCCGAAATGTTAATTTGGAGACAAAGGCAAAACATGCCCTATCGCAACATTACAACGAGGGGGGGCTTGTTTTTTTTGTTTGCCTTTCAGAAACACTGTTGGTAGCATTAATTTGGAATTACTAAGTGAATCTACGAAATTTAAAAAAAAAATAAATATGGGTAATTCTCTACCAACTCACACGAAATCGGGAAAAGTTGCCCGGACCCCTCTTCGATTTGCGTGAAACTTTGTCCTGAGGGGTAACTTTTGTCCCTGATCACGAATGCGAGGTCCGTTTATTGATTTCTCGTGACGGAGGAGCGGTACGACCCCTTCCATTTTTGAACATGCGAAAAAAGAGGTGTTTTTCAATAATTTGCAGCCTGAAATGGTGAATAGATAGAAATTTGGTGTCAAAGGGACTTTTATGTAAAATTAGACGCCCGATTTGATGGCGTACTCAGAATTCCGAAAAAACGTATTTTTCATCGAAAAAAAAACACTAAAAAAGTTTTAAAAATTCTCCCATTTTCCGTTACTCGACTGTAAAATTTTTTGGAACATGTCATTTTATGGGAAATTTAATGTACTTTTCGAATCTACATTGACCCAAAAGGGTCATTTTTTCATTTAGAACAAAATTTTTCATTTTAAAATTTCGTGTTTTTTCTAACTTTGCAGGGTTATTTTTTAGAGTGTAACAATGTTCTAAAAAGTTGTAGAGCAGACAATTACAAAAATTTTGATATATAGACATAAGGGGTTTGCTTGAAAACATCACGAGTTATTGCGATTTTACGAAAAAAAGTTTTGAAAAAGTTACTTTTTTCGTTTCTCTTTGTTTCGTCGTCCGTGTCTGTCGCGGGTGACCATGAACGGTCATGATCGATGACGACCAACTTTTTCAATCCTTTTTTCGTAAAATCGCGATAACTTGTGATGTTTATAAGCAAACCCCTTATGTCTATATATCAAAATTTTTGTAATTGTCTGCTCTACAACTTTGTAGAACATTGTAATACTCTAAAAAATAACCCTGCAAAGTTAGAAAAAACACGAAATTTTAAAATGAAAAATTTTGTTCTAAATGAAAAAATGACCCTTCTGGGTCAATGTAGATTCGAAAAGTACATTAAATTTCCCATAAAATGACATGTTCCAAAAAATTTTACAGTCGAGTAACGGAAAATGGGAGAATTTTTAAAACTTTTTTAGTGTTTTTTTTTCGATGAAAAATACGTTTTTTCGGAATTCTGAGTACGCCATCAAATCGGGCGTCTAATTTTACATAAAAGTCCCTTTGACACCAAATTTCTATCTATTCACCATTTCAGGCTGCAAATTATTGAAAAACACCTCTTTTTTCGCATGTTCAAAAATGGAAGGGGTCGTACCGCCCCTCCGTCACGAGATATCAAAAAACGGACCTCGGATTCGTGATCAGGGACAAAAGTTACCCCTAAGGTCAAAGTTTCACGCAAATCGAAGAGGGGTCGGGGCAACTGCTGTGTGAGTTGGCGGAGAATTACCCATATTTGATATGTTTTTCGCCTGAATTTAATAAAAATACTTAAGAATAACAGTTTTATGCCTGGAAAGTAACTTTTTTGCCCTTTTTCAGCAAACACACATACGCCAACCACTAATCAAACAATTTGCCCACTTTCTGAAATCTTGGCAAAACCAACCCTTGTTCCTTCCTCCCCCACCAAACCCAAACACCTACCACCCACCCACCACCCATTGAATCAAAGTGCGTTTCGCTAGCTCTACGCCATGAATCGCCGTATCGCCGCCGATCTAGGCCCTAACCTCGGGCTCAAATTCTAAGTAGGTCTAGTGTACGAGGGCAGCCGCTTAAGCCGGGCCTGCCGAGAAGCTTGCATACTTGCACTCGATTTGCAAACACAACACCACCCTTTTGATAGTGTGTGTACACTATTCTCGAAGGAAACTACCCCCGGACTCTGCTTAGTACTGTCTCAAATTGAGACACGCCAGAAGCGTAAATACTATGCCCATTTGCCTTCAATTGGTTGCTATTTATTTTGCTGCTCTGCTGTCACGACGACGACGAAGATGAAGACGGCGATGAGTGCATGTGCATTTTGCACGATCGCAGCTGCTCAGCACATCGTTTGGGCCTTAGAATGCCACCGCTACGCACTGCGAGTAGCGATGAGACACGGAAAAAAAAGTAGTTTTCACATATGTATTTTCAATTTTGTTTTATTTTTATTTCTTTTTGTCTTTTACTTACATCATCTGTTATTTTGCTGTTTGACGGTTTTAGTTAAAAATGATTATCGGTAATTTTTGATTTTTAAATGTGTTATTTATAAATATAAAATTATTCAGTTTTTTAAATCTTTTTATTTAAATTTTACCTGAAATACTTATTTTTATTTGTACAGTTTTGGCAGGTAAATATTCGAAAATCTGTAAATCTTGAAGAAAATTTCAATTTAGTGTCTTAGGCAAAGTTGCACTATGGTACATTGGGTGGCCAAGTTTAAAAAAAGTGACCTTCTCCAAATATTTTTTGGAATTTTGTTTTCTCAAAAGTAAACATTCTAACTAAGAAAAATTCAAATTTTCAAAGCTCTAAATTTGTTCATTACGGAGATACGCAAGCTGAAAGTAAAAAACTAGCGTTTTTCGTAAAAAAGGCTGATTGTTTAATTTTAACATTGCTCAGCCATTTTAAATATTTTATTAGGACAATTATACATCATTGAAAAGGTAATGCGATAAGCTCTGGAACTATTAATTAATAATGTTGTTTCCAAACCAAAAACTGAAGTTTTCATCGAATAACTGGAGCATTTTTTGACAAAACTTATTTTTTTGTGTTTGTCGAGTACTTAATCGAGTACTTTTTTTTGCTAACCGATGCTAAACATGAAACTAAGATCACTTGAAAGATTGGATCATAATCTAACATTGCTGAAATTTCCAGCCTGCGATTTTTTTCGTTTTCGGAGATATGCCATTTTGAACATTTACGTTTTATCAAAATATACTGCAATCTACATATGCGCCCGTTTATTTCATTTGTTTTGCTACCAACTTCGTGGGCATCGTCGCTTAAAAAATCAATACCTGGTTTCAAGAAGTTCAAAATGACTTTATTCGAATTTTCTGTTGCCTACATTTAAAATTGAGTACCTTAGTCTAAATAAGGTATTCGTACCGACGTTTCTCAAGCGAAACTGGTGAATGGAGAATCTCAGTTTGATACCGAAAAAAGTATTCAGCAAAATATTGACTTAGCATGATGAATTTCTGCGATCAATCCATGAAACTGATCCACATTTAAGTTCTATGTTGGTTAGTACAAAACGTCATAAAAAGTACCTTTAACATATCCTGAAGCCGTCAGAAACACTATAATCAAATGAATTTTCATAAACAAGAACATTAGGATTAGTAAGAATATGTTTTGTATTTTATCGTTTTTCTTCATAATTAATATTTTGAATAAAATTAATTTTTCTGTTATTTGATTCAACAATTAAAATTTCTGCATTTTATGCCCGTAAGGGTGGGGGGTTGTCAAGTTATATGGCATGGACTCACAAAAAGAAACACACAGCAGTAAATAATAAATATTTGACTTAAAATGAATTTATTACGCTTAACAAAATTTTGTTGGAGGGGAGGAGGGGAGGGGGGGGGGGTTTAAAGAAAGAGGGGGGGGGGTTGTGTCCTTAAAGTGGGGATGTATTAGCTTATCCATAATTTAATAATACAAACTTGCAATACAATATATACGCAATTCTGTTGTACTTGCAAATGTATGAAAAGACTATTGAATATAAACAATAAACTATTGGAAAACATGAAAAGTCATAAAAATCGACGTATATCATTTCAATACCATACAATTACACAAATTTGTATGAAAAAACATTTAAAAAGCAAAAAAATAATTTGGCCGCCTGTTTGTATGGAGATGGCCCATAGTGAGTTGTAGATACTGATGAGGACTGTTTTGTAAAAACTCAATTTCCCAAAATTGTTTTTTTTTATTTTTGTTGCCACCAAATTATGAATTCTTGCAAAATCATGATTTTTGGAGAAAAAAAATCGAAATTTCATTCAAATTTTTTTTGGACCTAATTTTTTTACATAAATTTTAATTAGCAATTGAAAAAGACTGTACAGATTATATGATCAAGTGTTTCCGTTTTCTATATAAAGCCACATAGGTTTGATTTCAGTGAAATATTGGCAGGTTTTCGATTTATCAAAATAGTGACCATGAGTGACCATTTCTGATTTTTTTTAAGAGTTCGACAAATTTGCTTTCAATTTGTCTAAGATTCATTACAGATTTGACCTCTGGTTGCTGAGATAAAGTTTTACATCACAAAATTAAACAGATAACGGTTTTTTTTGAAAAAGAATAGCTTGACGTTATAACTACTGGTCGGATTTTCTCTGTGATTTTTTTACCCCAAAAATAAATTACAAAATGTTGAAAACCTAAAGATACTGATGTTGATGTTTGAAAATTTTCTAGGTTCTAGATTATTTTCTAGGAAAAGTGATTTTTTAAATAATTTTTCGTTGGGTTTATATCTGATTTGAAAAAAAAATGTGAAATCAATTAGTTTAACCCTTTCAAAATGTAAGCCGTGATTTGAAAATTAAAAAAAATCAAAGGGTTAAGAAAATGTTACAAGTATCACTTTTTAATATTTAACATCGGATTAATAGTTTTCTAGATATCATTGATTAATAATAGAAAGGCAAATGATTAGCACTCAGAATAATTCAGCAACAAAAGTCGGATCAACAAAGTCCATGGTCGAAAAAAAAACTATTCTAGCAAATACCGTCAACTGTGGTGAATCAGGACTACAGTCTAATTGGAACAGAAGTTTTAAAAAAAGCATTTTAAATCTTCATTTCATCAAAAATTCACAAAAATAATTTCTAATTCCAATTTAGTTTGCATGCTAAAATGATTATTGCAAGCTTTTTCGGGTGTGATTTTCGATACTTCCCAAACATCACTATTTTTTTTCTTCAAACAATGTCAACTTGGCTAAAAATGATTCTAAACGCAAGGGAATGCATTTTAAATGGATTTCAGCTGATTGCACTTAAATTTCCATTGAAATTTTGAAATTTATTGAAAAAATATTTTTTTGCCCCCTAATTTTTCGGACCAATTTTGAAAGGGGGAAGCGACAAAAACTTTAAATTAAATTTGTACCAGCCTTATTTTGTTTAATTATTTAAAAAATATCTCAAATTTCCGATTAGAATTTTATTCTTTAATTATCATACTTATACTACAAACTTAATTAATTAAGCCATTTTTATTACAAAAAATAAACAAAAATTTAATTATGTTCTTTAATTTTCCGTGCCTCCTGCATCGCATTCGCTCGTGCGTTCTCGTTTAAATTTAAACTCCTTGCAAGAGCAGGCAAAGGTGTCCATGTTTGTATGGGTGTGTTTACACAAAACTGCACGACTTGCAAGCTCTTGGCCCTGACGGCAAACCCCTTTGCAGCCAACAGTTTAGATTAATTTAATATAATAAACGATACTTTTTTCACGCGCAAAACACACACACACACATCATTTGAAGATACTTGACCTAAAAATCACTGCCATTTACCCCCTCTCCACTTCGACCCCCTTCGCAACACCTTCCCATGCACAATTTTACGTTGAATTTAATGCACTAACGTTTGTTTACGTGTGCGCGCTGCTGGTTCAATTGCATGCTCTCGTCGGTGATGCACTGAAATCTGCAGCAAAACACACACACACACACACACACACAATTTAACACACACGTGATTTGCACAGTGCATGCCGCATCCATTTGGTGATGTTGCAATTGCACAATACACCAAGTGAGAGTGTGTGTGTGTGGGCACTAGTGTACTTAACCCTTAAAAATTGCTTTATTGTTGTTCTAGTTTTTTAAAATATTTTTTTTCACAAATTTTTGTATTTTTCTTTTACAAATTTACAATCAAGGGTTAAAAAACCCTTCCTCCCCTTTCCTCACCACTGCACTTTTCCTTTCAAAGCAGTTTGTGTTGTTTTTTTGCCTTCTTTTCTTTTCTCTAATCGTGCTGCTGCACTTTGAGGTTGCAGTTTGCAGTTGCAGCAGCAGGAGGAGGAGGAGGAGGCAAAGTGCTGACATTGACCGGTTTTCCAAACTGACTTTGAGCTAGAAACTATTTTGCTATTTGTGCTGTGCGAGGGGGGTGGTTGGTGGTTGGTGAGGAGGGAGGGAGAGAGAAAAAAAGTTGCAACTCGGTCAATGTTGACCGTCAAATTGTCGAGGGGGAGGGTTCGCGGGGGGTGGTGAGTAATGGTGGTGAATTAAGTGGAAATTGCACGATGAAGTAATCTGTCTGCATTGAGTGTGGAAAATGGTTGGCGAAACACGAGAAGAGAAAGAGGCGAAAGAAGAAAAGGCAAATAAGTGCAGGCAAATTTTCACGGACGTTGCGATTGCGTTAGAAGTTGCATAAAGCGGACCTTTTAAGCGAATTTGACAATGAGCGTGGGATTTTTGTAAACATTTCATCATATTGTTTTAATTTTTCAAAGTTTGTGGGAAAAGGAAAGGTTGCAGCCATTGTTAGAATTTTTAATCGAACGTTTTCTTTTTATTTTTATTTTTATTTAAATAACAGTAATAAAATAAATAATGAACTCGATTTTTTAAAAAAAGACTGAAACCAACAACATTGTTAAAGAAGTGTACAGTCATTCAAAATTACTTCTGTTGTTTCTGAAATATTTCTGAGTTTTTTTTTTCAGTCTTTCAAACCAAAGCAGTCGAAATTCAAACATTTTGATTCATAGAACTTCAAGTTTTTTTTTTTTAAATGGATTCATATTTCTGGAAAATTACTGCGAGGTTTTCTTTTCTTTTAAACTCTTTTGATTATAGTTTATAGTTTGATAACGGTCAGTCTTTTTGAAAGCTCTATTAGAAACTTTCAAAACATAAAAAAAAATTTGGATGCAATAAAAAAGTAATGCAATAAGGATTAAATCATTTAAAAAAACGATAACCATAGATATCTTGAAAACTAATAATGTTATATACACATTTAACAATACTTTTTATTTTATAGGATAAATATGATCATTTAAATATTCTGACTTACTCTATTTAACTTTTTTTTTACTTTAAGTGTCATGTTTTTTCAATGAAAATGAGTTCTAATCGAAAAACGTACTGCATAAAACATTTCATTATATTTTTTCAAGTGAAATGAAACATTAAAATAAACCTTACTAATGATTAATTTAACTTAATTGCTTCAATTTTTTACTTTAAAAAATTGTAAGAAACACAGTGACTGTTCAATGAAAATTTAATTTTGTAGTTACTCTTAATTGATTCCAGTATTTTTTTTTTAAAGAAAGGCGATTTGTTAAAACAATTGTTAAATAAACAACATGTTAAGCATTCCTTCAGGTGGAATTGAAATGATTTTTAATAAAAATCCAATATTAATGGTTGCACCTTAAGGTAATCACATGGGTAGGGGACCATCCATAAACCACGTGGACACTTTGGGGGGGGGGGAGGGGTGTTGTCGATTGTCCACGATCCATACAAATTTTTTTTTGTATGGACAATTGTCCACGGGGAGGGGGGGGGGAGTAACAGATTCCCAAAAAAGTGTCCACGTGGTTTATGGATGGTCCCTAGAAAGGGTATTAATAAGGCTACCAACTGAACGGAATTTTTCCTTACCGTACGGATTTTCGACTCTCTCCGCGGAATTTGTGTACGGAATTTTTCACATAATACGGATTTGTACGGAATTTTGACAACTTTTTAAAATTGATTTGCTTTCCTGATCTGGCCAAAGCTTTTTCTAATTAAACAATTTTATTTATCTGTCAATTTGCTTCAAAGAGATAATTTGGACAGTTTTCCGGGTTTTCATCAGTTCACAGTTGATCATCAATTATTGTTCTTTTCAAATTCCTTACAAAACATTTTTATCCGATAAAAGATCCAATGGTTTTGTTAAAGCTTATGAATAGGTACCTGTAAACATTATAATTACAAATCTAGAGTTAGAGTAAGTGGTCCTATAAGCTTTCGTGTTTCACAGGTTTATAGGACCTTTAAAAAAACTGTCGAAATGTTTTCATGAGAACGATATTATTTTTAAAAGCAAACTAGACATTTCGAGAAACTTTTAAACGTTTAATAAAAAAAAATGGAGGAACATGAAGATTTGATTCAGCAAATCGCAGTTTATTTTGTGAATTTTTTTAAGTCATAAGTAAAGTGAAATTTGTAAAATGTAAAAAACAAGACAGTTTTATATTTTTAATTTCAAATTTATAAAAATTATTCCTTGCAAGTATTTGTTACACCATGGTGTCATATCGGCAAAGTGTACGGAATTTTGCTCAGCAAGAGTTGGTAGCCTTAGGTATTAAATAGTTCTTCAGGAGCATGAATTCAACCACTCTGCAACAAAAAAAAAGTTCACATCTTTTAGCATATATTCTCGTATGACTCTTTTTTTGCAACGGCCACCCCTCAAACCCACCATCATCGACATTCGACAAAAGCTGGAGCCGGTCGGTCCTCCGGTGGTTTACCAAAAGTCAGCCCAAGAACCATAACAATACCGTCGGACCAGCAGCAGCAGCAGCTTCACCGCCACGAGTGTGGCTATAAAATTTATACCGCTGACCTACTTTTGCACGATTTTGGGGGCCTACCACCCCCCTTTGGCTGTCACACTGACAGTCGCCATCGTCGTTTGTTGCTGGTGCACCCACTCGACCAGGCGGGCTTCAACCAACCAGCAAAAAAAAAGAGTTTTTACATGAATATTCAGTAAAACCGAAAAATCGACTCATTATTTTTGCTGCGTTCTTTTTTTTTTTGGCAGTCTGGTCGCGCACCGAAGAGAAGTGGTTTATTATGGGTTTTCGGGTGTTTTATTATGTTGGAGCTCACCACACAAAAGCCCACGAGGCCTTGGAAGCCCCGGCGGCGGCGTGGCATTTTCGACATACTCGGTTCAAACCGATTCTTTGATTTGTGGGTGGGGGAAGTTAATTGTCGGAGTGAGTGCGTGCAGTATGGTTAAGCGATGCAAATTTGTTGAATGTGTTCTGTTTTTTTGTTTGTTGGAACATTGAAAAAATTTAATGTAAAAAAAATATTTAAAAAAAGAAGATTTTTAATAAAATTATTTCCATCCTACAAAAACGTAACTAAAACTAAAACATGTCGCTTTTTAAGAATAATAATAAGAACTTATAACAGAACATTCTGAATCCAAGTACCTAATTTGCAACAAATATATATTATAGCCGGGACCGTGGTGTAGGGGTAAGCGTGGTTGCCTCTCACCCAGTCGGCCTGGGTTCGAACCCAGACGGTCCCGGTGGCATTTTTCGAGACGAGATTTGCCTGATCACGCCTTCCGTCGGACGGGAAGTAAATGTTGGCCCCGGACTAACCTAATGGTTAGGTCGTTAGCTCAGTCCAGGTGTAGGAGTCGTCTCCCTGGGTCCTGTCTCGGTGGAGTCGCTGGTAGGTAGTTGGACTAACAATCCAAAGGTCGTCAGTTCGAATCCCGGGGTGGATGGAAGCTAAGGTGTAAAAAGAGGTTTGCAATTGCCTCAACAATCAAGCCTTCGGACACCTAGTTTCGAGTAGGAATCTCGCAATCGAGAACGCCAAGGCAATGCTGTAGAGCGAATAATTTGATTTGATTTGATATATTAAAAAAAAACAGATTCAACCCCAAATGTCAAATGTAGCCAAGCAACCACATATAGGAGAAGGGCATGAAATTTCATTGAGCACCTATTCGAAGTTTCAACAAAAAAATTGTCACCTAAAATTAAATAATAAACAGCTCTGAAATAAAAGTTTATAACCATATTTATGGCAACATAATTGGTTTTTTTTGAAAAAGTGGTTGACCATTTTTGACCAGTTTTTCAAAGTTTTAACCCCCTAAAACTATATCGTTCTTTTGAAAGTATTTTTTCGGAAAGTTCGGCAAATTGTGCATTTTTTCATTGAAAACTCATAAAATCAATTGTTAACTATTTAGAATACATTGTATAACGCTTGTATACATGCATTTTTAAACAAATGCAAACTTTTTAATCTTTTTCAGATTTTGAATGTTGGAACTCAAATCGGTAAAAGACGATACGATTACGATAAGAGCTGAGGAGCAAACATATTAAATAAAATTTGTACCAGCCTAAACATTCTAAAAATTATAACAACTTATGGTAAGGTTATTGAAAAGCTACAGTTTCGCAATATGTTCAGTTGAAAGTATATTTTATTTCAGTGCATTTGAAACGAGCAAAATCACGATCACGAAAAAAATTACAAATTTCAAGCATTACATATTTTCAAAATTTTCACTCAAAGAGTATCGAATAAAAAAAATTAAGTTTTTGTTGGACTAATTTGTTTGAAATTTTCTTTTATTTTGCCGAAAAAACATTTTGTTAAATCGAATTATTTTCAAACACACAAAAATTAAACTGATTCGTATGATTGAATTCATGTTAATAAAAGCTCATATGAAAAGAAAAAAATGTGTAAAAACAAAAATTTACATTAAAAAATACAAAGTATGACATGTTCATTTGATAAATCATTGCTGATTTTGAATAAATTTAAACACCAAGCACAAAATTTCAAATGTCCAAAATTAACGAGCTAAAAGTTACTCTTAATTCTAAAATTTCAAAAAGAGGTATAAAGACAAGAGCAGAAAATTTAACAAAAAAAAAAATGTTTTTTGACATTGAAAATCGAGCCAATAGTAACCGAGTTAGTGTGAGTTGGAAAATGAGATTTTATTCGGTAGCACTGAAATAAAAACATATTTTTAGCAAAAATTTAAATTTGAGAAACTCCGCAACCAGTAGGATCAAAAAATTTAAAAAAATGTGGCAAATTTTTCAACTTTTTCGAAAATATTTTTTGCAGATGTACTTTCCTTCGCTTCGCTTCGCTTCGCTTCGCTAGGAGACGGTGATTTTAGCGGATTGCAGACTGGATTTTCGCCATGTGATGTGATGATTGTCTAAGCCCAAGTTGCCTTAGGAATCGATAATTGGGTATAGAACCAATTCCACCTGAACCAGATTCTCACCACCATGGCAGCCGTCCATTGCCGGCCGCTCCCATCTCCACCGCGCACCAGGGACAAGGAAAGGGAATTGGAAGACGGGAAGTGTTGATGCTCCACTTTTTTAAGAGTATTAAGGGAAAATCTCCACGGTATCCTCAAGTATGTTTCGCTTGGAGTTGGACGGTTTGTGGGAAGGTGAATGGTCTGAGGAGCCACCCTAGGCGAGTGGTAACGACCGTTGCATTGTTGTTCGAATTCTTCGTAAGTTTTCATTTCTAATGGGAAAGCTTTCAATTCTTCTCATCTCTTATTGGATGAATTCTATCAGTCGCCCAGGCTATTTATAGCGAGGTAATGTAGGTTCATTTCAAATGTACCTGCATGCATGCAATGCAATGCATTCTTGTGTGTTCTGATATTCAACTTGCATTCAACTTTATTCTCGTCCGTTTCTTGGATTCAACTATATCAGTCTAAGTCCTACTAAAGCTACTAATGCTCCACGGTAAAGTGGAAAGCATTTTGCTTGCCAATCTTAAGGACAGGGGATCGAACCCCGCCGTGAGCTGAAGTTTTATTTTCATTAATTCCAAATTCAATGAGTCCAGAACTTTCTCGTTGGGAGCAGATGGGTATCGAACCCAGAACCATTCGCTAATAAAGCGAACATCGTAACCATTCAGCCACGACCGCTCCTTATTTTTTGCAGATGTACTTTCCCTTTAAAAAAAAAACTGAAATTACAAATTAAATTTTACATCTTAATTTTTTTTTTCAAATTTGTTCGCAAAAAGTTTTTTAAAAATGCGCTAATCTTTTCGCCGATAATGAACAATAACTCATTTTTAGAATCTCTCTAAAATCGATTAGTTCAACATGATATGGTTAAATTTTCAATGCTTTCACTAAGAATATATTGTTTGAAAATGTAGTAAGTTTCAGAGTATAAATATGTACTCAAAATCATTCACAAAATACCATATTTTTTCGAAAAAACTCAAATTTTCTTAATTTGCAATATGGGTATCAAAAGAAGCGAAATTTTGTATGTTTCTTTCACTTTATTTAAGTTTTTTTTTTGTAAAATACTAAAGTATTCACAAATTACCGTATTTTTCGAAAATACTCAAATTTTCAAAATACGCAATATGGGAATCAAACGAAGCGAAATTTTGAATTCTTTTTTCACTATATTAGAGTTTTTTTTTGAAAATACTAAAATTTTCACAAAATATTGTTTTTTTTTTGAAAATACACAAATTTTCAAATTTTGCAATATGGCCACAATCGAATTGAAATTTTGTATGATTTTCAATTTATTAGAGTTTTTTTTTGGAAAATCCTAAAATTTTCACAAATAACCGTATTTTTTCGAAAATACTCCAATTTTCAAAATATGCAATTTGTATGCTTATTTCCCTTTATTAGAGTTTTTTTTGAAAATACAAAAATTTTCACAAAGCACCGTATTTTTTTCAAAAATGCTGAAATTTCCATAATTTGCATATCAAACGAATTGAAGTTTCGTATGCCATTTCAACTTATTTGAGTTTTTTTGAAATTACAAAAATTTCAACAAATTACCGATTTTTTTTCGAAAACATTAATATTTGCAAAATATGCAATATGGGTATCAAACGAAGCGAAATTTTGCATGCTTCATACAAACTTTCAAATTGTGTATGACTATACAAAATTTTGCGTCGTTTGATACTCATATTGCAAATTCAAGAAATTTGTGTATTTTCGAAAAAATACGGTATTTTGTGAAAATTTTAGTTTTTACCAAAAAAAACTAATAATGTGAAAAAGCAAACAAAATTTCGCTTCGTTTGATACTCATATTGCAAATTATGAAAATTTGAGTACTTTCGAAAAAATACGGTATTTTGTGAACAATTTTGAGTACATATTTTAATTTGAAACTTACAAGTTTTTCAAAAAATATATTTTTAGTGATAGCATTGAAAATTCCACATGGTATTGTTGAATTAAACGATTTTACAAAGATTTAAAAAATGAGTTATCGTCCGTTAGCGGCGATAAGATAATCGCCGATAGAATTATAGAAATAATCTAAAAAATTGCACTGCTAACAAATTTGATCACACTGAAAAAGTTTTGTAAATAGCAAGAATATGATTTCATGAAAATTAGTCACACTTATGCAATAGAACTTCCCTTTCCTCAACATTTGTTTATTTCTCAAAAAGTTGCCAAACACAGCCTTCGCAAACATCGCCACAGCCGGAAAACAAAACTTTCAAAAACAAGGAAAATAAAAGAAATGCTTTCACCACCGCTCATTTACTATCCAGCTGGACAAAGTTTGCCCTGCTCATCACTTTCCGGCTAGAATTTGCTCACGCTTGTTTATTTTGAAGCAGTTTGACTCGCTTCTGGGTTTGTGTTCACCACCAACAGTGACTCGCCGACGAAGGTTTGTAAATAATTTTTGAAAAGTTTTAATTTGCACTGCCGTTGTTTTCGGTCCAAGCGAAGAAAAATAAAATAAAAGCGGAAAGCAACTCGAACTTACTCGTTTCGCAACTTTTCTCCTTGTTTTCGGAAAGGGGCAAACAAAATTAAAAAGAAAGCACATTACTCATGGGGAGCCCCGGATGTTTGCTGAGTTTTGCTCAAAACAGCAACTTTTAGAACACTTCTGGTTAAGGTTTTTCCTAGCTGAGACAGCGAAAGCGAGCTTCCCAGGAAGAAAGTGTGGCGAAAGTTGTCGACTTAATGACGAGTCAGAATGTTGTGGAAGTCAGAGCTTTGCACAACGTCTTTTCCTGATATGTGTTTGCTGATTGTTTGCTGAATTTGCGCAAAATTGTTTAAGTTGGTTACGTTGGTTGCTACCGGGTACAAAATTACTACACAAGTTGAAAAATAATAAAACCTAATGTATCAATAAAAATAAAGAATCTGAAATAAACTAAACTTCAATCAACTCTGCCAACAACACCCCAAACCACTCAATCTTCGAGATCTACGTCCACGTGTGAAGGTCAACCGTCAACCGTTTCGCAAAAGTTCTTTAGCCCGCAAAAAACCTCTTCCAAACTTGCATTAAAACCGTTGCTGGCTCAAGTGCCTCATTTTACTGCTTACTTTTGCGCCGTCCACGGTCAAGCGGCAAGATTTTAGTGTAGAGTTGCGGCCCCCCTTTTTTTTGGCAAATTGGGCAACATTTCTATTTCTAAAGCCGAGACACGCTCCGCAAAAGGGGTCTCAGCAAACTCTATGGGGTTGACTGGGCAGCGGGGATTGCCAAATCTCGTTGGCCATGTGGCCATCGTCGGTGGTTGAAGCAAAAAAAAAAAAGAACTAAATGCTGGCTATGCTTTGTCCACAGTAATGATGGAGTAGACAACAACGGATTGAAAGAGCATTTTTTAGTTGGTAAATTGAGCGCTTTACCTGCGGATTTTGAGAATTGTTCAAAAATTCATTTTAAAATGTTCTTAAAATCAAATTTAGCAAAATAAAATCATTAAATCCAACTCAACTTGGATCAACATCTTCAAATGATTCTGTTTTGGAAGTGCTGCATGTTGCAATCGTTCCTCTTGTTTGGCCGTCCAAGGTCCAAGGGCTGCTCAAAAAGGTTAAGTGATCGTGGATTCTGGGGAAATTGCTGCTGGATATGAAAACATCACTTTCTTGAGAATAGCGGGGACCAGTGTGGTTTCTGCTAGCGATATAACGGTAGCTCAAAAAAGGTATTAGAAAAGTGTCATGTTTCAAAACAACAACAAAAAAAACCGTTGAGTTTGGGTGGTCTGTAGAGTTGGTAAATGGTGAAAAATAAAGCATTTTAATAGACTGATTGGAAAAGAGAACAACTAAGCTTTAAGCTATTTTATTCAAATAATTCAACACTCAAGTATTTGTATAGGTAAATAATATTCGTAAACTTGATGTTTTCCAAGAGGTCGAATGAACAAAAATTTTCATATCATCAAGGAGTTTATGAACGCATTGTTTAGAACAGATAAAACTTATTAAACAAATTAAAATTTGAACAAATAACTTTTTTATACCAAGTTGCGAAGTATGTTCAGGAAATATTGTTTTAAGTGTCGGAAAAAATGCACAACCCGTGTTGAAAATCTTTACTTTGAAACTCGTTCTATACCCGGGCAGACGGTAATATCAAAATTCATGCCATTTCAATAACAAATACTGTTAAAATAACAGAAAGTGTTATGGAATCTTCTTGAAAAATCTATTTTTGCATAAGGGTTTAATAACAGTTTATGTTATCACAACAAAATTTGTTATTGGTCTGATATTGGTTGAAAGCCAAAACAACTTTGAAATAACATTTTTTGTTATAGAAAAATACCTCCAACTGTTATTAGGATGATCGGATTAGTTGTAAAAATAACAAAAAAAATGATAACAAAGATTTATTCGAGGAATACCTAAAAGTGTTATGAGTCCGTTATTACAATAACAAACCAATAACAAAAAAAAAAACATAACGATGAATAACAAATCTTGTTATAAATTACATAAATTGTTATTGGCCCAGTATTTTCAAATATCAAAAAATGTTATTCCCAAGTTATTTCCGTCTGCTCGGGTTGAGCATTTTTTTCCGAAAAATAAAGGAATAATTTCATATCAAATTTAATTTAAAGCTTACCTTCCCGCATTTTCATGATTGTCCCGCCTAAAATAAACTCATTTAATTGTGGCTTGGTTGAGCGTTTTAATCTTATTTAACTTTTTTAATCCTATCAGGCATGAATTTCGAAAAAGAAATATTTTTGAAGATAATGATGGGATTGTTGATTTAAATGACCATACGATAATTATAGAATAGTTTTGAAAAAAAAAATGAATTTTTGGTCAATATGACCTTTAAGGCCTGGAAAGGTTCAACAAAATTCTCAAAAGTTGTTTACATAACATTTTTTTTTAGTTCTGAAACATTTTCTAAAATTACCTTTTTTTTTGTATTGGTTGTCAAACGACACAACAATGTGCTAGACGTGCACTGCATTAGAGTTTTATTGTAAAATATACAAATTTAAAAAAAATAACGTTTTTTCGAGAAAGATTAAAATTTGTATAATTTTTATACAGGTTTGATACCTGTATGACGAGAAATTAATTAAAGATTTTAAATGAATTAAATTTCAAAAATAAAAACAGAAAAAGCTGTACCAGTATTTTTTGAAAAATAATATTTTTTTTAAAATTTGCTCGTAAGTCATCAGACGACATTTTGTTATAGATTTTAATAGACTAGCGTTTCTATTAAAATACTAAAATTTAAACAATATACAGTTTTAAAATGTATGAAATATTGAACATGGTTGACGACTCAAACATTTTAATATATCGTCAGCTGTGTGCTATCTTGTGACATAGACCATTTTGGTCGAAAATGAGTTAATGATGACGTTTTGCTATACTTAACAACACTACAAGATGCTTTAACCCGATTTTGGAAACTCGCTTCCGTTTCCCGGATATCGCAATACACACTTGTGACATAGACCAATTTATCATCAAAATGATCGTGTACACTTGTGAAACGTCATACATGTTGTTGGAAAATGTGGAATTTTTTTCTTGTTTTTCACAAATTTATGTTGATACACATTTTCTGAAGGCAATTAAGTCGATTAAAGCATTGATTTGAGCTTATTTTAGTTTGTATGGGAATTCTGTGCACACTTGTGACACGTAGTACAATTTTACACTCGAAACACACTTGTGACACGTGCTTTTCAGATTTTTGTTTACATAATTTACTGTATCTTTTAACTGGTGTAACCAAATTAATTTAAACTTGGAGCGTTTGTTAAGCGATAGTATACGAACTGATTGCTACAAAAATGTTGGCTCTATCATTCATAATTTTGAAATTATTTACCAACAAACTTTAAAAATCGATTTTCTCGAAAAGTACCAAATGGTCGTTGTCACAAGATAGCACACAACTGACGATATATGAATTCATATTTTTAAGTGTAAAATACTTAAATCTTTAAAAAAAATAAAGACTAAATTTGATATAGTTTGCAGTACATGCGTCAAACAATAAATTTTTTGTAAAAATTTCCATTGTATTTGAATTCATATCGAGGAATAACTTCACATTCACATTTAACTTTTTCATTGTAAATGTTGTGAATATTCTACAAAATCTAGTGTCATTTGAACCCATACCGCATATTTTGTGAACATTTCAGTATTTTACATTACAAACATTAATAAAGTGAATATTTTCAAAATTTAGAGTCATTTGAAGTCCACGTTGAATATTTTGTTAATTTGAACATCAGAAAAAATATTTTGTAAAATTCGAGTATTTTTATTAGAAACTAAGGCATTAAAGATAAATAAAAAATTGTCGTTTGATAATTAAATATATTTTTACTCTAAAGAAGTGCAAAACTTTATACAATTTTGCGTTTGATATCCTTAATTCAAATTAAGGAAATTAGAGTCTTTTCATCAAACTACGGTTTCTTAATTTTTTTTTAAGTTTTCTTGAACGTGTAAAAAGTTCATGGCTTTGGGAACGTCTAGGAATGGTGACTGATTCAGGGCCAGAAAAAGGTGTAATTTTCATCAGTTCAATTTACATTTTTACGCAATTTTAGGTAAAAATACTCAAAAAAGATGTAATATTGAACGAACAAAATTTTCACCCTTCAAATTTAACTTTTTTCTGAGTTCAGAAACTGTTTATTGTGCATTTTTTATATTTTGCATTTTGACCAGATTTATTCCTGGTTCCTGATGTCATGACTTTGCTCACGATTACGCAAATTTATTTTTTTCGTGCAATAGATATTTAGTGACCAGCAGAAAAAAAAAGTGGTTTCAAAGTGTTTTTAATTTCATATATCAAGATGAAAGTTATAGAATTACGTTTAAAAATTTAAGGGATATTCATGGAAGTATAATGCAATAAAAAAAAACTATTTCTGCATTTTACATTCTTTGCCGAGCAGTTCTTCAGAGATCATAAGGTGAGAATTTTAAAATCGTATTTTAAAGCCCTGCTATGGGTCGGAAAGGTATAAGTTTAACTTTTGACTTGGACATCACTTCTATCTTATTTAATTAATATTAATTCTTCTTTAATCTTGTACATTTGGGTTCTCAGAAAATGGAACTTTTTCTCAAAACCTCGCTCCACAAGCTGAATATTGTTTCTTGAGCTATTTTAGGATTCGGGGCCAAATATGAGCAGAATCAGTCAACATTCACCAATTGATACTCAAAGGTGAAGTTTGTGTGTGTGTGTGCGTGTGTGCAACCAACCAAACGGGACCACGCGGCCACTTCTTACAAATTGAGTTGTTTCCATGTATTTTTATATCTTCATTCTATACATGCAAATAACTCGCATAGGCATTTGGAAGGTGTTAGCTCTGTCGAGCTTCGGTGACCCATTTCTACGCTGGCTAGCCGAGCGCGAGGTTCCTCAGCTTTTTTCGACAAGCCCCGCCCTGAAGAACGTTTGCACCAATCGGGTTCAAACGTTATTTAGAACTTCCGAACCCTTGTCAAATGGACAAGGACCCAGCGCGTATATAGTTGATAGTAACAGTATTCCTAATTCCAGTCATAGCTCACCAAGCCGTGATGGCGTAGTGGTTAGCATTTTTGCTTACCAATCCAAAGGACGGGGGATCGAACCCCGACTCGAGCGACTTTGATTTTTCGTTCTTATTCAGTATTTCAACTATTTCTAAGTCTTAAACTTTCTCGTTGGGAGCAGATGGGCATCGAACCCAGGACCATTCGCTTACAAAGCGAACACCGTAACCAGTCAGCCACGGCCGCTCCTACTCAAAGGTGAAGTTTGTATGGGAAAAATAAAAAAAAATGTATGGAAACCCCAATTTTCTTACGGTTTGGTCTGCAGGGTGTGCTACTTCCATCCAAATATTTCCAAAAGTGAGATTCTCATTGAAAATTTAATGCTCTACAACTTTGAAGAACATACCAAAGCTATAAACTTGATCCTAAAAAGTTATAAAAAATTAATGAAAATAATTTCGGTAAAATGTACCAGACTCAAAAAGCATCAACCTTCAACTGCCCCTTTTTTCCAAAATTTTTATTTTTTCGTTATTGCCTTCTCTTCTAAAGAAAGGTACAGGATATGCTTATTTATTATTTTTTTTCTTATATGCATGTTGATTAGTTAAAATTATAAATTGGTAATGTAAAACGTTTAAATATTTTTCTAGACAATTTTTGAAATTTTTGCTTACTTTTCACATTTCCTGCCATGATGATTTAAAAAAAAGGAAAATTCAAATGAAGCAAAAAAAAATCCAAAAAATTTCTTAAAAGTACGAGTATGCTTATCGAATGATTTTTTGAGATTCAAAATTGGTTAAAAATGATTTTTAATCAATTTTTAGATCGAAGTCCGTCTAAAGGTGGGTCGGATCTAAGAGGTTGAACGTTCTAACATTCTGAACTCTAAACCATTTTGGTTCCATATTGGGCAACTCCCAATCTCAGCTGTTCCACACCTCCCACAGAGGTGTGAAAGACAAAAAACCCCGCTCAAGTCGTGAAAGAAAATCACCCACCTTTCGCAAAAAAAACCCACGATCCGTGTCAAGGCCACATCCGTCGAACTTTTAGGAACCGAAAATTGCAACCGGTTGACACGATCTCGTGCGGTGTTCTGCCTAATTGCCCTACCGCTAATGGCCGGCTCGACAGACAAAAGGTCCTTCCATTTCACCGCGAGTGCGTCGTCTCCTCGCAACAACTCTCAGAGATTAGCATGCTACGTGGTCCAGCGGCCGAGTCACGATTCATGCCTCCGCGGCGGCGGTTATCGGCGGTGATC
Organism: Culex pipiens pallens; assembly: GCF_016801865.2. Classification (NCBI taxonomy): domain Eukaryota; kingdom Metazoa; phylum Arthropoda; class Insecta; order Diptera; family Culicidae; genus Culex; species Culex pipiens. Next base: position 15,366,568 of record NC_068939.1, read on the forward strand.
GCGACCTGCATTCAAGCGTCCCGAACTAGGCCAAGGACATCCTAGGCAAGGCACTGCTAGGCACCCGGTGTGTTTGTTGCACTAGAATTGAGTTGTATACCGCACTGGCGGGCGAGATGGAATTTGAAGGATTTGTGGACCTTGTTGGGAGAACTGTGGGTAGTTTGTGTAACGTGGAAAGTCCGTTCCGTCTGTATCGATGAGTTCTCAAAGGAGTTGCTGTGAGTGGTGAGGTGATTAGTTGGCTGGAGGAATTCCAGCTAATGGCAATGGCATTGGCGCGCACTCTTAATGACTGGGAGTTGTTTTTAGTACAAGGATTTGTGCGATAACTAGTAAATTCATTAACTTATTAGTAGAAGATTTCTAGGATCAATACAGATGAACCCTTTCATGTCTGTGGTCAACTTGACAGGTAAATGTCGAAAGTACCTCAATTGAGCTATTGAAAGCCATTTTAACAAAAAAAAAACATCTTTTCAGACATCTAATGAATGCACGCACAAATTGCAATTGGTCAACATCTTCACTCTTTTCTAAATTTTTTTTTCATCAGAAGCATTAGAGGAGACTTGTTTCGTCCACTCACTTCAAATTTGGCCACATTATGTTGCATACCGTGTATTGCTACACACGCCAATTTTCGGCTCTAAGATCAACGACGCGGCCTCTTCAACGAATCTGCCCGCGAGGCAATCGTTGAACACTGATTTCGGCAACTTAACGGTAACTTGTTTGAACCGGCCGAACTTTTGGGATTGTTTGGTGAATTTTGCACAGTGGAAAAAAAATATTTGTACACATAAAAAAATTGTAAAAAAAATTTAAATTACAAATAAAATGTATTAAATTTCTTTAAAATTCTTAGTGAAATCATTCTCACCACAAATCAAAACAAATACAGCTTTTAAAAAGAACAAAAACCTGTCTCACAAACAATGTAAAAAAAACAACTACCAACGGCAATAAAAGCAACCCTGCATACTAGTGTTAGTGTGGTAGTAGACAGCAGCGGCTGCCGCCGCCGTGTTGCATAATTTAGAAATACTTAATGTTTTAATTGAGCTTGACCTCAATTTTGCGTTTTTTTTCTGCGCGCGAGCTCACGCCGCTGGCTCACCGTGAAACGCCGCACACACACGCAGACTCACTTCTCGCGGTTTTTTATGCGATTTGCTCGTTTTGTCAGTGCATTTAAGGACCCAAGGTAGGCCGGGAAGTTGTGTTGTTCTTCTTCCGTGCTACATTTTTGAACATGTTGCGCAACATTTTGATTGACGTAATGATGTTACGAATACATAAACAGCACATAGAGCTATCTAAGCCCGATCTCACACACACTAGCTCACCATTTGTTTTGCTGGCCGGTACAAAATTTAACCTCACTTTTTTTCGTGTACGTACACGCAATACATGCGCACGTAGATAACTCTATTCACATTTCCCATGCTTTTAGCTAAAATTGTTTCCTACAATGAATGAAAACAATTTTCATTATACAAAAATGCTTATTACATTTGTTACTAATTATCAATACAATCAGTAAGATAATGAGATCAAAATTTGAATACTTTTTTTCAAATAATTTCACCAGACATTTTCAAAAACAGCCCGTAATTTATTACTCGACATTTAGGTTATTTGGTTTGAGTTCAGCTTATTGGTAACTAACTATAAATTCTCAATATTCTACCAATGCCATATTGGCCATCATTTCAGATTACCAATAATCAGATAAACCAAATTGAATCGATTCTGCGAAGTGAAATTCTGACAATGATTTCGAGTTCGGTGGTGTAGTGGTAAGCGTGGTTGCTTCTCACCCAGATAGCCTGGGTTTGATCCTAGTCGGCTCAGTTGCATTTTTCGAGACGAGATTTGTCTGATCACGCCTTCCGTCGGATGGGGAGTAAATGTAGGTCGCGGCCTAGGAATCTTGCAAAAAAAAGAATTCTAAGACCATGCTGTAGAGCGAACAATTTATTTATTTATTTGATATTTTTGAAATAATTTTGGAAGTCTGCATCATGGCCAGCCAGAAAAGGCACTTGTATAGGGGTAATTTTTCGTCAACTCACACGAAATCGGAAAAGTTGAATCGACCCCTCTTCGATTTGCGTGAAACTTTGATCTAAGGGATAATTTTTGTTCCTGATCACGAATAAGAGCTACATTTTTCGATATCTCGTGGCGGAGGGACCCCTTAGGACAGCGATTCTCAACGGGGGTACCGGGCCTACTTGATTTACATGGCAGGGGGTACCGGCCTAGAAGAAGGTTGAGAATCGCTGCCTTAGGACAAAGTTTGTGAGTTGGCGGAGAATTATCCATAAGGAAATTTTGGATAAAGTAATTTCTTGATGATTTAAACATGGAAAAAATCTAATGAAAATAAGTGTGATGAGAATGTTTCACATAAAGAGGGTAAAAAAGCAAAATAAATGCGTTACGTAATAAAATAACGCTCCCTAATGAACTGATAAACTAATGAACTAATTCAGTTTCTTTTTAGTTGATTTTTTAATTTCTAGTCTAGGATATCTTCTAATCTCCATACGGAGAAAAAAGAGTTCCCAAAATCGTGAACAAGCGTTCATGAAAATGGGAACCACGAACAAAGTGTTCAAATTTCACGGTACGTTTTTCAAAATCGTACCATGGGATTTGAACACTTTGTTCGAGGTTCCCATTTTCATGAACGCTTTTTCACGATTTTGGGAACTCTTTTTACTCCGTGGATCAGTAGTAAATGTTCGCATATCGATAAATATTTGAAATAAAAAAAAAAACTAACGTTGATTATTATGCAAGATCGCAATTCGGTAAATGGTTGCAATAAAACAAGCAAATACAAATTACGACGGTTTGACAACATTTATTGTCACTTAAATTGACACTTTTTAGTTTGACACTCTTTTTAACTGAAAAAAGTATGTGTTAACGCACATAAGAGCGTCTGGTGCTTGGTTCGTGGCATAATCGGATCTGAACAGAACTGAAACTCGCGGGTTAGTTAGTGCACAGTAATTTGTAAATGAAAACTTTATTGCTCTTGGTTTCTGTCGGTTTATTGAACTGTACTGGACGGTAATTAGTCAGGAAAACTGTAACTTTCTACATCTTGAGCTGTATTTCAGAACAGGACGGTTTTGTTCTGTCTGATCTGTTCTGTACTGTGTCTCGCGGAGCAATGGCCACTTCTAGAGAAGATTCTTGTGACCAAAGCTGGTAGTTCTAGCTGGAAATTCTATAACAATGCCAAAAACTCATTTGGAGATGCTTAGAATTATTCTGTAGTACTAGATCTAACTGAACTGATACAAATCTACAATCTGAACCTTTTGCATGCGCAAACAGTATGGTTTGATAATAATGGTGAGTTCCGTGTAAAAAGTGACAGTTCGTTACTTTTTAGTTTTGTTTGACTTAGTCCAACCAACGGGGTACAAACTAAAAAGTGTCAAACAAAATAGTGACCAACCACCGGAGGTATACTATCATGCTCGCTTGATACAACACAAATACTATCATACGCTGCGCAGCACAGCAGCGACAGCACGCTTGTTGATGCCACAAAGAGATTCATAGGGTAATTGTTATATAAGTGATCTATGTAGAGTTGATTTATTTTATTTCAACAAGAAGATATCTCGAGTTTTTTTTGAAAAGGTCCTATAAACAAAATTTTCACTTTTTGCTTTTTGGGTGTTTTTGAATACCCCTGACTCAAGGCGGTTCTAAAAACACCCAAGAAGCAAAAATTGGAAATTTTGTTTATAGGACCTTTTCAAAAAAAACTCTAGATATATTTACAAAATATTTGTTATTGTTGGGAAAGTAATTGTAAAATATTAGGCTAAAATTTGTATAGCAAAAAATCTCGAAATATATTTTTCAATATCTTGTATTATATGATTTCACATCAAGCATAATGTAAAATTATTTTTGTTTATTCCAGCAAATTTTAAAGCCCATTAAATGAAAAACAAACTCTTAGAAAATGAATGTTTGTTATATGAGAAACATAAGTAACATTACCCTATCGCTCTCGGCGTGGATCCTTGCTATATTGTTTGTGCTGCTGCGTGCATCAAAACACACACAACAATGTGTTTTGTTGCACAAACCAACACGAACTTTGAACATACGCGCATGCTACAAAATGCTGGGTGATTTGAAAACATTGACTAATATTATTGTTTTAATACATCTAATCGTTATGCTAGGTTTCCAATCATGTAAAATAATCGCCGTTCAGAGGGTAATGATCGAAAATGCTTGTTTCTTGAGGCTCACAGTGTTGTATGAGGTCCCCTATTATACCAAAAGTTTATGCTCCTCGATAAATTTGAAAGAAAATAATATTGTTTTGTTCATGTGGAGGTAAAATATATTTTCCTGTTTGGCAAAGATCCAAATTAGGGATGGCAAAATAATAATAAGAATTTGGATTTCAAGCCGCGATTTAAAAAATGTAAATCAATGAGATTTGTAAAATGCTCTGTAACTCTGTAATATCTAGGGATTAAAACTTTACTTTAAAAAATCTAAGAAACATGCAACATGCATTTTGCACTTTGTAATTTCACTTATATTCAAAATATGTTGAAATAAGCTAAAACCAAAAAATCAACACAGAAAAATGAATTTTGATTATTTCCATTTTGTTTTTGTTATTTTTTTTATATTCACAGATTTCAGCTATAACAAATGTATTGTTGGCTGAAACTTTTTTGGTGGATTCGGTATGCCCAAAGAAGCCATTTTGCATCATTAGTTTGCCCATATTATTTTCCATACAAATTTGGCAGCTGTTCATACAAAAATGATAGCTGAAAGTTCAAAAATCTGTATCTTTTGACGGAATTGTTTTAATCGATTTGGTGTCTTCGCAAAGTTTTAGGTATGGATAAGGACTACACTGAAAAAAAATTATGCACGGTAATTTTTTTTGCTGATTTTTAGTTTCACTTTTTGTCACTAAAATTTGGGTTGCAAAAAACACTATTTTAATTTTTTTTATTTTCTGATATGTTTTAGAGTACATCAAATGCCAACTTTTCAGAAAATTTCCAGAATGGGCAAAAAATCTTAGACCGAGTTACGAATTTTTGATTATTTGAACTTTTTTGATACGACCCTTAGTTGTTGAGATGTTGCCATACAAAATTTAAAAACAGGAAAATTGATGTTTTCTAAGTCTCACTCTGTTTGAGTGACCCACCATTTTCTAATGTCGACATCTCAGCAACTAATACTCCGATTTTCAATGTTAAAATGTGAAACATTCGTGAAATTTTCCGACCTTTTCGAAAACTAAATTTTCATTTTTTTTTTCAAATCAAGACTAACATTTCAAAAGGGCGTAATATTGTATGTTTGGCCCTTTTAAAATAATAGTCTTGATTTGAAAAAAAAATTAAAACAATATTTTCGAAAAGATCGGAAAATTTCACGAATGTTTCACATTTTAACATTGAAAATTGGAGCATTAGTTGCTGAGTTATAGACATTAGAAAATTGTGGGTTGTTTGGGTGAGACTTAGAAAACATCAATTTTCTTGTTTTTAAATGTTTGTATGGCAATATCTCAGCAACTAGAGATCGTTTCAACAAAGTTCAAAAAAGCAAAATACTGAGAATTTTCTCAGCTTTTCGATTTTTTTTCAAAAGTGGGCAAACATGTGCACTAATTTAAAAAAAAATGATCTTCAAAAAAGTTACATAAAAATTACTATAACTTGAAAACGGTGCACTTTATCAAAATTTCACTGGAGTACTTTTTGATTGCAAATTTGATTTTACATCAAAAAAGGGAGTTAAAAATTTTTGCGACCAATATTTCGATTTTTTTTTTAAATCAGTATTGATTCAAAAATCCATAACTCGGTCAAAGATTTTTTGCACAACCTGGAAATTTCTGAAAAGTTGGCATTTGATGTCCCCTAAAACGTATTAGAAAATGAAAAAATAAAAAATAGTGTTTTTTTGCAAATCAAGTGAGTGACAAAAAGTGAAATTAAAAATCACCATAATTTTTTTTACCGTGTATAATATTTTTTCAGTATAGTCCATATCCATACCTAAAACTTTTCCGAAGACACCAAATCGATCAAAAAATTCCCTCAAGAGATACAGATTTTTGAACTTTCAGCTATCATTTTTGTATGGACAGCTTTTTGTATGGAAAATAATATGGACAAACTAATGATGCAAAATGGCTTTTTTGGGCATACCGAAGGCACCAAAAAAGTTTCAGCCGGATTAAAAAATACAAAAAAAATCGAATGACCGTAATCTCAGAGAATTGCTCAATAATTGTTCCTTTTCGAGCAGAAAAGTTAATTTATTAGTTAAGTAGTTGGTTTCATTTAAAAAAAAAATTGTACAGGGGATTTTCAAAAAGGTGTTCAGATCATTTTCCCTCTTTTTTATCAAATTTGAATAACTTGAAAACTTTAAAAGCGATGTTTCAAATATTTTTGGCTTAGACTCTTTAAATTTTGAACCAAATAAATATATTTATATATTACTCTCTTGGTTTCGTGAGCAGCAAAGAATAATATTGTTAATAACTGTTAAAATCATTTAGTTAAAATAATCAAACAAACTTCCAGTTGTTACTTGTATTGTTTTGTCCATACGCTTCAAAATCAGAAAAGTGTAAAACACTCACCAAATTTGTTTTTTTAAATCTCATTTCCCTCAAAGAGAGCTTAACATGCCAAATTTAATCCTATAAATATATACCTTCTCTCGAGAAGTTATCAATTGATCTCAGTTGAAAGGTTTCCAAATCACTCAATTTAAAATGATGTCTGGAAGATAGTCAAATACTCAACAATAGTTAAATGGAGTCAAAATGCAACCGACAGGATTCAAACCACACAGCACACAAAAAGAGGACTGCGCCTTAGCCCACACGGCTATCAGACTGTCGAAGAGTGGGGAGGAAGAACGTCAATATGAGCTTGGCATCTTGGTCAAGTAGGTAATATTGTATAAACTTTTAAATATTAATCGTTTATTTTTTTAAACCCCAAGCTTATAACACGCAGCTGAATAGCTACTATTGCTCTGTTTTTTGAAAAAATGCAAAACTTCATGGATTTTTTCAAATTGAAAACCAATTTATTTCAAAAAACACATAATTGTCCCATATGCATTTTCATCAATTTTGCGTTATTGATGCAGCTTGTTTAAAAATAAAAAAAAAACTAAAATATGCAGTGTTCTACAAAACCGGGAGAAATCCAGTTTTTTCGCGAAAACTTAACACGTAGCCTTTTGTGTGGGACAAAGTTGCCTTGCATTTTTCTCAGCTTGCTGTTTTTGAATAAGGGACATTTATGCGAAGGCTGCTCGTTTGCAAAAACTCACATGATTTTTTTAGATATACTTTTGCTATATTTCACGAGTTTCTCACCGTTCAAAAATGCATGAACGCAAAAATATGTATAAAGTAGTTCTCTACGATTCCTAAGTTTTTTTATTTAGATGAAACTTTATCCATGCATCATTTGATTTTCCATACAAGTCTCCATACAGTTTTGGGAGCTGGTCATACAAAATGGGTATGTAAATGTATATCTTGAGAAGGAGTTTTTATCGATTTGTTGTCTTCGGGAAAGTTGTAGGTTATGATTATCACTAAAAGTAAAATTTCCAAAATACGTATTTTTTAATTTTCGATTTTTTTATGTTTTCGGGGACTTTAAAAGAGATCTTCTGAGCCATAGTGCGTGATGGTGCAAAAACAGGTTATGGAAAAAAAATAATTACAATTAATTAATTATTGAATTATCAAATTTGCAACCGAAAAGTACTTTTCAATTCTCAATGAATGTCTCATTGATGACTACTTTACCCTAAAGTACTTTTGGATTGCCAATTTGATTTTGCTTTAAAAATGATTTTTAATAATTATTTTGTCCAGGTTTTCGATATTTAAAAAAAAATATATCTTCAAAACCAGATTTTTGCACCATCACGCACTATGGCTTAGAAATTGTCTTTTTTAGTCCCCTAAAACTTTTAAAAAATATTAAAAAAAATACGTATTTTGGGAATTTTACTTTTCGTGAAAAAAAATTGAATAAACAAAAAATCGATTTTTCTGAAAAGTCCTAATCATAACCTACAACTTTGCCGAAGACACCAAATCGATCAGAAAATCCCTTCTCAAGATACAGAATTTCATACATTTAAATACCCTTTTGTATGACCAGCCCCCAAAATTGTATGGAGATTGGCATGAAAAACGAATGATGCAAAATTGCTTCTTTTGACATAGGGTTTCATCCAAATAAAAAAATACAAAGAAAAGTCGGGAACCGCTCATAAACTAAATTTTTAAACAAATAAGGACTTGCTTTTGTTAAAAATAAATGGAAAGGAAAAGCGAAAAAAATCCAAATTGTTTTTAACTGCTTATGTTTGAAAATATTCTAACGCTGACAGAAATACATTTTAAAATTATTTTTGATAAATTTAATCGATGATGCAATTTTCCCAATTAGTCTTCTGTATTTTTTATCATTCGATGAAATCGTTAGGCTCCAAATTATTATTTCGGACGAATAAACTTCATCAAAACGTCCATAGCGCGAAACAACATTTAGTAAAAAAATCCCGCTGAAAAATTATGAATGCATTATAAAATATATAATTTTTCAATCAATAAATCTACTTCTTGTCTGAAAGTAGGTTTCTCGAAACATTCTGTTTTTCTTAATTTTATTGTTTTTTTTTTTTTATTTTGAAAAATACATCAAAACAACTTTTACTCAAAAGATTTTGGATGTCGATTTTGTACAGAGGTATAATGTTTGGGGGGGAGGGGGGGGGATGCTCGAAATTATCATCAATCCAGCTAATAATAATATGAAATCAAATAGATCTGAAGCAATTTTTTCAGAGTTTGTTACGCTTTCCTTTAAAAATGTTTTAAAAAAATTATGGGCCAGCGAATTATTATTATTTTATTCTTTTATATTTTAAAATCGTGGCTTGAAATATTACTTTATATTCTACTTCCCCTCTCCCCAGTCACGAAATATTTTAGTAAATCTGGTTCTACCAGAATCATGCTAGAATCGTGGAACATTTATGCTTGAATGCTGTAAGAATTTCCAGCTCTGTGAGAACTATGCTAGAACTCTGCTAGAATTTCGTGACTGGGCCCCTTTGCGATCTTTACTTGTGTCGAGGGACATAAACTTCTATATAATATTTACATCAGCCTAATACACTTTTATAAAATTTCTTGATTTAGGCATCTTCATTTTGTCCCTAGACAAATCATCGATCAGACAATTTGTTCTGTAGATATATCCTCATTTCTTGGAAAATTTTATAAAAAAATTGTTCAATAAATAGTTTATGTAAAGGTCATTTCCGTATACTAAAGACTTCAACTGGTTTTCTAAACATATTTAATGTTTTGAGAATCTTAAAAGTTATGAAATGCATGCATCATCCCGCATCCGTTTGCAACACAACAAGCAAGCACACTTCACTACCACCACGTTTCATGCCCGTTTAGCCCAGCACAACTACTATCATGCGCAGCAAAAACAAACGTGGTAGACGCCCCGCATAAAGGAAATAGAGTAATACTCAAACCGATGACTTATTTTACAAAATATTGATTTGAGTTCTGAAGCTTTATTGAAATACAATATTGAACTTGTTTGTTTTATACGCACAGCAATAAAATCTAATCAAATTTGGGAAAGAATCGATGATGAAATGAGCAGATTTCAACGAAAAATGAAATATAAAATCGTAATCGATTGTACACAAATTTCATAAAACTAAAAAAAACGAACAAAACTATTTAGTAAAATGAATAAGATGTTTGTAAAAGTTACCATTCATAAATTGGTTACAGTGAATACCCTATTGCTGTCTGCACGGCTGCTTGCTTGCTGCTTGCTTGCTTTGTTGTTGTTGTAGCGTACAACGTATGTATGCCACGCGCGTGTTGCACGCGTGTTGCATGATGTCGAATGGTTTGAAAATATTGAAAATATTTATTTAGAAAATTGCTTCTAATTACCATACTAAGCCTCAAACCTAATGAAACTAAACGCCGTTCCAGAGGGAATTGACTTGCGAAGCTTGCTTGTACTTGATTTGGGCTCTCGGTATGGCATTGTGCCTCCACGTTTTACCAGAAGTTCGTCAAATCCACAAAATTTTATAAAATGTTAAGTTTTGGTAAAATATTAGAACACCATATTCAACTTATCAACCTCAATCGTGGCGGAAAATCTTCGTTAGACATCCCCCAAGAGAACCAACTATAAATTAGATTGATAGGTGTTGTAGTTTTCGAGAAATTATCATTTTAGTAAAAAAAAAATTTGGGAGCCATTTTCGGCTACCTTGCGTCCTTAATGAATTTAATGGAAATGGAGTTTAAGCTCGGTGGTGGATTTTTTTTATCGTCACACGCGTATGCACCTTAACTGGTCAAACGGGAGGGCACACTGAAAAATTTAATTTAGGAAAATGATGAGAAAATTTGAAAACTGATTTTTTTTTTCATTTCAAGAAAATTTTGTACTTTTTTGCCAACAAAGCAAAACTAATGTTTACAGTACAGTCTTTCGAAACCACGTGGTACTTGACTGAGGATGAAACATGGTTTTAAACAAATCGGAACATTTTTGTTTCAGTGTGCATGGTATGGTATGATGGAGGCGTAAAGTTAGTCGATCGTAAAACCATCTGAAACATTTTGTGCAAATTTCACTCGTAATTTTAAAATACACTCTCGTTTAGTAAAAAGCTTATAATATAAGCTTTTGAAATTCAAACATTCAATATTCAACATTCAATATTACGCCCTTTTGAAATGTTAGTCTTGATTTAATTTTTTTGAATATATTGTTTTCGAAAAGATCGAAAAATTTTACAAGTGTTTCATTTTTTAACATTGTAAACCCTCTTTTCCTGTTTTTAAACCTTTGCATGGCAATATTTGAGCAACTTATTTAAAAAAAAATTAAAAACTCCTGCTATTTTCAAAAAAGTTACATAAAAATAGCTTTAACTTGAAAACGGTGCTCTTTATCCTTTTATCAAGTTAAATTAAAAATCTCCAATTTTTTTTACCGTGTATCTTTTTTTCAGTGTAGTCATTATCCATACCTACAATTTTGCCGAAGACACCAAATCGATCAAAAAATTCCATAAACACAAACTTTGAAAAAAAAAAAAATCGCAACGGCCTAAGTTTCAAAGTATAAATACTCAAAATTGTCCACAAAATACCGTATTTTTTCGAAAGTTCTCAAATTTTCATAATTTGCAATTTGGGTATCAAACGAAGCGGAGTTTTGTATGCTTTTTTTTCCTTTTTTATAGTTTTATGGAAATTACCAAATTATTAGAGTCTTTTTTGGAAAATACTAAAATTTTCACAAAATACTGTATTTTTCAAAAGTTCTTAAATTTACAGATTAAAAAAACTCTAATAAAGTGCAAACGCATAAAAAAATTCGCTTCATTTGATACCCACATTGCAAATTTTGAAAATTTGAGTATTTTCGAAAAAATACGGTTTTTCGTGAATTTTTTGGTATTAAAAAAAATAATACGGTGAAAAGCAAACACAATTTTGCTTCGTTTGATATCCATGTTGCAAATATTAAAAATTGAGTTTTTTCGAAAAAAATACGGTATTTTGTGAACAATTTTGAGTGTTGATACTTTGAAACTTACTACAATTCCAAAAAAATATTCTTATTGAAAGCAGAGCAGTTCTCTCAGATTTCGGTCATTCGATTTTTTTTGTATTTTTTAATCCGACTGAAACTTTTTTGGTGCCTTCGGTATGCCCAAAGAAGCCATTTTGCATCATTAGTTTGTCCATATAATTTTCTATACAAATTTGGCCGCTGGCCATACTTAAATGATGTATGAAAATTCAAAAATCTGTATCTTTTGAAGGAATTTTTTGATCGATTTGGTGTCTTCGGCAAAGTTGTAGAAAAAAATGACACACGGTAAATTTTTTTTTGATGATTTTTTATTTAACTTTTTGTCTGATTTGCAAAAAAACACTATTTTAATTTTTTTTTTATTTTTTGATATGTTTAAGAGGACATTAAATGCCAACTTTCCAAATATTTCCAGGTTGTGCAAAAAATCTTTGAGCGAGTTATGATTTTTTGAATCAATACTGATTTTTTTTTAAATCGAAAAATTGGTCGCAAACATTTTTCAACTTCATTTTTCGATGTAAAATCAAATTTGCAATCAAAAAGTACTGAAGTGAAATTTTGATAAAGTGCACCGTTTTCAAGTTAAATCCATTTTTAGGTGACTTTTTTGAAAATAGTCACTGTTTTTCATTTTCAAAAATCTGTGCACATGTTTGCCCACTTTTGAAAAAAATATTTTTGAATAGCTGAGAAAATTCTCTATATTTTGTATTTTTGAACTTTGTTGATACGACCTTTAGTTGCTGAGATATTGTCATGCAAAGGTTTAAAAACAGGAAAATTGATGTTTTCTAAGTCCCACCCAAACGACACACCATTTTCTAAAGTCGATATCTCAGCAACTAATGGTCCGATTTTCAATGTTAAAATATAAAACATTCGTGAAATTTTCCGATCCTTTCGAAAAAAAATATTCTCAAATTTTTTAAAACAAGACTAACATTTCAAAAGGGCCAAAAATTCAATATTACGCCCTTTTAAAATGCAAGTCCTGATTTAAAAATTTTAAAAATATTTTTTTCGAAAAGATCGGAAAATTTCACGAATGTTTCATATTTTAACATTGAAAATCGGACCATTAGTTGCTGAGATATCGACATTAGAAAATGGTGTGTTGTTTGGGTGGGACTTAGAAAACATAAATTTTCCTGTTTTTAAACCTTTGCATGGCAATATCTCAGCAACTAAGGGTCGTATCAACAAAATTCAAAAATACAAAATATAGAGAATTTTCTCAGCTTTTCAAAAATATTTTTTTCAAAGGTGGGCAAACATGAGCACTAATTTAAAAAAATGAAAAACTGCGACTATTTTCAAAAAGTCACCTAAAAATGGATTTAACTTGAAAACGGTGCACTTTATCAAAATTTCACTTCAGTTTTTTTTGATTGCAAATTTGATTTTACATCGAAAAATGAAGTTGAAAAATTTTTGCAACCAATTTTTCGATTTTTTGAATAAATCAGTATTGATCAAAAATTCATAACTCGCTCAAAGATTTTTTGCACAACCTGGAAATTTCTGAAAAGTTGGCATTTAATGTCCTCTAAAACATATAAAAAAAAAAATAAAAAAGTGTTTTTTTACAAATCAAGTTTTAGTGACAAGAAAATAAATAAAAATCACCAAAAATTTTTTTACCGTGTATCATTTTTTTTCTGTGTAGTCCATATCCATACCTACAACTTTGCCGAAGACACCAAATCGATCAAAAAATTCCTTCAAAAGATACAGATTTTTGAATTTTCATACATCATTTTTGTATGGCCAGCTGCCTAATTTGTATGGAAAATTATATGGACAAACTAATGATGCAAAATGGCTTCTTTGGGCATACCGAAGTCACCAAAAAAGTTTAGCATTGAAAATCGATTTTAGAATGATTTTAAAAATTAGTAATCGTCCATCATCGACGATAACATTATCGCCGATAAAATTATCGAAATGACGATAACGATAATAATGATATCGTTATGGTCCTGGCGATAATGATAAATAATCCAACAAAAATTACATTTTAAATTGTCCTTAATAAATGTGGTTTACCCCTTTCCAAAAGTAGCACTTGATTCTAATATTTGGAAACAAAATTATTAAAAAAAGCAACAATTTTCACAAAAGTTTCATAGAATTGAAAATCGAACGAATAGTTTATAAGATATCGTCAGACGAAAAATTAGGTCCAGTTTTGTGACATTGAGAATAACTAATTTTTCAATTTAAGAGGCAGTATTCTCATCATCGAAAAACATTTATAATTGCACAAAATTTAACTTTTTATTGAGAAAATTTCAACCTTTAAATGACTAACCTGAAAGTAACTTGAAAACGGTACGCTTTATAAAAAATGAGGGCAATTTAGATTGAAAACTGATTTTTAATATAGATAAAACTCAAGCGCAAAAAAATGCCTCTATTCTTTAAAACATATTATAAACATAAATAAGTTAAATGTACCAAGTGAAATACAAATTCCAATTTGTCCCGCTTACCATTTTTTCTGAAAAGTCCTAATTATATCCAACAACTTTGCCCAAGACACCAATTCAGTCAGAGAATGCCTTCTTGAGCTACATGAGGTACATGCCCATTTTGTTTGACCAGCCCGCAAATTTATATTGAGACATTTATATTTAAAGTCAAATGATGCAGATTGGGTTCTTTTGACATTGACTTTCGATCTAGACAAAATTTCGTCCAAATCGAAAAAAATGAAGTACGAAAAAAAAGAAAATAACACTTTTTAAAGAAAATGTCTGAAAGACTAAAAAAAAATATTTCAGCAATATTAAAACAAATAGCAACAATGAACATCCTCCAAAAAACCATAACCAATTTAAATTAAATGACATTTACGCCAGTCACGACTCCATTCTGCACCCAGTCTCGAATTAACCCATTTCTCTGTGTCAACCGAAAAAAAAACCCGTCGATAAAACCTGCCCAAAACTTCAAACAGGTATTTCCAAAAATTACATAACCTCACTCCCCAAGTCACCCCACGTTTACTCCTCCACCCCGCTTCCCCAAGCTAAATTTCGTGTTTTGTAAAAAAAGCCAGGTATTATCGAATGAATGATCACGCTCTTCGGCGACAACGACGACAACGCCAACGACGAAAAAAGAGTTTCACTTTCGTTTCGTCAGGTCGCAATTGTTTGGCCCATATACATGTGTGCGTGTGTGCAATTTTGTGCGGGGCTTCAAATAGTGTTAGTTCCCGGATGAGTTTTGTCAGCTGAAATAGTTGAGTCAACAAATGTCTGCGCCGAAAAAAAAAGTGAAATTTCGCCCGAGCAGTCATTTGAAGGGGGTCTGATATCGTTGTGAGAGTGCCATTTTGGTCGCGATCGTGCGTGCCTGATCGTTATCACATAGAGTTTGGGTTTGGGAGGGTATTGTTGTCAACAGTGTGTGTTGGTCTCTTGATTACCTGACCCAGTGACGACACCTGGTTTCAGCTGCTGTTTTGGGTCGGTTTTTATTACAGGTCTGGTTTTTTTGGGGTCTCGTGTGGGAGATTGGATGTTGTCAATATAACTAGAAATGACGTATTGTCAATTTAACTAATATTTTGTAATTTATTAGATCTCTTAGAATTTTTTTTGAATAATTTAGAAAATATTATAATCTTGAAGATGTTTCTCTGGTAAAATATTTGAATTAAAATAGCACTTAAAAATAAAAATGACAAATTCAACTGACAGCATTTAATGTTTATATGTTACCTAATCGAAACACGAATTTCCAAATGTTGTGACTCCATCGCAATCACGAACCCTCGGTAGTGGCGGAAACATCATCCATTAGCGGTGCCCTACGCAAGAGGGACACATTTCCACGCGAGACCCTTAATTACGGGTCCCAAATCTGCACGACCACTCGCGCGCGGGGGTCAACTTGTGTGTTTAGTATCCGTCCACACACACGAGGGAAGGCCTTTGTCATCAAACTCACTCACCAAACCCAGCAATCAAACTGCAATCAAACCGTTGAGGCCCTTTTTGCAGGCTGAGAAAAAAAGCTACTTTGAGCAAACCCTTTTGCTTGAACCAGATGGTCAACCCTGCGTGCGAGCGAAAACAATAAAAGTTCACCAGCTTTCGGGGAGCTTTGGCCAACTTGGCGGTGTTACGTCATCGTCGTCCCAAAACACACACACCTTTAATAGTCTGTCTGTCTGGGTCTTTTTTTTATTTTTGGTGGGACCGAAACCGATTTCACATCATGCGTGTTAAAAGATCATCTGACCAACAACAACAGCAACAAGCCGAAAAAAGCACATGGTGGAAGAGCTTTTCGGCAGCTTATTTTATAATAGTGGCCGCTTGCGATCGTGGGGCTGATGATTGGTTGATCGTGGTGGCCTAGTGTGCAGGTAAATCAGGTTTCAAGTCACACACGTTGTTCGGTACCGATTACTGTCGAAAAACGAAGTTGACTTTATAGCTGTCGGCCACCATTGCTAGTACCAACCACAAGTGTCTTCCTTTTTATCTACAAGGACTTCGCCGCCCTGGGCTCCTAAGTGTATGAAAGTATGGCACGGAGCGACGGCGCCGAATACCCATATTTACACAAAGAATTTTAGAGCGCCCGCCGCGGAATTCTAACCGGCAACCTCTGGATTGTGAGTCCAGTGCGCGGTCCGATTGATCCACACGGGCGGGACAATTACTACCGATTACTGTCAGTCTGAGTGAAATGATTTTTTTTGCTTTTTATTTCTTTTTTTCAAACTCAATTTTAAAAGAAATAAAATTATAAATATTTATTCAAGAACTTCTCTAGAAAATAAAATTGATAAAACTTATTTCATTTGCTCGAATATTAATTCGGTAACATTCCCAAGTAACAACAAGTTTCAGGAGTTCTACAAGCACTCTTCAAAATAGCAATTTGGACGGCGGCAGTATAAAAAAAACTTATCCCAATTCTTAAAGAAGGTTTGAAGGGAATTTTATCCTGTCCCAGGCCAAATTATTATGCTATCTTGAAGAACTCTCGAAACTTAGAATAGAAATCCTAAAAGACTAAGTACAAAAGAATTTCAATCATTGTGTTATCTATTTGATCTTATTAAATTTAAATAATTTGTTTTGAAAATATTTTGTCCGAAAGATCTGAAAATTTAGCAAAAAACTTGATGTCAGTAAATATCTCAGTTTCGTCAAGGTATGGTAGATTTGAGTACTCTGAAAACACTACAATCGACATAATTGAATTTTAGTGAGTTCCCTGTCAATAAATAAAATTGTAAAATTGGGAATAAATGCTATGGGATCATCTTAAGCAACCATGCGCCCCCACGATTATGTGTGGAGGTGTCAAAAATAGGGGGATGCACATGGTTGCTTAAGATGATCCCATAGCATTTTTTTTCCCCCAATTTTACAATTTTATTTATTGACAGAGAATGCACTAAAATTCAGTTCTGTCGAATGGAGCGTGTTCAGAGGGCCCAAATTTATCATACCTTGACAAAATTTAGGCGTTTACTGACATCAACTTCAAAATTACGAATTGTGTTATGGGAAACCGAATATTTCTCAAAAAACAATAAATTGATTTTGCCTTCCTCACTGAGGTAAGGCTATAATCCTGCTCTAAAAATGAACTTTGTATAAAAACGTCGTAGACCCACCTTCATGTATGCATATCGACTCAGAATCGAAATCTGAACAAATGTCTGTGTGTATGTGTGTGTGTGTATGTGTGTGTGTATGTATGTATGTGACCAACAAACTAGCTCATGTTTCTCGGCACTGGCTGAACCGATTTGACCCGTACCTGTTGCATTCGACTTGGTTTAGGGTCCCATAGATCGAGTTTTATACAGATTGAAGTTTCGATGAGTAGTTCAAAAGTTATGTATAAAAATGTGTTTTCACATATATCCGGATCTCACTAAAATGTATGTAAACTATGTCCGGATCCACCATCCGACCCATCGTTGATTAGGTTATCAAAAGACCTTTCCAACGAGTCTAAAACATTGAAGATCTGGCAACCCTGTCTCGAGATATGGCCACTTAAGTGATATTTATGTACTTTTTTATTCTGATCTTAAAAATAGATGAAATTTGTGTATAACCCCATCATATCAGCCATTGTTGGTAATGAGTGAGGAAGGCTCCAACCACATAGGTGAATTAAGTTAGTTATTTTTTTACACATACTGCATTTTGACAAGTCTAGAATACTTTTTCGAAATAACCAATGCACCATGGGTTTCTTATGTACAAAAGACCTGTTGAAAAAGTAAGCGAGAAAGAATTCATGATTTGAAATATTATTTTTTTAAACTTAGATTGATATTTTTTTCCTTCGAATGTCAAATGTTTTGTCAAAATTAAGAATAGAAATGTAGAATGTTTTAAAAGTTTTTTAGATATAATGATTAAAGAAAACAACACTTAGCTGAATTCATCCTTTTTATTATTTTTTTTCAATGGGTTTTGTATATTATTTAGTTTTTTTCAACAGTTCATATCATGGAAGATTTGTTTTAGTAACAATTGGTAGAAATTTCATGATACTTGGTTTTAATTTTTTTTTATTAAAGAAAACTAGTTTTATCATTTTCATTTCTTTGTTTAAAACAAAATTTGCAATCTGTGATTGAATATTTACAAGAAATAAACCAACATTAACTTTTCCAAGTTTTAAATACTTGAGCTAATATTTAGATTTTCGGAAATCGTCTTTTCAATTTGCAGTGTGAAACTTTGCCCAACTGAGTCATTTTACATCCAGCAGTCATTCAAAAGTGCAATGTTGTTTAGTTGTAGTTTATTTACGAAACCATTTAAGTGAAAAAATTAGACTCTTTAAAGTTTACCACCTTTATTTTACATTGCTTTAGGCAAGTTATAAACTGTAGCAAAAGAGTGATTTTATCAAAATATCAAAATTACATTTGAAAAATAGAGAAAAAAAAATTTTTGAGTACAAAAATGTGCAATTAAAATTTTGTTATTCAAATAAAATTCACAATTATCGAGCTGAAATCTTTTTTTTTACATCCTAGCAAACACACCTAAAAATAAAATTTGAAAATTCTCTGCATTTTTGACATTGCTGTTTAAATTTGGTTGCCAAGCCTTGCAAAGATTGTAAATGAATTTCGTTAAGTAAAGATCGTTCATCATAAAAATATGTATTTAATTTTTTGGAAAAAAAATATTTTATCCTAGAAATGCACGAGCCACAACAAACGTCCAAAGGGTCATTTTTATTCAAAATTGTCTGATCTATTTTAAAAATACTTTCAAAAGCACTCGATTGTGTTTGGGAGACTTAAACTTCGAAAAACTTGGAAAAAATGGTTAAAATTAAAAATAGTTAAATTAACCTTAAAAAAAATCATCACTTCTTCAAAAAAAAAAAAAAAAAAAGAAAAGAAAAATGATAACTCGTGAATACATAAGAACCCCTTATACTTATACATTAAAATTTGTAGATTTGTCTGGTACAATTTTTAAAGTAACCCTGCAAAGTTACAAAAACACGTTATTTTAAAATGAAAAATTTTGTTCTACATAAAAATTACCTCTCTGATTTATTTCAGATTTGAAAAGTTTTTTAAAATTTTCCATAAAATGACATTGTTTTTTAAGTTGAGTAACGAAAAATGGCAGCGATTTTGAAACTATTTCACACAAAAGTCCCTTTGACACTAAATTTCACTGAAAAACGTAGCAAAAATCTAGAAAAATTAAAGGGGTCGTACAGCCCCACCATCAGTTGAAAAATGGACCTCGGATTCGTGATCAGGGTCCAAAATTACCCTTTAGAGCAAATTTTCAAGGATCGAAGAGGGAAACGGAAAACTTTATCTGATTTCGTTTGAATTGACGGAGAATTACTACATTGTCTAAATTTTCCCAGAAAACCGGAGAACAAAAAAATCATTGCAAAAAATGTAAAATTGTATTAAATAAACCAGCAGTTAAAATTGTAAAAAAAACTTGGAATTCAATATTTTACTTAATTTTTGCATTTTTAAAAAAAAGGGCACTTATGAGCATTTTACAAATTACTATTTCGATATATTGATAATTGATATATTGAAAATTATTGACAATAGCATAGTCTGTGATACTTTTAGTTTTGAAATAATAAAAATACATCATGGAAATAGTCTTTTTTTGATTTTAATTTTTAGAGTTATCAACAATTTTTACAAACAACATACAATAAATGCTTAATTCCAATGCTTTAAAAACGACACATTTCGATTAAACATATCATATTTTGACTCTCAATTCCGGAAAATCTCACTTTTCAAAAACAAAAGAATTACATCACAATTTCCGCCCCCAAAAATCATCCACCTCAACTTCCCAAAGCCCTTAGCTCATCATCACCGGCGCGGCGAGCACTTGTACACCTATACGGGGCTACGATTACAAACACCCGCCAGAACTGCTGAGTACCTATCAACACACCACCCAACAAACGCTTGTAGTAGGTAGGTATACAGCATTATTTCAAAAGAAAGTGAAAACGGTGTCACTGCCAGCAGGTTAGTGGGACAACTCCAACAACTCTGCTCCGACCGACCAACCAAGCCAAGTGACGATTACAAACGAAACCATCGAAAAAATGAGCAGACTCACACTAGCGTGCTCAATTACCGACGACAGCTTATTATTAGCATATTAGTTAGCACTTGGTGTGCTGTAACCCTAATCAAATCACACACACCTGCCAGAATAATGTCATCACTTTCGCTTTCGCGCTAATAATAGAGGGATCGTTTATTTTTGGGCACGACTTTTTTTAATATAAATAAAAAAATTAACAATAAAACTGCGTGACAAAGTTTCAACATTGACACACACGCAATCAAATGCGAATATCACTTTGATGTGTTTTGAAAAATGAAGAGCCCTCCAAAAATAAATTTCTGTGTTTCCTTTGGCGGTGCCGCCCTCAACACGATAGCGCTAGTTAGAGTTTGGTATCGTTCAGTTATGTAATGCATGTTTCACACGTGCCTCCTCCTCCACGGCACCACCCCATGTGTGGGGGGGTGTGTGTCAGCCAAGATAAATGGTTTCGGAACTCTTGTGCGTGCACGCGGAAATTGAGTTGGAACACGCAACATGAAAAATAAATCGATTGAAGTGATTTGTTTCAGAAAAGAATTCCATTACAAATAGATTATTTTCACACTTAACTTATTTACTTCAGTAAAACAATCTAAATTTCAAAATCAAGACTAATGTCAAAAACATTAATCAAAAAATATTATATAATTCTTTATATATTAATAAAAGTTTTACTTTTGCCACAAATATGTATAATATCGATAGTCCTTGGTTTTACTAAAAATGCAAAAATAAAAATAGTAGAATATATTTTCAAAAACTTTTAAAAATATCTGTACCAGCCTAATTATTTTTATTTATTTTTTAAGAATTTAACAAAAAAAGAAATAAATCAAAATTAAAAAGCAATGATTGATTTCCTCATTTCGGTTATAATATAATAGGATAAATATGAAAGCAACTGAAATTTAAAGTCACGTTGTCAAATAATCTTCCAAAAAACTTGTTGAAAAATATGTTCAACTCTACCTTAGCTGTTTTGCAAACATCAGCTTTAAAAAAAATCCGGAGCTTCAGTAAAAATATTAGTCTGCAAAAATCAACGTAATTTAAAATGAAATTAAAAAAAATCTAGATGAAAATAAAAGTTTTTTAACCATTTCAATATTTTTATTTTAGGTATTGAATTAAAAGCAGTTATGAAGATTTTGAAGATCTAGTTTTTGCTCTATGACTTCACAAAAAACTTTTTAAAGAAAGTTCAAAATAATCTGGAAATATATTTCTAACGAGCTATTTTTTACCATAACAGAAATTCTTAAATGTTTAACTGGATTTCTATTCTAACTCTAACATGAAAAAAATAATTTGACCTTTTTGAAATGTTAGTCTTCAGTAAGTAAGAACTCTTAAAAAATAGTTTTGATGAGCAATTAAAAAAAACTATACTCTAAGTTTAATGTTATTTTCAAAAAGTGAACACTTTTTGAAACACTTTACAACATTACAAAAGAGGACACTTTTTAAAAATTACAACTTTAAATTAAGAGTATAGTTGTTCTAATTGTTCATCAAAACTATTTTTTTAGAGTTCTAACTAATTGAAGAGTAACATATCAAAAAGGTCAAATTCAATTTTTTTTATGTTAGAGTTAGAATAGCAATCCAGTTAACAATCTAAGGAATTCTGTTGTTGCCCTGAAAATATTTTTTTAGAGTTCTAACTAATTGAAGACTAACATTTCAATAAGGTCAAATTCATTTTTTTATGTTAGAGTTGATTCCAAAATTTTAAAAATATTTATTTTTTAAAAAGATCATAAAATTTCAAAATGTTTTATTTTTATCATTGAAAATTAGATCATTAGTTTTTTAAGAATATTGAAGAATATTTTCTCAACTTTTCGAAAAAAAATATTTTCAGGGCAACAACAGAATTCCTTAGATTTTTATCTGGATTTCTATTCTAACTCTAACATTAAAAAACTGAATTTGACCTTTTTGATATGTTAGTCTTCAATTGATTCTAAAACTAAAACTCTAAAAAAATAGTTTTGATGAAAAATTAGAAAAACTATACCAGGGTGACCACTCAAATCCCATTTTCAAATTCCCGACTTTTTCCCGACTTTTTTCCAGACTTTTTCAGAATGCTCAAATAATACGCATTTCTTATCTAAAGAATGATTTCTGTAATTCTGTAATTCTGTAATTTCGGAATACATTCGTCCGGCTTCAGCTGAAGATTCATGCTGTCCCATGTTGCATGTTCGAGTGTAGACCTACGGAAAACCTTGCCGCGAGGAGAGGTGAGTGAACCTGTACACGAGCCACCTACGACATAATTCCTCGGGCGGCCCAGGTCAACTCGAAGTTACCCCAGGCACCCCCAGTGCAGGACACATTGGGGGTAGAAAGCGGATAGAATAAGCAAAACATCAAAGCAGAGCGCGAGCCATACTTTTAAAGTGGTATCTGCAAAGAAATTTGTATTAACAAAAGGGTCAAAAATAAAATGGCGATACTAATTAATACTTCCCTGCGACCTTGGAGGTCTCTCGGTTGGACATCTAGCCGTGGACACCAAGCTTGGTAGCAATCCTTGACAGTCGGTGTGGTATTGATCACAGATGGTGTTAATTTGTCCTGCAGCTGTGTAGCAAGTCAGATGCTCGCTCATTCGGTTTGAAACGAAAAGAACAAAAGAGAACACAAGAAAACATTAGATTCTGATAGTGAGTTTTACACAGATATAAAGTGTAATATAATATTAAATATATTTATAATAATATTTTCACTTCATGATTATTTATTGACACTTTATTTATTTTGCTTTCACTATCACTTTCACTATTTCTTCGGGTCGTCTAATTTTCGTCGTGCTCCCGTACTTGAAGAATTCCGCATAACTAATCATTGCTGGTTAGATGTTTCATGTCGAACATGTTACAAACTAACACAACAGTGACACAGAAACAGAACTTCACAAGCACGGGAATTTGCACACGACCTCCCAGTGAATTAATACCGAGCTTTAACTATTTTTTGTACAACTATTGCCTAAAATATCCAAAGCAGCTCAGTAAAACTCACTGGGAGCGTTCCACAATTTAGCCCCATCCGGGGGGAGCTTATCCCTTTGTACCCTCGTGTTTGTTTCCTTTGATCAGTAGTCTAGGTAGTCCAACAATGTTCAGCACAAGTTTGAATCGAAAGCAATTGCTTGAACAGCTGAACGGATCAAACTATTTCTTCCCTTGCTGAACTAACTATTCTCCTGTTACTAAGGAAAAAAAAGGATAAAACATCATGATTTGATGTTCTAACAGGTACGTTCAACTAGCCAGCTGCGAGACCCATCAGCCCGGCCGGGAACCAGTCCATATCTGTCGAGTACAGCATACGGTGTGGTTCACAAAATATCAAATACAGCAAACACAACATTAAGGCTATACATATGGACTGGCGGGATGGAAGCTCGTGGACACCTCCCCCCAATACGCATTTCTTATCTAAAGAATGATTTCATACAAAAAACATTCTATAAGAAATGTCAATATTAAGGTACCACCTAAATCGTATTTTCCCCCCCTGGTTTTTTTTTACCGAAATTGATATATCTTCAACCCGGTTACATCTCTCGGGTTAGTTTTCAAAAGGTCGTAAGCGCCAGTTGTCCAAAATTGAGTTTTTGGCACGGTTGCACTCTTCTAACGCACTACTAATGATCTACTCGAGCAGAATTTCCAAAAAAATAAATTTAAACAAAAATATCGCCTGCATATAAAAAGTCGAATGTGCTTTTCATACGGAGAAGTCACATACGTCCTTGGTGATGCAAGGTCGTAAGTACTGATAATTTCAAAAATGTACTTACGCTCATAGAAAAAGGACGTAAGTTCAAATTTAATTGCTTTATGATAATGCGCACATGAGTTTCAACGAAAAATGATGAATATGTGTTATTCCGTTAAAAACATTGCGCTGATTATATGACTTAAAGGATGCGCGAAGAATATTTTCCAATTTGCCAGCCAGCAAACCCAGTTTCAGTCATTTATTCCGGAAGAGACGGCTAGCTTCCCCCAAAATCATCATTTTGTGTGGCAGCCTAAACCAACACAAAATCAAGTTGCATAATCTGTTCAGGAACAAGCGATAATGACCGCATCCATCTTATCACGCATAAACGCCCTCTCAAAACACCAGGAACCCCGAGTTCTTCGAGGTCCTATAGACCACTGAAGAAAAGATAAACAAATCAGTGGTAATTCGTCATTTTGTTCGTGCTCTCAGCTAGCGTATGAGTCAACGCGAGAGAGGGAGAATAAAATCTGTCAGTTGGACCTTTCTCCCCTGCGATGTTTTCTCCCAATCTCCTCCAAAAACACAAAACATCGACTTCCCTCTTTGCGGGGGGTGTTGAAACGATGTTCAAAATAATGTTTGATTTAAATGTGGTTTAGTCATAAAATAAATAATTTTGCCAATGGGAAATTATCCGCTTCGCAGCAGATCAAACTTTGTAATTTTCTAACATTTTTCAGTTTTATACTTTCCAGAAATCCTTTTCCTACTCCTCTTGTCATCGTCCTTCACTAGAATACAACGTATCAACAAATTTCATTCATTTTAATTTATATTTTTTACTCAATAACGTATCGTGCACTTTTTGTTCAGTGTTACTTACAAGATCAATTGCATTTTCTTGCTCGCTCCGTCGTAGTCCAATTCTGCCCTTTACTGTGTGTCGTTATTGCTCTGTCCTGTGGGTTAGCACAGAAATTCACTTAATTTTTTTTTGAGCAGATAAACATTCGCGATTAAGCTCCAGTTTCCTACAGTTATACAGTTAATTTTTGATCAATGTGATAAAGATTATTTATAATGAATTATTATTTCAATAAATGACCAGGTAGCAGTTATTGATCAGCCCGCCTGTGTGCTTCTAGCAGATGCGGTGAATGAAGCTGATGTAGGTGGTAATCTCGAAAACACAAAACTTTAAAATTTGATATCTCTGGAACGAAACATATTCATTTTTGTCGATAAGTTAATCTTATGTAAAATTGAGTCTAAGACCAACCTTCTATGATGTGTGGTTCCTGAGCTATCGCCGTTTGAAACTAGGAGGTTCGCTCCAAAATCGCCAAAAAGATTTTTTGGGGAGGTACAAAATGGAGTGGTGGTCCAATTTGGATGAAATTCGGGATTCTTGCATGTTTTGATAGTATCAACAGACCTGCCAAATTTGAGCAGGATCGGAGAGGGTAATTTTCAAATTTACCCTTTTTCGTGCACAGTTGAGATGGAATGACCCATATGTGATTAACAATAGATATCATATTATCAGAGCGTGTGAGAGAGAATTATAATTTCGATGAATTAGTTCATCCATGAATTGTCATCTGTTATTATTGAGTAATTTTTTAATTAATGATATTGTAATTGAATTTAAAAAAGAGTGTGCGTGTGTTGAAGGGGAAGAGGAGAGAGGACGATCATCGTGCTGCTGTTGTGATGAGGCAATTCGGAACGAGTAGACAATTTGGACTACTCTGAGCCAGAAGCCATGCTGTTTTTAAGCTGATGCCAAAGGATTTCCAGAGCAGCAAAGCCAACGATCAACGGCTAGCCGCGGTGAGAAAGTTCCAATTATATTTTCTTTGCACCATGATTTTTGTATGCATGTGAGTGTGAGTGAGAGCGAAACAGATATTATAGCGTAACTTATCTAGATAGCTTTTTGCCTTACACAGTGGGCCAAATTTAAAATTTTCCAGATTTAAATTTCTATTTTATTTGTTGTTTATTTCTAGTTTTTAAACTGGAAACTTGCGTGGTATTGAGCAGAGTTGTCCTTTTATTAAATTATTTTTTAGATCATGCATTTCAAATAAGAAACTATATTGAAAGCTAATGAGAAATTGTAAGTACTATCTGTATGTGTGTTAGTGTCGCCTTATATGTTTTAAACTTAACGTTTGGCAAAACTCTGCATTTGACAAAAATATGACCCTAAATAGCAATATAAATTAGTTAGTTTTTTGTGTAATCGCCTGAGTGAAAGAATGAGTGAAAGAGTAAGTAAATAACTAATAAATAATTTGGTTACAGCTTTTTTCGGTGGTCTCGCGATCGATTTCAAGCAAATTTAGTCGGATAGTTTAGTCTGACTAGCAACGCGTTTACGTCGGAGTGGTCTTGTTCTTCGCGTTCGCCGCCGTGTTTGATGCATACTTGAAACGTTTTCATTGTGTTTTTTTTTTCCTGCACTTAAAAGATAGAAATAGAAAGAATATGTCATATTGACTAAGGGCGCGTTTTGTTATTAATTTGTGTATTATACTTAGTAATATGCTCTTTCAGTAAGTTCAAGCTTTCCACAGCCGGCTGTATACGCTTGTACGGTTCAATAAAAATTTAAAAACTAATCGGGGATTGGCGGAAACTGACAGTTGGATCTTACCGGTAGAAAAGCGCGCGTCGTGGCCGTTTTCGTCGTCTTCCCCGCGTATTCGTGTGTTAGCCTCGTTATTGATCTGTTTTGATTTGCTTTTGCTCGGTCGTCGTAAACAATATCAGAGTTTGTTGTGGCGTGATGATAATACGGAATTTATCCAGTAGCGTTGATATAAAAAATTCGTTTGCGATAGAGCACATGACAAGACCTTCCTCTAGCATCGTAGCTCGGGAGGCACGGCGACAAGTATTTACTACACAACTTCTCTTTAGAGCACGAAGCTTACTGCTCAATCATTTAGTTTTAGCCTAATAAAGTGTTCAAGTTTAAAATCTGTCCCAATAACTTCATATCATTTTGGTTATATCTTTCCACAGCCGGCTGTCTAAGATTTTAATCATTTATTAAACTCATCAGCAAATAAACGGGAATTGTCTCATCAGCAGCATCCGATTGTTTGCCTTGAGAATAATACATCACCCTATAAACAAAACATATTGACTTTTGGGTCGCATCATCATCTTCTATGATGAATCCTGATCATTACCCTTACCTACTAACAAAATCCCAAGTAGAAGTAGTTTTTCCGGCACACGTGGGGGTGTGGATATCGTATAGAACCCACCCTTGGTAGCAACCTGTGCATACTAACATTCCCGTCCCATTCCCCCGAGATCTACAAACTGACATGGCGGGCGCCGTTGGTGGCCAACGACTGTTTCCTATCTGCAGCAGCTCTAGTTTCGATGGTCTTGATGTTTTATCTTTTCAGCGCATTCATGCATGCTGTTGATAAGGGAAACATCACTAGATCGTTGAAGCGTATGATCGGTTGTGCTGATTGGATATTACGGTCCTGTTCAGCAACGGAGAAGGACAACCATGGGTGGTCTCTCATGCTCATGCTCATGCTCATGCTCAAAATAAATAATTTTGCCAATGGTCGTATTGTCATTCTTACTCAAAAAAAGTCCCAAGTACAAGGACGTATGAAACAATTTGCTCATGTAAAAGGTCGAATCAACCTGGTGTTGTAAAACAAGGCTAAAACACACATTAATTGTTAAAAGTTTTAATTCACTTGATCTGGCAACCATAGCTTATAGTCAAAGCAATGATTTAGACTAAAAATATGCTCTTGAAACCCACTTACATATAAATAAGAATTAAAATAATGGTCGAAAACTTGTTCATCGGTTTTCCCCACTTGAGGGGTTTGGCTTTTACGACGTTTTGAAAACTAACCCGAGATCTAGAACTTCCATATTGACTCATTTTGTTGAAAAATGATTCACGAAGCTAATGAGACCAAAATTGCTGAAATTTATCAAATAGTTTTTTCAAAAAATAAGCAGAACTCAAGATGTTTGAATGAAAAACTGCTGTTTGTATGGAAACCGAAAAAAAAATTATTTTCGATGCTTCGCACCACCATGTACACTGCATAAACCACGCTCAAAACATATTGAATCACTTGGGGACATTTCAAGGAATCGATTGGTATCCGGATTTCCCCGGAAATTCCTCCCAAAGTGGCCAAAAGTAAGAAGGAAGTTGAAAGTCTGATTCCGGACAGTCCCGGGCGTACCGGCATCCATGCCTGGCACGGCGTTTGTTGCATGCACAGTATAAAAAGCTGAAAAAAAGATGGTCAAAAAATAAAAAACAGTCCAATACTTCAACTTTATCACCAACAACTTTTTGCAAAAATGCTTTCTAGTCAATGATAATGAAATCTATAGGTTTTGATAACATTACACACAATATTACAATATTTTTTGCAAATTTGCATTGAACGATTTGAAATTCCTAAAACAAAAAACCGTTTCTACTGTGCATCTTTTCTAAATATGTTTTGTTGCACGCCGATTGTTTTGTTGCACGCAGTTTGATTTGTTGCATATGTTTGTTTTGGTAACAGCTGTTTGTTTCGCGATTCCGGTCGGATGTCGGTTCAAATTCCGCGATTACAGGTCGGTCGGTCGGTCGCTCCGCGAGTGGAATGTTTGGGGGAGTATCCAACTACCGCTGGTCCAGCAGTTTGTGTGTGATGTCCCGGGAAGAAACCCGGGTTTGCCGCGTCCCACCGAGAACGTTGGAGGTAAGCTGGTCCAGCAACCCGGGTTGGCGGATGAAGGTAAGCTGGTCCAGCGGTGTGTGAAGACGGAAGAAACCCGGGTTTGTCGGAGGAGATTAGCTGAACCAGCGGCGGGAGGACGGAAGAAACACGGGTTGGCGTTTGTGTGTTGTCCTGGAGGACGGAAAACCCCAGGGTTTATTGGAGGAGGCTAGCTGGACCAGCAGCTTGTGTGTTGTCCCGGGAGGACGAAAAAAATCCAGGTTTGTCGAAGGAAATTATCTGGACCAGCGGCGTGTGTGCTGTCCCGGGAAGACGGAAGAACCCCGGGTTGGCGGGTGGAGGTAAGCTGGTTCAGCGGAGTGTGTGTTGTTCCGGGAAGACGAAGAAACCCGAGTTTGCCGCGTCATGACCAAGAACGGGAGGACAGAAGAAGATCTGGAAAGACGGATGGAAACACATGTTGCCCGCTCAAAAGTAAGTACATCTCACGATGGCACGGCATCAACCCAACAAGGCACGGAAAAGCATCTCAGTCGAAAGGATTAAAAAAATAATGAGATATCGCAAATTTCTGACGCTTGTCTGAACCCGCGGTTCGGTAAGTTATTTGTAAATAAATGTATGCATCTTTTATAAATAAATTATTAGAAAGTAATTTTGTAAACTTCTTACACTTTTTATCTAAGAAAAAAAATCTAAAATTCTAAAATGCTAAAATTCTAAAATTCTAAAATTCTAAAATTCTAAAATTCTAAAATTCTAAAATTCTAAAATTCTAAAATTCTAAAATTCTAAAATTCTAAAATTCTAAAATTCTAAAATTCTAAAATTCTAAAATTCTAAAATTCTAAAATTCTAAAATTCTAAAATTCTAAAATTCTAAAATTCTAAAATTCTAAAATTCTAAAATTCTAAAATTCTAGAATTCTAAAATTCTAAAATTCTAAAATTCTAAAATTCTAAAATTCTAAAATTCTAAAATTCTAAAATTCTAAAATTCTAAAATTCTAAAATTCTAAAATTCTAAAATTCTAAAATTCAAAAATTCTAAAATTCTAAAATTCTAAAATTCTAAAATTCTAAAATTCTAAAATTCTAAAATTCTAAAATTCTAAAATTCTAAAATTCTAAAATTCTAAAATTCTAAAATTCTAAAATTCTAAAATTCTAAAATTCTAAAATTCTAAAATTCTAAAATTCTAAAATTCTAAAATTCTAAAATTCTAAAATTCTATAATTCTAAAATTCTAAAATTCTAAAATTCTAAAATTCTAAAATTCTAAAATTCTAAAATTCTAAAATTCTAAAATTCTAAAATTCTAAAATTCTAAAATTCTAAAATTCTAAAATTCTAAAATTCTAAAATTCTTAAATTCTAAAATTCTAAAATTCTAAAATTCTAAAATTCTAAAATTCTAAAATTCTAAAATTCTAAAATTCTAAAATTCTAAAATTCTAAAATTCTAAAATTCTAAAATTCTAAAATTCTAAAATTCTAAAATTCTAAAATTCTAAAATTCTAAAATTCTAAAATTCTAAAATTCTAAAATTCTAAAATTCTAAAATTCTAAAATTCTAAAATTCTAAAATTCTAAAATTCTAAAATTCTAAAATTCTCAAATTCTAAAATTCTAAAATTGTACCAAAAAATTGGAAAATAAGAAAATAAGCAAATAAGAAAATAAGCAAATAAGTAAATAATAAAATAAGAAAATAAGAAAATAAGAAAATAAGAAAATAAGAAAATAAGAAAATAAGAAAATAAGAAAATAAGAAAATAAGAAAATAAGAAAATAAGAAAATAAGAAAATAAGAAAATAAGAAAATAAGAAAATAAGAAAATAAGAAAATAAGAAAATAAGAAAATAAGAAAATAAGAAAATAAGAAAATAAGAAAATAAGAAAATAAGAAAATAAGAAAATAAGAAAATAAGAAAATAAGAAAATAAGAAAATAAGAAAATAAGAAAATAAAAAAATAAGAAAATAAGAAAATAAGAAAATAAGAA
Source organism: Culex pipiens pallens (assembly GCF_016801865.2). Classification (NCBI taxonomy): domain Eukaryota; kingdom Metazoa; phylum Arthropoda; class Insecta; order Diptera; family Culicidae; genus Culex; species Culex pipiens. The sequence goes on from NC_068939.1 coordinate 15,397,406, forward strand.
AATAAGAAAATAAGAAAATAAGAAAATAAGAAAATAAGAAAATAAGAAAATAAGAAAATAAGAAAATAAGAAAATAAGAAAATAAGAAAATAAGAAAATAAGAAAATAAGAAAATAAGAAAATAAGAAAATAAGAAAATAAGAAAATAAGAAAATAAGAAAATAAGAAAATAAGAAAATAAGAAAATAAGAAAATAAGAAAATAAGAAAATAAGAAAATAAGAAAATAAGAAAATAAGAAAATAAGAAAATAAGAAAATAAGAAAATAAGAAAATAAGAAAATAAGAAAATAAGAAAATAAGAAAATAAGAAAATAAGAAAATAAGAAAATAAGAAAATAAGAAAATAAGAAAATAAGAAAATAAGAAAATAAGAAAATAAGAAAATAAGAACATAAGGAAATAAGAAAATAAGGAAATAAGAAAATAAGAAAATAAGAAAATAAGAAAATAAGAAAATAAGAAAATAAGAAAATAAGAAAATAAGAAAATAAGAAAATAAGAAAATAAGAAAATAAGAAATTAAGAAAATAAGAAAATAAGAAAATAAGAAAATAAGAAAATAAGAAAATAAGAAAATAAGAAAATAAGAAAATAAGAAAATAAGAAAATAAGAAAATAAGAAAATAAGAAAATAAGAAAATAAGAAAATAAGAAAATAAGAAAATAAGAAAATAAGATAATAAGAAAATAAGATAATAAGAAAATAAGAAAATAAGAAAATAAGAAAATAAGAAAATAAGAAAATAAGAAAATAAGAAAATAAGAAAATAAGAAAATAAGAAAATAAGAAAATAAGAAAATAAGAAAATAAGAAAATAAGAAAATAAGAAAATAAGAAAATAAGAAAATAAGAAAATAAGAAAATAAGAAAATAAGAAAATAAGAAAATAAGAAAATAAGAAAATAAGAAAATAAGAAAATAAGAAAATAAGAAAATAAGAAAATAAGAAAATAAGAAAATAAGAAAATAAGAAAATAAGAAAATAAGAAAATAAGAAAATAAGAAAATAAGAAAATAAGAAAATAAGAAAATAAGAAAATAAGAAAATAAGAAAATAAGAAAATAAGAAAATAAGAAAATAAGAAAATAAGAAAATAAGAAAATAAGAAAATAAGAAAATAAGAAAATAAGAAAATAAGAAAATAAGAAAATAGGAAAAATAAGAAAATAGGAAAAATAAGAAAATAAGAAAATAAGAAAATAAGAAAATAAGAAAATAAGAAAATAAGAAAATAAGAAAATAAGAAAATAAGAAAATAAGAAAATAAGAAAATAAGAAAATAAGAAAATAAGAAAATAAGAAAATAAGAAAATAAGAAAATAAGAAAATAAGAAAATACATACAATTCAAATTACAAAATTACAAAATTACAAAATTACAAAATTACAAAATTACAATATTACAAAATTACAAAAATACAAAATTACAAAATTACAAAATTACAAAATTACAGAATTACAAAATTACAAAATTACAAAATTACAAAATTACAAAATTACAAAATTACAAAATTACAAAATTACAAAATTACAAAATTACAAAATTACAAAATTACAAAATTACAAAATTACAAAATTACAAAATTACAAAATTACAAAATTACAAAATTACAAAATTACAAAATTACAAAATTACAAAATTACAAAATTACAAGTTCTAAATGATCTTTGATATCCCAACATATCAACATAGTAGTCTACCATACCCACTGAAGCTATTGGCATATGATCCAGGGTCGAAACCTATCGACCTCTAGCTTATTACGGTGGTAGACCCGCAGGAACCAACTTCAAGGAGTTCTAGATGATCTTGGATATCCCAACATATCAACAAAGTAGTCTACCATACCCACTGAAGCTATTGGCATATGATCCTGGGTCGAAACCTATCGACCTCTAGCTTATTACGGTGGTAGACCCGCAGGAACCAACTTCAGGGAGTTCTAGATGATCTTGGATATCCCAACATATCAACAAAGTAGTCTACCATACCCACTGAAGCTATTGACATGTGATCCGGAGTCGAAATCTATCGACCACTTGCTTGTTACGGTGGTAGACCCGCAAGAACCAACTTCAGGGAGTTCTAGATGATCTTGGATATCCCAACATATCAACAAAGTAGTCTACCATACCCACTGAAGTTATTGGCATATGATCCTGGGTCGAAATCTATCGACCACTTGCTTGTTACGGTGGTAGACCCGCAAGAACCAACTTCAGGGAGTTCTAGACGATCTTGGATATCCCAACATATCAACAAAGTAGTCTACCATACCCACTGAAGTTATTGGCATATGATCCTGGGTCGAAATCTATCGACCACTTGCTTGTTACGGTGGTAGACCCGCAAGAACCAACTTCAGGGAGTTCTAGACGATCTTGGATATCCCAACATATCAACAAAGTAGTCTACCATACCCACTGAAGTTATTGGCATATGATCCTGGGTCGAAATCTATCGACCACTTGCTTGTTACGGTGGTAGACTCACGGACCTAAACTTCTGGAGTTTCTTGATGACCTAGGATATCTGAACAAATCTACAACATCCGGATCGAACACGTTTGCTGTGTTTGAAAAGGAATTCGTATACGATTCTAGTTAGATTCCGTTTCAAAATTCGAATTGTGTTGACTGGGTACCTTGCAACATCAATTTATGTTGCGCGACATTTTTTGGAAGTGTTGGCAAAAATCATGAAAATTGACCAGATTTCGGTTTTAGTGGTACCTTAACCACAAAAAAAAAATTAAATGAATTTAAAAATAATCCAAATATAGGCATTTTTTGTAAATACACAAACTAAACAACAATTTAAAAAAGCTTCAAAAATGGAATTAAATTATTATGATTCAGAGTAGAAACACAAACAAAATTGTTTGTGTTTCTACTCTGAATCATAATAATTCAAAGACTAATTATTAGTCTTTGAAAAAAATATCGAAAGTTCAACAATACTTGCAACTTCCTTGTAATTGTTTAAATTGGCAAAAGTATAGTTTTTGATACTTTGTTTCATCTGGTTCGTTTCATCAAAAGTCAAAGATAACTGAACTTAAAATTTCTTTCTATTTTTTTAAACTTCATCATCATTTTAAATCAAAGAATGATTAAAACATAATTGCTGATATTATTCATTCAAAGGATTTAGAAAAATGTCAAGGAATTTTAAAAAAAAATGTTTCTGCCAAGTTCCCTTTTTAATTTTGTAATTTTTGATATATATTTTTTCAATTTTAGTTTATCTAGTGGTCAGTATTTAACTGTTTTTTTTTTCAATGAACATTCAGTTTGATATGATTTCATGTTTTACCACTCATTTTAAGCAAAATGTTTGAAGAGACATTTTTTTTAACAGTTTTGCAATAACTCTTACTTTCTTGGATTATTTTTTATTTCAATTTCCAAATTTTCTTTATATTTTCAAAACGTAAAAAAAGTTTTTAAATTTTAGATTTTATTCGATATTTAAATTTTCCGAAAGCTGAAAATCAAGCTTTTTGTATAGTAGGTAATTTACCCATACTCTAAAAAAAAGTTAAAAGGCAACATTTGAAAAAAAAAACATATTTTTAATTATTTAATGAATTTAGTTAAACAATTAAAAATATTTACCAAATAAACCATTGCCAAACCCAAGTTGGAATCTGTTTTCAAATATTCAATCTATGTGACAAAATGAAATAGAATCATAACTCTAAGCTGGCCATTAGGCTCTATTTTTATATTAGTTTATCATTAACTTAACCTCTTGTTTGATAAACAAAAAAAAAGAGATCATATGATTCATGAAAAATATTATGAAGATCTGTGTCAAAGACTCCAATATAAATTAAGATTTTGAATGTTTTAAACAGCTTTTCCATACTCAAATATATTGAATTAGTGAAAAGAACCTTAAATTTTAAGTAAGTTACTAAAGTAGAATTGAGCGAATTCAATTTGAAAATTGCACAAAATATTACAAAATTATTCAAGAGTTAAAAAATAATTTTCAAACAAGTATGCTTAGAATTCCCGACTTTTCCCGACTTTTTGACAAAAAATCATAAATTCCCGACTTTTTCCCGATTTTTTGCGGATTTTGGCGAATTCCCGACTTTTTCCCGACTTTCCCGATTTCCCGACTTGAGTGGCCACCCTGCTATACTCTTAATTTAAAGTTGTAATTTTTATAAAGTGTCCTCTTTTGTAATTTTGTAAAGTGTTTCAAAAAGTGTTCTTTTGTTCTTTCTTTTCGATTGGAATTAAAAACTGAAGTCAAACAAAATTCGAGTAAAATTTCTATTTTTCAATATTTTTTTTTTAAATCATGACGGGGCGGCTAAATTTGTGTTTATACTTTTATATCTGGAGTTTTTTTTTTAAAGGTCCAATAAACCAAATTTTCAGTTTTTGCTTTTTGGGTGTTTTTAATACCCCAGACTCAAGGCGGTTTCAAAAATACCCAAAAAGCAAAAACTGGAAATTTGGTTTATTGGACCTTTAAAAAAAAAAATCCCCAGAAACTCTTCTAAAACATATTTAAAAAAAAATAAAGTTTAAAAAATATAGATTTAGGAGAATTATTTTTTTGTGAAAAATGTTGATTAAAAATCGCTTAATTCTTTTTCTATGTATCATTTTTTTTCAGAGTAGTCCTCATCAATACCTACAATTTTTCAACGAATCAAAAAATTAATCAAAAACGAATAAAAAACTCCAACGCAAAAACAAAATCAAATCAAAACCTGACAATAGCTTTTTTGGGCCACCCACGACAAACCACTTTCGCTTTTGTTTAAATTCATTCACATTTGTTCACGTTTATGCGTGACTTTAGGCAAATCGCCCTATTAAACGTTGGCACGATTAACCATTCTGTCAAATGGCCAAGAATCATGATCATTTGAATGGTGCTCTAAAAATAATAGGGTTGTTTAAATTGGAAATAAAATTTAGAACGAAATTGAGTTTGAAATTTAATCAATTAAATGCTCAGAATGTTGAAAAAAGTTTTATAAGTATCTGGAACAAAAATTTGAAAATAATACAATCTTAGTGGGTAATTCTCCGCCAACTCACACAGCAGTTGCCCCGACCCCTCTTCGATTTGCGTGAAACTTTGTCCTAAGGGGTAACTTTTGTCCCTGATCACGAATCCGAGGTCCGTTTTTTGATATCTCATGACGGAGGGGCGGTACGACCCCTTCCATTTTTGAACATGCGAAAAAAGAGGTGTTTTTCAATAATTTGCAGCCTAAAACGGTGATGAGATAGAAATTTGGTGTCGTATTTTTCCTCGAAAAAAACACTAAAAAAGTTTTAAAAATTCTCTCATTTTCCGTTACTCGACTGTAAATTTTTTTGGAATATGTCATTTTATGGGAAATTTAATCTACTTTTCGAATCTACATTGACCCAGAAGGGTCATTTTTTCATTTAGAACAAAATTTTTCATTTTAAAATTTCGTGTTTTTTCTAACTTTGCAGGGTTATTTTTTAGAGTGTAACAATGTTCTACAAAGTTGTAGAGCAGACAATTACAAAAATTTTGATATATAGACATAAGGGGTTTGCTAATAAACATCACGAGTTATCGCGATTTTACGAAAAAAAGTTTTGAAAAAGTTGGTCGTCATCGATCATGGCCGTTCATGGTCACCCGCGACAGACACGGACGACGAAACAAAGAGAAACGCAAAAAGTAACTTTTTCAAAACTTTTTTTCGTAAAATCGCGATAACTCGTGATATTTACAAGCAAACCCCTTATGTCTATATATCAAAATTTTTGTAATTGTCTGCTCTACAACTTTGTAGAACATTGTTACACTCTAAAAAATAACCCTGCAAAATTAGAAAAAACACGAAATTTTAAAATGAAAAATTTTGTTCAAAATGAAAAAAATGACCCTTCTGGGTCAATGTAGATTCGAAAACTACATTAAATTTCCCATAAAATGACATGTTCCAAAATTTTTTACAGTCGAGTAACGGAAAATAGGAGAATTTTTAAAACATTTTTAGTGTTTTTTCGATGAAAAATACGTTTTCTCGGAATTCTGAGTACGCCATCAAATCGGGCGTCTAATTTTACATAAAAGTCCCTTTGACACCAAATTTCTATCTCATCACCGTTTCAGGCTGCAAATTATTGAAAAACACCTCTTTTTTCGCATGTTCAAAAATGGAAGGGGTCGTACCGCCCCTCCGTCACGAGATATCAAAAAACGGACCTCGGATTCGTGATCAAAGACAAAAGTTACCCCTTAGGACAAAGTTTCACGCAAATCGAAGAGGGGTCGGGGCAACTTTTCCCGATTTCGTGTGAGTTGGTAGAGAATTACCCTAGTACGCAATGACGTCTTTCAAACTTTCACGCACAGAAAAAAAAACACTGATCTCCCGATGACCACCGTCAGCTTGAAATTTACTCTCCGGTGATCTTTCGCCGTCCACGTAAGAAAATAACGCACACACTTTTTTTTAATGTCAGCTCTTATTATTCCAACCCCCTCCCGCTCCCCCCACTCTTCCCTCTCAAAAACACACGCAACGCGCGTAGTATGCGTGAGCAGAACATCGCAGCGGCCTACTAGACCACTACTGCCACCACTCTCACCCTCTCACCAGCTGCCACCAACTTCTCAGCTTGGCTTTCGCTGTGCGTTGATACAGCTTGGCTGCTGCTGCTGCGGAATGTGTGTTAGTAGGCCAAGGACGGCAGTCATTTTATTTTCGTGCCTCTTTTTTCGTTCTCTCTCTCCCTCCCAACTCTCCACTCTCGGTTTTCTCTTCTTTCGTTTACTATGCTTTTCCACTTCATTATCTTGGATTCTTTTTTCAGCCCGTTTTCTTCTTGTTCATTTTAAGCATATTCTGATTTGACAGCGAGTGTGTGCGTTTTCTTAGTGGTGCGTTTACGCGTTTTTGAGTTTTTTTTCTTTGCTCTCTTTTGCGTAGTGACGGCATCTCGCGAGTTTTTTTTGCTTGTGTCTCGGCGATCATCTGCTAATGGTTTACGTATTGGTGGCTGCGGTTTTGGTTATCTCATTTGCGCTAGACGAGAATATTCCGTAATAAATGCTAATCGGATGTTGTTTTTCTTTAAAATCATATGAATTAAAAAAACGCGCGACCACAAATGATGATGTACGGGACTTCTTTTTTTTTACCTGATTTGGCTTTTTTCAATACCTCAAAAAATGGGATTTTTTTTACTTTTTAAAACTATAATGATGAATACCATTGCAGGATTGCCGAAAAGATAACAATTTTTTTTATTAAGTTTCACTTTAAGTATTACAGTATGTTTAACTTAATTTACCAGGTTAACTTTTTGTTCAGTGAATCTTCCTGAATATTTTGACACAAGGAAATAAATTTCTAGAAGAGTTTAATAATAATTATTTAAAAAATGTAAAAAAAAAGTAAAAATGTACAAATACAAATGTTAACAAAAATGCAATATCAATATTTATTTCTGTGCGGTGATTTTAACCAAAATTGTCCATTCGTCATCAAAAATCAATAATTTCTTGAGTTTTTTAAAAGGTCCTATAAGCTATTGTCATTTGTATATTTATAGGACCTATTCAAAAAAACTCTAGACTTGTTCTTGTATCAAAAGATATAGTGTCCAACTCAAAATAATCATTCTAACACAACTAAAAAAATATTCGAATATAAAATTTTCTACCAATGTGTCTACTCTGTAAAAAAAAATTCAGTGTGTAAATAACATGAAAGGTTTCAAACCCAGAACTAAGTCCTTAAGATCCTTTCAATTTTCTAAAAATTCCATAAGATTTTACACTGAAGCTTTTTTTCTACAATTTTAAAGAAATTTTCGATAAGTTGCAAAAAGTACACAAAAATAAAAAAAATAAACAAACGAAAAATGATATTTCTTTAACTTCAGCAGCTTCATGGCAAGGTTGAATACAAAAAAATCCAATAATTTAAAAAAAAAATAAGTGAGCTTTTAAATTATTTCCACCAAAGAGAATATATTGAAGGTCTTCCGACCCTCCTAATGTTATGAATATTTTAATGATAATCACACAGCTATTCGAAGCTAGATGACGCTTTCGAAAAAAAAACTTCGGGTACTGTATAATGACACATTTAAGGGTATGTATTTGGGCCACAAACATTATCTGATGAGTCAAATTTGGCAACCCTGTCTGAAATAATTGCCTGTCAGAAGATAATTGTATTTTTCAATGTTATTTATAATTTGAAAATAGATAATGGAATGAAAATTTCACATTACAAAATTGCTGAGAATGTTGAAACATTTTTTCTGAAAAATGATTAACTTTGAAAATTTGGCAACACTTTACTATGAAAATTTGTTTGTCGGATGCTGTAGATTTTGGTAAAAAGAAAATTTGTTGATTTTTGTGAAAATAAAATTTTGATTTTATGATTTACAATTAGATGGATATTTCAAATATTCAAGGCATTTTCATTTTATTTTGTGGAAAATCAATACATTTTCTGCAAATCATCGTGTTTTGTAAAGCTTCATTGAAAGGTACTTTCCATTACAAAGCTACCAAGTTCACATTTTGACTAGCAAAAGTTATACTAAAGTATTTAAATTTCTCGAAAAACTTGCAATCAACTAAACAACTTTATATCATTGTTTAATTTCTGTAAAAAATCATTGGTGAGCCAAAACCCAAGCTCAAATAATATTTACGTCAATTTACAAAGTTTTTGAAATGTTTTCCTACCAAAAATCAAAGATCGCAAAATTAGGTGGAAATTTGGTATTCAAAAAAAAAAAAATGGTGAAGTTTAGTAGCATTTTAGGTTTTAAGTAGGCCATAAATGCCTGATTAGGTTGTATGTGGGTTTTCAGAACCATGATAAAACCTGTAAGTTTAAAAATTTTACTAGGGTTGGTGTCTTCAGAAGAGTTGTTGCAAATGGGAAGGAACAGCTTTTGGCTTGGTTGAAAATTAGGGTTTTTTTTAAGATCTATTTTTATTATTTTCTAGAAAGTTGTTGGACATACCAATTCAATCAACTTTGTCGAAGGCATCCAAATTTTACCTTTTAATCTTCGCCTTCTACGACTAATTTTGTCAAAGTAAGTACTCAAAAATATTTTTTAGAACGTAGCAATTCAGGGTTAAGTTTTAGAGAAATGTGATGTTCTGGGCATTTTTAGAGCTCTTAAAACATACATTTTTGTTTTTGACAAAAATATTTGGACTTGAGGGTGGAAATATTATCAAATTGTAAGGTTAAAAAGATACAATTTTAAAACTCAAATGTCCCGAAAAGCGCATGACAAATTTATGCTGTAGACAAACGCTGAAAAAATCTCAGGTTTTTATCTTGAAATTTGAGATATATTTTTTTGGAAAATGTTTAATTTTCATGGGAAAAGTGTATGGGAAAAAAAAGGATACAAAATTTTATTCTTGAATCTAATGCCACCACCTGCAACTTTTTCCCAGCATCTACCAAATCAAAACGAAGATGTTAAAGACAACAAAAACAATCCCACAATGAGAAAAAAAGCACAGAGCAAACAACTACAACAAAAAAAAAAAAAAAGCAGAAATAATGCAATTTATTCACTCGGTACATTGTTGACCATGACATAAATTCAGCACGGTGTGAGTGTGTAATGCAGTGCGCTGCAGATGTACACCAACACCGACACACAGACAGACAAGCATACTGCACATTTGCCGGGGTGCACCAGCAACAAATTACTCCGCTTTTGGAGTTTACAACACCTTTTAAGCTTGCTGGGGTGTTTCCATTCTTGACTTGTACTTTTTTATCATTATTTTCCTTCAATATTACATTATTCTAAGTTGTTAGTTTGTAAGTGTATTTTTTTCAAAATAAATTTTCAGACCAATTCTGATTTTCTTTATGAATGTGCACCGTGTTCACTGCAAACCTGACATGTGACCCTACACAACACACACAACACGACAAAGCAGACAAAGTAAGCGCATAAATTTTAATACATCCGGCCATTCGGGACCAATAAAAGGTGCATTCATATGTGTGCAAGAGAGAAGCTCGCATATTCATGTACGTGTTTGCATTTGCAGACACCGGGTCGGGCGGGATGTGCCACTGTTGGCTGCTGGTTCTTGTTCCGTCCCCCCCCCCTGTAAACCACCCCCTTGGGAGTTGCGAATCTGACCAGTAGCTGGGGGTTGAGGGGAGGAAGTTCCAGACCTAGCACACTCGGAAATGTTTTGGCCCTGAGATTCTTCGGCGTTTTGGTACATGGTGCATGTGAAATACGGTCGGGCTGTTGTAGAGACGAGATTTTTTGTAGTTGAATTTGGAGTAGACAGTATTCTATGAAATCATCAATTGATCTTTAAAAAAAAAGTTTAGCATTAAAAGATTCCAGATGATACCATCTCAGTAGTCTGTCTCGAACCAGTTTCAAGGGACGACACTGGTCTCTGATGTAATTTGGTCTAATTAAGAAAACTGCTGCTCATGCTACAGTTATTTCAAAGTCAAGCAAAAGTGACTAACCGTTGCGGGGACTTGCTGATTTTCAGCAAAGTCCTTCGATCGATTCTGCGTAAAGCACATGTAAGCTCTATACGTCAAGCGTACTTAAAAACACGTCGATTTCGAGCTTAGTACACACCTCCCCTACAACAACTAAACAGATGGCCGCTGTTCTGAGCAGAAAACATGAGGCTCGAACGTCATCCGAAAAAAAATGTTGTTGACATTGACACCAAAACCCACTAACCCTGGCACAGACTTATACTTAGCTTGCGCGACGACGACGACGACGCCGTATGTGAACGGGGGTATTCTACGCTGTTTACCTTTTTCCAGACCCAAAGACCTCAGGCCGCGTCTGGTCGGCCGAACTGCCCCACGTTGCAGCAGCAGCAGATACCCAATCAGCGTGATGTCTCAACTGAATGTTTAATTTTCACTTAAAATTCTAGATTGCTACTAACTTGTATAACTCTTGAATAAATCTAACCCCATTTTGGTTAGAAAATCTTGCTTTATAATAAAAAAAAAATCCTTAAAAAATATTTTTGACTTTCAGTGTTCACTCGGATTGAGAAGAACTTTGTGGAAGGAGTTGAAGTTTCAACGTCACCCAGCTCATGCAGCTTTGTGTACAACACTCACATGTGGCATTTACTTTGACGAACGGAAAGAGCCGGAAAAGTGTGAAAAATTGTGCGAAAATTGTTCATTTGGTCGGAACTGTATGCAATTCTGTGTTTTTTTTTTTTCAGAGAAGATAAAAAACGCAAAAAGAATGAATTTTACGTGTTTAGCAGTAAGAAATTCCATGTTTAAATTACGCAAATGATTAGATGCATTGGTCATAGAAATAAATCTTCAAAAAAATTAAAATTTTCTCATGTTTTCAATGATTTTTTTGTATTTTTAACAGCAACTTGCAAGCTAGACTTATTCAAAACACTTTTTTTAAAGAAAAACTTTGTCTCTGCTTTAAAACTAAAAAAAAATTGTAAAATCACTAAGAACACAAAAATTGAGGAGAAATTCCAACGAAAAAAGAGGTACAGGAAAGTGGGGCAAGACGACCATATGGGGCAAGAGGAACAATCGTTCGTACGGCAGTAATTTTTACAATTTTGACTATTTCCAGTATGAGGAATTGTTGCTAGCAATGCAATTAGCTGATTCTACTATCAAATAACCGTCAAAACGACGTAAACGCCACGGGGCAAAAGGTTTAATGAAGTTTTTTCAAAACCTTAGTTTTCTTATAATATTTGGAAAGTACAAAATAAGGCTTAGGGTTCGTTTTAAGGCTCATTTTATCAAAATGCTATTTTTCCTAGATCAGCAGTGTCCCTACCAATGCAATGCACCTTTTATAAAGTATGATTTAACTTTTGGTTATTTTTGTTGAAAGCTTTTAAAAATCTTGTTCAGGTGGGGCAAGTGTACCATTAGGGTGTAATATCAAAATCGATTTTCCAGCACAGCAATTTTTCAGTTCCTTTTGGGGTCCTGAACAACTCCCCAAAGTTTGGGAACGATTGGTTTAGTCCTCACTTTGCGCAAAGCGATTCAATTTTCCATAAAAAATTGTATGAAAAAAAACATTTTTTTGGATTTTAATATTTATAAAATCCACGTTTCACGCTGTACTAATACCGGATTCATATTCGGATGCTCTAAAAGGTGCTCTACAACTTTCCCGAAGAGAGTATGGTGCTAGTTTGTCTGTGAAAAAAGATACAGCGTCCTAAAAACTCGTCTAAAACGTGATTTTCGAGCAAAAAACACGTTTTAGACGAGTTTTTAGGACGCTGTATCTTTTTTTAGGAGCAAGTTAGCACCATACTCTCTTCGGGAAAGTTGTAGAGCACCTTCCAAGGCATCCGAATATGAATCCGGTTTTAGTACAGCGTGAAAAGTGGATTTTATAAATATCAAAATCCAAAAAAATAGTTTTTCTCATACAAATTTATATGGAAAATTGAATCGCTTTGCGCAAAGTGAGGACTAAACCAATCGTTCCCAAACTTTGGGGAGTTGTTTAGGACCCCAAAAGGAACTAAAAAGTGGCTGTGCTCGCTAAATTTGGAGAACTTTCTTTTTTTCCATACAACCATATTACACCCTAGTGTACCATATGGATTTTTAGTATGGAAACAATTAAGAATTGCTGCCACATCATATTTTAATGGGAAATAAATACATAAAAGTACTTAAAAACTGATAAACAATTGTTAAAAAAATTGTCCATACAAAATATAGTGTTATTATGAAAATTTACTATTTATCATCTAAGAATATTTTTTTCTTAAAAACGGTCAATTTTTTAGGTTATAATATTATAATAATATTATTATTTAATATAAGAATGAAAGAAACGTTTCAAATACATTCTAATCTGATGTATATAAGTGACAACAGTTCAATTGTTAGCAAATTAACATGTTGTTTCTTGCCCCAATGGGTTGTTCGTCTTGCCCCATTAGTTGAGAAGAACGTACGGAAAGTAAAAAAAATTAAAATCAATTCTTTACATTAAAAACATGATTTTTAAAAAAAACTTGTTCTATCAAAGTCTAAGTCAAGACCTGGAATAAGATGATTATTAAAAAATCCCACAGATTTTTTTACGTTTTTAATGGGTTATAACGAGCATTTCCTTAGCTTGTTACACTTGCCCCACTTTCCCCTCTACAACTGCTAATTTTTCAAACTACCAAAATTAAAGTTATTTTGACTGAGTTGTTCAAATTTTCTTTAATTTTTAACTTTACGATTCTTTATTCAAATTCGCAAGCCACTTTTCTCTCTTTTGGATTCAACCAGAGTCGAAGGACATAAATGTAGAGAAAAAAATGAAACTATTTTGTTTTGAAACTATTTGAAGTTATTATGCCACTTTTTATCAGTTAAATTATATCGACCTGAACAAGAACAAAAATGCGATGACTTTTTGTCTGAAACTAAAATATTGATACAACTTCACGATGAAAGTAAATGTTCGATTATAAAATCAATCAAAAAATTAAAATATCTTTTCTGAAAAAAAACTCAAGACAAACAAAACTGTTTGTAAAAGTAAAAAGAGTATTTGAACAACAAATTATTCAATCAGATTCTAAAGGGTGCCAATAATTTAAAGAATAAAAATGATTTTACAAAGGACCTTAAAAATCGTTGTTTTAATTCGTACATAAAGTCTTTTTCATTATTTCAAAATAAAATTTGTATTTGATATAAATGAAATATAATTGAAAGCACTTAAATATTTTTTCATCAAAAATCAAACAAAGTTCTTATAGAAAAGTAATTTGCAACAAAAAAATATAATAAATTGCCATTGGAATTTTTCTGGAAATGTAAAAAAATACTAGAATTAAAATATCAGCTGAAATAGATTAGCTTAACTATTTAGAGCTCATTTTGAGCTACCCACTTTTTACTTCTCCTTTTCTTGTGTTTTTTTTCGATTTCAGCATTTTTGTTAACTGTGATATTTTTTGGTTTCATATGTTTCAAGTTACATTTCGATGTTGGGCATGTTTTCTCATATTCTGCTTAAATCAAAGGTTTTTGTTGGTGATTTTATAGATGAGCAATTCTCTGATATTTCGGTCATTCGATTTTTTTTTGTATTTTTTAATCGGGCTGAAACTTTTTTGGTGTCTTTTTGCATCTTTTTGGAAGCCTTTTTGCATCATTAGTTTGTCCATATTATTTTCCATACAAATTTGGCAGCTGATCATACAAAAATGATGTATGAAAATTAAGAAATTTGTATCTTTTGAAGGAATTTTTTGATCGATTTGGTGCCTTCGGCAAAGTTATAGGTTTGGATAAGGACAACACTGAAAAAAAATGATACACGGTAAAATTTTTTTGGTGATTATTAATTTAACTTTTTGTCACTTAAACTTGATTTGCAAAAAAAAAAAAATGTTTTGACCAAGTTTTGAAATTTTGAATCAATGCTGATTTTTTTGAAAATGTCGAAATATTTGTCGCAAAATTTTTCAACTTCATTTTTCGATGTAAAATCAAATTTGCAATCAAGAAGTACTTAGTGAAATTTGGATGAAGTGCACCGTTTTTTAGTTAAATCCATATTTAGGTAACTTTTTTGAAAATAGTAAAAGTTTTTCATTATTTTAAATTATTGTACATGTTTGCCCACTTTTGAGAAAAATATATTTTTGAAAAGCTGAGAAAATTCATTATATTTTGCTTTTTTCAACTTGGTTGATACGACTCTTAGTTGCTGAGATACGAAAACAATGTGTTCCAAATTTTTATATCAAGACTTACATTTCAAAAGGGTTCAACATCCAATATTACGTCCTTTTGAATTGTTAGTCCTGATTTAAAAATTTTGAACATGTTGTTTTCGAAAACATCGGAAAATTCCTCGAATGTTTCATTTTCTAATATTGTAAATCGGACCATTAGTTGCTGAGATATCGACGTTAGAAAAAGGTGGGTTTTTTGGGTGAGACTTAGAAAACATCAATTTTCCTGTTTTAAAATCTGTGCATGGCAAAATCTCAGCAACTAAGGCTCGTATCAAAAAAGTTGAAAAAAGCAAAATACAGAGAATTTTCTCAGCTTTTCAAAAATATTTTTTTTCAAAATTGGGAAAACATGGGCACAAATTTAATAAAATGAATAACTGCGACTATTTTCAAAAAAGTCACCTAAAAATGGATTTAAATTGAAAACGGTGCACATTATCAAAATTTCCCTAAAGTACTTTTTGGTTGAAAATTATATTTTACATCGAAAAATGAAGTTGAAAATTTTTTGCGATAAATATTTTGATTTTTTGAAAAAATCAGCATTGATACAAAAATTCATAACTCGGTCAAAGATTGTTTGCACAACCTGAAATTTCTGAAAAGTTGGCATTTGATGTCCCCTAAAACAAATAAAAAAAAACATATAGTGTTTTTTGCAAATCAAGTTACCAAAAGTTGTGTATTTCAATGACGAAAATGTTAAACCCAAAAAAGTTTTAGTGAAAAAAAATGTTTTTTTTTCTCGTTTTCGTCATTTTCCTGTTCTAGCGCGCAGCACGTCTAAAACCCCTGTTTTTATGCAAACAAAATTATATCTCCGAATCCTGTTAATGGATATCCGCAATTTTCAGATATGATATGTATAAAAATTCCTGTCTGATTTTTTTCCAAGCAGCAAATTCATTCACAAAACGAATCTTCAAAAACTCTCAACCTCGTTTCATACTATTTCAACCCAAAAAGTAGAGTAAAACATGAAAAAAGTAGTCCAAGACGTCCCCAATATTGGTTCAGTTGTTCCTATAGGTAGGCCCCTCCACTAAACAACTATTAATGTAAATGTATGCTCAAGTGATTCGTGGTTTATATTACAACGATAGTTGTGGGGGTGGCAGACCAGGCCACAGCATTTTTTGACGTAGTCGTCGTCACCTTTCATCATCAATGAGGGCGGCGCCAGAATGAAATTGGGCATATCAATGGAGTGGCAACAAATTGTGGACCACTTTTCCTTTGTAGGTTACGTTTTAGGGGAAGTTCCTGTAACCTCAAATCCTTGATTTGAAAAGATGTGTGATTATGTTGAGCTAGAAACTTGTGATATTTTTTTTTGTTCAAGTTTATAACATTAGTTTTTAGTTATAAATTTTTAACATTTTGGAAAAGGACTGATTAGATTATCCAAATTAATCTCATTTGAATAATGATTTCAAATCCAATGCGTGATATTTCCACCACCACCGCCACACCCCTCTTCACCAACAATTCACAAAAATAGAACAATCAATAAAGTGCATCCTCACAGCTTCGAGGGGTGGTGGTGTGATGGTAAACGAAGAGTGTAACGCAACAAAATACCACCATTACCAACACTACTGACAGTCAGGACCAAACAAACACACGAAAACACACACACGCACAAGTACAGCCACACAACGATTGCAACCATGACCTAGTTCTAGAAACCCCCTCTCGTGAATGCAAGCATTGAAAAGTAGTGTAGTGGAAAATCGCTGTTGACCAAGTGAGTTACTCACTCGTGAGTGAGTGACTTGGGCAATCTCACTCTCGCTCTCGCGAGAGAGGGGGTGAGAAAATTCCAACTTCGGAAAAACTTCGTGCTGTAGCACGTGCTCTTTGAGGCGCTCATTTTCACACGATTTTTTCAGATCGGTGAGTTCTCACCCGTGAGTTCCTCTCTGTTTTCCCCGAAGAGACTAGTACAAGTGTTTTCGATTTGAAGCCGCGGTGAGGAAACGACGCGGTTGGTGGGTGGAAAACCCATGTCTCGCCCCCTCCCCTTCGCCCCCCTTCATTCACCCCCTAAAGTAGTACAAATTGAAAAAATGAAACCGTGGTGTGTTTATCACAGACACGAAAGCGGCAGATCGTAATTGGAACACGGGACATGCGCCCTGGGGGATGTTTATTTTGCTTCCAGAGAGCGGCCGGCCCTTTTGGAGGAAGAAGAGGAAAAAAAACGGTCAGCACAGCTGAGTGGTGGGTGGTCAGGCGGCTCCTCGCAGGAAGAAGGGGGCTGGCGGGGATGTTACGAGAAAAATTGAGGAAGTTTCAATTGGTAGGCGATGGTGGTCGATCATCATTAGGGCAATGATTGGAAAAGTTGCAATGATGGAGAGGATTTTTTTCTTGTGATGGGAAATTTATAAGGAATGTGATTAATAGTGTATTTTACATAAAAGTATGTGTTATCTATAGAAAACAAGATATTTGCTTGTAATTTGAATTATTTCTCGTTAGACTATTAGAAAAAAATAGAAGGCCCAAATTCCGATTGAAAAGATAAATTCATTACAAAGTTTTGGTAAATCAGATATGCTAGAATATTAAATTGAATATATCAAGAAAAAGACTACCTAAAGTCGTTTATTTTCTTTAAAATAGAAAGCCAATAAATTCTCCGATCGGGCTCAACATTTTTCTGGGGGCTCCTCCTAGGGTGGTCCAAAAAATTGCCATTTTCGTCGATTTTCGCAAAAAAAAAAACACATTTTTCAAAAAATTAAAACTCCGTGCCATTTCAACAGATTGTAGCTGTCTAGGATGCAAATGAAAGGAGATTAGTTTGCCTTTCAAGGAAAAATAATTTAAGATCCGAATAAACAGCCAAGTATTTGAAAATATCGTATGAAAATTTAAAATGGCGTTTTCACCATATCTGGATCAAAGAGCCTATGTCTGAACATATTTTTATCGGATTCCTCTGAAAATTTCACATAACATATAAAAAATGTCGACCCGTACGTACTGAGTTTTTCGACACACCACTCGAAAAAACAGGAAAATTACGAAAACGAGAAATAATAACTTTTTTCACTAAAACTGCGATAACTTAAAAATTGGAGCGATAACCTATACATGTTTGGGTACCAAAATTATCGTAACTGATAGACGCAACTTTTTGAACCCACAAATGTTCTTTTGCAAATATTTGGCTTATTTTCGGATCTCAAATTATTTTTCCTTGAAAGGCAAACTAATCTCCTTTCATTTGCGTCCAAGACAGTTAATATCGGTTGCAATGGCACGGAGTTATAAATTTTTGAAAAATGTGTTTTTTTTTTGCCAAAATTGCCGTATTTGGGGCTCATTTCAAATGGAATTGCTGTATAGCTTTGGTCTTACAAAGCCTTTTTATTTTGAAGTTAAGGCCGTAGCAAATATTTTTTTAAGTTTATGTTCCTCGTGGTACTGTACATTGGAATTTCACTAAAAAAATATTAATTTTTATCGCCGAGCCCTAACATGTTAAATAGGGATTATGAACGCAGGAAAATGCATATCACATTATTTTCAGTTGATTTTCAAAAATGCTCCAAAAAATCAGGGGCGAAGAAAAAATCCCGAAAATAAAAAAAAAATTAAAAAAAACTTGTACAATCTTGTAAACTGTTCAAGATACATTGTGTAATAAATATTTTTGAACTTTGAATCAAATAGAACCTTATGCAAATTTTGAATTGTTGAACCACAGATCGAAATAAGACAAAACACTTTTAGAAAAAAATATATTCATAAATTTATTGATATTATGCATATTTTCTGTAGAAGCCAGGGTTACCAGGTTGCCAGATAAATAAGGGAATGCATTTTTTTTTAAGTATTCGGTTATCCACACATCCAAATTTGAATTAATTTTCGATCAAAATTACCAAACCAATTACAAAATACGTAAATGTAGGAATTGTTTTTGTAAGAATATTTAATTATAAGTTCAAATTTAGACTTTTGAAACAGAGGAATCAATTTTCCATATCAAAAAATTTGTATTTTAATCTCTTCCTCATCTGTTCCAAATACATTTTTGCTAGCCAATTTTTTCCAGATTTTTTATCGGCACTTTGACAGATTTTAAAATTAATGACCTGGCAGCACAAAAAAAACAAGGCAAAATCAAATTTTCAATACATTTTCAATATTATTTTAAAGTAATTTTAATTTTTAGGTTGAGAGCAGCGAAGGAATAATCATCATCAAAAGAAAATCTTTGGATGTTCATCAAGAGAAAAAAATCCGAAGGGAGCTTGGCTCTCCTCTCTCGCGCACGAAAGATCGGTAAAAGGAGTCTTAAAAAAATCATCATCTTGATTGTTCGGCGGAACATCTTTTTCACTATTACACTTGCAAGTGTAACGACACACATCGAAAAATGACCTTTCACATTTTGTAGAAGGGCAATGTGTGTAAACAAAGTGAAATAAATATTTTTAAGTAGTGCTGACAAGGAAATTAACAAAAAATCATCCGCTGTTTGATTTTCTTGGAGAATTTCGGGAACGATTTTCTTTTGCGTGTTTTGTGCCCTCTTTTTTGACGATTTTCAAAAAAACTTTTTTTTCTTTTAATCATAACTTTGCAACTATTGGAGCAAAAGACTTTCTACAGGTTGCATTTTATAGGAAATTGTCCAAGAATTTGAGAAAAATAAAATTTTCACCCTTAAATGTGCCAAAAAAAGAGGGATGGTCCAATCAGCACCAAACTTGGGATTTCTGTTAACTATCGATAGATGAACGTTCCCTCCAAGTTTGGTCCAAATCGGTGAAGGTCGAGTTTAAACGTGTACTCAGTTGATCTGGAATAACCCATTTAATGTTTCTTTCCCTTGACTCTGGTCAAGGTCGAGGGCAGGGCAAAACAAAATCTGATTTCAAATTTCAAGCCTAATTTGAAAACTTTCATGCAAAAAGTGTCACAAAATGCTTTCAACTTCATTCCAACTACCGCTACTAATTTGCTACTTATAAATTAATTAATTAAAAAATCCTGAAGTTTACATATCCATCCGATCTGCCTTCATTTCATTCAAAACGGTGAACAATGTATTAAAAAAGTTACTCTAAAGAAATTTAAAAAATTATCAACAGCTCCCTGATTTTTTGGAGAAATTTTTGAAGCATATTTTGCATTGGCCCAATTTATTTATTTTAAATCAAGCCTAGTAAAGTTATCAATAAATTTCAGTTTTTTTTCTTCTTTCCCTTGCAAGGCAAAAGTAAACGAAAAACCCAATAGTTTCCGAGATATTGCGAGCTTTAAATGAGGACACTGAGAAAAAAATCAGATTTTCAAAGACATGCAGGGTCGCTTGGCCTTCGTAATATGTTTTTAAATGGAAAAAATCCTTAAAAATAAAATAAAAAACTCACGCTGATATCTCTATAACTTGAAAACGGTGCACTTTATCAAAAGTTGTGTAAAGTTATTTCCAATTGTATATTTGATTTGCATCTAAATATTATATTTGAAATTGTGTATGACAATATTTTAGATTTCTTTAGAATTCAACTTTAGTTGATTAAAAGTCATGTAAAAAATCAGAAAATTAGTTTTTCGGTGCACCTATTTTTCTGAAAAGTTCCACCTATAATTTTGCTGAGGACACCAAAAGGATCAGAAAATCCCTTCTCACGATACTGATTTTAAAATATTCTCATGCCCATTTTGTATGACCAGCCCGCAATTTTTTTTTGATTGGAAAAAAAATAAAAAGCAAAGCGGCTCCATTTGACACAGGAAATGCATGGAGAAAGTTTCATTCAAATAGAAAAAATAAAAACAAAAGTGAAGATCTCGAAAAAATGAGAAATTCTAAAGAATTAATGAACAATACCACACAAATCCGATTTTATCATGATATTTAAAAAATCTAAGTAAAATTCGTAATATTGCTTGATTTATCAAACGTTCAAAGCTATCAAAAATTCAACTTTTTAAATGTTTTCTTATGCATGAAATAAAAATCATTTGTAAATTAAATTAAAAGCTCGTTTTATAAACTACCGCTCAATCATCCACCAGCTCTACCATAATTATTAAGCTGATGACCCAATTTGCTTAAACTACAGCACCACGATCTGTTACTGAAACCTGCTGTCATAAAACCAATCCTAACCGCGCTGCTGCTGGCTGCCACAACGTTTCCCCCCACATAGTATAAATATGCTAAAATTGCCATAATTTACAGCCCCGTCAATGTTTCCAACAAACGACGACCCCCTCCCTCTATTAACCCAGACCCTTCCTAATCCTTCCTCAACATAATCCTCAACCAGGATTTCCACGTAAAAACAAACCCAGGCAGCAGGAGGCAATAATTCCTCACGCCCGTTTTCCCTTTTCCGCAGTTTTCCGTTGATGCTCTAGTTTAGGTCCGTTTTGTGTACTGCTAGTGTTGTACTAGGCTCCGGCCCATCCGATACTAGTTCACGGTTACCAGGTGACCCACTAACATAGATGCCCCCCTCAACACGAACAGTGGAGTCGGATGCTCTCTCGCGCGCTGAGCCTCTCAGGATTTCAGCTGAATCCTGCGTGATGGTGCTTTTGAGCAAGGAGGAAAAAAATGGTCATGTTTGTGGGTCATAGCAGGATTTATTAGCATTGATTTAAATTTTCACACCCCACCCCAGCGGGGATACGACTAGTGACTGTAACTAGGATATGCTTTTAGCTTAATGCATAATGAAAAGCGGTTTTTTGCTCGTCTCTATGGGGAGAAAAGCTCGGAAACAGGAAAAAGCTCTTTGAAATAATGAGCTTTTTGGTACCCTAAAAAATCAAGCTGAGAATTTCGAAAGTAGGCAATTGACATAGATTTTTAAGCGGACTTGTATTACAATTGAATGCAGTTTGGATGCAAATTTGGCCACGCGTTTCAATTAGTGCCTCATTCATCCTATAATTAGAGTCACTTGACCTGCATCGGAATCGAGCCATTTACCTGCTGCGGCTGCTACTGCGTTTCTCGAAAAAAAAATGAAGCTGATTAACGATGCTTTTGGAGCAAGGTTTGCATGCTAGAACAAACTGCAGTCTCAAAGTACAGCAAAAGGTGTTTGCAGTTTAAGTTTGTGTTTTTTTTTTCTTGCTTTTGCAGTTGGTACAAGTGAGCAAGGCAAACCGTTCTAGATAGTTTGAATCCGGTTGTTGGTGAAAAATATGGAGATTCAAAGTTTTTTTTCCGTTCAAGTATGACATTGAGATGTAAAGTTTGTATTAAGCTTTTAACTGTTACCGTAAAACGGGGTTACTTTGATAGCCGGGGTGACTTTGATAGGTTTGCGATTTTTCCGCAAAATAAAGAGTACAATTAAACTACGTACGGAATGGTTTAGAATCATACTGAACGTGGTAGAGAAGTGTTCAAAGTACCTCAAAAAGAACTTTTCATAACATTTTGAAAAGTTTAAAAAGTTAGTTAACTATAGTTATGAAAATGTTGATGAAAGTCATTATTTTAAACTTCTCAAAGTGTCATGATTTTCTCTATGAACATGATTATGAATCGGAAAACGGAATGCATTTTCGAATTCCTGGACAATTTTCCACTAGGAGAAGGTTAAATAAGTTTGTAAATAATAAATAATATGTGTTTTTGAAACATAATTTAAAAAATCTCCAAATTTATAGGCAATTTCAATTGAACAAATTTCATGTTTAATGTTAAAACTTGTGATTCGTGCTTCGAATTCAGTATGAAATGCAATTTAAATCGATAGTTTTATAAACAAAAACTAGTTTTAACAAATTTCAGGCAAAATTCCGACTGTTTAACAATTTTACCTAAAATGTATATGTATTTTGTTAAAAAAGCTTAATATAAACATTGATTTTTTTTCTTTAAAACTATATCAGCTATCAATATATCAGTCAATCAATAAATGAAGACTTTCAGCAAGCTTTGGCAGCTTCATCTGTATTGTATGTATGTATGTATGTATGTATGATCCCCATACCCGCAGGCAACTTGGTCCTGGAACACATGTGAGCGCTAGGTGAACAATTCGATCATCTTTTACTCCGTAATCTGTACACCCACGTGCATAAGTTTTTTTGCACGAATTTTATTGCTACAAACACCGGCGCATAAATCAAAATCATTCCCCTTTTCCCTCCCCAAGCGCCGGAAATTTGTAGCGGGTGTAGGGACACTTTGCATAGACGCCCTTGTTCCCATCACGTCACTGAGGGTATGGAGCGACGAGAAATTAATAAGCATGCCCCCTTAGTCGAACCTTCATTAGAGAAGCAGGCAATCCACAACTCACAGCGAACGACCAAGGGAACACCCTACCGCGTATTTAATGGTAATTTGGCGTGGTTGTCTTGAGTGGTTTGAGCGAATGTTAGAATATTAGTGAGAGAGTTTTATGTTTTATAAAAAGAACGGGCTCACCAAATAATGTATGCTTCAAGACAGCTTCATTTGAGTTCCGGGAGTTGTCCGATTTTATAAACTTGCGATCCGATGACCTCCCTTCAACAAACTTAAAACAGCCAACCACGACGTTGCCGACGGACTCCACCGTTGTCCGTGGAAGTGATTCTTTCCGTTTGAAGCCGGGACGCTGCTTCGATATCTGCACCAATCTCCTTTTCGAAATTCCAGAAGGTTTTGTTCCAAATGCTCCGCTGGATACAACTGCTGAAGCGCTTGTCCGTGACCACCCAAAAAAAAAAAAAAAAAAAAAAAAGCAAGCTTTGGCAGCTTCATCTGTATTTAGCAAGAAACAAACTTCAAATTTTAGTATTGCAGTTTTCAATAAACATTAACTGAAAACGAACCTCGAAACTTGTTGTGAAGAATGAAATTTTAATAAACATATATAATAAATATATATAATAAACATTTAATTTAATAATGTGTTTATTAAATTATTGATATTCTGCAAATCTTTGGCAGTATCATTACTAATCTAATCTAACCCTAGCGCAGCCAGTCTTTCGAGGGCATCCTGGAGAATGCCTTAGGTTGATTGACGCCTAGCATCTTCTTGTCATTATCAACATTTGCAGTGCGCCATTGCATTAACATGCATTTAAACATCACAAACGTCGCCAGGCCAACTGCGTAAAGTTAACCGCAAAGATGATTCGTTAAATTGGATTGAGTTTGAACACAAATGTTCAAACAACAATACAGTTCGGAATCTACAGGGGAGGAAGAAACGTGGGGATCCCCCGCTCACGTTCCTGTTTGTTTAGGCAATTAATCGTTGGGAGCCACCATGCTAAGAAGTTTTGGTGCTCCGGGACCCTCTAGGGATGGGACACTGTATTTCCACAAATGCCCTGGACACTATTTGCCGTGGTTATAGCGCCACAACTCGCTACAAATCTTTGGCAGTATCATTACATAAAAAAACTAAATTTCAAATTTCAAGCCAAACATTTATTTATGTTTTTGCTTAAAAACCCTTTTTTAAATCAAGCACAAAGTTCTACAAAATGCTTTATGCATTGCACAAATAGGCAAAATATCAAAAAAATCATGTTAAACTTTTTTTCCAAAAGTTTTTGTTTTTTTCGTTTTCTGGTTCTAATATGTCAAATTTGTAATGTATTTTTTTTCAACAATGGCTATTTCTGCCATTTAAAAATAAATGACTTTTTTAGTTTTCTCGTGTTTTTGTTATTTTTGGGCAAATTTTGGTCTTCGAAGAACTTCACATCTCTTGTTTTCAGTTTTTCTTAATTTTTTTGTATTTTAAATATACATTAAGGCTGTTGCAAATATTTTTCAAAGTTTATGTCACCCCCCCCCCCCTTCCTTCAAAATTGATCTGAAAAATCAGGGGGCAAAAATTTTTTTTTCCAAAAAGCTTCAAAATTTCCATTAAAATAGAAGTCTAATCAAATGAAAACAATCTAAAATGCATTTTTCTGCATTGATAATCATATTTTTTGCCTTTCTTACTAAAGAAAGGTATAGGTTTTACTTTAAGCCAGGACGTCATTTCCATCTTCGTAAATATGTCGATTCAACATGAATTTTAAGCGGAAAAATTGCCAAAAAATCACACTGCATCGATTTTCGACGCTCTATCGATTCACCTTGACAGAACTCGTCTATCTCGAACCCTCGAATTTTGAGAAAATAAATTCCGTGGAGGTCGAGTGATGTTCGTATGTGGTAAAATTTTGTGTCGCGCCGTTCTCAGCTCCCATATATCCGATTTCGATTCTTCTAAATGCAGATGAA
Source organism: Culex pipiens pallens (assembly GCF_016801865.2). Taxonomy (NCBI): domain Eukaryota; kingdom Metazoa; phylum Arthropoda; class Insecta; order Diptera; family Culicidae; genus Culex; species Culex pipiens. Next base: position 15,422,410 of record NC_068939.1, read on the forward strand.
AGCTAGTGTGCAGAACCTGGGCGAGTTGCCGCGCAAATTTCGAAATATCCATCTGTTTTCGGATGCGGCCAGACTTTTCAACAAAATACACAGTTTTCAAATGAAAATATGGTCAATTTTTTCATTTTCATATATTTTATTTATCTCAAAAATTGCATTTTTCGAGCCCTACAACCTCCCAAATTTTCATCCAGATTCATAATATGGTTCTGGAGTTAGAGCCGTTTGATTGACCTACCATAAGAAAAAAAATCCCTAAAAAAAGGTAAAAGCCCACCTGGTGACCTTCGCCAACATTTTTCATTTCTGATTTTATTCAAAATTTCTTGCTACATTCATAGTACAGACCATGAGTGAGCATCTGAAACAAATTCGACATCGATCGACAATCCCGATCAATTTTTAGAACGATTTACTTTTTGCCTTTCTTACTAAAGAAAGGTATAGGTTTTACTTTAAGCCAGGACGTCATTTCCATCTTCGTAAATATGTCGATTCAGCATGAATTTTAATCGGAAAAATCGTCAAAAAATCACACTGCATCGATTTTCGACGCTTCGTCGCCAAGTTGTCAAGTTGAGCTTCGAATACTGGCGCGAGAATGCTGGCGCATCTATTTTGTGGCTCGACTTATACTCATTTTGTAGTAACTTGTCTACCGATGTTTCCTTCAATATGTAAGATATCGAAGCTTTTCGGTTTCTTTTGCCCTGTCCGTTTTTGCATAACTGTCCAATGTTTATGCAAAAACCTTTGTGACATAGGACATTCATCCGGCTACAATCAACTTGTTTCCCGTGCGCTTCTAAAATCGCCTAAATGTAGACTTCATTTTCGTAAGTTTATTTAACAGGGTTCATTGGATTCCAATAGGAGCTTTCTAAGCTTTTCATCGTTTATATCGTTTTCAAAGTGTTCAATGCTGGCGAATCCAATGGCTTTCTTCCTAAGGGGTCGTGCATAAACCACGTGGCCTTTTTTTGGAGAATTTTTGACCCCCCCCCTCCCCCCTCATGGTTTTTCGTGGTTTCGCGCCAACCCCCCCCCCCCCCCCCCTATATGGCCACGTGGCTTTTTCCTCCCAGGTGAAAAATCTTAAAAAAAAAAACAAATAAGTATAGATTTCAAAAATGTTTATCCACCAATGATGTACCGTCAGTGGTGGTGACTTTTGGTCAAAAAACGATATTACTGTTGTAATTTTAACACAATTAAAACATTTCAAATTATATCAAAATAAATAATGTTGGGGAATGCTCCTGAATCTACCAACATTTTCCCAGAATATGGCTAGTATAATCACACCGTTCATAAATGCCAATCGTTTTAAAATTAACTCAAACTAACCCTTTAGAGGGGGTGACATTGGGTCAAATAGAAAACATTTTAATTTGTGTAGGTGCTGTTACACCATTAAAACCAATTTAAGAATATATAAAAAAAACAGAAATTCACTTAAAAGTGTGAAAAAGTATGATATCACAAAGTTTAAGGTAAATAATAACAGTATAACAATTTATTGAAATGGTACAGAAAGTAAAAAATACTCTCAACAAAACAAGCAACTTAGTAAAACATATGTATTCAAAATTATGGAATTGCAGTGCAATTAATTGCATCCAGAATAAATATGCTTTAAGAATTAAGGGTGCACAGCAACGAAGGAAGTTGTTGTCTTCTTATTCCAAAATTGTCTAACTTACGAACCCAATCCTGCAACAACGGGATTGTAAAATTTGTCAAACTTTGTTGTAAATCACTTTGTGGACAGTACTTTAGGGGATGAATAAAACAATATTTCAATAGTACCCGTAATTTTGAAGATATTAAAATGTCTGTAACAAAAATCTGAGTGCAAAAGCTCTGGTTGATGTGCACCGTTAAAGCTATTTTGATATATAAACTGCATTCATGATTTAATTTAAATGCGCTTTTAAATATTTTCTTAAAATCGAAATTAATTAAATAGAAAAGTTTTGTTACAGGAAAAAAATATTTTCATTTTATTTTAAGGAAAATATCTAGTTATGAAAGCTCCTAGTTAAAATTTATTTTATTCCAAACATTCATAAAAATCCAAACTAAAGCAACTTTTCTTTTTAATTAAGCATGATTGATTCCAATGATTCAGTGTGTCCAAAAAAGTCGAGCTGTTTAATTTTTTTCTCCATACAAGAATCAGAGACAGGGACAAACATTCAATATTACGACCTTTTGAAATGTTAGTCTTAATTTTTTTTTTTTAAATATTGATTTCGAAAAGATTGGAAAATTTCACGAAAGTTTTATTTATAAACATTGAAAATCGTACCATTAATTGCTGAGATATCGTCATAAGAAAATTATGGGTTGTTTGGGTAGTAAACATCCATTTTTCTGTTTTAAAATCTTTGCATGGCAATATCTCAGCAACAAAGCAACAAAGAATTTTCTCAGCATTTCAAAATTTTTTTGGAACGGTAACTTCAACTCACAGGTTTTCGGGCTTGTCTCCGCGGATTTTCGGGCGATTTTTTTTTTTACTAGAGCAAACAAAAGTTGGAACGACGTTTTTGATCGCATAAATTACAGATTTGATCAAATCGAGTTCTGCAAAGTTTAAAGATCATCTAGACATCCTTATAATTCAATCAAAAAAAAATTGTCCCGGTTGGTTGAGTTATGCCCGAGAACCAGCGAGTTGAAAATACCGTTCCATCTTTTTTAAGGAGTTTTATTTATGTTGATCTTTAACGGCATTGTATTGAAATTTATTTCACAAATTGATATCGGCATTTAAAAATTAAGTGACTCTTTAAAACTTAAATTATTTTAATATGTCTATATATTTGAGTGGTTTTATCTCAAATATGAAGTTGAGGGTATAGTATATTTTCTCAGCTTAAAGAAAAACTAATATTTTCAGGAAAGGGCACCTTTGGCCCCTATTTTTTTAATTTTTTAATTAATTTAGAAACAAAAACAATGTTTGCTTGAAGCTCTTTTTTTTTCTCTAAAAATCTAAAATGTTTGCCCATGTTTCTCTTTGGTTCAAGAGATGGTCCCTATTAACATAAAAAAAAACTAAAAAAAATACCTACAACTTTGACGATGGATAGTAAACGTGTATTTTATGAAATGTTATGTAATATAACAATCCGAATTGTGTAACCCATGAAATAAGGAATATATTTTAGACCAAAATATTCATCAAATTTTTTGGTGAATCTTAAAGTATGTAAACTTGCAAATGAGGTAGTGAAACTGAAATTTTGCGCGATAATCCTGAAATTGGGGTTTTTAGTTTCTTTGTACTTAAAAAAATATTGCATGAGAGAGGAGATACAAGATATCTTGAGTTTGTTTTAAGTGTCAAAAGGAAATCTTTCGATTAAGATTCTTTGATCACTTATAGGACCAGCTACGGTAATTAGCTAAGATCTGAGATTTTGAAAATTATTTTTTTTTCGCTGAGAATCATTTTTAGACACTTCATTTATAATACATATTTAGTTTTTTGCCTTGTTGTTTGCATTTTGGTACGCATTTTTTAGGGTATATTAACTTTGGATACTGTCACTTTATTTTTTAACAGCTTTTAAACTTTTGCAAGACGTAGTTACATGAGTATTAAAAAGTGTACATTCAATAACAGGCTCAAAGTATTAATATGAATCTGCCGAAATATATAATTCAATATTGAATTGGAAAATATTATGACACTGAAATATAAGTAATAATTTTAAAAACAATAATTGTATGGTTTTGAAGTAAAACAAAAAATGTATGCATATAAGTAAATTCAAAGCGCGTATTTTTTTGTTTTTTTTTAAGAAAAGATTTGTTTTTAAAGGCCACGTGGTCAGCCGTCGACCCCCCCCCCTCCCCCCCATGGCTTTTCATGGTTTTTTTCGGTCGGATTTCGGACCCCCTCCCCCCCCCTAAGGAGACCACGTGGTTTATGCACGACCCCTAAGGTTCTCGCGATTGAGTGTGTAGTGGTGCGGTTGTTAAAAATAGCTATCTCTGACTCGCTTGTTTGATTAGAAACGTTCAAACATATTGTATGATTAAAAATATTCTTTTGGTGAAAATTGCGTTTTTTATTTCTTTTGGAAATCATATCATTCATAATACTCATAATATCATCATAATACTTTGCTTTCATCATAAGACTTTCTTTTGTGCTGACGTTATAAATAAACAAAGTTGATGTTATTAATTGAAAGAAGTTCTACCATTGTTATATTCTTAAGTAAGAAAGGCTCTTTCTCACCCCAGGTGGGATTAAATCGGGTTTTTATTTTTTTTATTATTTAGCATGTTTGGGCTTGTTTAAAAATGTTTTGAATTTTTATGAAATTCCAATGTACAGCACCGCAAAAAAATATTTTTCGCAAAAAATAAAAATTTTGTCAATATTTAGATATTTTGGAAACTAATGATGGCAAAACAACTGGATAGGTGTATAATGCATTTTAAAACACTTTTTTCATTAAAATGTTAAAACCACGGCTCGTAATTTAAATTTTTAAACTTTTTTATTTTTTCAATAATAATTTCAATTCCAGTAATTTTTTTCGAACTTGAAATAAAATTTGCAATGGCCTAGTCGTATTAAGAATGTTTGAGTTCGTTTGAAAATATTTTGAATATTTGTGAAATTTCAATGTAAAGCACCGCGAAAAAAAGCAAAAAAAAATCTTAGATACTTGGATATTTTGAAAACTAATCAACGCAAAACAACTGGAGTGGTGTATTATACATTTTTTAAACTTTTTTCATTCAAAGGTTGATTACATGGCTTGTAACTTCAATTGCTATACTTTTATTTTCCCCCTCGCCCCGTTGACTTTGGTCAGAGTCGTGGGACATAAACATGTGGGAGTTACAAAAACAGCCTTATCTTGTTAAGTTTTTGTTTTTTTTTTAGTTTTAAACCTATTCTACAGCGTAAAACCTCAATTCTTTATCTTTTGCCAATTTGATTATTTGACATGACATTTTTTAATAAAATTTATTCATTTTCTTTTAAGTCGCATAAAGTGTTCTAAAACCTGAACTGGACATAACAAAAATTATTGCATAATTATGTTAACGAGCAATTCAATGTCAAATAGGGAATCGGTTGTACCCGACCCTCTCCGATTTCAATGAAACTTTGTAGACATGTTATCCTAGGCATATATAAGCCATTTTTGTGTATATGGAGCCAGTAACACTCGATAATGACATTTGATAAGGGCGTAATTGTTTTAAATATTGTTGTATTTCGTAATTAAAATATTGCTGTATCTCGAAGCCGTTGCATCGTATCAAAAAGTGGTCAAAGACAAACTCATAGGAAATTTGACGGGCTTTCCGAAAAAAATACACTGAAAGAAAAAAACACTCCACTTTTGTGAGATTATTTGATTTTTAAGTTTAAAAGTCAAATTTGAAGGTGAGCCCACGATTTTTTTTCGTTCAAAATTTTTGTGAAAATAGCCTAAGATTTTACAAAAAGACTCACGAAAAATGCAGGATGGAGCAACTCACCTAAAAAAAAAAACCTAAAATCATTTACTGAAACTGTTTTTTTTAAAGTTCTCTAAACGTCACAATTTTCAAAAACCGAATACGGGAATCGATTCTCCAGACAATTTCACATATAAGTCTCCATATTGACCATTGTCCTTAGTCCAATCCTTGTGAAGTTAATGCGGTTTTAAAAATAAAAATGTTGAAAAAATTGGTTTTTTGATGGTTTTTGGCAATTTCTATATGACAGACTTGATTTTTCAGTCTCGAAAATATTTTTACCGGAAGGCTCGTCCAATTTCCCATAAGTTTGTCTTTGACCAAATTTCAATTGGATGTATGGGCTTACAGATATAAGCTAATTTGCTATCCAGGTTACTATACTACACTGAAAAAATATTATGTTTTTAGTTATGAGCAATGTAATAAGCTTATATCTGTAAGCCCATACATTTAAAAGTTAAAGAAACAAACAATACTTATATTTTAAAGCATATTTTCCGAAGCTGAAAAGCAGCTTCAATAATAAATGATTATTTAGAAGTACATACATAAATGAAAAATCAGATTTTACCATAACCCTAAAAAGCATTTAAAAATATATTATCCCACTAGTCTACTACTCAACACCGCCATCTCAAATCAGTACCACTAGCACCATCTGTGAGAAACTATCGGAACCGAGCGTGTGCCAGCCAGCAACAGCAACTGTCCCAACTGAGCGTTGTTTTGCCGTAATTTAGTGGCAGCGAGCAGCTCTCCACAAAGCTACAAACCACCAGGCGTTTCCACTTACCCCCTGAATGTCTTACTACTACCACTACCCCAACCCCAACTGCTGAATAAATCAACACCAACAACAACCGTCATAGCTGGTGGGGGTTGGCTTCTGGTTGGAATATTTCTAAACAACAAACATCTACACCGGCTTCAGCTCGAGTGGCAGCATTGAAAGTGGGTGATTCATTCAACTAGTGACATTTGTTAGAATTTGTTTATTTTATTTACAGATACGTAACAATTACTATCCAATTACATCATTCTGATGAAAGCTTACAACACTATGAATGAATTATTGAGTGAAATTCAATACTCTAAAAAACAACAACAAAAAAAAAACGCTCAAAACAACTCTTGTTTTCAACCACCTTCGCCACACCAGCCAGCAATCATCATCGTCATTGATTTGTTTTGAAACTTCGTTCGGTACACCTCACACCATTACACCGTCGTCGGTCGTCTTTCCTAGTACTCGTGAACACTTGCCTGAATACTAAAAAAAAGCCAAGCGGCTGTGCCAATTCAATAATAAATCAAATGTTAACTCACAAATACTGGGAAAGCAGAAAAGTGGGCACCTTTTTCGTGCGTTCACTAAGACTGATGCCGATTGATACAGATTGAGTAGATGAAGCAATGTTGGTCTCAAGAAAAAGAAGAAAAATATTGAAAATCTGGTAACCCTGTCTGAAGTGGTGAGCACTTAAGTAAAATGTGGTTGTTTACATCGGATATAACACATTTTAAGCGACCAATAGAACTATTGTTTTGTATAACGTTAGCTACGAATGATTAAGTATTTCAGTTTGAGGATCTGGCAACCCTGTTATAATTTATCAATACTTAAATGAAACTATGATGAAAATTAATCCTAAGCCTTGCTTGTGTAGATTTTGTTTTTTTTTGTTCGTTGAAAAAATCATTTCGATCTGTCATAAAATATATTAGCTGGCAACACTGTCCTGTAAGAGAATTACCTAATTTGAAATCGTGGAGTTTTAACATTGAATCTTTAATTCTAAAAATTGACAACACTCCCCTATCCCTCAAGCTGGCAACCCTGCCGCGATTACTTAGCGAGTTGCAACCGGCGCGTGGCGTAGTGTGAATAATGCTTCCAACACTCACACAAACCCACACAAAGAACAACCCGCGACTTGGTAGGGAGGGGGGAGGGGAATGGGTGTTCTGCTGCAGTATGTGCAGCATACAAATACAGGGAGAAAAAAGTAAAAAAGAGTGAACTACTCGAGACGCCGGCAGTGGAAAGCTCACCTTTTTTCTTTCTACTAGCTAGCGAAAGAAACCGCGACTAGTTCACCTTGAAAAAACGAGTGCCGGCTTCGGGCGGGGGGAGACCCGGCATCAGCTCGAGAGTTGAGACTTTTGCAAGAAGTTGGATGCAAATTGCGAAAGTTGCGGAACCGTGTTCTGGGAAGTTAGATTGAGTGGCGAGCTGGGGACTTTTGGTGGAGTTTTCAGTAGATTGCATTTAAGCTGGTCCTAAATGTAATTATAGAAAAGTATTTTGAAACAATTAGAACCTCTAATATGTTAAGTGGATCGCTCTTGATTCTGTTATCTTGGATCGAAGCTACTTCTTAGAAAAGCATTTCTTGATCCAATTTCATATCGAAAATCAGTACCAATTCCTAAATCATACGTTATAGAATCAAGAGCATTTCTGGGGAAATTTAGTTTATTAAGGTTTAATTACTAAAATTTTGCTTTTTGGGATGTTTGGGATCAAACCAACTCTCGAATCACTTAACATGAGGTCCTTGACCATATCCATTGTATCCCTTCTTTCAGTGATTTTTTGGAACTTCATTCCTCCCTTAAATTATGAACAATTTTACAACAAATATTTAATGTTTAAAATACAACACTACACACATTTGAAAGTGTAATTTGAGTTACTTTGGCAAAAAAATAATTGCTCATATTTATCAATATGCAGAATCGCTTCAAATATTTTTAAGCGATAAGTTTGAAAACTCATCTTTAACCATTTTATACTTATTTTTTTAAATGAAATCACTGTTCCTGTTCTAAAGAATGCAAATGCCCCTCAATAATTGCAAATCGTAAAAACACTGTTTTTAAATAGTTAATATACACCATCAAACATTATTTCTAATTATATTAAAATAATATCAACCTATTCATACTTTCGGTATAAAACGAAACCTGACAAAATAATTGCGCTTTTTAAAGAAAAGTTATAATAGGTCAGGTAAACATATTTTGATCATTAAATGTCTGGAAGAAAGAGCAAATAGTTCAGCATATTGAAAATTTAATCTTATTTATTTGCATTTGCATAACTTTGCTGCAATTTTTATCCTACTTCAAAAGGTGTCAAAATATTCATGAAATCGTGTGGAAATATGTTGTTAACAAGTTTTTTTTTCATATTTGACTCAGTTTATTTATTAAATTTAATTTAACATTCCAACGCCCAAGGCTCCAAAAAAGTTGGAACGGTAACTTCAACTCAATGGTTCTCGGGAACAACTCAACCAATCAAGATAATTCTTCTTTCCAATGATTTGTTAGGATGTCTAGATGATTCTAGAACTTTGCGAACTAAATTTGATCAAATCTGTAATTTTTGCGATCAAAAACATCGTTCCAACTTTTTTTTTTCGCGTGTAAAAAGAATTCGCCAAAAATTCCGCGGAGGCAGTCTTTTAAAAAAAGGTGGAACGATGTTTTCGGTCGCAGAAATTACAGATTTGTTCAAATCGAGTTGTGCAAAATTTTAGGATCATCTAGACATTCTTACAAATCACTGGAAACAAGAATCGTCCCGATTGGTTGAGTAATGCACGAGAACCAGTGAGTTGAAGTTACCGTTCCACCTTTTTTGGGAGGCTTGGGCGTCCGTGTAAGTTGGACATGCGTTGGGCGTTCCAGTGTTAAAGAAAAGTAACATAACATCAACATTAAATTATTGAGTGAAATGTAATTAAACGTTTAAAAATTATTATTTTTGGCAATGAAAAAATCATGTTTATGATAAAGTCATGTTTTATCCTCTTGTTTTGCGATTGCTGCAAAGCTTTGAAAATGTAAGTTTAATAAAATTTGTAATGCTCCCAAACATTTAAAAATATTAAAAAAATAAAAATTTATATTTCAAAAAAACTTTTGCCAAACTCAATTTGAAATTGTTTTTTTTTTCTTCTATAAAACTAAGAAACGGGACAAATTTAAACAATGCTACAAATTTAAGCTGGCAATAAATTGTTAAAATTCAGCTCTATTTTCAGAATGGAAAATGAGAACCATTGTATTTCAACTTAAATGCTACTTTTTTAAGTTGATGATTTAGTACAAAATAAATTTGATTCTCTCGAATATTAAAAATGATCTGGCTGGTTTCTTTATAAACATCTGATTCAAACAATATAAATATATAGATTTGAAATGAAAAAAAAGGCATTTTTATCCTGGAATAGTTTAAATAAGTAAAAGAATCATGAAATTTGAAAATAAGTGCTCAAAACAAAAATTTAACTATTTTTTTTTATTTGAACAATCCTTCTACTGCCCATTTGATTCATTTTGAGCAACTTTTGTTCTACAAAAAACTTTACGTCTCTTGTTTTATGTTTTTTTTTTCAGTATTTTAAATTTTATTTATTTTGTTAAGATTTTTAGTTTTTGTTAGTATTTGGCCTATTCTACCACCTTCTATCAAAACATTTCGTCTTTCTTATTTTTTCATGTTTTTTACAGTCACTTTTTAAATTTTTTGCTTGTTTTGGGAGCGTTCTTTTATTACGTAACGCAGGGGGAGGGGGTGTCGGTGTCTGTTATGAAATGTTACGAAAAAAGGGGGAGGGGGGTGTGTTCTGAAAAATTCTGTTACGTAACGCAAAATTTCCATACAAGAATTCATAAAAAATTGCAAAAAGACCTTGCGTTACGCGTTACAGGGGTGGTAGGGGGATCGCTCATCTGTTACGATTTGTTACGAAAAGGTTTCGAAGGGGGGGGGGGAGGGGGTCAAAAATCCCAAATGTTGCGTTACGTAATAAAAGAACGCTCCCTTTTCACATTTTCTGTCACAGAATGACACCATTATAATTTAAATTAAAAAAAATGTCCAGGACACTACAAAAATTACTGCATATTTGTTTTTACTAAAAATGTAGAAAATATTAAAAAAAACACAGTCAAAGACCCCTATAAAAAATTATTTTTTTTAAAACATTTGCAAACAACCCCAAAAAAAATAAAAAAAAATGGTTGAAAAATGGATTTTAGGCGATTTATTTAGATTTCCGTCTTATTTTTTGGGTTTTGAAAATTATTGACTTTTTCCCGACTTTTCCAATTTTTCGACTTGAGTGGAAACCCTGTATGCGCATGGTTTCATTAAATTATTATTTTGTTTTTTTGTTTTGTTAAATATTCTATGCTATGGTCAAAAATATTGTTCTCAAGCTAAATCTAAACTTAAAATAACGGAACTCACAAAAACATTAAAACAATTACTTTGTTAAATGCTTTGCAAAAATTTCCAGAATTTTGAAGTTTCTTTTAATTTTTCAAGAACTTTTAATTATCAGAAGAGCACAAAAATAATCTCTCTAATTTAATTTTTTTTGTTCAAATTCAACTCTCTTGAGAAATTTAAAGATAACATTAAAATAAATAAAACCTGCACTTGTTTAAAATAGCATAAAATCAGAAAAAATCATGAAAAATCCATTTAAAAAAATAATATTAAATTCGAGTTCTGTGACTCCATTTTAGTGAAATTTGAATTGTTGATTGCCTACACGGAAAGAAATCCTGTAAGCAAATCCGGTAACGTTATGTCGTTAAATTTGTAAACACTGAAAGGTTTCCAAAATCGTCAACATTTTATTCGATTTTTTTGCAAATGTTTCGACTGTCGATGTTCTCGATATCAATACTGCTCCAGCTGTCAATAATTTTTTTAAGTCCCATCAAGTAGATTGCTTTGATTTTTCGTTGTATGATTTGATATTTCCCGCTCTCGACGGTCCCTTCAATATCGACAACGAGAGAGTCCACTGTAGTAAAAAATGTTGACGATTTTGGAAACATTTTAGTGTTTACAAATTCAACAACATAACATTACCGAATTTGCTTACAGGATGTCTTTCCGTGTAATAAATAACAAAATACATTTTTTATTCAAAACTTCATCACGGTCATTTTGTACGCCATCTTGGAATTCAAAATTCTAAATAATTTTTGCATAGATACTTAAGCTCCAGAAACAAAGATAAGAGATTTTTTTTTGTGATTTGATTTGATTTTGTGATTTGAAGTGAAATTTGTCCAAGGCCATCGGATAATCGAGTTTGCACTGCACTGAGAATTGATGAATTGGTATTCCAAGGTTCATTAAATACGAACTCAAAAATTCTCTGAATCAATCCTATTTTAATACTGAATTTCAAATCTTGATTATCATATTTTGAGTTGATGCTAAAGGTTAAACATGTGATACCAAATCGTTGTTCAATACAAGTATTGATTCCATAAGGATCTAAAATATTGATACTAAACCATACAAATATATTTATTTTTTTTTTAATTACTACATAATTCCAAAGCTCAGTAATGAGTTCAGAATTCGTATTTTCATCAATACTGAAATCAAAAATTTGGAATCCTTGATCCAATAGAAAAATAAGTTGCTTCATTACGTATCAAGGAAATCTCTACATCAATAATGTCATCTTGATTATTAAAATACCAATTTCTGATTCTTACTAAAGAATTCCAAAATAAATTTTCATGCGCTGTTTAGATAATCATTAGGAATTATCATACTGAAGAATAATTTGTAAAAGAATCAATAAATATTAAGCAATAAATATTCAACTATTCGAAATCTAACCAACTCTCCATAAAACCCCTTACAAACCACACCAAGTAGAACAGAGAACTGTCTCCAACCCTTCCCCCCACCCTAAAAAGTCACCCCACCAAACCCAAGTCTCCCCGGATCTACTCCGTTGGTGGCCTCTACCTGCCTGCCCCCTTCAATGCGGATCAGCTACAGCGTTGCATGACGCCGAGTCTCCGTGGAAACCCATACCTACACCGTAATAAATCAAAAGTTTCTCCCAATGTTCTGTGCGCCGAGGTATACCTACTACTGGCCACAGCAGAAATCAACATTTCCCAGAAGAGTCCGCACGGACTCGTGGACGGCGAAATTGGAGAAAGTTTTGTCGGGGCAGAATTTGTAATTTTTGCACCATGGATGCGGTTTCGGTCCCCCCTCTTGGTTGCGAACAATTCAATTTTTGTGTTTTATTACTTTTCAAGTTTTTTTTTTCGTTTGCGGTTACGGTTGAGGACGATGGAGTGGAGCATGTTCTGTTTTGATGAAGGAAATTTAACAGGGAAAATATAGGGTTGTTTGGAGGTGTTGGGATATCTCAAGAATCAATTCTAAATGTGTATCAATTGTCCCAACTAATTCTGCCAGCACTGTACGAGAATGATTCCTCCAGCGAAGTTCAGAATCGGCTGACCCAGTTTGGTGCCCAGGCGTGAACGGATATTCCACGTGGTTTAATTGGTGCAATTGTGGTGTTTTTTTTTTGCAGATGGACTGTTCCTCTGTGTGTTCCGTAACCGAATGGTGCTAATTGATTCGTCTCACCGATACGTCTGTATGACTTTGAAGGGATTTGAAGTAAGTTTTTTGCTTTTATTGGGAAAAGTTTTGTATTAATTCTTTAAATTACTTTGAGACAGATACTTCAATGTTTTTGCTTCGATTCTCTTGATAAATATCAGAATAACTTTTAAGATTCTTCCTAAATTGAAATTTGTTCATCTCTTGAACATCTTAAGAGCGAGTTTTTCACCAATGTGTAACAGGTCGTATCGAGGTTCTCCGATTTGGATGAAACTTTCAGCGTTTGTTTGTCTATGCATGAGATGAAAATTTGATTGGAAAATTGCCATTTAGAATGAATTAAAATATTGTTTAACAATTTGTTGGATTATGGGTAAAACAGGTTTTCGCCTACTTGATACAGCATTTGACGTATTGATCATAGGGTAAATAAAATCTATTACTTTTTTCAATAATGTTTTATTTAATTATTTTTTAAATCAAAATTACAACTCCAATACTTCTAACTTACGTGAAATTGTCAGAGGATTCCGAATGTGTGTGTGTGTGTGTGTGGTCCAATCCAATACCCGCTAATCGGTAGCGAAATTATGGGAAAGTATAATTTGTATCAGACTGTGTACATGCCGAATGCTGATACAGCTTATCTCAGTCCCGGGTATTAGGTGGTGATAGCCCTCGCGCTGCTTCCAACGACCCATTTCAGAATGACAGAGCTCCTTGCGGTCCAATTCCGAGGTCGCTGGGCATTGTTCGACCCCGCCTAAACATAGAAGCAAGCATCTGAAGGAAACTCGATCTATATTTAGACTCCCAATCCCCTCAGGCAAATCAGGGATCAGCGCGTATTTAATAACATAAGAAGAAGAGATAACATGTTTCAACACTACGGATCAATTCACTGCTAGAGAGTAAACCTTCTGATGGCCGACTGCTTAGCGTCCCAGACCACCACCAATCCAAAGGTGTGAATTCGAATCCCACCTGATTCATTTTAGTTTTTATTCATATTCAAATTCCTGATTCCAAATTTCAAAGGTACCGACCGGGATTTGATCCCTGAACCTCCTGCTTGGGAGACAGAAGCCGTAACCATTAAGCCACGGAGCCGGTTAAATTGTAAGAGGATTCCGAATATGACAAAATTGAGACCAAAAAGTGCCGTCTTCTTGGCCTACAGGGCAAAAAAACTAACGTTGTAAGTTGTTTGTTCTAGAAAAATTTAAAAACTATGAGAAAAACTGCGATTGGCCAAAAAGTTAATACCATAGGCTTATAGTGCATGAAATTACCTATCTTTTGACCTATAGGAGTATGGGTGTTGGAGGCTGTTGGAAAAAGATATTAAGGTTTTAAAAAAAACCATTTTTAACAGTAATTTGCAAAAGCTATGAGAAAAAGTCTGACCAATCCTGGATATCTATAGCACATTTTGAAGTGCTTCTAAAGACCTTTCGAATGCAACTAAGAGAGTTGGAATTGATGAAGTTTTACGGAAATGCGAGTAATTTTAAGATTTTTTATGTTTTTTCGACCTCAAACTTCAAAGCTCGTTTTACCCCACTTCCCTTTGTCGTAGAGGGCTCATATTTGGCATGAGTTCATCTCATGCATTGACAAACAAACGCTGAAAGTTTCATCCAAATCGGAGAACCTCGATACGACCTCTAGAACAAACCGAGCAATATTTACAAATACTGCCTCAAGAACTTCTAAAGGATACAATCCAGCGTTGCTTCCTTTAAGAAATCCAAAGTCTACTTCCAACTCACTTCAATTAAAAACTATGACTAGTTTCAACTCCCCTTTTTCGAATCTCTCTGTTTTGCTACACAGCTTCCTTCAGAACCTCAAAACGGAACGCGCTGTTCAGTCGTCGTAAAATTAACGTAATTCTCATGCTTCAGTCTAATACCATCCTAGAAGTATAATACGTTTTCCGAACAACAAGTTCCGGACTATTTTAGACCAAGAAGAAGACGAAAAGAATAGGCGCAGAACTTGGGAGCAAAACAAAATTTGAATACCGAGTACCAAACCGGTTCCCGAGCATAAAACTGTGTTAAATCTTTGCGTTGATTCCTCAAAGCAGGGAATTCCTTGTTTCTTCCTGAAGAAGGAAAGAAGACGCAAATCAGGAAGCAAGAGTCATGTTCTATCTCATCTCTTCTTCTTCTCGATTTGCTCAGCTTGACCGGTTCCTAGCTCTTTTATGTTTTGTTTATGTTCTATGTTCTACGAGAGCGTAGAGATTCGTTGAAGATGATGATGGTGTTGGCGCTGATTCATACAGTTTGTACCGTTTGTTAGACTTTCGGCGGCACTTGTTTTGATGCTGGGTTGTCATTCATAGCCGTCAAGTGTTGAGTTTTGTTTACGGAAGCACTTACGATTTGTTGTTTTGGTTGGTGAGTGAGTAATCTATAATTTTAAGAAAAGTTCAAATTGTGTTCCAACCTTGTGGAATTGTTCTTCCGAAATATAGAGTTTCAATTTATCCTGCAAGGTAATTCCAACTACCGCCCATAAACTACAGCCCCCACATTCACGCAACCTGCTCAACATTGTCCAATCTGCTCGCTCCGGAAGCTTCCCCCTCTCAGCGGAAACAGGGCCAAAACACCGGCAGACCCCGCACAGCAGGAGAATTACGACCTGCCCGACCGGAGTCCAACTGGGTCAAGTCCGTGCCAAAAAGCCGAAAAGCTCCAACGCTTGCAACTGGTCCTAGGTCAACCCAGCACCGTCAGTTCCGGTGGCGCTGCTGCACAAAAGTTGTGTGTCCTAGGGGCGGAGCCTTAACGGAGCAGGAAGTTGCACAGCAAAATGAAATAAATTTGCGGAAAATGGCAATCACATGCACCAGGGGACACACAAATGGGACTTGGTCGACGTTGGCGTCGTCGGGCAGGATGTTTGGAATGGGTTTTTGAATTGGATGGGGAGAAACGAGTTGTAATTACTGGGGAAAATCGCTGTGATTTTTGAATTTTGGATCTTATGATTTGGTAAGAAAGACCTTAAATGTTTTTTTTTCATTTTGGTAATTTTTAGGTCATTTAGGCCATTTCGGTTATTTTGGTCATTTTGGTATTTTTTGTCATTTAGGTCCTTTAGGTAATTTTGGTCATTTTGGTCATTTTGGTCATTTTGGTCATTTTGGTATTTTTTGTCATTTAGGTCATTTTGGTCCTTTTGGTCATTTTGGTCATTTTGGTCATTTTGGTCATTTTGGTCATTTTGATCATTTTGGTCATTTTGGTCATTTTGGTCATTTTGGTCATTTTGGTCATTTTGGTCCTTTTGGTCATTTTGGTCATTTTGGTCATTTTGGTCATTTTGGTCATTTTGGTCATTTAGGTCATTTAGGTCATTCAGGCCATTTTGGCCATTTTGGTCATTTTGGCCATTTTGGTCATTTTGGTCATTTTGATCATTTTGGTCATTTTGGTATTTTTTGTCATTTAGGTCATTTAGGTCATTCAGGTCATTTTGGTCATTTTGCCCATTTTGGTCATTTTGGTCATTTTGGTCATTTTGGCCATTTTGGTCATTTTGGTCATTTTGGTCATTTTGGTCATTTTGGTCATTTTGGTCCTTTTGGTCATTTTGGTCATTTTGGTCATTTTGGTCATTTTGGTCATTTTGGTCATTTTGGTCATTTTGGTCATTTAGGTCATTAGGTCATTTAGGTCATTCAGGTCATTTTGGCCATTTTGGTCATTTTGGTCATTTTGGTCATTTTGGTCATTTTGGTCATTTTGGTCATTTTGGTCATTTTGGTCATTTTGGTCCTTTTGGTCATTTTGGTCATTTTGGTCATTTTGGTCATTTTGGTCATTTTGGTCATTTTGGTCATTTTGGTCATTTTGGTCATTTTGGTCATTTTGATCATTTTGGTCATTTTGGTCATTTTGGTCATTTTGGTTATTTTGGTCATTTTGGTCATTTTGGTCATTTTGGTCATTTTGGTCATTTTGGTCATTTTGGTTAGAGAGCCTATATGGAGAGGCGAAATGTCACTCTCAGGGTTCCAATCGAACTGTCAAATCGGGGTTCCAATCGAGCAACAAGGTCATGTAAGAACAAGGTCGGAATCAATTTAAAATCATTTTGGCAAAAAACGAGACTTATAACAATCAAAAGTATTGTAAAACTGTTGTTGATAATAATCTGATAGTTTTTGTTATGTTTGTGCTTGTTCGGTACAAGAAATGTGCCAGCACCAAAGAAAAACTACAAGTTTTTCAACCTTAAATTTGAATGACTTTGAGTGTTTGAAATTTCTCCCAGAACATTTCATTTCCCTATGTAGGTCCCTAATTTTGGTCATTTAGGTCATTTTGATCATTTTGATCATTTTGGTATTTTTTGTCATTTAGGTCATTTAGGTCATTCAGGTCATTTAGGTCATTTTGGTCCTTTTGGTCATTTTGGTTATTTTGGTCATTTTGGTCATTTTGGTCATTTTGTCATTTTGGTCATTTTAGCAATTTTGGCCATTTTGTCAATTTTGTCAATTTTGTCAATTTTGTCAATTTTGTCAATTTTGTCAATTTTGTCAATTTTGTCAATTTTGTCAATTTTGTCAATTTTGTCAATTTTGTCAATTTTGTCAATTTTGTCAATTTTGTCAATTTTGTCAATTTTGTCAATTTTGTCAATTTTGTCAATTTTGTCAATTTTGTCAATTTTGTCAATTTTGTCAATTTTGTCAATTTTGTCAATTTTGTCAATTTTGTCAATTTTGTCAATTTTGTCAATTTTGTCAATTTTGTCAATTTTGTCAATTTTGTCAATTTTGTCAATTTTGTCAATTTTGTCAATTTTGTCAATTTTGTCAATTTTGTCAATTTTGTCAATTTTGTCAATTTTGTCAATTTTGTCAATTTTGTCAATTTTGTCAATTTTGTCAATTTTGTCAATTTTGTCAATTTTGTCAATTTTGTCAATTTTGTCAATTTTGTCAATTTTGTCAATTTTGTCAATTTTGTCAATTTAGTCAATTTTGTCAATTTTGTCAATTTTGTCAATTTTGTCAATTTTGTCAATTTTGTCAATTTTGTCAATTTTGTCAATTTTGTCAATTTTGTCAATTTTGTCAATTTTGTCAATTTTGTCAATTTTGTCAATTTTGTCAATTTTGTCAATTTTGTCAATTTTGTCAATTTTGTCAATTTTGTCAATTTTGTCAATTTTGTCAATTTTGTCAATTTTGTCAATTTTGTCGATTTTGTCAATTTTGTCAAATTTGTCAATTTTGTCAATTTTGTCAATTTTGTCAATTTTGTCAATTTTGTCAATTTTGTCAATTTTGTCAATTTTGTCAATTTTGTCAATTTTGTCAATTTTGTCAATTTTGTCAATTTTGTCAATTTTGTCAATTTTGTCAATTTTGTCAATTTTGTCAATTTTGTCAATTTTGTCAATTTTGTCAATTTTGTCATTTTTGTCAATTTTGTCAATTTTTTCAATTTTTTCAATTTTGTCAATTTTGTTAATTTTGTCAATTTTGTCAATTTTGTCAATTTTGTCAATTTTGTCAATTTTGTCAATTTTGTCAATTTTGTCAATTTTGTCAATTTTGTCAATTTTGCCAATTTTGTCAAATTGGTCAATTTGGTCAATTTGGTCAATTTGGTCAATTTTGTCAATTTTGATTTGAGTTTTTCCACTATTTTTAACTTTTATATTAGTATCTTTTTTGACTATTTAATTTTTTTGGATTTTTTCTACTTTCTTTAACTTTATTGTCTTTTTTTGCTTTTTTACTTCTTTGCCTTTTGTGGACTGCATTGGACTTTTTTGAACTAGTTTTTTACTTTTTAATACGTTTTTGTCATTTTTGTTACATTTGTCATTTGGACTTTTTTGAGTTTGTCGACTTTATTTCACATTTTTAGACTTATATGATTTTTTTTTAAATTTCAATTTTTTTTTACTTTTTCAATTTTTATGCTTTTGACTTTTTTTTTAACTTTTCTGGCTTTTATGAAATTTTTTTTTACTTTTTTCAAGTTTTTTTAACTTTTTTTTTATTTTGTTTTTTGTCTTTTGAGACTTTTTGACTTTTTTTTACATTTTTGATTATTTTGACTTTTATTTCTTTTTGGAATATTTTGGCTTTTTTGTTTTTACTTTTTTTTACTTTCTTTCAACTTTTTTTTTAACCTTTTTGAAACTTTTTTTTTAACTTGTTCAACTTTTTTTTAACTTTTTTAACTTTTTTTTACTTTTTAAACTTTTGCGTTTATTAGAAAATTTTTGGTTTTTTAAGACTTTTCGAATTTTTTACAGTTTTTTTCTTCTTTGACTTCTTTAACTTTCTATCTGTTTAATCTGTTTTGACTTTTTTTTTTTAATTTTTGAGTTTTTGAGTTTTTTTAATTTCTTTCAACTTTTTTTTTAGTTTTATGATTATTTTTTGACTTTTTTTTTGACTATTTTGCCTATTTTGACTTTTTAGACACTTTAGACTTTTTAGATTTTTTAGACTATATAGACTTTTTAGACATTTTAGACAAATTGGACTTTTTAGAATTTTTAGAGTTTTTAGAGTTTTTTGAGTTTTTAGAGTTTTTAGAGTTTTTAGAGTTTTTAGAGTTTTTAGAATTTTTAGACTTGTTAGAGTTTTTAGAGTTTTTAGAATTTTTGGACTTTTTAGAGTTTTTAAAGTTTTTAGAGTTTTTAGAGTTTTAAGAGTTTTTAAAGTTTTTAGACTTTAAGACTTTTACGACTTTTTTAATTTTTTTGACTTTTTGGACTCTTAAGACTTTTTAGACTATTTAGACTTTTTAAACATTTTAGACTTTTAAGATTTTTAGACTATTTAGACTTTTTAGACTTTTTAGACAATTTAGACTTTTTAGACTTTTCAGACTATTTAGAATTTTTAGAATTTTTAGAGTTTTTAGAGTTTTTAGAGTTTTTAGAGTTTTTAGAGTTTTTAGAATTTTTAGAATTTTTGGTCTTTTTAGAGTTTTTAGAGTTTTTAGAGTATTTAGAGTTTTTAGAGTTTTTAAAGTTTTTAGACTTTAAGACTTTTACGACTTTTTTAATTTTTTAGACTTTTTGGACTCTTTAGACTTTTTAGACTTTTTAGACTATTTAGACTTTTTAAACATTTTAGACTTTTAAGATTTTTTAGACTATTTAGACTTTTTAAACATTTTAGACAATTTAGACTTTTTAGACTTTTCAGACTTTTTAGACTTTTTAGAATTTTTAGAATTTTTAGAATTTTTAGAGTTTTTAGAGTTTTTAGAGTTTTTAGAGTTTTTAGAGTTTTTAGACTTTTTAGACTTTTTAGAGTTTTTAGAGTTTTTAGAGTTTTTAGAGTTTTTAGAGTTTGTAGAGTTTTTAGAGTATTTAGAGTTTTTAGAGTTTTTAGAGTTTTCAGAGTTCTTAGAGTTTTTAGAGTTTTTAGAGTTTTTAGAGTTTTTAGAGTTTTTAGAGTTTTTAGAGTTTTTAGAGTTTTTAGAGTTTTTAGAGTTTTTAGAGTTTTTAGAGTTTTTAGAGTTTTTAGAGTTTTTAGAGTTTTTAGAGTTTTTAGAGTTTTTAGAGTTTTTAGAGTTTTTAGAGTTTTTAGACTTTAGGACTTTATTAATTTTGTAGGCTTTTTGGACTCTTAAGACTTTTTAGACTTATTAAACTTTTTAGACTTTTTAGACTTTTTAGACTATTTAGACTTTTTAACGGTGCACATCAACCAGAGCTTTTGCACCCAGATTTTTGTTACAGACATTTTAGTATCCTCAAAACTACGGGTACTATCGAAATATTTTTATATTCATCCCCTAAAGTACTGTCCACCAAGTAATTTACAGCAAAGTTTCAGTAATTTTACAATACCATAGTTGCAGGATTGGGTCCGCAAGTTTGACAATTTTGGTATAGGAAGACAACAACTTCCTTCGTTGCTGTGCACCCTTAAACATTTTAGACTTTTTAGACTTCTTAGACCTGTTAGACTTTTTAAAACATTTTAGACTTTTTTTCCTGTTTTGACGAATTTATATCTCAAAATGTGGAATACCTCTTAAGTAGATACGATTCTCACATTAGTTCCACTCTATTTACAACCCTCTCCAGCAAAAAGGACCTCTTCTACACACTTCTCGGGAAAGGATTCCAACCAACACAGCGACACCATTTATCACAAATACTTCAAAATCAACCCTATCGTACGTACTCGTACTCCGTCTCCAGAAGCTCTGCAGGGCTCCGAGCCGCCTCAGCCGGCGGCGGCGGCTCGACGAAACCAGGCCACGTGTATGGCCAGGCATGTTAGGACGAGTTTTACATTGTCGTACGATTCGCTCAATGTAATAACTCGTCCTGCTGCAATGTATTGGTATGTTGGCCCACGAGCATGCGCATTTCCAGGTTACCAGGTCGGTTACAAATGTCCCTTCCCCCCGACGACGACGATCGTCCTCGTCCTTTGCGGAACATGTTGGTTAAGGTCAAGAGGGGGACTGTTCTGCAGCAGCGATTCGAAAGGGGGACAAGTTCATGGGGTGTTTTGGTTGGGGCAATATTTTCCGAGCAAATTTGGGTTGGTGAATGGACACTAGATGGCGGCGCTGCATTTTCCAACAAACGAATATGATATTGTAGTTTTTTTTTTGATCGAATTTGCTTTGATTTTGCAGGAAAGACGATTTTTGCATAAGTTCTCAAAACATTTGGCAGGATTGCCAGTCTTGCAATCCATATAAATTTCAATTCTAATGTAGTCAGTTTGTACTAAACGTAATTGATACCAATATTTACAGAATTCTGACTTACTTAAGTCTTTATATCTCACTACAGTGTTGCCAGATTGCATTTTCACTTAAGTGTTCAAAACTATTGACAGGGTTGCCAGTTTTATTTTCTTTTTTTAAATTAAAATAAACAAACGAAGTTAATCAATAAGTTGGTCTTCTTTGAATTACTAAATCATCTAATTACAGTCACAAATCTCTCCAGTAACCACATTTGCATACTACCACAACAACCACAGTGACTTTTCCGGGGAAAAACCCAAATTTCCATCGTGGAATGAGCCTCTGAAAATTCACCAACCCCCTCTCAATCGGTAAACACACAGCTTTGCGGAGTAACGCCAACGCAATTCTACCAACCAAACTCTTCAGGATAGGTCAGGGTGCCACGTGGGTGGAAAAGGGGGAGGAGGGTGGTTGACCTACTTTCGTGAAGCAACACCACGGTTAGTAACAAACGGTAGGAATGCGGTGGAAGCCCCACAATGTGACTTTTTTCAAACCCTCTCCCCTTTGGGAATTTCGTGTAAAGTATGCGACACGAATACATTGAAACGAGGGAAAAGCACACGTGGAAAAAGTGTGTGAGTTTTTCTTTTGGAACGCACACAAGCAAAAAATACACTGTTTTTGTGAGGAAATTGCCGTTTTTAAAGCTGAAAAGCATGTAAAATTACAGAAAATCAATTGAATCTTGTTGAATATTGCATGCAAGTTTCACAAAATTGTACGCAACTTTGTCATATTTTGTTTACAAATGTCAATATTTTGTTGAAATTTTTCACAATTTCCAGTGTAATTTCCCCTTCTCAATTGTGTTAGTATCACTCCGTTACAGGTTTCTCACAACTACTCTCTCCCAAAACCAAACACAAACAACACTGTCGTGTCGGGCTGGAAAAGAGGGTCAAGCTCGGCATGGACCGTTTCGTGTCAAGTTCAGCTGGTCCTCTGGCGGGCGCTCCTGGCCGAATCGAGGTTAGGGTTTCGGGGGCAGTGTCAATGGGACACACTTACACCAACACACGCTTACATGATTCCTCTTCTTCTTTTTTTACGTTGTTGTTTTTTACAGCAGCACGGAAGTATTGATTTGGAGGCCGTCCTTTCTCCCTCCCCCCTTAGGGCATGGAAATTTGGACGGAATTGTGTGTCACTTGACCATTTTTTTTTGCGCTCAATTGTTCTTCTTTGAGTGATTTGCTGGGGCGAATTGGCCGCCAGATCGATTGGAATAGGTTTTCTGTTTTGGGTTGGAACCTCGGTTCAGTTGGACTTTTTTTTTTCTAACGGCTGCTCCTTTGGAATGTTGCTATCGTGTAATAATATTGATTGGGGGTATTTTTAGAGTGCTGGTGGAACAACATGCCACGGTATGAACCGAGGGAATTTGCCACCCCACGTTGTTTCAATTTGTATTTTGTAAATAATTTAAATTATGATTCACAACAAGCAAATTTGTTAAGCTATTTGAGTTACATTTTCACTATTGCCACCGTCGATTTTTTTCTCGTGAGTTATTTCAAAATTTGAAGAAAGATTATTTTAAATTTTAGCAATTAATTTTACTAAATTGATACCCTCCACTGCACAATATTTCTTCAAATTTAATATTATAATTATGTTTAAAAATATGTCATCTTAAAAAACTTTATATTTTGTGTTGTTATTTTTGCTGTACCACCAAATTTGATTGATTTCACAAAGCAAATGCACACATTGCCAGTCTATAAAAACTAGCAAATTATTAATGATTTAAATGTATTAGTAATCAGGGTGACCACTCAAATACCATTTTTGACCTTTTCCGACTTTTCTAGAACCTTAAATAATAGGCATTTGTTACCCAATGTTTGATTGCAAATCAAAAACTGAAAATAAAAAGCAAATACGAACCATTGAAACAAATTCCTTAAAACAAACAAAATAGGAAAATTACAGTACAAATCTAGAGTTTTTTTTTTTTTGAATGGTTTCTATAAACATATAAAAGACAATAGCTTATACCTTTTCAAAAAAAAAAAAAAAAAAGCTCTAGAAACATAAACAAAACAACAAATTAATAAAACAAATAATTCAAAAATGTAAGCACTCATTATTTTGATTCAGAAATAAATCTTAAACAATCGGTCTTTTGAAAAAATATTCAAAAGCTTTTCTTTAAGTTTCATTTTGGAAATTGACGATCATCTTGAATTTAACATTTTTGTTTGAAAAGAGTAGAGGAAGAAAAATAGTTTAGAAACATTAAAATTAAAATTGTACTACCTTTATTTTTTTTTTATTAAAAAAAACCTAAATTAGATTACAGTTGTGACTTTTGCAAATATTTTGTAGATCTTATTTTCAATTTACATATTATTGTTGATCAATCAGTATTGTAAAGTCATTATATGTTTTATTAAATATAAAAAATAATTCATGCTTTATCTAATTTTAATGCATTTTTTAAAGGCAAATCCTATAAAAATATTTGTATTGGCCTTAATAAAAATTTCCTGAATTATTTTGTAACTCTTACTCTTCAAATATTTTCAAGCTATTGCCAATTTTATTTCAAGTTTTTGACACTCCCCTTCCTTCAAAATTCCCCCAAAAATTACTGTCTTAAATTGAATTTTTTATTGAAAAAACTTTGAAATAAAAATAACTTTTACGGCTCGAAAAGTCAGGGGGAAAAAATATCAAAAAACTTCAAAATTTCAATGGCAATTGAAGTGCAATCAGGCGATATTCCACGCTCCATACAGAAACTTTTTTTGTTTGGACAATTGTCCTCGAAGGGGGGAGGGTCGGAGATTTCCAAAAAAGTGTCCACGTAGTTTATGGATGGTCCCTAGTTTAGTTTTTTCAATAAATTAAATCATCCTTCATCTACATTTTTGAACATGAAACAATCTTATAGGAATTCATTTTTTTTAATAAAAAATATTTGCAATGACCTTATACAATGTTGTCATTGCAAACAAAAATATAATACAAATAGCTATTGTCAGACTCTAGTTGGGATCATTTTCCAAATATTTAAGCAATGTGACAATATGAAACAGAATAATAACGTTAAGCTAGTCTTAATTGTTGAAATTTAAAAAGGCTTCTTCAAATTTTATATGTTGTCTCCCCTACCTCTTCAGATTTTCCTCAAAAAATCAAGGATTAAAAAAAATTATTCAATTTTTTTAGAATCGATTGCAAGCTATTTCGGAAAAAGTAAATAGTTTATCATGCATTTTTATTTCAATAAAAGCCCTTAAATCTGTGAAACTTAGAAAAAAATATCTTCACATTTTGAAAATCACAACACTTTAAATGTGCAAAATAATTCTATTTTTTTTGAGAGGTTGACAAAATATAACACCAGTTTTTAACATTAATGATCGGATCATTAGTTTCCAAAATATCACCGATTGAATTTTGGGGGCCGAATGTGTAGCACTTAGAAATACTCATTTATCTGAATTTATCTGAAATTTTATGCAACCAAAGGTCGGATCAACAATAACTATAAATAAAAATTGTAGAGATTTTTTTCAGCTATCAAATATATATTTTGCATAGATGGACGAGAATGGACACTATATAAAAAAAAGACTAATTTGCTGAAATTTTACCCTAAAGAAGGCTTAGACTCGATAACGGTGCATTTTTATCAAAAATTTACAAAAGCAGTTTTAGATTTAAAATTCAAGTTAACATCCAATAATGATTTTGGAAGCATTTTCGGGTAAATTTTCAATACTTTAAAAAAAAAAAACACATGTTTTTTTTTTCTTTTTACTTGAAAAAAAATGTTATCCCTCTACTGACCAATTTTTTTTTATTTTTCCCGTGTTCAGGAGGTCATTTTGAGCAACTTTTGTTCTACGGAAAACTTTACTTCTCTTGTTTTATGTTTTTTTTTTTGTTTTTTTTTGAGTGTTTTAATTTAAATTTATCTTATTTAGTTTATCTATGTTTTTGGTAGTATCTGGCCTATTCCATCACCTCAAATCATTACATTTTGCTAATTTGATTGTTTCATGTTTCAACAGTCACTTTTTAAATTTTTTGCTTGTTCTTACATTTTCTGCTATAAAATGGAACCATTATCATTTAAATTGCAAAAAAAAACAATGCGTAGGGGTATAGTCTGGGACACTAGAAAAATTACTGCATACTTCTTTTTACTTAAAATATAGGAAATGTTAGCAAAAAACACAGCCAAATTGACCCCTTAAAAAATTACAAAAACAATGGCAAAGTCGCATAAAACAAGTAAAACTTCCAACCCATACATTTTCGAAAATTTCAAGAGTTCTTCTTTCCAATGCTTTTTAAAAATCAAAAATTGGTTAGAAAAAATGGATTGCTGGCGATTTTTTAAATCAGAGCTTGTCTAAAGGCGGGGTTGATTTGTAGAGGTTGAAAGCTTCTGAAATTTTAGTTAAATTAACTGAAATAAATTTAAAATGCATTCCCCTGCGTTAAGAATAATTTTTAGCATTTTTGAGTTAATTCTAAAATAAGTTGAATTTCAATGAATTTTCGTTGCAAAAAGTTATTTATTCGCTAAAAATTTTAGTTTTCGGCTAATCTTTCATTTTTTTTTTAAACAAATGATTGCATATCAACTGTACGGGAGTGTAATGCATTTTCCAATGGTTTTTTTTTCATAAAACTGATGAAATACTGGCTTGTAATTTCAATTATTATTTACACAAAACGTTCGCCATACCTTATAGCTCAAAAGTTGCACTTTTTATTCACTAAAACTTATAAAAATGATAATTATTGAAAGGGGTATAAGTTTGTCAAACCCATTTATATAAAAAAGGAAAATTAAAATAAATTGATTTATTTTCAAATATTGCAAATAATCATCCCATTTATTAAAAATATATGTCTAAAACAGCATTTTCATTTTTGAATAAAAAAAACATAGTTAAATGAACGTAACATTTTAGGTCAAGCGCTCATATCGATTTTAGTGCAATTGTATATTGTAAAAAGAGTTACACAATTATTCTAGAGTTAAAAAATATTTTTCAAGCAAGTTTGCTCGGGACTCCCGAATTTTTGACAAAAAAAACACAAATTCAAAAAAAAAATCCGATTTATTGGCAAATTCCCTACTTTTTAGCGGTTTTCCCAATATCCCGACTGGAGTTTCTACCCTGTATTAGTGCAAACTACAATTCTCACTTTTTCGTTTGACACTTTTTTAGTCTGTACCCCGTTGGTTGGTCAAAGTCAAACTAAAAAGTGACGAACTGTCGACTTTTTACACGGCGCTCACGCACACTATCAAAACAAACGTTTGGTAGTGTGTGTGAACTCCGTGTAGAAAGGGGTGTCAAACTAAAAAGTGGCCCCGTTCGTTTGACAACAGTTGGTGTCAAACCATCGGGGTTCGAGTGTAGTTCACTAGTCAAGAATGACATTTGATATATATCATGCGGATTTAATTTGATAGTGTGTGTGCTCCAAATTCAAACGTTTTTTTGCATAAATTTGAAAATAATGAACAATTTGAAAACAGATTATTTCTATTGAGTACCAGAACTTTTTGAGATTTTTGTTTAATTTGAAATGTAAAAATTATCCAAATATTTTTTTTTGACGTTTATGATAATTCGGTTTAGTCAAAACTGATTGAATTTCTAATGAAAATCATATAATATTGATACAAACCGAATCATTTGTATTTTTACAGTTTTGCTGGTAAATAAATCTAGGTCATTCAACACTTGATTGGGTAGAGGTCAGTACTTTCAGATCTTTTTATTTAGAACATCTACATAATTTAGTAGATTTCGATGTTATATATTCAACATTGCTTTTATACATTATAAGACACGTTGTATTGAAATTTATTTTATCAAACTTAGTTACTACACTTGACTACACTCTCTAAAACTCTCTTATGTCTACCTGTCATTAGTAATCACGGTCATCAAAAACCAGGTCACAATACCAGCTCCACATTTCTCCTTGAAGATTCACAACAACAACAGCAATCATCACCACCTGTTTAAAATTAGGTCACATTTCGGAAAAACTCAGCAACAGCGCAACAATTTTCAAAGAATTTCGCAAAATCTGTACTCACCATCGGACGACCCTTCCGCATACGAGGACCCATCGTCCGCGGAGGTCGCTGCCGCCACCGCTCCGGAACCCGGAATCTTAATCTCAATCGGCTCGAGCGGCCCGACCGCTTCCTCCAGCGAACTGCACCCACTGCCGGAGCTGCTGGTGGCCGTGGCCAGCTCCGGAATCACCGCCGCCGCCGACGAGGACGACGGATGCAGGTCGATGAGGGCGGCCGCGGCCGCCACCGCATCGCTGGTAGAGTCGTCCAGATTGGCGGCGGCCGCCAGCTCGTGCAGGTCGGCGGAACTGGCCACGACGTTGAACTCGTCTTCGACGAGCGGGTTCGGGGCGGTCGTGGTGGAAATGAGGGAGTTGTTGGACAGGATGAGCTTGGAGGTCGTCATTGGGTTGTGGTGGTGGAGGTTGTGATGGTGGTTCATGGGGGCGGCTGGTTGGTGGATCAGCTCGTACAGGGACGAGGAGTTGGGGTCGGGAAGTTGGGAGGTGGTGATTAGGAGATTGCCGTGGAAGGGAGCGGAGCCGTAGATGATGTTCTTGGACGAGGACGATGACGGTGTCGTGGAGGAACTGGCCGCAGTTGAGGACGCTTCTTCGTGCATTTTGGCTGGTTTAGCTTCTTCCGGTTTGTATTTTTAACCTACTACTCTTGGGGATTCGCGAGGGGGGTTTTGGAACTTGAACACTTTGTAACTTTGTACTTGAGGGACGATTCTTCGAGACGTAGACGCGCGCGTTAGCCCGATTCCATCAGGTAGCACTGGACTGAATGGCGCTCGCAGATTCACCAACCTGAACCCGGACCATCATTCGGGTGTCGGGGTTGGACACTTCCTGGTCGTCGTCACCCACCCACATACATAGACATTTATGTACGACGCACTCTCACACTCACAAGACGGGAGACGATTCCCGAATCACCACTGAAAACGCACTCTCTTCCCGGGATTGTCGTGCGGGAGATGCAACAACTTGCACCAAAGAGTATATAGTTCAAGGTCAGGCCTGGTGTAACGCCAAGGAACTGCACCGCCGTAGGTAGGTCGGGGTCGGGGTCAGATTTTGCAGCAGCAGCTGTGGCCTCATTCCGGGGACACAAACACTAGCAGAATGGGTGGCGCCTCCATCACCCAATTTGGCCACACCAGGAACTACTATTTCAATACCCCGTCCGCTCCCGCTCCCGCAATCCCGCACAACCTTTCCGCACAAAATTCGCCAATCGAAATCCAAACCCCGTTTTCGCGTGTACACACATGCACGCACGCACACCAACACACAAAGCTGACCGACTGCCGCGCGATTCTACAAATTCGCAATAATAATCGCGAATTTCATTCTTCTTGGCTCTAAAATGCACAATACAAACACACGCGCCGCGCAACTGCGCACTTACACAACCGCGCTCAAACTCCCTTCCGCGTGTATGTATGACTGTTTGTGTGCGTGTTTGTCCCCTTCTTCTAATTCGGAAACCTGCTTAGCTTTTAGCGAAAAAGAACTTTTCAAAGTCGCAATCCAGAAAAAAAAACACGCACAATTAGCGCAACTTTTGACAGTAATCGCGCGCTTCCACACCGATTGCACTTTCACTATCACGCACGCAGAACAACAAATCGAAATCTCGAACGCGCGATAATTTCGGGAATAATCAACACCGAACTTGACAGAACAGAACCCACCGTCGAATATAGGTCTTTAGGCCACACTCTCGGCACACAGTTCTTAATTGTGGGGCCTGGTGTTGGTGGTTTGTCGTCGTCGTTTTTTTTCCTTCCCCAACACTGCCGCCGCCGCCGCCCTGACTGGTTTCACTCTCACTGCTGCTGCTGCACGGAACGGGATGGAACAGGGAGCCGACAACTAATACAGGCGTGCGATAAAGGGGGAGCGATTCTCTGAGAAATGATAATTTGTAAATTTTGATATTTTGGATTGCATCAAAAAATTACAAAAAAAATATTTTAAAATTGCTTATTTATAAAGGATTAGTTTTTTCATTCCTCACAAGTTTTAAAATAACACGAAAAATGAACTTTTGAATGAGACTTTTCCGATGGGTGTAACAATTTTGAGATCTAGCAACCAGGGTTGTAAAAATATCATACTTTCAGTTCTCAGCGCCTACAATTATCATGCCCGAAATATCATTTACCAATGGAGTACCCGACGCGATTGGTAGTGAACAATGTATTTCTTATGGAACGAACTGTCAAACTACCACTCGAATCGGGTATTCCATTTCCACTACCCTTCTCTCTATCGCGAAATTCTCAGGCAAAAAAATTGCTTTTCTCTATCTCGTGTTTACACAATCCCATTTGACATTATCTTTTCCTCTCTCATTCCCGCATCTACAATCATCCCCAAACCACAGAGCGTAGCCACAAAAGCCGCCACAAAACAAAAGTTGCTAACGCAATTTAACGGGACGTATTGCGTGGACGCGTTCTTTTATTGCGGTTTTCTCAGCAAACAAAAAAATCGTCGGCGAGTGTGCGTGAGCGAAGAAAAGAAGAGGAGTGATAAAAAAGAGAATTATCTTGCTTGCAATCACGAGCTAAAAGCAGAGTTCTCACATGCTATAGTAAAGGTCGCTATACCTTTTGATATTTTGGTGCAGGCATGGATGGAATAGTCGCATAAAAATCATTTTCGCTTGCGAACTTTCTTCCCCCGCTAAAGAGAGAGGAGCAAATCACTCAAAAGAAAATCGCTCCCGAACTTCTCCAAGAAATTCAATCTGTTGGTGATTTTTTTTAATTTCCTTGTTAGCGCCACTTAAAATTAATTATTTCGCTTTGTTTACACATATTGCCCATCTACAAAAAGTGAGAGGTCATTTTTCGACGTGTGACGTTACACTTGCAAGTGTAGTAGTGAAAAAGATGTTCCACTGAGTAATCCAGATAAGGATTTTGTCTTTTGTGGGCGAGAGAGGAGAGCCAGGAGAGTCTTTTGATGAACGTCCAAAGATTTTCTTTTGATGATGATTATTCCATCGCTGGGTGCAGGAATCATAAAACGATAGTTTTTTCGTTCACTCATTTACAACACTACTAGCAACCTTATCAAAAACATATTATTCTTCTCCCTTTAAAATTCTTGCCAAAATATCAGAAGAAAAAAAAAATATTTTCGTAAAACATGAAAAAAGTGCATTCAGAAGTCTTACTCACTGAAAACAATTTAAAAATCATATTCCTTCGTTGATAATCATTTTAAGCATGATGGGCTGGTTTAAAAATATTTTGATCAATGGTAAAATTCCGATGTACAGCTTTTTTTTCGAGAAAAACACAAGAAATATCTTCGATTCTTAGATATTTTGGAAACTAATTATTTTAAAGCTATTGGACTGGTAGAAGATGCGTTTTTCAAACCTTTTTGCCTTCAAATTTCATTTTTAATTTTTATATTTATGTTTGCAAATCATACAAATTTGAGAAAGGCACTAACTAATGAAAAATAACAGTTAAAGACATTTGTTGTTTTTAGCAATTTGTTAAGTAAAATTAAAAAAAAGTAAATTTAGGAAAATTAATTGTTCAACGACACAAAATAGAAAAAAAAATATAAGGTTAAACATTCTAGTAAAATTATATAATTGTAAAATGTATAGCTAAAAAGGGTTTTTATTTGGCCTTTAAATGGCATTGCAGCAGATATTTTAGTGTGGAAAAAAGGCATTCATTTAAAGTAAGTGTAATTTAAAGTAATTTTACTTCCAAGCTAGTTTAAGACGAAATGAATTTCAAAAAGATTAGAGCATATCCTAACGAAAATAAATTAGGTTTGATAAAAATCAAAAGCCATAATGAAAAAAACTCGTGATTTATAAAGTCAAAAAAAATGTTGAAACTTTACATAGATCCTAATTTTAATACTATCATCAAGGCATTTTTGTATATAAAAATTTGTGAAGAATTGTTCAGGAAATTATTGAGAAGCAGATTTTTATCTATATAAAGATAAAAATAAATAACATAAGACAAATTAAATTAAATTCTAAATTATTACAAAAAGCAGAAGGTATAATTTCAAAATATCTAAAAATTCAAGAAAAAAAATCTTGAAATGTTCTGACTTTTCCGGTCATCAATTTCATTTTTTCAAAAAGGTTCAAAATATCAGTTGGTTTTATCGCATCACCATAAATGTGTTAACCCTTAAATGCCATTCCCAAAATAGACCATCTAAAAAAAAAAAAAAAAAAAAAAACTAATAAAATAAATCATTCGCTAGAATGATCCAACACTTCTGAATAATTCATTCTTCTCAAATATGTATTGCTGTTGTCTATTTTTAATGTACATTTTTATGGGAATGATAAAATTGATAGAGATTTATTCTGCTTTATGGTGTCTTCAAAATATTCTTCATTCTGCAAACTGTTTAAAAATGTCTATAAGTTTAACAATTCTTTAAAAAAATGATCTATCTTAAATCTTAATATCTTCAAATCTCTTACTAATATTAAATTGTTAAAATCTAAAAATAAAGAAAGTAGATGTTCATAAATTTTGAAATCCTCGTAATAATTTACGTTTCTTTTGTAAAACATCATCAAAACACATTTCTAGGAAATAATTCATTTTGGGAAATGCAATTCTGGGGAATGGTCCACTTAAGCTCGACAATAAAAAATAAGACTTCGAAAAAAATATTTTTCGCGATTTGATTATTTGAACTGATTTTTTTCCGAGGCCTTCGGATTTTCGAGTCTGAACCTAATAGTTTTTTTTAAATAGTTTGCAATTTACTTCTGTTTCTTTAAAAAAAATTAAATAAAAAATCAAATTTTTTTTAAGGGACCATTTGTGCCCCTTATTTTTCGAGCTGGTTTTGAAAGGAGAAGCGACATAAACTTTGAAAAAAATATTGCTAACGGCCTTATTAAATAGTATTTAAAGTGGTTAAATATGTGGTTCATAGGACTTTTTGAAAAAGCAAGCGAGAATTTATCATCACTCAGAAAAAAAAACTCTTTTTGATCAGATTTATGGTGACTTTGCAAGCTTTTTGGCTTAATTGTCGCATTTTGACTACCAAAATCACATTGGCTCATTTTCAACAAAAAAAAATTAAAAAATATTTATGAAATGAATTTCCAGATGTCCAAAATACAAATCCTTAAGCATATATTTCAAATAGATCGTGAATCATTTAAAATTGTGTTCTGTAAATCATACGTTCTGAAAAAGTCTAAAAAAATAACTTCATTTTTCCGCTTCTCCAGAGAATCACTCCCCAAGTCATGCCTGTCATCGGACAAGGTTTGCAAACACCATCACGAGAGTGGGGAGGGGGCGGCAGCTCCACCAAGACCATCAAGGACTTCCCTCGCAGCAGCAGCACACAAGTTCATGAACGAACGACGACGCCGAAAGACTGCCGACCGGGCGGCTTAGAACTCTGACTCGGTCGCTTCGGGCGGCCGTCTTCGCTCTCACACATGCTCGCCGCCTAAACACACGATTGGGGCGGCATGGTTCCGCTCGTGTTTTCCCCCACGATCGCAAAACAAAAACACAAACCCCGAAAAAGGTACACGAACACACACACACACACTCACACGTCGTCGTTACATCAACAGAGCTGCTCTGCTGACATTGAATTCATAATCGAGCAACCTTCAACCGATTCTTCCGCGGTTCTTCGCTTTTTCACGTGGACTTGCACTTTTGAAGTTCTGTGTGGTACACCTTACAGACTTGCACTATCGCACCAAGTCAAAGTCAACGCATAGTAGGCAACGACGACGACGACGACGATGTAAACATTCTCACTTTCTTTGGGAGAGACAAAAAATCGAGCCGCGCGCGTGGATGCAAACTCTATTACTAAACAGGAGGAGAGAACTTTGTGATTCTTTTTGGCCTCCGTAGCGAATCAGCCGCCGCACCAACACCAACTCATGATTTTGCGATATATTCACGGCCAACGATGCGCGAAATGGAACATAGTGGGGTAGGGTTGGGTTGGGGGGTTGGTTGGAAGGGGGAATGTTCTTCCCGTTCTGGTGGTGACCATCCCTATTATACAGGTTAGGCGCGGTTTGGGGATGTGTGTGTGTATTTTTTATGGAGCGAAGAAATTCTCGGGGCAGAACTCCTCTGGATGTGTGCCAGTAGAGCATCCAATTTCTTAGAAGGTATTAGTATCGAAGACATTTAGGGGACTGCATAGGGTAGAACTTTCCCATTTGATATTCTACGTAATATTTTTAAGTTTAGTAAAACAAATCGTATTCATCCGCGCAATAACCACCAAATCATAGTATTCTTTGATAGAAAACTTTGTTGCGACCCTCGACAACGAGATTTGAGCAGACAACCTAAGGATTAAGATTCCAAGCGGTCGTCTGAGGCCACGTTAGATAATTTATTTCAGAAATGAAAAAGATTCAATAGTTTATGTGACCTTAATTTGGAAATGTTGGTGAAATTAAGCCCTTCTTCTTTTAAGTAGTTTTTTTTTGCAAATAACTTCTCGAAAAAAGTATATTCAGGAATGGACAATCACGGACACTACTTAATAAATCAAAAAACTAGAATTTCAATTCGCAAAAAATGCATTTTGAACGTTTTTTGTTTTGTTTTTCATAAGTAAAATGCAATACAGAATTTTATGCATAATTTGTTTTGCCTTTCTTATTGAGAAAAGGCTGCGATCCTACTGGATTTTTTTAATTGAGAGAATTGGGTCCATCCCGGGATTTCCCGAGACAAGATTCCTGGGATTTTTCCAAAAAAAATGGAAAAATATCAAATTTTGGTCTGGAAATTCAGATGGCTGTGGAAATTGTTTATCTAATTGAGTACTTTGTAATCGATAAGAATTTTTAAAGCATGAAAATGTGTAATTGGCATATATCAGCTTTAATTTGGCTGTTTTGGGTTATTTGCTAAAATTTTAGTGTACAGACCTGCAAAATGCCTAGCGCTTCAACTATTTTCTATTTATTTAATAAATTTTCAAAAAGACTGGATATTATATTCACGTATATTTATGATCCATAGTTTGAAAAATATATTTTTTTCTTTTTCAAAAATATCATCAACCATCAACCACCAGCATCTTGGGCAAATCAGGACAAATGTAACTAATTAAGACAGCAGTTCAAGCCAATTTTTTTGCAAAATGTTTTGATTTTTTTTATTTCGCTAAAAACAGGAACAGAACAACAAAATCAGTCTTCCGATTTCCAAATTTATTGCTCTAAAATGCTTCACCTTCGCAAAAAAAATTGATGAAATTTTGTTCATCGATTCCTCAGTAAAAATTAGGCATTTAGTATCATTGCAATTGGTTTTTCCATTCAAGGCGTTCATATAACAAAAGAGTGGTTCCCTACAAACTCGAAAAAAAATTCATGATTTTTAAAATGTTAATTTTTTGTTTGGATGAAATTTTGTCCATGCACTCCCTTAGTCAAAAGAAGCAATTATGCTCAATTAGTTTTTTTTTTCCATTTTAGGGGTTGGTCATACACTGGGTGATGAATAGAGAGAATGCGTAACGTGATTTTCGAATGATCCCACTTTGTTTATATCTAAAAAACAAGGAGGCTGTTCAAGCACAAGCATGACTTTTTTCTTACTGGTTGATAAGCTGTTTTATAATTAGTGGTATGCGTTTTATTTTGTCTAGTTTTCTACATTATTTTGCTGGAAAATTGTGTGTGTTTTCAAGTTTCGTTCGGTTAGAAGAGGTTTTCCTTTTTAACGGGTGATGAAGAACTGCGACGAGAGTGTCATTCTGCGATGTCGAAGATAAATACCTTGGCTTATTTTGGAATCCTGCAGCTCTTCGTGGTCCAGCGAAAAATCATCGCTAATTCTAGCAAAGCTGATCCAACAAACAGAAAACATTTTCACTAAATCTGTAGGTTTGAAAACGGAATCAAACAAAGACAGCTTCTGGATGTTACAACCGCATCGACTAATAAACAACTTCCATTCATAATTATAAAAAAAATTACGATAAAAATTCGCCTTCAATTTTCTTAAGATTCCTTAACTTAAACTTCAGGTCCTCATAATCCAAAAAAAAAACATTCTTAAAAAAAACACACAAATTTTGATCGATAACAATACTCTCCACTTTTGGCGAACAGTAAATTGGTTCCACTTTGACAGTTCAAAATTGAGGCCGTTTTGCGAACCACTATTCAGCACCCAGGTCATACATAATGGTTTTGTAAATTTATGAAATTCTGTATCATAACAAGGGATTTGT
Source organism: Culex pipiens pallens (assembly GCF_016801865.2). NCBI lineage: Eukaryota > Metazoa > Arthropoda > Insecta > Diptera > Culicidae > Culex > Culex pipiens. The sequence continues at coordinate 15,458,428 of NC_068939.1, forward strand.
TTGATGTTTCTTTTATCACTAAAAGTTGAATTTTTTTTTCAATTTCCGTCATTTATGATTTTTTTTTCAATAATATTGAAAACCTAGCCAAAAAAAAATGTTTAACCATTTTTTCAAGCAAATTACTTAAAAACTTTTTTTGATGAAATGTACCTTATTCAAGTTATAGCTACTTTTAGGTATTTTTTATTAATTTTGCTTTAAAAAAAATGCTTCTTGAAAGAAAAGCACCTCAGAAAAAAATTAATGCTGCGCCTTTCTGGAATTTAGAAAAAGAGGCAATTAGCTTTTGAGATACAGCCTCACAAATAATTTGAATCAATTAAAATGAGTTTTTCTCATTATCACCTGATTGGCCTGTAATTTTCAACTGACGATATCTTGGAAACTATTGGTCTGATTTTCAATATAAAAAAATAAACTTTTGTGAAATTTTCTAATGAAAATATTTGTTTTTAAAAATTCGAAAATCAGTTAGATATTTTTTACTTTGCCGCCGAGGGACAACACTTTTTTAATAAAAAATGTACCAGCCTAATCATAACTTTCAAACTTTGCCGTGGACATCAAATCTATCACAAAATTCCTTTTTAAACTGTTCGAAATGAATTTCCCGCGTTGATTATCACTTTTTGCATGAATTAGCACTTTTAAAACTATTTTGCATTTTTGTAAAATTTCGTAGTACAGTACAACCAAAATTTTATTTCATGCTTTTTTTTGAAATCTAGATCATTTTTGAATACCACTGATATCAAATCAACTGTACTAGTCTATAATGCATTTTACAACACTATTATTTCAATGATATTTCATAACCTTGGCATGTAATAGTAGTTTATGCAACAAGTTGCGAAAAGAGTATTTTTTTAGCACGAGTCGTACATTAATCCAACGAGGTTCACTGAGTTGGATAAACACAACGTTTTTTGCAGTTCCGAAACACCCTTTGAACAGAATTATAGGACAATTGTCCATGCATTGAGTCAATGAATCATTTTATTCAAAAAAATGTTGAAAAGTATACCTTATCGAAACAAGTGCATTTCAGCATCCATTTCAGTGCTGAAAAGTAGAACTTTTCAGCATTTGTTTTGAAAAGGGGGGACTATTCGATTCTGTTATTTTTGGTAGAGAAAAGTAGGCTGTTTCGTCCTTTAGGAATGACAGGAAAAGTAATTAGTTTCACGACTGAATTGCAAAAAAATAATTTTTGATTCTTTTTTTTCCTATCATGATCCTGGCCAGAGTCAAAGGACACAAACTTCAAAAAATTGGATTGTCAAGCCCATTAATTTCGTAGAAGACGAAAGAAATCTGAGGTTTGAGGTAGCGTGACATTACTTGGTAAAAGTATAGCAAAATCTGATTTTTATTTCTGGACCATTGTGTATTGTTGAAAGATATCAACATATTGACAATTAATTCTAAATTTAAATTTAAATTCAAGTATTTCTAATTTTTATATGCGATTTACATCAATCAAAATCGCTTGAAAAAATAAATATAAATCACCAGATTTAGATTTGTTTATACGAATTTCAATTAAAAATAAATAAATCTAATCAAATAAAAGTTTAGTTATCAAATTTTCAAAAATTTTCAAACTGGTTCTGCCATATTAAATCATAAAATGCAATAAAATCAGGTGGTTGCTCTATACTGTCATTGCAATTTTTAAATTCAAAAAAAATATCAGGGGTTTTGGCAAGCTTCCCTGCACCGTGCGGTACACGCGGTACACTTGCACCTCGGGTTTGCTTTGCGCCTGCTTTGTTCGGTTTACACCCGTACCCGACTCACACGAACCGAGGGTATTTTGGTTCATCGTACCAGTGCACCACGACACTCTCGGTTTGCCGCGTCGGTTTTGTGTCTGGCACTCACCCATGGCATGAACCCGGTGTATTAGCCAAGGTGCTTCACTCGTTACGAGCCGAGGTACGTGCCGTGGTATGCGCTGGCGGTACAAAACGGGTTCAATACCACGACACGTACCACGGCACGCTGGGTTCATGCCATGGGTGAGTGCCAGACACAAAACCGATGGGGCGAGCCGAGAGTGTCGTGGTGCGCTGGTACGATGTACCAAGATACCAATACAAAAATGGGTTCAGGCACGTACCGAAGCTAGAAAACCAAACCCGCGGTGTGCGTTGGCACTGGCGCATGGGAAGCTTGGGTTTTGGGGACAATATATACTTTGAAATATATTTGGTACGGTTTATTTTTTTTATTACAATTGTTTTAAATGTTTTTTTTGCGCTGCAAATTCATTATTAGTTTTCGAATTGTTTAACGATTGATTGCATTTGTAATTCCTTAATTTTTCTATTCTTCGCTTAATATAATTTGAAAATATATATTGGTTGCCCCACCAATTTCTAGTTTTTCAGTTGGGGCGATAAATACATTGCCTAGTTTTTGAGTTGTTCATGAAATGCATTACAACCTAAACAAACACGTTATTTTAGTTTTAATCTATGTTATTAAAATGGTTTTATCAAGCTTTGCTTTTCAGGATATCAGATAATTTTTTGCAAAAAAAAGTATTTTAATTGAAAATTGACTCCAACTGAACCAGCTTCCAACACCATCGTCATCGTTATTCTAAAACAGTCCAGAAGTGTCTGCCGGGTCGGTATTCTGTCTGCCCGTCTGTCAGTCGTCGTTTGTCACGGTCGTTCATTCGCGAGACCAACCGCGAGGAGTTTGCGTTTCCGCGTTTCGCGTAACCTGTGTGAGTGTGTGTGTTTGCCTCCATTCAACCACCAACATTCTCATTGATCGCTGGAACCCCTCTCCTGCGGAGTTGACTGTGAGCACTGCTGGACTGCGTATTTTATTTTATATTTTATGCGCATTTTACAATTGGACAAAAAAAAGGCAATGAGTCATGAAATTTGATTTCTCATAAAAATTTATGTGTTTTGGTAAAATTAATGAATATCAAATTAAAAAAAAAATATATTCAAGTTGTTTTAAAGAAATTAATTTCAATTGAACAATTCATACATTTTAATATCAACAGCAATTTAAATTTTAGTAAAAACATTATTTTTTTCTCTCTCAACCGACAGTGACTGCACTTGAACCCTCGTGTCTGTCTTCACATGTCGTGCGGCTTAGTCAGTGGCTGGCAGACTCTCGTCGTCGTCGTTGGCGTTGAAAGATTGATTTCCGAGGCACGAAGGTGTGCGGGAACACGCGCGCGTGCAACACAAACATCGCAACGGTTTTGGCAGTACACGTCGTTGGCAGTATTGGAGCGCGTGTGCGACTTAGAACGCATATTACGAAATGCTGGAAATTTTAGAAATACATGTCGGCATGTCGTGCCCTGTTTAAAGCTGTGTGGATGTGTGTAATATGATTTGCAAAAAAAAAATAAGTGTGGTGGTAAACTTAATACATTTATGCGCAGTAATTATAGGTTACGGGAGCAGCTTAGAATTGTTTTTTTTTGCCAAAAATAGATTAATTCAACCTAAAGATTTAAGTCTTTCGTGATAGAACCTTTTCTTAAAGTAGGAGTTTTATCAAATTCCTCATCACAACTTGATAGTAAAATCTTCAATTCTAGTCATTATAAGTTATTTTTTTTGCATTTTAATTGTAAACTTATTTTTTCAAAGCAAAAATAAAAGAACTCTCCACCGCCTTCAATAGTGTATAGAACAGAATAGAAAGAGGGGCGATCAACTTTATGAAAACGCAAAAAAAAAGAAAAAAGAAGCAACAGGCTGCATGCGAAATGATGATGGCAAAATGAAACGAAGGGGGGAGAATTATGAATAAACAGGAAGAGTATAAAAGTGAAACTATAAACATCATCGCGAACATCACTAACCAGAACGAGAATCGGCCGTCAATGGGACAGACACGATTGGGGTTGGGGTTTTGTGTTGTGAAGTTGTGTTGGAAGAATTTTCAAGAAGGGGAGTTTGGTGATAGTGGTTGTATGAGTGTTTTCTCTAGACTTATTAATTTTTTCAATTATTTCAAGTTTTGTTTTTTATACAAATATTTTAGTCGTATCGAAATGTTATAAAAGATAACACTCTTAAAGCCAGTTTTTCAACATGTTTCACATATGAAAATAAGGATATTTGTTTATACCTTCTTTAATCTTAAGTCATTTTAGTTAAATTATAACAAAATAAGCTTTATTATTTTTTGTAACATTTGAAAGTCACACGGCGTGTTTTCTGGGCAAAATTAAGAATTTAAAAAATGGTATTCGCTATCTTCAAAAGTGCCTTATTAAAAAATTCTAATGCTTCAAAGAGCAAAATGTCTCATCGAGAGATTTTTGAGATTTTGCTTCGTTATTTATCGTCCACTGTTTAATAAAAGTTAAGGAAACTTTAAAATGATTTGTTTTATGTGTCAATAACCGTAAAACGGGGTGACTTTGACTCACCCCGACTTTGATAGTTTCGATTTTTTTTCGCAAAATGAAGAGTACAAATTAATAACGTACGGAATGGTAGGAATTAATACTGACCGTCGTAGAGAAGTGCTCAAAGTACCTCAAGAAGAATTTTTCATAACATTTTGAAAAGTTAAAAATAAGTTAACTATAATTAAGAAAATGTTGATGAATAGCATTATTTTAATCTTCTCAAAGTGTCATGATTTTTTCAATGAATATGATTTTGAATCGGAAAACGGAATGCATTTGCGGATTCTTTGGACAATTTTCCACTAGGAGAAGGTAAAATAAGTTTGCAAATAATAAATAGTATGTGTTTTTAAAACAAAAATAAAAAAAAAACAATCTCCAAATTTATAGGCATTTTCAGTAGAACAAATTTCATATAAAATTAGAACACTATTGATTCGTGCTTTGAATTTAGTTTAAAATGCACTATAAATCGATTACACCGACCAACAAAATTTCTGCGCAGGCTCAACTCGATGGGAAACATGAAGTGTTGGGTTCGCAGAAACAAGTGCACTTTGAATATTTCGAAAAAATTTTTTAGACAGGGCCGAATGGGTTTTCTCCAAATTTTGTATGAGGAATTATTCATTTTTGTCTATTTTTGTAGGTCAGTGTTTTTTATGAACAAAACTAGCTTTATCGCATTTCAGGCAATATTTTTACTTTTTAACAATTTTACCTAAAATTTATATGTAATTTTTCAAAGATCTCATAAACTTGGGTAACTAAATATAAACATTATTTTGACAAAGAACTTTGTCCTAAGGGCTCTATTCTGGTGAGGTGTCAATCCAGAAAACCGAAAAATGTCGCGCGTTACGAAAATGTTGCATGCTTGGTACTGGGGAAGAGGTCTGCGACGCAACAAAGCACTGTTGCGTGGAATTTTCCACACAGTTGAAACAAAAAGCGAATGATGAGGTTTGGGATAACCGGCACAAAAAGGCGGGGCATCCGTCACCATTTCGAGCCAATATAAACCCCGCTCGATCAGCCCAAGAAAATCATTCTATCGCTGGACGCCGAGAAGTGAACAACAACCTGGACCTGGAAGCAGATGGCCTGGAGGCCCAGAAGCAGTTGGCCGAAAAGCAGCTGGCCTGGAGCAAGGAGCAGCCCAAGCGGAGGCAGTCCAGCCGGAATATTCTGGCCACAAGACACGGAGTGGCCAGAACCCTCAGGAGTGTTCCGATGGAAGGCCATACGAGACTGGGCAATATGGGTATCAAACTTCTTGGTTTTTGGTACTGGTAATTAAAATGGCCATTTTGACAGTATTGGCCACAACCTGGAGTGGCCGGTGCCCTCAGGGAGGTTGTCCCGGGAGGACATTTACAGAACCGTACGATTTTGGACAATATGGGTATCAAAATTCATGTTTTTCGATACTGGTTATGAAAATGGCCATTTTTAGAGTATTGGCCACAGCCTCATAAGTTGGCCAACTAAGATCGTTTGACGTTTGATTGTTAATATTCGTTCTATTTTTTTTTAATGGAAATTGTTTGGGGGAAAATATTTAAATCAATTTAAACGCCAAGCGTCAAAAGCTATAAAAATGCACCAAAAGCAGTGCATGAATCATTTGAAACAATAACTCTTTCGTGAATTTTTCGTTGGCGCTGAAAAGCGCCATTTTGTTGCATTGCAGCAGAAGTTGATTCTTGTGGCCATCTTCACGAGCGTCCATCCAAGTAGGCCTTGCTTTTCTCCTTCGACGTCGTTTTGGCAGCAATTTCACGCACACGCTGGCGTGTTTCTTCTTCTCGGAGCTCGCTCTTGATTTCCTTCAGTCGTTGTTTTTTCCGCTGCTGCTGCTACGATGTTGTCGGTTCGAACGATGACGATGGAATGAAAATCGTTGGCAAAAATGCTGCCTTCACGACTCCACGGCAAAACAAAACAGCCAATCAAAGAGCGGACAGATTTTTTGCGTGGGTCAAAGCACGCGCTTGCTTGTTCAAGGCCAACTGTGATCGTTTGACACTTGCAAGCGAAATGTTTTAGTATTCGTTAAAAATTTTTAAAAATGATAATTTTGGGGGAAATATTTAAATTAATTTAAACGCCAAGCGTCAAAAGCATGAGCATGAGAGACCACCCATGGTTGTTCTTCTCCGTTGATTTAAACGCCAAGCGTCAAAAGCTATAAAAATGCACCAAAAGCAGTGCATGAATCATTTGAAACAATAACTCTTTCGTGAATTTTTCGTTGGCCCTGAAAAGCGCCATTTTGTTAAATTGCAGCAGAAGTTGATTCTTGTGGCCATCTTCACGAGCGTCCATCCAAGTAGGCCTTGTTTTTCTCCTTCGACGTCATTTTGGCAGCAATTTCACGCACACGCTGGCGTGTTTCTTCTTCTCGGAGCTCGCTCTTGATTTCCTTCAGTCGTTGTTTTTTCCGCTGCTGCTGCTGCTGCTGCTACGATGTTGTCGGTTCGAACGATGACGATGGAATGAAAATCGTTGGCAAAAATGCTGCCTTTACGACTTCCCATCCCCACCAGTGCATTAAAAAAGCGAATGACGTAGGAATGGGATAACCGGCGCAAAGGGGCGGGGCATCCGTCTCCATTCTAAGCCAATATAAGCCCGCTCGGTCAACCCTGGGAAATCAATCTATCGTTGGACGCCGAGGAGTAAACAACAAACTGGACCTGGAAGCAGATGACCTGGAGGCCCAAAAGCAGTTGGCCGAAAAGCAGCTAGCCTGGAGCTTGGAGCAGACCAAGCGGAGGCAGGCCAGCCGGAATTATTGAGAGCCACCGGAATATTCTGGCCCCAAGACCCGGAATGGTCAGATCCCTCCGGGAAGGCCATACGAGACTGGACAATATGGGTATCAAACTTCTTGGATTTTGATACTGGTGATGAAATTGGCCATTTTGACAATATTGGCCACAGCCTGGAGTGGCCGGTGCCCTCAGGGAGGTTGTCCCAGGTGGACATTTAACGAACTAAACGATTTTGGCTAATATTGGTATCAAAATTCATGATTTTCAATGCTGGTAATGCAAATGGCCATTTCGACAGTATTGGCCACAACCTGGAGTGGCCGGTGCCCTCAGGGAGGTTCTCTCAGGAAGACATTTATCGAACCATATGATTTTGGGCAATATTGGTATCAATATTCATGGTTTTCAATATTGGTAATGAAAATGGCAATTTAGAAAAAAGTTGGCCAAAAGCTGGAGTGGCCGGTTCCCTAAAGGAAAGTTTTCCCGGGGAGACGTCTACTGAACCAACGAGTATTGGTAATATGGGTATCACAACTCATGGTTTTCAATACTGACCATTTCGAAAAAAGTGGCCACAATCTGGAGAGGCCGTTACCTCACGATTGTTCTGATTCGGGGACAAACATCGAACCATACAGATATCATGGTTTTTTATACAAAGCATAAAGAGAAATTGAGCGAAAATAAAATCCAATGATGCTTTGATTTTATCTGACGCATAATTCAACAAAATGGCTTAGTTTTAAAAGCTTTTCTGCTAAGTTCTTTGTCATACTGGTCATGTGTAACATAACCACCTGCACCTTTTTTTTCTTGAACAATATAAAAGCAACCTTAGTGATAATACATTTGGGTAATTCTCCGCCAACTCACACAGCAGTTGCCCCGACCCTTCTTCGATTTGCGTGAAACTTTGTCCTAGGGGTAACTTTTGTCCCTGATCACGAATCCGAGGTCCGTTTTTTGATATCTCGTGACGGAGGGGCGGTACGACCCCTTCAATTTTTGAACATGCGAAAAAAGAGGTGTTTTTCAATAATTTGCAGCCGGAAACGGTGATGAGATAGAAATTTGGTGTCAAAGGGACTTTTATGTAAAATTAGACGCCCGATTTGATGGCGTACTCAGAATTCCGAAAAAACGTATTTTTCATCGAAAAAAACACTAAAAAAGTTTTGAAAATTCTCCCATTTTCCGTTACTCGACTGTAAAAAATTTTGGAACATGTCATTTTATGGGAAATTTAATGTACTTTTCGAATCTACATTGACCCAGAAGGGTCATTTTTTCATTTAGAACAAAATTTTTCATTTTAAAATTTCGTGTTTTTTCTAACTTTGCAGGGTTATTTTTTAGAGTGTAACAATGTTCTACAAAGTTGTAGAGCAGACAATTACAAAAATTTTGATATATAAACATAAGGGGTTTGCTGATAAACATCACGAGTTATCGCGATTTTACGAAAAAAAGTTTGGAAAAAGTTGGTCGTCGTTGATCATGGCCGTTCATGGTCACCCGCGACAGACACGGACGACGAAACAAAGAGAAATGCAAAAAGTAACTTTTTCAAAACTTTTTTTCGTAAAATCGCGATAACTCGTGATGTTTATCAGCAAACCCCTTATGTTTATATATCAAAATTTTTGTTATTGTCTGCTCTACAATTTTGTAGAACATTGTTACACTCTAAAAAATAACCCTGCAAAGTTAGAAAAAACACGAAATTTTAAAATGAAAAATTTTGTTCTAAATGAAAAAATGACCCTTCTGGGTCAATGTAGATTCGAAAAGTACATTAAATTTCCCATAAAATGACATGTTCCAAAATTTTTTACAGTCGAGTAACGGAAAATGGGAGAATTTTTAAAACTTTTTTAGTGTTTTTTTCGATGAAAAATACGTTTTTTCGGAATTCTGAGTACGCCATCAAATCGGGCGTCTAATTTTACATAAAAGTCCCTTTGACACCAAATTTCTATCTCATCACCGTTTCCGGCTGCAAATTATTGAAAAACACCTCTTTTTTCGCATGTTCAAAAATGGAAGGGGTCGTACCACCCCTCCGTCACGAGATATCAAAAAACGGACCTCGGATTCGTGATCAGGGACAAAAGTTACCCCTTAGGACAAAGTTTCACGCAAATCGAAGAGGGGTCGGGGCAACTTTTCCCGATTTCGTGTGAGTTGGTAGAGAATTACCCATTTGACGTACAAATAAAGTTGAACACCTTAAATCTGATTTTAACAAGAAAAACTATGACTTTCAAAGTAACCCCGAAATTCAAACTAGGAATTTTTATCGTGACTTTTTTTTAAACGTTATTGAAAAACTTTTTTTTTTTCAAAAATCATGCAAAGACTTTGTGTGACCTGCCCCAGTACATGATTTAAAAATAATAATCTTGAAAAAACCCGTACCAGTTAGAAAATATTCCAAAAGTAAATTGAAATCCTATCAATGTCACCCCGGTTTACGGTACTCATCAAAATACTCCAAATAAGAAAAACTGTATTATCATTCTTAAAAAGCTTTTTGTTGATTACCTTGTTAATTTTTTTGTTGAAATAGCTTGGAGAGCACGTTTTTTTTAAATTATTTTTGTTAAAAATAGAAAATAAAATTTATTTCAGTAATGAAAAAAATTTTGGAACGATGTTTGGAACGTTCTGAATCGAAACCACACGAATTGTTTTGCTTATTTTTTAAGTGTTTTCAACAGTCAAGCATTTTACAAAACTTTATCATTATTTTACACCTCAGTTAAATCAAAATTTTCAAAATGTTTGACGATTTTCAACCTTCTACAAAGTTGTTTCTAGTCTTATTTTGCAAATTTTGATGAGTAATTGGCATATAAGATACATTATTAGACATGTTTCCGGAACAGTTATTGAAGTAAATAATAAAAGAATTTAAACAAAAATACAGCAATTCCATTTGAAAAGAGCCTAAACCAAAAACAATGTTCTTTGATCGGGCTCAAATTTTTTCTGGGGGTCCCTTGGCCAAAATAATTAGACCCGTATTTTTTGTTTGGCCATTAGGGTGACCTACATCGTGCTAGGGTTGTTCGAAAAATGGCAATTTTCGTCATTTTTCGCAAAAACTACTTTTTTCCGATTTCGTCATTTTCCTGTTTTTGCGCGTTGCACGTCGAAAAACTCAGTTTTTATTTTTTTTTAAATATATCTCGGAAACGTACGGTTCGACATTGCCAATTTTTTTAGATGTTGTGTGAAATTTTCCGAGGAATCCGACAAAAATATTTTCAGACATAGGCTCTTTGGTCCAGACACGGTCAAAACACCATTTTAAATTTTCATACGACTTTTTCAAATGTTAAGCTAGATTTTTGAAACATCGTTTTATTTTTCTGAAATAGCCAAACTAATCACCTTTTTTTTGCGTCTAAGACAGCTAAAATCGGATGAAATGACGCGGAGATATGATAAAAAGTGGTTTTTCCGAAAAATGACAAAATTGCCATTTTTTTAACAACCCTAGCACGATGTAGGTCACCCTAATGGCCGAACAAAAAAAAATACGGGTATAATTATTTTGGCCAAGGAACCCCCAGAAAAATTTTGAGCCTGATCAAAGAACATTGTTTTTGGTTTATGTCCCTTGCTTTTAGCCAAAGTTCAAAGAAAGGGGTGGAGGAGGGTTGGGAAGAATAAAAAAAAATTACTTGCCATTGTATGAACATTGAAAAAAATGTTGTAAAATGCAATTGTTCTAAATTAAAAAAAAATTAAAAATTATTTAAAAAAATCTAAGATCTGACAAAAAAAAAATCGCAAGATTATCATTTTTGCGCACCTGTACATCTAAACTATAAAAAACTTCTAAACATTTTTTAACTGTTTCAATCATGCTCAAATTGATTACCATCGCAGGGAAATGCATTTTAAGTTGTTTCAGTAGATTGCGCGTTAAAGTTTATTGAAATATTGAGGTTTTCTGGTAAAAATAATAATTTTAAGTTAAGTTGAAATTGTGTTTATTAATATTTTTAATACTCCGATTGTTCTAATAAGAACGTAAACCCAAGCAAAACTGTCATTCAAATGTGTGCGTGCGATTCCTAATAAGAATGTAACCCACACGTAACTCAGAGTAAGTCATATGAAGCTTGAAGAAAGTGCCCGGATGTCGGCAACCACGTTTCGAAGAGCAGAAGTAACAAGTTCGAACAGTTTAGTACGAAATAGATTGGTATGAATGCTTTATTGCAAATATAATATGGTTTCCTCCTCACTTACGACAGTTTTCCCTACAAACAAAACAAACTAAAAAGAAGTATAATTAGAATTAACGCTGCCCAGCACCCTCGCTTAAGCCTTGCCCTTGGCCGCATCGATCATATTCCTCGAGATGATCAGCCGCTGGATCTGGGACGTTCCCTCGTAGATCTGGTAGATCTTGGCGTCGCGCATCAGCTTCTCCACCGGGTACTCAGTGTTAAAGCCATTTCCACCAAAGACCTGTACCGCGTCCGACGCGACCTTGTTGGCCATATCGGCAGCATAGCACTTGGCGATCGACGCGTAGTAGCTATTCCTTCGGCCCTGGTCGACCTCCCACGCGGACTTCATCGTGATCAGGCGGGCCGTTTCCACTCCGATGGCCATGTCGGCCAGCATGAAGGACACGGCCTGGTGGGCCGCAATCGGAACGCCGAACGTCTTGCGTTCCAGCGCGTACTTCATGGCCTCGTCCAGGCATCGCTGGGCCAGCCCGACGGCACCGGCCGCCACCGGAGGGCGCGTCTTGTCGAACGTACCCATGGCAATCTTAAAGCCAGCACCCTCCCCAATCAGCACGTTCTCCTTCGGCACGCGAACATCCTCGAAGGTGATTCCACGCGTATCCGACGCCCGCTGGCCCATGTTCTGCTCCTTGCGACCGGGCGTCAGCCCAGGAGTCTCGCGCTCCACGATGAACCCGGTGAAGGCCTTCGAGGCCGGGCACTTCGGGTCCGGGTTGGTTCGGGCCAGCACAAAGTACCAGTTGGCGACGCCACCGTTGGTGATCCACATCTTCTGCCCGTTGATGACCCACTCGTCGCCCTTCTTCTCGGCGCGCGTTCGCACTCCGTTGACGTCTGATCCTGCGCCGGGCTCGGTGACGCAGTACGCCGCCACCAGGGGTTCCTCCAGCAAGCGGCCCAGGTACTTTTTCTTCTGCGCTTCGTTACCGGCGATGATGACGGGGGTTTGCTGGAATAGAGGAAGGTTTTGTTAGATATTTGAAGCGAACTAAGCTTTCGCAGGTTAAACTTACTCCGAGACCACTCGCCTCCAGGGCGGTCATGATTCCGGTGCATCCGTAGGCCAGCTCCTCCGCGATCAGGCAGCTGGTCATGATGGACATGTCGGTGCCACCTATAATTGAAATGAGAAAATGATTGATTAGTTTAAATATTCTGAATCTCGTTAAAAATTTTGCTTTGTTGACTCTCAATGCCGATTAAAAACGTGAACACGAGTTCTGTTGAAAAAATATTTAAAATTAACTATCAAAACATTTGCCCTCGACTTCCTCTTATCAGTGATTGCAAGTGTACTACTCAGCAATGGAAAAGCGTGATCAACTATTATGCAACTCAAACTAGGAATCATGAGTATTCCGAGCAGACTTTGTTGTTTGTTTGTAAACAATTTGTTTAGGTTTGAGTTGTGAGGTTTTGAGGTCTTTTCAAACTGGAACCTCACACTAATATGCTTAAAGTTTTCGACCAAAATGATATTTTTGAATATTAAATGTCAATTCAGTGTTTTCAAGTGTCATATGTTCATCCAGGATGCTTTCTTCGGATTGGCTGCGCTTGTGTTTAATAAGATTAGATGAAAATTGTGTGTGTTGCAATGTGGTTAGGACAAGTACACGAAAAAAAACATTTTATATTTTTAATTTACTTTTTTATCGAATAAAGTTGAAATCCCAAAATAAGTATCATTAATTTCCTATGGTTTTCAAAAAAGCCAAAGTTTAGAATACTGCAAAGTTATGTTTTGAAGAAATCTTGAGTTTTTTTTAAAAGGTCCAATAAGCTATTGTCTTCCATATGTCTATAGGACCTATTCAAAAAAAAAAAAAAAACTCAAGTGAAAACAACTAATCTGTCCAACAAGATTTCAAAATTAATTAGGGGAGAGTGGGGAGTAGCGTGGCTCACGTATATATGAAAAAGACAAAAGTGTTCAATTTCGAACGCCTCGCCCGGAATTTTGTAGCAATATGGCCCCAGAACATAGCCTGAAATTTTGAGCGTATTAGGTTAAGGTTTAGTACTTCCACCATTGGCCTGAAGTTAGTATGGAACTTCTAAAAATTGACTATGGAAAATATTCACTTTTAACCTCTTCTTAGAGAAAATTTCCCAAAACCCAATCAAATTTTCCTATTCTCAAGTTTCTTATAGGTTTTGATCCGGGGAACAACTTTGTAGAACATGGCAAAGCGCTAGTAATTGATCCCGAAAAGTTACAGGATATTTTTTGGAGTTTGGAAAACAAATTTAACGTGCTCTGAAAATTTGTCGGTATCTTTCCGGGATTAATTCCTAGCGCTTTATGATGTTCTACAAAGTTGTTCCCCGGATCAAAACCTATAAGAAACCTCTATTTTGAGAAAAAATCATAGGACATAGGAAAACTTTCTCGAACAAGAGTTAAAAAGTTGAAAATAAATAAATTAAATTTATTGAAATTTCTTAATAACTTCAGGTCAAAAGTGGAACAATTAAACATTAACCAAATGCGCTTAAAATTTCAGGCTAGCTTCTGGGGCTATAATTCTACAAAATTCCGGTCGAGGCGTTCAAAATTGAACACTTTTGTCTTTTTCATATATCCGTGATCCACGCTAGTGGGGAGACTTGATCCCCTTTTTTTGTGTCGCACATAACTCTGTCAATTTCTCACAAAACTATAAACTTTTTGAATGAATTGAAAGCTTAAACATTCATCTATGTTTGGCTAATAAGGGTATTTCATCAGATGAACTCTTCGAATCATGCCAAGCGTTTCAAAAAAATATTTTCAACCGGCATTTTCAAAATGTTGGGGGTAACTTGATCCCCCTTTCAACATTATGAAGAAATCTTAAGCAAAATGTTTCTTATTCATCAAAACTTTTAATTTTCTATAAGTTACAGCAATTTCACATAAAACCTGTACGTTTGTGTTCAAAATATAACAAGTTTAGTATGTAAAATATTTAAAAACTTAAAATATTATTTTTTAGACCAAAATTGAGCATGTTTACAAAAGCTGGAAATTTTTGTTTACAAAACTTTTGAAAAAAGGTTCAAACTGCAGTACGTTATGTACAACTATACTAAAGGAAACTATGTATGAAAACCCAGCCCAATTAATTAATCTGGAGGCTGATTCCAGTGACTGTAAAAATGCAGGGATCAAGTCTCCCTAAACGCACTTTTTTAAACAATTGATTGTAAAAATAGTATGACGATAAATTCAACATCAAATGCGTAAGGGTTTTGTAGTTGATAAGTTTATCAAACAATTCATATATAAAAAATATTTTTTTGAATAATTTTTTAGTGTTTTCTATGCATATCAAAAAAAGAAAAAAAGATCTCTTGGAAGTTTTTTGCAGCTCGTTTTAGAAAAATGTGTGTAACTCAATCTTAACATTTTTTATTTTTTTTCTTTGTTTTCTACAATGAGTTTTAGTTAATTTCGCACAACTTTCTAGAACAAAGCTAATTGTTTTACCCACATGCTGACGAGATACAGGCTTGGGATCAAGTGTCCCCGGGGATCAAGTCTCCCCACTCTCCCCTATTAGATGAAAAAAAAAAACATTTTGTATTCGAAAATGACTTTAAATTGTTATAAAATAAATATGCACCGTTTTGAAGTTACAGACATTTTGAGGTATTTTTTATCGAAAATGTTCTGATTTGCATTAAAAAAAACTTCATGACGAAAAAGTACAACTGTTAATAAGCTGAGAAAGTTTAGTTTTCTCTCTAGAAAATTTTACCTTTAGCTTAAAAACTGTGCAATAAGTAAAAATAATAAAGTCATTTTAGATTGCAAATTATATTCTGGATCTCAAAATGATTTTGTAATTTTAGTTTCACAATATTTTTAATTTATTTTTTAATCATTCCTTTTCCAAAAAATGCATACTCTCAAAATATTTCGTAAGTTTTAAATAATATCTGCTTAAGACTTTAATCGAAAAAAGGGAAAATTGTACTTATTCTAGATTTTTTTAAAGTTTTTAAGTTTTTTAGTTTTTAAGTTTTATTAGTTTTTTAGTTTTTTGGTTTTTTTAGTTTTTCAGCTTTTAGTTTTTATTTTTTTATTTTTTAAGTTTTTTTTGTTTTTTTGATTTTTTGATATTTTAGTTTTTAAGTATTTTAAGTTAAGTTTTAAATTTTTAAAGTTTTAAAGTTTTAAAGTTTTAAAGTTTTAAAGTTTTAAAGTTTTAAAGTTTAAAAGTTTAAAAGTTTAAAAGTTTAAAAGTTTAAAAGTTTAAAAGTTTAAAAGTTTAAAAGTTTAAAAGTTTAAAAGTTTAAAAGTTTAAAAGTTTAAAAGTTTAAAAGTTTAAAAGTTTAAAAGTTTAAAAGTTTAAAAGTTTAAAAGTTTAAAAGTTTAAAAGTTTAAAAGTTTAAAAGTTTAAAAGTTTAAAAGTTTAAAAGTTTAAAAGTTTAAAAGTTTAAAAGTTTAAAAGTTTAAAAGTTTAAAAGTTTAAAAGTTTAAAAGTTTAAAAGTTTAAAAGTTTAAAAGTTTAAAAGTTTAAAAGTTTAAAAGTTTAAAAGTTTAAAAGTTTAAAAGTTTAAAAGTTTAAAAGTTTAAAAGTTTAAAAGTTTAAAAGTTTAAAAGTTTAAAAGTTTAAAAGTTTTAAAGTTTTAAAGTTTTAAAGTTTTAAAGTTTTAAAGTTTTAAAGTTTTAAAGTTTTAAAGTTTTAAAGTTTTAAAGTTTTAAAGTTTTAAAGTTTTAAAGTTTTAAAGTTTTAAAGTTTTAAAGTTTTAAAGTTTTAAAGTGTTAAAGTTATAAAGTTTTAAAGTTTTAAAGTTTTAAAGTTTAAAAGTTTAAAAGTTTAAAAGTTTAAAAGTTTAAAAGTTTTAAAGTTTAAAAGTTTTAAAGTTTTAAAGTTTTAAAGTTTTAAAGTTTTAAAGTTTTAAAGTTTAAAAGTTTAAAAGTTTAAAAGTTTTAAAGTTTTAAAGTTTTAAAGTTTTAAAGTTTTAAAGTTTTAAAGTTTTAAAGTTTTAAAGTTTTAAAGTTTTAAAGTTTTAAAGTTTTAAAGTTTTAAAGTTTTAAAGTTTTACAGTTTTAAAGTTTTAAAGTTTTAAAGTTTTAAAGTTTTAAAGTTTTAAAGTTTTAAAGTTTTAAAGTTTTAAAGTTTTAAAGTTTTAAAGTTTTAAAGTTTTAAAGTTTTAAAGTTTTAAAGTTTTAAAGTTTAAAAGTTTTATAGTTTTTAAGTTTTTAAGTTTTTAAGTATTTAAGTTTTTAAGTATTTAAGTTTTAAAGTTTTAAAGTTTTAAAGTTTTAAAGTTTTAAAGTTTTAAAGTTTTAAAGTTTTAAAGTTTTAAAGTTTTAAAGTTTTAAAGTTTTAAAGTTTTAAAGTTTTAAAGTTTTAAAGTTTTAAAGTTTTAAAGTTTTAAAGTTTTAAAGTTTTAAAGTTTTAAAGTTTTAAAGTTTAAAAGTTTAAAAGTTTAAAAGTTTTAAAGTTTTAAAGTTTTAAAGTTTTAAAGTTTTAAAGTTTTAAAGTTTTAAAGTTTTAAAGTTTTAAAGTTTTAAAGTTTTAAAGTTTTAAAGTTTTAAAGTTTTAAAGTTTTAAAGTTTTAAAGTTTTAAAGTTTTAAAGTTTTAAAGTTTTAAAGTTTTAAAGTTTTAAAGTTTTAAAGTTTTAAAGTTTTAAAGTTTTAAAGTTTTAAACTTTTAAACTTTTAAACTTTTAAAGTTTTAAAGTTTTAAAGTTTTAAAGTTTTAAAGTTTTAAAGTTTTAAAGTTTTAAAGTTTTAAAGTTTTAAAGTTTTAAAGTTTTAAAGTTTTAAAGTTTTAAAGTTTTAAAGTTTTAAAGTTTTAAAGTTTTAAAGTTTTAAAGTTTTAAAGTTTTAAAGTTTTAAAGTTTTAAAGTTTTAAAGTTTTAAAGTTTTAAAGTTTTTAAGTTTTTAAGTTTTTAAGTTTTTAAGTTTTTAAGTTTTTAAGTTTTTAAGTTTTTAAGTTTTTAAGTTTTTAAGTTTTTAAGTTTTTAAGTTTTTAAGTTTTTAAGTTTTTAAGTTTTTAAGTTTTTAAGTTTTTAAGTTTTTAAGTTTTTAAGTTTTTAAGTTTTTAAGTTTTTAAGTTTTTATTTTTTTTATTTTTTAAGTTTTTAAGTTTTGTAGTATTTTAGTTTTGTAGTATTTTAGTTTTTTAATTATTTAGTTTTTTAGTTTTTTTGTGTTTTCTATTTTTTAAGTGTTTTCTGTTTATACATTCTGTGGTAACAATTTTTGTAAATACTGTCCCAAAAAAAATCTTTCCTTTTTTGTGCCAGATAAGTGAGTTTTAATTTGTTATTATAGTTGATTGCATTGTCAGTTTGCAAAAAAAGGTTGAAAGGATCGTTGATTGCATTGCCACTTTAAAACAATGATTTGTTGGCCTCAACAAATATTCTTGTTAGTTATGATACTTAATCATTTTATTTTCTTTTGAAAATTTCAACTCAAATATTTTCTGGTATAGTTAATGAAGTTGATAAATCGAAGTAATTTAGAAATATGATGAAGGTTTAATGATGAAACGAATTTACGCCGTATTTTTAGCTTTCCCGGGCAGACGGTAATAACAAAATTCATGCCATTTCAATAACAAATAGTGTTAAAATAACAGAAAGTGTTATGGAATCTTCTTGAAAAATCCATTTTTGCATAAGAGTTTAACAACAGTTTATGTTATCATAACAAAATTTGTTATTGGTCTGATATTGGTTGCAAGCCAAAACAACTTGGGAATAACATTTTTTGTTATGGAAGAATACCGCCAACTGTTATTGGGATGATCGGATTAGTTGTTAAAATAACAAAAAATAATATCAAAGATTTGTTCGAAGAATCACTAAAAATGTTATTAGTCTGTTATTACAATAACAATCCAATATAAAAAAAAATCATAACGACGAATAAAAAATCTTGTTATAAATAACATAAAATGTTATTGGCCTAATATTTTCAAATATCAAAAAATGTTATTCGCAAGTTATTTCCGTCTGCTCGAGTTAGCCGAAAATATAAAATTGAAATTATACAGAAAAAATAAGATATTGATTTCAGATCCTCTAATCTAATTCAAACTTCATTAGACAACAATCAACGCCTACTGTCACCGCAATAAATTACCAACGCCATTATTCATCGTTTGACAAGCGCCACTTAATTCAATCAACTCCCCTTCAACAGGTGTTTAGCTTGACATACCCGCCCTAGACTATTATGCCATTGAACCCCATTATTTCCAGCATGAGCAAATCGCGTCTTTACGACAGTACTTAGTCACACTACGGGTGCACCTAAACACCCGACTTAAGGCAGCCAGTAATCACAGCTGAGCGCTTTTTCTTAGTCGCGTGAGCAACGAACGGTACTTAACGGTACCTGATAAATGCCAATAGCGGAAATCTTCACTGACCATCTCAACAAGTTAATGCGTTTCGAGTTGATAATGAAGGTGTGTGCACTTCATCTTGAAAAAAAAAAAGTTTGATAAGGCAACAATTGGCGATGCCACCCTAGACGGGGTCACAAGTTGTAGCGGACTGTATTTAGATGTTGTCGAACCTGTTCCGGCGTCCGAACCGGGAGGCCACACCGCAGGGAATCTTTCCGGTGATTCGCGGACGAGCAAAATGAAAGACGTGTTTCGCTCTTGAATGCTCTTTCTAACTGACGTTTATTGTTTCTCTTCTTCTTCTTCCTCGTCAACGGCAAAACAGCACGAAACGGCGCCAAAGACGCTCACGTAGACAGACCGGCCGCGCACCGAGGGGTCGAACGCTGTTTAACCGCAAACATTCTCCCCGCCTTGAGACAGCGTCTCAACCTTCTTCTGATCTCCTGCACCGAGCGATGGTACTCGTGCTTTCCTCGTCGCGTCGTCACGTTCCGAACCAGTCCCGCTTGATCTGGCCAGCCTCGCGAACTGCATCCCTGGGGTGCTTGAGCCGGAACGCTTCTCCGGTCGCAGGTTGTAGAGGGACCGTATGACTCGAGATCGCTGTCGGCACACTTCAATCAGCGACAAGCGCTTCACGAGAATCTGCTTGCCCTTCGTGTACTTGTACTTGTTCGCCGGACCAACAGTTCGGAGTTTCTTGCATAGCTTCGTGTTTTGTCGATCCAGATTGTTCCGCGAGACCCCGGTCGTTGTGGCGTAGCAGCCGTCGTGAACGACCCGGAGTTTGATCCCGATGATGTCCTTCATCACGATCTGTTCCTTGGAGTTGGATTCCCGTTGGAAATTGCCTTTGTTGGCCCGCAGGCGCTTTGTATCGAGGATCTCCTGGTCCTCCCAGGACAACCGCAAGGAGCGATTGATGTCGAGTTCCTGGGCGACGTTAAGAACCATGTAGGGAGTGCGTGTACGACACGGCTTCCAGATTTTCCTCGCCACCATCCATCCGAAGATGAAACGCTGTGCCACGAGGATTCTTTGTAGATTCTTGACCTGTCCATCTGCTACGCTGAAGCGCTGACTCGGCAAGGCCGCCGTCAGGCCTCCCAAAACGTAGGCTTGCGTGGTGAGCTTGGTTTCACCGTTGAAACGCAAAGGCATCACCCGCGTGTATGCGCCGGGCGTGGTCCCGACGATATCTCCGTTGGCCTCGGAGACTTCCAGAGAGGCATTCGTGCTCTTCATCCCAAAGCGCTTGACCGATTCCTCCGTGATGTGGGATACATGTGATCCGCTGTTGTTGTTGACGAGACGTCGCACCTGTTGCGATTCTCCGTCCTCTTCTTCCTGGCAGACGATCTCGTTAGGTGGTAGTGCCACCGACGATGGATTGTGCTTGATAGTCCTCGATTGTGTTGCGTTCGCGAAGACCGACGAGACCTCCGTTCTCTCCGGTTGTGTTGCAGGTCGGTCGCGATCCGTCTCTTCCGGTTCCTGAATCTGCTGCTGCAGCAAGCATAGCATTGTGTGGTGTCGTTGCTGGCAGCCGGCCGTGCGGTAAGCTTGCAACTTCTCTTCGGCAGGCTTGGCAACCACCTTCAGCGCCTCCGCGACGCTTTGGGGCTCCGAATTCGACACCTGACTCCCCGCCGGTGGCGCCAGCGGCGGCGGGTTCTGGCACTGCATGAGGAGAATCTGCTGTTGTGTCTCCTGAATGATCCTGACGGCGTCCCACAGTTCATCGCACTTCTGCCGATTGCCCGTACCGGCCTTGGACTCGCTGTCCTCCAGGCGCTCAGCGTACAAATCCTTTGCTCGATAGTACGCTTCTTCGAACTGAAGTCGGTTGTTGAACTCCTCCTCCAGGTTGGGTGTAGCCTCCTCAATCGCGGTTTGAACGGCTTCGAAACACCGAGCAAGTTCGGTGAGTTTGTCCCGCCGTTCCGCCACTTCGCCGAGCGACGGATTGCGGGCCTTGATTGTTTTCGCGGTGGACAGCTCCTCCTTCACCTGCGCGAGAATGACGTTACGCTCCGAGGTGAGGACCTTCTGTTCTGGTTCCATATCCGACGCGCGAAGGACCAAAATGTAGCGGACTGTATTTAGATGTTGTCGAACCTGTTCCGGCGTCCGAACCGGGAGGCCACACCGCAGGGAATCTTTCCGGTGATTCGCGGACGAGCAAAATGAAAGACGTGTTTCGCTCTTGAATGCTCTTTCTAACTGACGTTTATTGTTTCTCTTCTTCTTCTTCCTCGTCAACGGCAAAACAGCACGAAACGGCGCCAAAGACGCTCACGTAGACAGACCGGCCGCGCACCGAGGGGTCGAACGCTGTTTAACCGCAAACACAAGTCAATTGCGCCTTAACTTGAGACCGCCTCTTCACCTTAAGATGAGCTGTCAAACTGTTTAACTCACCGATCTCGGCCGGCACGTGGTTGTTCATCAGGCCCAGTTCCCACGCCTTGCGGATGATTGGCCACGGGTATTCGCCGGTTTTGTCGTACTGGGCCGCCACCGGGATGATCTCCTCGCGCACGAACTTCTTGGTCATGTCGACGATCTCGGTCTGCTCGTCGGTCAGGGCAAAGCTGGGCCCCAGGGCGGAACCCTCGACGGTTCCGGGGGCAGCCTTGGTGGACAGGGCGCGCCGCAGCGTGGGCCGGACGGCCGATTTGATGAGCTGGAGAGAAGAAGAGGAAGGTTATCAGTTGTCAGTGGAACGATCTGGAACGGTGTTGTTCGGGGGAAGATGACGAGCGAATTTCAGACTCTCTTATCAGGTTGGTTTGCGGAATCTACAGTCCGAAGTATCAATCGCGATAAGACCCCCGGGTGGTGGTTTAAAGTAGGACAGCGCCGAAAAATGGTACAACGTATTTTGATAACGGACTTGGGATTTACGGAATTACCGGCAATCGCTGCCTGATAGAACCCTTTCAAGTTATTCTGATAAGGAATTTTATTTAAAATTCATTTGGTTTTATGCTTTGGTTTGAAATAATTCGCAAGATCTTTCGGTGAAACGGCTATTGCGAGAAATTAAATTTAAAAATTGTTCTATCCACCAATATTGAGCAATAATATCATTAGTCAAATCAACCTTTCGGCGAAATGTCCAAAAAGAGATCAACATTGAAATGCCCACCAGCGAAACTAGCCGGCACAGATCGTTCGCGAAGAAACAACTTGTTTACGGAACGTCTCGTCTAAGTCGAGAGTCCAAAGTCCAAAGTTCGGCGCTACAATACAGTGCCAGTCAGTGAACGACCATCGTCATCGTCCAAAGAGTCTTGAAAATGGCTACGTCGGCATCGAAACTGCCAAAATCTCCAAATTAGCCCAAAACTACTTTCACCACTCTTACCTGCGAAATGGCGGCCATCTTGCACCGAGTATTACGAAAAAACGAAAATTCGACAGAAATAAAGTTAAAAATTAAGTTAAATTAACACTTTCAACCAACTACGTAGCTCGCGGCGAACGAAAATTTACTACGTGCAATTGGCTCTACCGCAACGTTATCAATGAGAGCGTAGAGTTGTACAACCCAGCCGAGGGTCGACGATGAGGCTGATGTTGCAACTGGCGACGACACCGACCGACGACGGTGTGCAACATCGAATAGGATGGTATAAGTTGGAATGAGAGAGGAGATATGAGTAGAGCGTAGAGAGTAGAGAGAATAAATTTACTGTAGGGGAACTAAAGGTGTAATATATGTTAAGTTTATGACAAAAAGATGGCGGTAGTGAGAGATGTTTCGCAATCTTTTGTAATTTACTTCAGTTTTTTTTAAATTTAATAATTCTAAAGATATGAAGACCAATAATCTGACGACTATGAAAAATACTTCTAGAAAAGGATGAGCAATTATCTCAAAAATAATCATTCCTTGAAAATTAAATTTTGATTTTTAAGAAACTTTTTTCTATGGTACAGAAGTAATTTAAATTTAAATTTTCAAGTCTCCACACAATGTTGGCTCCCGTCCATACAAAATGGCTTTTTAAATATTCAAAAATCTGTACCTTGAAAATGGGTTTTCTGATCAATTTGGTGTCTTCGGCAAAGCTCTCGAGTTTTTTTTAATGGTTCTATAAACAAAATTTTCACTTTTTGCTTTTTGGGTGTTTTCACCCAGAACTGGGCATCGGCATACGCGAGGATAAAGAGCACGGTTCAGTAGTAAAATAGTACTGTGTGCGAACGGAGAGGATGAATCCCGAAATTACCGAGAGTACTTTCCTCATGGGTTCATTTTCCAAAAAAGTTCATCTATCAAAAAAAAAAAAAGTACCGGTACCGAGACTCGAACCCAAGACCTTCGGCTTATACGCGAGAGGTCTTTACTCACGCAAAATAGTACTTTCCTCACGTTTCTTTTCGGGAGGACTATCCCCTCGGTCTTTAACTTTGGGTGTTTGAATACCCCTGACTCAAGGCGGTTCTAAAATCACCCAAAAAGCATAAATGAAAAAAAAAATTATATGACCTTTTTTTTAAAAAAAAACTAGAGTTTGAAGATATTGCTTAAAACTTTTCTGAAAACAGTTTCAGTTAAAAAATACCCTTTTTCTTAATTTGACATTTCACACAAAGAAATGAATTGCGCTAATTAACCACATTTAAAAATTCTCATTTTTAGATTCTGTTTTTTCGTGCTGGGCATAGAAAATGTGCTTGTAAATATTCGTATAATTATGTATCTTGAGAAGGAATTCCTGAACGGTTTGGTGTCTTTGGCAAAAATATATCGAAACAGATATATTTTTTTTCGATTTGTGAGATTACAGAAAATTACTTTCAAGTTTCCAGTAAATGAGCAAATCTGTCAAAATTAAAAAAAAGCATTTTTATTTTATCGAATTTTTATATTGTGTTCAATGTGAATTTTTTAACATGCACATTAGGGTGCCCAGAAAAAATGACCCCTTGATCCACAATCGGAAAACGGTTTTTTGGGTTATTTTAAGCATCTGTGCAAATTTTGAGTGAAATTGGTTGAGATTAACCCATTGATACCCGACCCTAAAGTTGGTGAAAAAAAATGTTTTTCATACAAAAATGACTTTTTTAAATCGCTAATACTTTTCAGGATCAAGTTTTACAGCTTTGGTCTGTTCTACAAAGTTGTACACCCAAAGTTAAAGAACGAGGGGATAGTCCTCACGAAAAGAAACGTGAGGAAAGTGCTATTTTGCGAGAGTATAGTCCTCTCGCGTGTTCATTCGTTCATTGGAACAGTTCATCCTATGAGTGGCTTACATGGACAAATGTCCGCCACTTAGTCACCAAACCATGGTGGCCCATACGGCAAAGGCACGGTTCAATATGCCGAAGGTCTTGGGTTAGAGTCTCGGTACCGGTACATTTTTTTTGATGATGAACTTCTTTTGAAGATGAACCCATGAGTAAAGTAATTTCGGTAGTTTCGGGATTAATCCTCTCCGTCCGCACACAGTACCATTTTACTACCGAAACTTGCTCTTTATCCTCTCGTTTGCCGATGCCCTGGGTGTTGTATTATTTTTCACGAATGAATGAAAGTATTGTGAAACATTCCGATCAGTTGAAATAAATTTTTTTTCAATTTTTACTCCCAAAAATCTGTTAGTTTCGACCATAAGGTCGAGGATGATTCGAAAGTTTTGAAAACATTTTTTTTTCGAAAGTTTACTATAATTTCATATTTGGGATAGAAAACTGGAAGCATATTGCCTTAATTAAAGCCCCTTAAAAATTTGACGGTTCATCTTTTGGAATGCAATTTTAATTAAAAAAAATTTTCCTCGTTTTTTTATTCTACTTTTTATTCAAATTGAATTTTGACCAAATTGTTCGAAAGCTGAAAAAATGCCATTTTCGACATCAAAAAATATTTTTTTTTTCTTCAAAATTGCTATTTTTCGCCATTTAATAAATTATTGAAGAGCCGAATAAAAAATCGAGTTTTTTATTTTAGGGTGAAATTATTTTTTTAAGTGATCAAAAAATCCGTTTTTGAATCAGAATCAGATTTTTGAATATTTAATAACAAAAATTATGTGGACGAACTAAAGATGCAAAATGACATATTTGGTCAAAGAAACGGTACCGTAAAACGGGGTGACTTTGATAGCCGGGGTGACTTTGATAGGTTTGCGATTATTACGCAAAATGAACAGTACAATTAAAATACGTACGGAATGGTTTAGAATCATACTGACCGTGGTAGAGAAGTGTTTAAAGTACCTCAAGAAGAACTTTTCATAAAATTTTGAAAAGTTTAAAAAGTTAGTTTACTATAGTTAAGAAAATATTGATGAAAGTCATTATTTTAAACTTCTCAAAGTGTCATAATGTTCTCAATGAACATGATTTTAAATCGGAAAACGGAATGCATTTTCGGATTCTTTGGACAATTTTCCACTAGGGGAAAGTTAAATAAGTTTGTAAATAATTAATAATATGTGTTTTTGAAACACAATTCCAAAAAATCTCCAAATTTATAGGCATTTTCAGTAGAACAATTTTTTTACAAAATGTGAAAACTTGTGCAAAATGCAATATAAATCGATAATTTTATGAACAAAACTAGTTTAAGCAAATTTCATACAAAATTCCGGCCTTTTAACAATTTTACCTAAAATTTATATGTATTTCGTTAAAGAGCTTATAAACTTAGTGCACTAATTATAAACATTGATTTTTGACGAAGAACTTCGTCTTAGGGCTCTATACAGGGTAGCAATCCAAAATTTCGCGAAGCGAAATGAAACCGAAAAATGAATCGCCTTCCCCAAGCAAAGGGGAAAATCACAGAAGCAGCGCGGCCGACGGTTTTGATATAAATATAAACGCCACCCCCTCCACAGCATTAGTTTAGTCGGTGCCACCGACTCGGTGGTCTACCACCGAAGCGAGAGGAGCTCAGCTCTTCTCGCGAGCGCCAGCATTCTCTCTTCCCTACAAAACCACGGGAAATTTGAAAGCTGGCTTCAGTCGGTGGTCTACCACCGAAGCGAGAGGAGCTCTGCTCCTCTCGCAAGCGCCACTAGGTGGCGTCTTCAGGAACTAGCCTTCCCGCTTCCCTACAAAACCATGGGAAACCGGAAGGCTGGCTTCAGTCGGTGGTCCACCACCGAAGCGAGAGGAGCTCAGCTCCTCTCGCAAGCGCTTGGCAGTAGTGGCCACCACCTGGAGGCCCCGGGGATGTTCCGATAAGGGGACATTTGCGGAACCATAAGAGTTGGGGCAATATGGGTATCAAACTTAAGGGATTTTGATACTGGACATGAAATTTGACATTTTGGCAGTAGTGGCCACCACCTGGAGTGGCCGGAGGCCCCGGGGATGTTTCGATAAGGGGACATTTGCGGAACCATAAAAGTTGGGGCAATATGGGTATCAAACTTAAGGGATTTTGATACTGGACATGAAATTTGACATTTTGGCAGTAGTGGCCACCACCTGGAGTGGCCGGAGGCCCCGGGGATGTTCCGATAAGGGGACATTTGCGGAACCATAAAAGTTGGGGCAATATGGGTATCAAACTTAAGGGATTTTGATACTGGACATGAAATTTGACATTTTGGCAGTAGTGGCCACCACCTGGAGTGGCCGGAGGCCCCGGGGATGTTCCGATAAGGGGACATTTGCGGAACCATAAGAGTTGGGGCAATATGGGTATCAAACTTTAGGGATTTTGATACTGGACATGAAATTTGACATTTTGGCAGTAGTGGCCACCACCTGGAGTGGCCGGAGGCCCCGGGGATGTTCCGATAAGGGGACATTTGCGGAACCATAAAAGTTGGGGCAATATGGGTATCAAACTTAAGGGATTTTGATACTGGACATGAAATTTGACATTTTGGCAGTAGTGGCCACCACCTGGAGTGGCCGGAGGCCCCGGGGATGTTCCGATAAGGGGACATTTGCGGAACCATAAGAGTTGGGGCAATATGGGTATCAAACTTAAGGGATTTTGATACTGGACATGAAATTTGACATTTTGGCAGTAGTGGCCACCACCTGGAGTGGCCGGAGGCCCCTGGGATGTTCCGATAAGGGGACATTTGCGGAACCATAAGAGTTGGGGCAATATGGGTATCAAACTTAAGGGATTTTGATACTGGACATGAAATATGACATTTTGGCAGTAGTGGCCACCACCTGGAGTGGCCGGAGGCCCCTGGGATGTTCCGATAAGGGGACATTTGCCGAATCATAAGAGTTGGGGCAATATGGGTATCAAACTTAAGGGATTTTGATACTGGACATGAAATTTGACATTTTGGCAGTAGTGGCCACCACCTGGAGTGGCCGGAGGCCCCGGGGATGTTCCGATAAGGGGACATTTGCGGAACCATAAGAGTTGGGGCAATATGGGTATCAAACTTTAGGGATTTTGATACTGGACATGAAATTTGACATTTTGGCAGTAGTGGCCACCACCTGGAGTGGCCGGAGGCCCCGGGGATGTTCCGATAAGGGGACATTTGCGGAACCATAAAAGTTGGGGCAATATGGGTATCAAACTTAAGGGATTTTGATACTGGACATGAAATTTGACATTTTGGCAGTAGTGGCCACCACCTGGAGTGGCCGGAGGCCCCGGGGATGTTCCGATAAGGGGACATTTGCGGAACCATAAGAGTTGGGGCAATATGGGTATCAAACTTAAGGGATTTTGATACTGGACATGAAATATGACATTTTGGCAGTAGTGGCCACCACCTGGAGTGGCCGGAGGCCCCTGGGATGTTCCGATAAGGGGACATTTGCCGAATCATAAGAGTTGGGGCAATATGGGTATCAAACTTAAGGGATTTTGATACTGGACATGAAATTTGACATTTTGGCAGTAGTGGCCACCACCTGGAGTGGCCGGAGGCCCCGGGGATGTTCCGATAAGGGGACATTTGCGGAACCATAAGAGTTGGGGCAATATGGGTATCAAACTTTAGGGATTTTGATACTGGACATGAAATTTGACATTTTGGCAGTAGTGGCCACCACCTGGAGTGGCCGGAGGCCCCGGGGATGTTCCGATAAGGGGACATTTGCGGAACCATAAAAGTTGGGGCAATATGGGTATCAAACTTAAGGGATTTTGATACTGGACATGAAATTTGACATTTTGGCAGTAGTGGCCACCACCTGGAGTGGCCGGAGGCCCCGGGGATGTTCCGATAAGGGGACATTTGCGGAACCATAAGAGTTGGGGCAATATGGGTATCAAACTTAAGGGATTTTGATACTGGACATGAAATATGACATTTTGGCAGTAGTGGCCACCACCTGGAGTGGCCGGAGGCCCCTGGGATGTTCCGATAAGGGGACATTTGCCGAATCATAAGAGTTGGGGCAATATGGGTATCAAACTTAAGGGATTTTGATACTGGACATGAAATTTGACATTTTGGCAGTAGTGGCCACCACCTGGAGTGGCCGCAGGCCCCGGGAATGTTCCGATAAGGGGACATTTGGGGAACCATAAGAGTTAGGGCAATATGGGTATCAAACTTTAGGGTTTTTGATACTGGACATGAAATTTGACATTTCGGCAGTAGTAGCCACCACCTGGAGTGGCCGGAGGCCCCGGGGGTGTTCCGATAGAGGGACATTTGCGGAACCATAAGAGTTGGGGCAATATGGGTATCAAACTTTAGGGTTTTTGATACTGGACATGAAATTTGACATTTCGGCAGTAGTAGCCACCACCTGGAGTGGCCGGAGGCCCCGGGGGTGTTCCGATAGAGGGACATTTGCGGAACCATAAGAGTTGGGGCAATATGGGTATCAAACTTTAGCGTTTTTGATACTGGACATGAAATATGACATTTTGGCAGTAGTGGCCACCACCTGGAGTGGCCGTAGGCCCCGGGGATGTTCCGATAAGGGGACATTTGCGGAACCATAAGAGTTGGGGCAATATAAGTATCAAACTTCAGGGTTTTTGATACTGAACATGGAATTTGAAATTGGCGGAACCATAAGAGTTGGGGCAATAAAGGTATCAAAATGTAGCTGCTCCTCTGTGATGTTGCTGCACGGTTACGCAAAACGGAAATGAAATTAAATCCAGCCTCGGAATAGAGTTATCTACGTGCGTATGTATTGCGTGTACGTACACGAAAAAGATTGAGGTTAAATTTTGTACAGTCCAGCAAAACAAATGGCGTGCTAGTGTGCGTGAGAGCGGGCTTAGATAACTCTATCAGAATCACCTCGAAATTTACGAGCGATTACATATGTGTGTGTGTGTGAGTGTAAGCGCGTGCAGTCCAAAAATCTCAGCCTGCTGCGCCCCACTTCAGCTCATAATTTTTGGATCGTCGTCGAGGCCACATCAGCTGCAGCAGAAGAGGGCGCAGAAGGCGAAAATTTCCCTAGGCAGCCCAACGGACAAACAACGAAGAACAACCGCTGCACCGCAGGAGAAGCAAACCACAGGCCAAGGTTCCGAAGGAGAGAGGAAACCGGCCAAGCCCGCGGCCCGTCCGCTGGTTGACGAAACGAATCTGGCCGCCATCACCCCGAAGGATCGGAACTTCGGAACGAATCGCCACTGCAGACCATCGGGAAAGAAGAAGAGCAGCTCCTCCACCATCGCAAGTGTAACGGACAAGAAGCAAAAGCCCCGCCGCAAGTAGCACTTAGGAACGTGGTGCTGATGCAGGTTGACCCAGACCAAAGCCATGGACATCTTCCTCAACGTTGACCGGAGAAGCGGCCCGAATGAAGCACTACACCTCGTGAAAGATTTGATAAACAAACGGCCCTTTTCAGGGCCACCAAATATCTCACGAAAGAGTTGTTCCTTCAAAATTTCCCTCTAAGAATGTTCCCTAAAAATTTAAAAAAAGATCGAATAAAAATCATTTCAACACAGAGGTAGCATGAATCCACTGTTTCTGTGTGGTAGAATGTCATACGCGCTTGTGTGTGTGTGTGTGTGTGTGTGTGTGTGAGCACGGAGAGAGAAAAATCGCCTGCTGCAAAAATGCACAAGTCAGAATAACTTTTTCGAAAATTTGGAGCCGTCGCCGATTGCTGGCAACAGCCTTCAAAAAACACTGGCTCAGAAAAAGCCCCATCGAAACGACGTTGAACGCTTCAACTTTATCCTCAGCTCAAGCATCTCCGCCGTCAGGTATTCCCGGTTTGGTTGACTCGTCCGACCGGGAACTGCGGCCCAGCTCGAGACTACCGTGTCTGTTTCTCGCCTTCACCTTTCCTCATTTGCTGACGCGTCGTCCCTTCCTCGTTGAAAGTCGAGAGTGAAATGATTGCGAAAATGACAAATCGACCTCTATTTATAGATTTTTGTTTTGGCATATCGCGGAACGATCAAATCTTGGTGGCGAATGCAGTAGGAAGGCAGAGAGAATGCAGTAGGAACGGCAAAATGTGGAAAAAATCTTGCGTGCTTGTGAAAAGAGGGGAAGTAATAGCGAAGTAGAAGTATAAAAATGCGTTCTACCCTTTCCACTCCACTTAGTTGCCACCGAGATGCTGAACAAGTCGGGTCGGCTCATAATATCTGAGCCGCAGACGGGTGAAGCAGCAGCAGCAGGGAGAGAGAGAGCCCCAAATTCTCTCTTCCGGAGAAGGATTTCTTCTGAAAAATTACCTTTATTTTCTAGAGAGAGAGAGAGAGAGAGAGAGAGAGAGAGAATCGGAGAGCAGCACCGAAGAGGGCAAATTGTGTGCGAATGCCGTAGAATGACACACCATACATACACACTCCCGTTTCATGGTACACGCTGATTGGGTTCGATGCGTCGAGTTTCCCTTCCACGGATGTTCGATTGATGTATCTAAATTCGTCACCTGAAAAGGCCATCAAAGACTGCGACCAACTACAGATACACCCGGGGACGAGCAAAACCGCCAGCGGAGGCAACTTTTAGGCAGTGGAGTAAAATCGTTTAACCTAGTAGACTGTGTGAAAATTGTTGTAGCCCTGTTGTATGGGTTAGTACAACGAATCTACTACGAGCTCGTGTAATTGGTCACGGCCCCGGGATGCACAGCCGGGTCAGTCAGGAAGCTTCCCCCAATTCGTTCAAAGATTTTGTTTACGCCAGTGGTGGCCAAAACCTGGAGTGGCCGGTGCCCTCAAAGAAGGTTCCCCTGGGGCCTGGGGGGACATTTACAGAACCATACGAGTTTTGGCAATATGGGTATCAAAATTTATGGTTTTTGATACTGAACATGAAAATGGCCATTTCGACAGTGGTGGCCAAAACCTGGAGTGGCCGGTGCCCTCAAAGAAGGTTCCCCCGGGGCCCGGAGGGCCTTTTACAGAACCATACGAGTTTTGGCAATATGGGTATCAAAATTTATGGTTTTTGATACTGAACATGAAAATGGCCATTTCGACAGTGGTGGCCAAAACCTGGAGTGGCCGGTGATCTCAAAGCAGGTTCCCCCGGGGCCTGGGGGGACATTTACAGAACCATATGAGTTGTGGCAATATGGGTAACAACATTCATGGTTTTTGATACTGAACATGAAAATGGCCATTTCGGCAGTGGTGGCTAAAACCTGGAGTGGCCGGTGCCCTCAAAGAAGGTTCCCCCGGGGCCTTTTACAGAACCATATGAGTTTTGGCAATATGGGTATCAAAATTCATGGTTTTTGATACTGAACATGATAATGGCCATTTTGGCAGTGGTGGCTAAAACCTGGAGTGGCCGGTACCCTCAAAGAAGGTTCCCCCGGGGCCCGGAGGGCCTTTTACAGAACCATACGAGTTTTGGCAATATGGGTATCAAAATTCATGGTTTTTGATACTGAACATGAAAATGGCCATTTCGGCAGTAGTGGCCACAACCTGTACTGGCTGGTGCCCTCGACGCAGGTTCTCCCGGGGCCCGGGGGACATTTACAGAACCATACGAGTTGTGGCAATATGGGTATCAAAATTCATGGTTTTTGATACTGAACTAAAATTGACATTTCGACAGTAGTGGCCACAACCTGGAGTGGCCGGTGCCCTCAAAGCAGGTTCCTCTTGGGCCCATGGTAACATTAACCGAAACATACGGGTTGTTGCAATATGGGTATCAAAATTCATTGTTTTGATATTGAACCTGCAAATGGCCATTTCGACAGTAGTGGCCACAACCTGGAGTTGCCGGTGCCCTCATGGAAATTTCACCTTGGGGGAACATTTAGGACAATTTTGCCGACAAATCTATGAAACAAAATACAATAATCTTATCCCAGATTTCACTAGCAATCCACTAGCAAAATGTTTGGTCCTATGTCTTTCGGTTATGTCTCTGACATACCATCTTGAACTTTTTGGCAATATGAGTAATAAATCGCTGAGGGTAATAAATCGATAATTGCGAAATTATTGAAATTGAGAATAACTCTTTCGTAATCAATTTGACCCCTTAAAAGGGCTTTTTAATGCTTGCTGTTGAAATTTACTTGGCTGTCGCCGATGGCTGGCAAGAGCCTTGCCAAAACATTTCCCCATCGTGAACAACATTGAACCCTTCCAGGTTCGGTCTGCCCCTTCGCCGCGATGCTTCTCCGCCTTCAGCTATCTTTGTTGCCGCTGTGTCGTCCCTTCCTCGTAGACTGTCGAGAGTGATTTGAGTACGCAAATGAAATAGATTTTCGTTTTGGGATTTCGTGGAACGAAGAAATCTAGGTGGCGAATGCCGTAGGAAGGCAGAGAGAACGCCGTAGAAACGTCAAAACGAGAAAAAAGTCTTGTAATGTGTGGGAATAAATCGTTTAATGTGATTCAAATTTGTTGTGACGCAAAGAAAATCTTTAACACATGGTTCAGACTGGCTCTTTGTAATGAATTAGAGTCCTGATAATGGCTTTTTATTATTTCAAAATATTTCTAAAAAATTGTTCAATGCCAAAAGTTTAATTGATGAAATGATTTCAAATCAACTGGCACGAAAATCTTGACATTACGATTAGCTGTG
Source organism: Culex pipiens pallens (assembly GCF_016801865.2). Lineage (NCBI taxonomy): Eukaryota > Metazoa > Arthropoda > Insecta > Diptera > Culicidae > Culex > Culex pipiens. Next base: position 15,491,195 of record NC_068939.1, read on the forward strand.
AAGCGTTTCAAAACTTTAGACGTTATCCAACGTCAAAATACCATAAGATCTTAGAGCAGAAATACCATAAGATCTTAGAGCAGAAATAAATAGATCTTAAGAAATAACCGTTTCGTGATTGATTTTGTGGCCAAGAAACGCAAATAATAAAACTATAAAAAAATCATTAACTTTTGTGTCCGAAGTTCTTCGTCATGATGGTTATGCCTGTAGCATTACCACTGCACCTTTTTTTTTCTTCAAAACTATATCAGCTACTTGAGTGATGGTACATTTAACGTACAAATAAAGTTTGAATATCTTAAATATGATTTTAACAAGAAAAAACTATGACTATCAAAGTCACCCCAGAATTCAAACTAAGAATTTTTAACGTAACTTTTTTTCTAAACACGATTGAAACAACTTTTTTTTCCAAAATAGTGCATGGACTTTGTGTGGCCTACCCCAGTACATGTTTTAAAAATAATAATCTTGAGAAAAACCTTACCTGTTGGAAAATATTCCAAAAACAAATTGAAATCCTATCAAAGTCACCCCGGTTTACGGTACACATAAAGATTCATAAAAATTCAAAAAATCGTTGTCCTTAGTGCCAGAGTATTGCTTTATTTGATTATACAAAAAAAGTTTTAAAATTTAAAAAAATACCAAATCGGAATTTGAAATCTATTTAAATATTGTTTTTTTTATTCATACCTCTGTTTTGAATATAAATTGGATGTTTCATTTATTTGAATGTTTTCCCTTATATTGGTTATTTGAAAATAATTCACTAGAATTCTGATTTAACAAACAAAATCTTTTTGGATTTTTTTTAAAGCTTTTGTTAGGCCAAACAGGTTTTGGATGGTGTAGGCACTACTGCTTTGATTTTTTGAAAAAAAAAAAAAAACATTTGGAAAGAGTGCATATGCACTGCATATGCATTCCGATAGCTGGAACTATTAAGCTTATTCCGAAAAATCAGGTTACTATTTCAACAAATTCAAAGTGTAAAAAGCGTGCGCCCTTTTCAAATTATTGCTCCAGATATGGTCAAACAAAATGTTAAAATTTATTTTTAGTGCAAAGCCAAATTCGACTTGAAACCGATTTTCAATATAGAAGGCATTCTCAGGCTAAATATTTTTTTTTTTGCAATTTAGGGACCATTCATAAACCACGTGGACATTTTTAGGGGGATTTCCAAAAATTGTCCATGAGAGGGCGGGGTTAAGATTAAAAAAAAAGTGTCTACGTGGTTTATGGAAGGTCCCTAAAGAATATTTTATGAATTTGTCAGTATTACCTAATGCTACAATTTTTTAACTAACGATATCACCGAGACAACTGGTTTGATTTTCAATTCAAAAAATCTTTTGAAATTTTGTAATTTTGATAACAATATTGAAAAATGTTAAAACGCTCATTTTGGATATTTTATTCTCAAATGTAAATGATGCGTCTGTCACTTTTGCCCCTGTTTTCTTTTTTTACTTCGTTGCCAGACAGGGACCGCAGCAACCGATGATCGATACTCGACTCAACTTTATGATTGTTTTCGCAAGAGTTTGAGTATATTTGATTGTAGCTTAACTTAGTCAACTAAGTAAGTAAAGTAAGTTATTAAAAGGAAAATTGCAGGAATATTGATTTGTTTTTTTTAGTATTTTTTGAGGGGTTTTAGAAGGGGTTTTTTTCCTTCATAAATATACGTTAACAGCAAAAAAATATTTGAAAAAAGTAAAAAAGTTTTTTAGAATTCAACTGAAAGCGATAAACGATGAAATATATCACTTATGTTTTATTAATATTTAATTTACTACTATAGAATAGCCACGATTGTATATCTCTCTTTTTTAAAGCACTAAACTTAGAATAATATGAGGATATTTGTTGTGTCTATTTGTTTGAAACGTAACATTAATTCCCTAATTTAAACAATTAAATCCTACTTTGCAGTCTTTTAGTTACGATCACTATTTCCCTCGCCAAGAATCCCTTGCAGGCTGAACTCACGACGCTCACGTCATGGGACGGAATTCCATCTAATTACACAATCGAGCTCTCGTGACGCTCGATGGCATCCATCCAATCGACGTACCGCTGCACTCCATCAACCACCCACAGCTCGACGCCGGCAACAACTGAAACGAGACAACAACAAAAATATTGATCAGTATTTCCCGCATGGTATGAATTTATTCATCGCGGGACTTCCCGATCCCAGCACTTACTCGAAATGCTCAGCAGCAGTGCACTGGACAGCTGCAGGAGTTGCTGCGTCTCGGGCGACCGATCTCCGTTGAGCTGCTGGATCATCAGCTGGACCACCTCGTACGTCAGCTGGATCGTGAAGACGATGTTTCTCATCAGGATGAACACGCGGTAGGTTGCGACGTGATCTGGGACAGTCTGTTGGATTGAGATATTGGTGAAAATCTTGAATATGGAGTAGTAGTAGATTAGCACTTACATCTTCAATTCCAACTTTGATGAATACTGAGAATATCGCTGACAGTGTCAGCAGTAAGATCTGTATTACCAGTGAAATAAGCGCTGCGTCAGATCCTGTGGATTAAATAAAAAGTCACTCTGTTTGAAGATTCGAACTCCAAATCACCCCCATACTAACCGTTCCCACACTCCAAGTGACCACAATAGAACTCCTGCTGGATCAGCAACTTGAAGCCGGCAATAACTCCGTAGCAAGAGCAGAAAAAGCACAGCACCGCGTACACTAATCCGACCGTCCGGAATGACTTAAGACCCATTTCGAGAGAGAGACTACTTGAGTTACTGGCAAGAATCACAAGTGAACCGTACTAGCGCCACGCGGTGAATGAATCTTTGTGTTCAGAGAGTCCACTCTAGCTGGTTCTAAGTGTAGCTTCTCGCAAAAGGGCGGGAAAGCCCCCCATTCAGCAACTTCCAGCTGACACTTGATAGCGATCTCTCGGTACTAAGCGGCGTGGGTTTTCAGTAATGAGTGGGAATATGCTTAGGGAATACTAGCCGTTTTTGGAAACAGAAAGGGGAGATGAGCTCATTTCGTGCAGGTGAGTAAAACAACGCCACCAAACTTAAGAACTGGACAAAAGTTAGTTATTCTTTATTGCTTATCGGAAACGCTTTTAAACTCTTCTATTAAAAAATTGCGTGTTTTATGTGTGTGTTTGTGCCATTTTTTCTAACATTCAGTTAAGTGCGCTTAGATCGATGCTTGGTTTTTCGCGTTATTTTTTTTTGTTTGGTTTCGATTATGTGCTAGGGGTTGGTGTCTTCACTTGGGGGCAGTAGCAGCGTGGATGATTTTGGCTAGACTTGGGTCACCGACGGCACCTTCACGATCTCCGTCTCCGGCTGCTCGACGTAGCGCTTGATGCCCTCCAGGACCCACAGCTCGAACGCGAACACGGCTGGGGAGGAGTAAGAATATTTTAGAGGTTATGCATTGTTCAATTCTTAGTGATCTGATGATATTGCAAATGTTATTGGGAAGAACAGCTGTACGCAAATGGAGTTTAAACAGAAATGAAACTATTGAATTTGTAGTTTGAACTGTTCATAATTATAATAGTATTATTCATACTTATGGTAAGGTGACTATTGCACATATTATGTAACTAAAATTGATTAAACAATTATGCATACAAGAATCTTGATATGAATAATATCTAACATTTAGAACAATTTTTATTAAAACTGAAAAAATGCCGCTTGTTGCTCAAACTTGTTGATGCCAAGTCTTAGATATGTTGATAAAAAATGTCCCCGGAAACTATTTTTGTTGAACATTTGGATTGGTTTATTAACACCTAAACTCCCAAGCCCGAGAAAAAGGGGGAATTTATATGGAAACTCCCCCTTTTTCTCGACCTTAGGAGTTTAGGTGTTAAATAACTTCCCATTTATCCTGAGAGTTTGTAGGTCTGATAACTCTACCTAAAGATTTGAGAATTTTAGTGAAATTTATAAATGATCTGGGATTCTAGAATTGTATTTTGGGATACACTTTTGTTATATTGTGAGAAAGGCTCTATCCACCTCTACATAGTAAAAAATGTGTTATTTTGGATGGTTGAATATTATTACGTCTTTTATGTTGTAGTTTTACCTCTATTTAAACTTAAAAGTGACATTACACCAGAGAAGTGGTAAAATTACAATTTTGCAGATGTAAAATTACACTTTTTTCTGACATAAAAGATGTACCCCTTCCCAGATGTAATATTACCATGATTTTTTATACTGTAAGGGTGGATTAAACAACCATTAAAATACATTTTTGAAATTTGTTTAATATAATAGTTTGAAAAGATACATCAAAATATTTTAAATAAATTTAAATTACTGGCAAAAGTGACTGTCTTCAAGAAATTTTCAGTAAAGTGTGTTTCATTTTTCAGGAAATTTTTGATATTTTTATTGTCAATTCTAGAGTAAATTTTCAAAACAACCTGTTTGTCATTTGTTTGACCTTTTAAAAATTTAATCTAGATTTATCCAGCTCTCTAGTTTTGTGGGGAAATAATTCAAACAAAAACATTAACACCTGTTTTATTTATTCTGGATTAACGGGATTTTTTTTATTTGTCCATTTTGTTTTTTCGAATGTTGTGAAAGTTACATATATTTGTCAGAATTTTTCATTTTAAGAACGGTAATGTTACGTAAAATACCAAAGTTTTCACAAAATAGTGCATTGTTTTTTCAAAAAAAAATCCTGATTTTTAGTGTAATTGTCATGACGTCATAGATTTGAACTTTATTTGAGTTTTAAGTGTTAAAAACATAAATTTTCGCAAAATGTCGTTTTTTTATGAGTATCAATCGACGTATTTTTTTTAAAGAATATTACAACATTTGAATTTTTTGCATAAATTTCAACAAAGTTCACAAAATCTTAATTTTATTTAAAAAAAAAATCGGACTATCGGTAAATACGGTGTTTGGTCAATTTTTAGGTATTTTCAACAAACACGGTTTTTTGTGAAAATTGCGTATTTTACACTAATAACTGAAATGAAGCGATTATTTGTACAAAATTTGGCGATGATTTATGATAATTGCAAATTAGACCAATTTCGGTCTTCAAAATTACGGTATTTTTTTTGAAAAATAAAGATTGTTCATACTTAAATCTTATGTAGTGAAATTATATACTAAATTTGGCATCGTTTGAGTTTATGAAAGTGTGAGTATTTCCAAAAGCAAATACGGATTTGTAAAAAAAAATGAAACAGTATACTAAAAATTCTATTGCAGTGAAAATTCATAAAACTTTTTGTAAAATTAAAAAAAAATCTTAGCTTCAAATTTCATGCCAAATTTTCAATTTTGAAAAAAAAAATGTTTCACAAAAACCTTCATTCATTGTCATGCTACTATCAAATTACTTAAAATATCACTTATTTCATAAAAAATATGGTTTTTCCTGAAGTGTATTTTTTTCATATTTTAAACATTCATATAAAAAAGTATTGTTCAAATTATTTTTAACTCTTATGATAGGAAATAATATGGGATTTTCTGATATATTTTTGGTTCTTTTAAAAAAGTTCAATTATTAACACTTGTAGCCCCAACTGGGTCAAAAAAGTTGGAAATGCATTTTCACTGGCTCATACAACCATCGGAAAAAAAGTTGGAAATGCCTTTTTTATTATAACTTAAGGTAGACGCATCTGTTTTGGATCTACCTTGTTGGTGGTGATTCTTGACATTCTTCCGGATCGAATGAAATAAGAATAATCCAAATCGGTTGAGTTTTCGCCGAGATACAGCAGGATGAAGTTGCACTTCCAACTTTTTTGACCCTGTTGGTGCTTCGCGTAAGTTTTGACCCCGTTGGTGCTACAAGTGTTAAGTAAAAAGTATTCCTGTTTGGGCTGGAAATACTGACAAGGAAAACTTATGGAAAATTAGAAGAGCTTTCCGATTAAAAATATTTGCGATACTGAAAAATCAAATCTTACATAGAGTGTCAAGACCACCCAAAAAATGCAAAAAGACTGTTTTTCAAAAAAAAAAAAATATTTTTTAAACCACTGTATTTTTACAAGACTTTATTGGACTTACAAAAATGGTCAATACGGAGACTTTTTTTTTTGTAAATTTGTCTGAAGAATCGATTTCCATGATTGGGTTTTAAAAGTTTGGACATTTGAACCACTTTTTCAAAAAAAAAAAAACAGTTTTTGTAAATGATTTTTAAATTTTTTGGAGAGTTTTTCTATCCTAAATTTTTAACACTTGTAGCCCCAACTGGGTCAAAAAAGTTGGAAATGCATTTTCACTGGCTCATACAACCATCGGAAAAAAGTTGGAAATGCCTTTTTTATTATAACTTAAGGTAGACGCATCTGTTTTGGATCTACCTTGTTGGAGGTGATTTTTGACATTCTTCCGGATCAAATGCAACAAGAATCATTCAAATCGGTTGAGTTTTCGCCGAAATACAGCCGGTTGAAGTTGCATTTCCAACTTTTTTGACCCCTTTGGTGCTTCGCGTAAGTTTTGACCCCGTTGGTGCTACAAGTGTTAATGAAGCTTTTTGCAACATCTTAGGACATTTCCACACAAAAAAAAATCACACGAACAAAAATAAAAAAAAGAATTAAAAAATTATTGAAGTGACGAGTTTTTGACTGCCATTGTATTTTCTCCAGAAATCCCGTTAAATTTCCTACAACTTTGTTTATGACCACGTTTTGATACGATAAAACGGCTTCGAGACACAGCAATATTTTAATAACGAAAAAAATAAATAAAAAAATATTTAAATAAGTCCCGTCCTTCTCAAATGCAACTGGCTCCATATTCACAAGCATGGCTTATATACGCCAAGGATAACATGTTCTCAAAGTTTCATTGATATCGGAGAGGGTCGGGTTCAACCGGTTTTCTTTTTAGCATTGAATTTCTCAGTTATAAAATCATGTAATAATTCACTTAATAGGAGTTAGCAAGGATAATTCAATTTGATAGCAAATTGATGCTTCATACAGACGAAAAGATGGAAAAACGACAAAATCCTTAACCAGCCAAAGAAACGTGCCTCTCCCTATCATCTGATTAAAAAAACGTTACTTAATCCACCTTTAGGTGGTTGGTGCCTTCCTCACATTAATGTTGTATTTTTAATTGTATTAATTTTTTTTTAAATTTTTTTTTCATAAATTTTTTTTATAATTATTGAGTTCAGAATTTGATTCTGAGTCGTTAAGTATACGTGAAGGTATATCTAGGAGTCGTATTTAAGAAGTTCATTTTTCGAGTGATTTTATAGCCTTGCCTCAGTGAGGTGAGGAAGGCAAAAACCACAAAGTTCATTCTGAATGGAAAGTTTTTTGACCCTCCCCCTTTTCCCGCACGGGTTGTGCAAGTTCTCACGTACTGCACACGCAAATTTTCCTCTACTCTTTCACTCCTGTTCGTGTAAATTGGGCATAGTTTTATGCCGTGTGCCTTAATTTCACCCCCACTCCCCCACCGCGTGCAATGGGTTCTAGAACAATTACCTGCCCCCCCTTATGTTATCGATTCAACTGCGGCTCCAGGCCGTCGTCGTTTGCATTTCGTACACAGCCCGGACTATGGCAATTATGGACTTACACAACAGCAGGACAATTGCCAGCGCCAGCAGGAACACCCCGAGCAGGACCTTCCCGGTGGACGGGTCGTTTCCGTTGTCCACGATCAGGATGAGCGAGTTGATGACCATGTACACGAGGCCACAAATGCTGCGGAAGATGACGAATATCCGATACACGATGATGTACTCGATTTTCTCCTGAAATGAAGAAAGGGATGCGTGGGTTGGTTGAGGTTTGTTTGATTTGTTGAAGAGTTTATTGGCACTTATGCAGTAGTGTGGTCCAACTTTGTATCGCTTCTTACATAATTAATTGTTCAAAGCAATGAAATTTGTAAAATGGTAAAATTGAAAGTTTCGTTAAAAATCTGATTGATTTAATATCTTCAGTCTTTCGTTGATTTTGAACTTAACAAGAAACAGTCATAATTAAAAAAATATCTATTTTCAATTTACTTTTAAGCAGAAAGATTAAAATTCACAAAAAAACTGTAATCATAAAAAAAAGTATGTATGAGAAGACCAAAACAGACACAATAGTTACCGTAATTTTTCACAACAAAATTGATATTTCTAAAGCATCACGATTAAAAAAGAGATAAATGTGTTATAAATACAGATTTTTTTTATTTATTTTTTTCGAGCCAGGAAGTATCTCTTATGAATTTAAAAAATGGTCAATACAGTCCACTTAAAAGTTTTCTACCGTTTTCATTTTTAACTATAACTTATCAATTAATTGAAATTGATTGAACTGTTTTTGTGTTGTATTTTCCATCAGGCTTTTATTTATTAACTAGCGATATCTAATAAATTGTCGGTCTAATTTATAATGCAAATAAAATCCGATCTTTAGAAAAAACACATTTAAAGGAATTAAAATCAAAGCTTTTTTTAAATGAGCCTTTTTTTTAATTGAGCCTTTTCAAATATTAGAGTTTAATAGTTCAAACTATTGAAAATATTTTTTATGGAAAATATCTGGAAATTCCACAAAGATTTTTTTTTGTATCGCAATCGGATATGCTTTTTGAAAACCACTTGAATAAAACCTTTTTTTCAATTTCATTTTTTGATGAGCTCTATCTTAGGCCTTAGTCCAAGCATGAAAATTGCATGGAATTTTAGTCGCTTGAAACAATATATTTTCATACCTGTATGATAAATTTAAAATTAAAAGATATACTTTATTTAGCGAAAATTAACTTTAAAATGAACATAAATTGAAATCGGTAAATTTTTCTCTGAAAAAATTAAAGTTTTTCTTTCAAAACTGTTTTTTTTTTGAAAAAAATTGATTAAGATTTCCAAATTTTAACAAAACTATGCATTGTTCTTATACATTATACACAACTACTTTTTCCAATCTTGATTTTTCTAAAAAAATGGTTGTTTTGGTCCCTTAAGGAATTTTAATTTCTGTGATTTTTTTTATAAAGTAGAGCAAATTTGTTAAGAGTGTCATAAATGTTTAAAAATCTTTTCAACAGCCTAAATTATTTTTTTTCTGGTAAATATTTTTTTTCACATTTTTCAATGAATTCAATAGAATTCTAAATACTTGTTTTTGCAATAATTTTTTAAGCGCTTTTTTTTAGATTAAGGCCGACGAAATATTTTTTTTACAGGTTTTGTCCCTCGGTCCTTCCCAAAAAAAATATAAAAATTAAAATAACAAGCAATAGTCTCAATTTGACTGCAAAACGTGTTTTAAAATGAGTTTAAAAAAAAAAGGATTTGACGAAAACACAAAAATTAGCGAAAAAAAACTTTTTGCGATACTAAACATCGAAAATTTTCAAAAATTCAAAAGAGGTTTAAATCAACACAAACATGCTTAAAATGATTTCAAACACAGGAGAATGTATTTTAAATTAATTTCATCTGATTGCACTTAAATTTCCATTGAATTGAGTTTTTTGAAAGGGGGTGACAAAAACTTTAAATAAATAAAAATAAAAAATGTACCAGCCTAAGGTAAATTTGTTTTTTTTTTAAGAAATAAAAATATGTTTGGCATTTAAAATGGAACATTAATTTTATTTACAATTGAAATTAGAGTTTCAAGAAATTTTTATTTTTATTTATACAAATTTCAGTGGTTTAAAAATGAGCAATGTTTTGTTCGGAAAGCTGTCAAATTGGAACTAATATTACTTAAAGTTAATTGTTGCATGGCTTCAATTGTTTTTTTTTAATTAGTTCAAGGTAGAAATTGTAGATGACCTACCATATATTTAAAAAAATATGGGTCATTCCAGGTCAACTGAGTACACTTTAGGACTCGACCTTCACCGACTTGGACCAAACTTGGAGGGAACGTTCATCTATCGATAGTTAACAGAAATCCCAAGTTTGGTGCTGATTGGACCATCCCTGTATTTTTGGCATCGCCCTCTTTTTTGGTGATTTTCTAAAAAACTTTTTTTTCTTTTAATCATAACTTTGCAACTATATGAGCAAAAGCCTTTCTACAGGTTGCATTTTATAGAAAATTGTCCAAGGAATTCGATAAAATTAAAATTTTAACCCTTAAATGCCCACTTATATTATATTTTAACGTTTTAAGTATAAAAATTCAGTTTTGACCAATTGCTTATATTTTTTTGTTCTATTTTATCACCATTGTGTTCTCCGGACAATTTTACAGCGATACTTGGATACAGCGATTTTACTGAAAAAAGTTTGATTTTGCACTGCACTCTGTCCTATAAATTCAAATCCGAAATAAGTTTCTCACATATAAAAACCGAATTATGCGAGATTCATCCTTTTTTGTTGAAAAGTACACCATGAACTTCCGAGTGCTGCGCAAAATCAAACTTTTTTCAGTAAAATCGCTGTATCTCGTCAATAGTTCGTTTTAGTTTGAAGTCTACATTGATTATTATGTAAAATTGTCCGGAGAACACGATGGTGATAAAATAAAACAAATAAAAATATAAGCAATTGATCAAAACTGAATTTTTATACTTAAAACGTTAAAATATAATATTAGTGGGCGTTTAAGGGTTGAAATTTTATTTTTATCGAATTCCTTGGACAATTTTCTATAAAATGCAACCTGTAGAAAGTCTTTTGCTCATATAGTTGCAAAGTTATGATTAAAAGAAAAAAAAGTTTTTTAGAAAATCACCAAAAAAGAGGGCGGTGCCAAAAATAGAAGGATGGTCCAATCAGCACCAAACTTGGGATTTCTGTTAACTATCGATAGATGAACGTTCCCTCCAAGTTTGGTCCAAGTCGGTGAAGGTCGAGTCCAAAAGTGTACTCAGTTGACCTGGAATGACCCATATATGTGTTTCATGAAAGGATGATTCGACTGTATTCATTCATATTTTATCGAAAATTAATAAATTAATTTAAAAGATAAATTTTAAATTTGTCCAGTAAAAACTTTCTCTCAGTGATTTTCAGGATAATACAAATACAAGTTTTATTTATTGACTAAAATAAAAGTGAAAATAATTTATTCACAAATAGTCCAACTATTTTACAAAGAGAATAATAATATTGAATTTCCAAATTAGAGGTCCTCAGCGGCTTTTGTCTTTTTTTAATGTTGTATTTCAGTGATTTGTTGTAAGAAAATTTATGTGTTTTCCATCATAAGGATTCAATTTATCAAATGTTTTTTTATGTATAGAAAAATTTAAAACCTAAAAAAATACAAGGTAACATTGTTGTATTTCTATTTACTGAAAACTGGGGTGACATTGACATGCACGGTTGCCAGGTCAATATCGAAATGTCTGGCAAGTTCAGAAAAAAATCTGGCAAAATCTAGCAGACAATTTCAAAATTTTCAAAGGAGGAGGGAGGATTTGAATTTTTCAAAAGATTGCAGATTTCAGATGGTTAATGAACTTTTTGGACACAAAAAGGTTAAATTTACTTTTTCAATAAAATAAATACATACCAAATTTTGCGAAATCTGGCACAGATAATGATTAATCTTTATTCTGGCTGACACTTGAAAAATCTGCCATTCCCAGATTTATCTGGCAACCTGGCAACCCTGTTGAGATGATAATTTTAAATTCATATATTGAATTTTATTTAACTGTTAAGGCATTTGTAAAATTTTTGGTTTTTGCAACTTTATCTTGGGCTAGGCACACAATGCTCATGTAAAATTTTCTTATTTTCGTTTTTAGTTAGCGATTTTTTTAAATCCGGGGTGACTTTGTTAGCCACCGTGTTACTTACAAATTGCAGCAAAAAATTTACACTTTTACGCTTTTAATTACGATAATGTTAAAAAAATCAACCTTTCATAAGTTGTCCAAAACTTTTTCTATATTTGAGCTACAAATTTGGAAAAAAATGAATAGATTTTTAAAATGTTTTATTTTTCTGCATTTGCATCATGTGTGTGTGTGTGTGTGTGTGTGTGTGCAACCAACCAAACGGGACCACGCGGCCGCTTCTTACAAATTGAGTTGTTTCCATGTATTTTTAGATCTTCATTCTATACATGCGAATAACTCGCATAGGCATTTGGAAGGTGTTAGCTCTGCCGAGCTTCGGTGACCCATTTCTACGCTGGCTAGCCGAGCGCGAGGTACTTCAGCTTTATCGACAAGCCCCGCCCTAAAGAACGTTTGCACCAATCGGGTTCAAACGTTATTTAGAACTTCCGAACCCTTGTCAAATGGACAAGGACCCAGCGCGTATATAGTTGATAGCAACAGTATTCCTATTTCCAGTTATAGCTCACCAAGTCGCGATGGCCTAGTGGTTAGCATTTTTGCTTACCAATCCAAAGGACGGGGGATCGAACCCCGACTCGAGCGACTTTTGATTTTTCGTTCATGTTCAGAATTTCAAGATTTATATTTCCTATACTTTCTCGTTGGGAGCAGATGGGAATCGAACCCAGGACCATTCGCTTACAAAGCGAACACCGTAACCAGTCAGCCACGGCCGCTCTTCTGCATTTGCATCATATCTTTCATAAAATGTTTTCAGATTTTCAAAGTTCTACTGTTAAATTTTCACCTATGTTGTTGAACCACACTAGCACGCTTTTTCAGCTTGTTTGCTCAGCTGAGATTCTGCTGCTACTGCTCGTGTACTCACCCTTTTGATGCCAATCACCAGCATAATTGCAAACGCAAAACAAAACAGCGCAAAGATCGACTTGAGCGCAAGGACGGTGTTATTTTCATACTCTGGCCCACACGAAGGAGGAGAAGCAAATGAAAAGATTTTTCAGGAAAAGAAAAGAAAATTTAGTCTTTTCCCAACCCCCCCTACCACTTGAACTCACCACTTCCGAACGACCCCAGGCAGATGATGGCCTCGGTGATGGACATGATGATGTTTAGGGCTGCGTACACGTAACCGACGACCCGGAACGTCTTAACCTGCACCATGATTTTATCTTTTTGTTGTGGAATATTGCACGTGGAAGCTGGTTACGGAACTAAGGTTGAGCAACTTTTGCAGGAAAAAACTTTGAAGATTCGACTCGCTCCCTTCGCCGAGATTCTTTTTTTTCACACCATCGAAAAGAACACAGCACCACTTCTTGAATTCTTGTTGGTCACCTTGTCACGGTCTGCCAATTGCAACAACTGACAGCCAGCAAATCCGAGAATCTGCCATCGGAGATTCTGCTCAGAGCAAAGGGACCGACGACGACTTGTTGATGATCGCCTCGATGAGGAGGATGCTACGCGGAAGCACTAGAACCAGCATCAGCTTCATGGCGCTGAGCACCCGTCGAGGAGGAGCTCAAAACCGCTCAGTTTAGACTGACTTGCAGTTAGTAATCGGGAGAAGTGCTCACCAGTGGTGTGCACTGTGTGCACTTGAAGTAGTAGTCGATTGCCCTGCCGGCGTTTTGAGCTTCTGGTAAACACTGTGAAGAAGTTATTTTTCTTGGTGGGAAAAGAAACCGAGAAATGTTCCTTCTTTGTTTATTTCTTGAAGGATTCGGAAAAACTGAGAGAATGAGAATTGAAGCGGTGGAGTGCGCAGGCGCGAATTTTGACGACTCTCATGGTGGTGGAAAATTGCTAGGGTGGTGAAAGGTTTAACTTGGATGTTATGTTTTTACAATAAAATTAAAAAAAAAAAAAACGATTTAGCATTAGCATTAGCATTTGAGGGCGTCCTACTGCCGAATGGCTCATAAAATCTTTTTGCTTACTTTTAGTATTAGTTTAGTTTTATGGGGGACAACATGTTTTCATTATAAAATAAGTTTGCAATTCTACCATTTCTGTTAGTTTATAAGAGGGTGGCTTCCAACAATAATTCTAACATTTTTAGATAGATAAATTTCATTGTCGAAAAATTTATCGTTCCGAAAATGAGTATATTTCCCAAATGTTATGTTTTAAGATTCAAATTCTCCTCTTGAACAAATCTAAAGCAACGCGAGAAAAGGGTTGATAAGCATTTTAATAGTTTGAACTATTCTGCTTCTACTCAGGCTAACTTTTGTTGAATACCAGTTACCGTAAACCGGGGTGATATATTTTCCAACTGGTAAGATTTGTTTCAGGATTATGATTTATAAAACTTGTACTTGAGCATTTCTCTATGAAATCGGTCCAAACATTCAATATTACGCCCTTTTAAAATGTTTGTCTTGGTTCAAAAATTTTGAAAATATTTTTTCGAAGAGATCATAGAATTTCACGAATGTATCATATTTTAACATTGTAAATCGGACCATTATTTGCTGAGATATCGACATTCCAAAATGGTAGGTTGTTTGGGTGATACTTAGAAAACATCATTTTTTTTTTGTTTTTTTTTTAACTGTGCATGGCAATATCTCAGCAACTAAGAGTTGTATCAATAATGTTCAAACAAGCAAAATATAGAGAATTTTCTTATTTTTTTCAAGAGTGGGCAAACATGTGCACTAATTAAAAAAAAACGAAAAACTGCGACAATTTTCAAAAAAATTTACCTTAAAATGGATTTAACTTGAAAACGGTGCAGTTTATCAAAATTGCACTAGAGTAATTTTTGATTGAAAATTTGATTTTACATCGAAAAATGAAGCTGAAAAATTGTCGATTTTTCGAAAAAAAACAGCATTGATTCAAAAATTCATGACTCGTTCAAAGATTTTTTGCACAACCTGGAAATTTCTGAAAAGTTGGATGTCTCCTAAAACATATCAAAAAATGAAAAAAAATAAAAATTGTGTTTTTATGCAAATCAAGTTTTAGTGACAAAAAGTTGAATAAAAAATCACCAAAATTTTGTTTACCTTGTATGATTTTTTTCAGTGTAGTCCTTATCCATACCTACAACTTTGCCGAAGACACCAAATCGATCAAAAAATTCCTTCAAAAGATACAGATTTGTGAATTTTCATACATCATTTTTGTATAAACAGCTGCCAAATTTGTAAGGAAAATTATATGGACAAACTAATAATGCAAAATGGCTTCTTTAGGCACCACAAAAGTTTCAGCCGGATTAAAAAATACAAAAAAAAAATCGAATGACCAAAATCTGAGAGAACTGCTCACTTGGGATACGCACTTTTCTGCAAAAAAGATTTTTCAATAGTGTTTTAAAAATTGTTGCGTGGAAAATTCTTATTTCAGATTCTGGGGTGACTATTAATCATAGTTTTTCTGGTTATAATGGGTGCGTGCAAATTTGCCTTAAATTCTTCAAAACTAGTTTTATTATAAAATTTTAGATTTATATTGCATTTTAAACTGAATATGAAGCACGTATCAAAAATTGTCACATTTTATATGAAATTTGTTCTACTGGAAATGCCTATAAGTTCCCTGATTTTTTCGAATTATGTTTAAAAAGCACATTATATTTATTATTTAGAAACATTTTTTATCTTCTTCTTGTGGAATTACCGGATTCGGTAAAAACTTACCGAAATTTGGTAATATAGTTCATTATTGTTCGTCGTATATCCAATTTTCAGTATTTTTTTTCATTTTGACAGATGATTCACCGATTTAAACTTTACCGATTTTTCAACCACCGAATTAGTAAAAAAATCTAAGTGTGTAGGTCAATCAATAAATTCATTGATTTAATTTTTATAAGCGTTCCAAATTCCAGAAAAAATAGGCGCACGGAATGTTTTTTGTCAGTTTCCCTATTAATTTTTTTTCAAGAAATATTCAATTTCTCCAAATTAGTATTTTTTGATTTTCAAGATTTTTTTATATGTTTTAGAGGACAAAAACCTAAAATTTTGAGCCATTGAGAAGTATGGTCAAAAATTCTGCCACCGAGTCATGGTTTTTTGATAAAATAATGATTTATGGAAAAAATCGAAATTTAATCTAATCTAATCTAATCTAATCAGACCAATATATGGGAAAAATCGAAATTTAATACAAAAATTATTTTGACCTCATTTTTTAATGTAAAATTAAATTTGCAATCAAAAAGTGCTTTAAAGATTTTATGATAAAGAGCTCCATTTTCAAGATAAAGCCACCGAAAGTTTGATTTCAGCGAAATATTTGCAGTCTTTCGATTTTCAAAAATAGTGACCATTTCGAAATTTTTTTTTTTAGGTTTGGCAAATTTGCTATAATTTGACAAAAAGACTTTGAAGATTGGAACTCTGGTTGCTGAGAAACAGCGGCTTAAAGAAAAAGAAACAGGAAAATTGAAGTTTTATAAGTCTCATCTAAACATCCCTCCATTTTCTAATCTCGATATCTCAGCAACTAATGGTCCGATTTTTAATGTTAAAATTTGAATCATTCGTGAAATTTTCCGATTTTTTCGAAAACAAAACAGTTTACTGGTCATAGTGAAGGTCCCTACAAAGTTTGAGCCAAATAAAAAAATACAAAAAATAAAAATGGTTGAAATCGCCGATTTCGTAGAGAATTGCTCTAATCTAACCTATGTACCTTCGGGAAGTCGCGTGATTTCGCCTTTCTTACAAGTGCCCTTACAAAGTGTGTACAAAGTACACGTATGCGACCGCCGGTGGGTTAAAGAAATACTAAAAATGTTTGTGGATATCAAATTATTGAAAATCGTAATCATACTTTTTTAAGAATACAGAATTTTTAACAAAATAACCTATTTTGTAAAACTACTAAAATTTAATATTTTTGTAACGTAGGTATCAATTGATCATGGTTACATTTTTTTATGTTTTCCAATTTTAAACAAAACTACATATTCTCAAAAAATACTCAAATTTTATGTTTTGTATATAATATGTTTATCAAATAAACGGTAATTTCACAAATTGCACAAGGAATTATAAATATAAGTATTTTTTCAAAAATACTAAGATTTTAGGTAAATGCAATATTAGTATGATATGATTGGAAAACCTCTAATCATTTAAACCCATATTGCAGAACGAATCAGTTTTCGAAAATACGTACTGAAAATTTTGAGTACTTAAAATTTTAAAAATCTTGGAGGGCCCCGTGGCGTGGTGGTTAGCGGCTTCGGTTGCCGATCCCTAAGTTGCTATGGGGAGCGGATTCGATTCCCGCCTTATCCTCCTGGAGCTTTTCGTTCAATGTTTGTCCCGTTAATAATAGTATTCAGTCTGCAAAGCAGTGTGGTTGGCTTTTATAATGGTTTTATTGATATCTATGAGAAATACTCGATTGTTCGAAACCCGTTATAAAGAATTCTCAAGCTGTATTTTTCCTATTTTTCAAAAAAAAAATTTTTTGTGAAAGTTTTGAGTATTTATAAAAATATATTTGTCGTAATCCTTATAAAATTTACGATATTTTTTTTAAATACGTAGTTTTGTGAAAGTTTTGAGTATTACAAAAAAAATCTACTAATGAAATTAATAAGAAATTCTCAATTATTCGGTAACCGTATTGCAAAACCATTAAATTTTAGTTTTTTGTTTTTCAAAAAATGTAGATATGCATGCGAAGTTTTCTGTCATTTGATCCCACATTGCTTAAACCTTCTGACCAACCGTTTTTATTCAAATAAAGTTATTTTGTTTCAAGTTTATTGATCATGTTTTAATATTTTTTCTCGTTTTTTTTTCACGAACTATGTTTTGGGAGGAAATTGACATCTGTGATCAAAATTTTGAGCTTTGTAAAAAAATTATTCACATGAACCTGATTTTGGCTACAAATTTCCATGACAATTCAACATCAATTTTACCTTTTTTTCTATAATTGCTATAAATACCCGAGGAGACGGAAATAACTTGGGGATAACATTTTTTGATATTTGAAAATACTAGGCCAATAACATTTTACGTTTTTTAGAACAAGATTTGTTATTCGTCGTTATGTTTTTTTTTTGTTATTGGATTGTTATTGTAATAACAGACTAATAACATTTTTAGTTATTCTTCGAACAAATCTTTGTTATTATTTTTTGTTATTTTAACAGCTAATCCGATCATCCCAACAACAGTTGGAGGTATTCTCCCCTAACAAAAAATGTTATTCCAATGTTTTTTTGGCATTCAACCGTTATCAGACCATGATAACATAAACTGTTATTAAACTATTATGCAAAAATTGATTTTTCAAGAAGAATCCATAACACTTTTTGTTATTTTAACAGTATTTGTTATTGAAATGGCATAAATTTTATTATTACCGTCTGACCGGGTAATACAATACGGACGAAATTTTATTTTACATAACATTTTTAAATGATTGTTTCTATTTGGAAATTTTTTAGGTTATTTCCAAATTGTGGTATGATAATCAATCCATCTTCTAAAAGAATAGCCTTTGCTCTTTAATTGAATAGATTTTCGTTTGAAAATTTTATGTACATGATAAGCATGTATGCAAATCACAATGCTCAACATCTAGTAACTATTTAATTTGGGTTGAACCCGAAAAAATAAAAAGAAAAATTGGCGCCTTCCTGTCTCAAAACGGGAACATTTCAGCGTCTGCGTATTTTTGTCAGTATTTCATATCCTTAGTCGACAAGCAAACCTTCTGTTGCGGATTCGTTGATTTACCTGCAGGATAAGACTTTGCGACGGTGCCGAAAATGGCTTCCGACGAATCGTTTCGAATTATGGGCTTTGTGTACGGCATTTTGAGTGCTTTGGGGAGTCTTTTTGAGGTGTTGAAATGTGCAGTAAGATTAAGTGTTGGTCATGTTGAGTGTCATTCGAGAAGTTTTAATTCGGACGGTAGTAGTATTGTTAGTTACTGCACCTTATCACTTCCATTTTGTGCGCTGTGGTTGATGTTTTCAATATTTTTAGTTGTTGGTATTAAGCAGGTATTTGGAGGTTATTTTAGAGATTATTTAGTGAGACTTATTATTCGTTCTGTTTTAGAGAAACATAGTTCTAGTGAAAGCACACCGATGGTTCCTGATAATCAGCTATGCCATAATTTTTTTCGTTTTGGGAGTCGCAAATTTACTGCTGAGGATGTACTACAAGGGTGACGACATAAAACTGATTCAAATGAGTGTCGTTCTCGTACTAATCATCATGTTGGGTATGCTTGAATCAGCATTTTGCTGTTGAAATTTTGTAGTAACACATTGATATTTTCAGTTTCTTACATCGTTTCATTATGGATAGTCAACGGAGTAATTGGATATGTCGAATCAAACAGTTCCCAGAACAATACGGAAGTGGTCGTGTTTTATCCGGAAGCTCAGAAAAACGTCTATGGCAACTATTACGCTGCTGTTTGAAATGTTTAGTAAAATAATTTCTTAAAAGTTTAACCACTACAAATTAAGAAGCATGAATATCTCAGCTATATGATAATCACCAAAAGAGTCTAGACTGATTAAGAGAAAGAGCATCCTATGCGGAAAGGGGTTGCTCCCAACTGGCGTCAAACTGTCCCGATCTTTAAATTTTGGCGTCTGCGTGCTCGATAGTAATCTTCACCATTCAGTTACGCTTTCACTGTGATATGATTCACAAGCGCTCGAGTGTGCAGTCCTTCCAGTAGTACCCGAGCAGACGGAAATAACGTGGGAATAACATTTTCTGATATTTGAAAATACTAGGCCAATAACATTTTATGTTACTTATAACACGATTTGTTATTCGCCGTTATGATTTTTTTGTTATTGGATTGTTATTGTAATAACAGACTAATAACATTTTGCGTTATTCTTCGAACAAATCTTTGTTATTATTTTTTGTTATTTTAACAACTAATCCGATCATCCCAATAACAGTTTGAGTTATTCTTCCATAACAATAAATGTTATTCCCAAGTTGTTTTGACTTTCAACCAATATCAGACCAATAACAAATTTGGTTATGATAACATAAACTGTTATTAAGCTCTTATGCAAAAATGGATTTCGCAAGAATATTCCATAACATTTTTTGTTATTTTAACAGTATTTGTTATTGAAATGACATGAATTTTGTTATTACCGTCTGCCCGGGTAGTTGCGAGGAAAATCTCTGCCCAAAAATCAGGAAGAAATGGTTTCCGTTGAAACATTTCGCGTGCTGGGCTACATTTATGGCATTTTGGGCATAGCAGCAAGTACCTTCGAGATGACCAAGTGCATTCTGCGGATTGCTATTGGGCACATCGAGCACCACCAACGGCACTTCAATTCGGAACATTTTCGGCAGGCTCAGGATGTTAGTACGGTGTTTGCGCTGCCACTGTGTGCCTTGTGGATGGTGTTTTTCGTCATTTTGATAATGGGAATTAAGACGGTTATTTGTGTTAAAACTGGTAAACTTATTTGGAAAGTTAATTAAATTGTATTTCAGAAAAATCTAATTCTGGTGAGGGCTCACAAAATGTTTCTGATAATTAGCAACGCCATTGGGTTCATCATTCTGGGCATTGGAATCCTCGTGCTGACAATTTTCTACAATGAAAAGGATGCCAAGTTGGCAAGGGTCATCTTGGTCATTGTACTTGTTATTGGATTAGGTATGTTATATCTTAATGTGGCATTAAATTTCTGTTTCAGTAATTACTATGTTAACATTGATGAAAATTTATAACTTTTGACAGCTTCCTACCTGTTGGCCCTGTGGATCGTCAACGGGGTGATCCGGTACATCGAAACGGACCGGATCATCAACAATACCGAGGTGGTCATTTTTCATCCGGACGTGCAGCACCACGTTCAGTTCGAGTATGATTACACTCCAGTTTAGGAAGGGGCAGCAATACTACGATAAAGTACGTAAAAATTTAGTGAACTAAACTACTCGCCGTTTGTTATAAAACTACTCAGGTAATAAAAATGTGTTTCAAATTGAGCTAAAGTACTGAACTTTGATGATTAATAAAGATTTACAATTAATAAAAAGAAAAATATTCAACTTGTGTTTTGAAGTTCGAAAATCCTCTTTAAATCTGTTCGAAAACATACTTCAGTTTTCTCACATCTACGCAATGCAATTCGAATCAAAAATAAACAAACTCAAAGAAGTTCATTCATTACCATCCAAATATAATTAATTGCCCACCCCTCTCAATGGAATGCCACGCAACTTGAGTGAATCTGCCTGACCCAAGATCAGTTGTTTCTCGGCTCACTTCGGCGTGAGTTTGTCTCGAAGTCTATGGCAGCTCTGGAAAAGTTTGCACTTTTAGGAAAAGTTTACGCCTATCTCAACATCTTTGCGGCGATTTATGAAAGTGCTCAACTGATGCTGAAAATTGGTGATTTTCTTCTGAAGCAAGAAGTTACGTTTTTAATTAATTTAACTTTCATTTTACAGCTAGTGGAAATCAACTGATGGAATCAATCATCAGCTTGGTGTTGGCACTTTTGTGGATTATTATGAGTTTGGTTCTCATTATTGGAATAAATAAGGTAAGCGCAAAATAAATTCAACGAATCTTAAATTAATAAAAATAACTAATTTTCAGCAAAACATCAAACTCGTCAAGCTGCACAGGACGTTCTTTTTGGTAAACGTCATCGTCGCAATGGTCTGGGGAACGCTCAAACAGCTTTATGCCATGTTAGTGAATCGTCAAATGCGAACTGAAATGGTTGTGATTGTGCTCGTTGTTGCTTTCTTGATGTTGGGTAAGTTGGAGAAAACGTTTAAATTTCTAAATAAAGCTTCAATTTGCTTTCAGTGTTATGTTTTTTTATACTGTGGATTCTAAATGGCACAATTAAACTTATTCAACATAATGACAAAATGGCAAAAGTTGCCCTGAGCGATGTGACTTCTGTTGAGTTGATAAATCAAGAAACTAATTCGGGTAAATAAAAATCAATGACAGCAAAAATACAAAACATAAGTTAAAAGCATTCTATACAATTATCTTAATTTTTTTATATAAGTTATTTGAAGAATCAATCATGCTACATTTTCATTTTCAATGAACTTAATTACTCCATGTATAGCCGGACAGACGGTAATAACAAGATTCATGCCATTTCAGTTACAAATACTGTTAAAATAACAGACCCGAGCAGACGGAAATAACGTGGGAATAACATTTTTTGATATTTGAAAATACTGGGCCAATAACATTTTATGTTATTTATAACAAGATTTGTTATTCGCTGTTATGATTTTTTTGTTATTGAATTGTTATTGTAATAACAGACTAATAACATTTTTGGTTATTCTTCGAACAAATCTTTGTTATTATTTTTTGTTATTTTAACAACTAATCCGATCATCCCAATAACAGTTGAAGTTATTCTTCCATAACAAAAAATGTTATTCCCATGTTGTTTTGGCTTTCAAGCAATATCAGACCAATAACAAATTTTGATATGATAACATAAACTGTTATTAAACTCTTATACGAAATTGGATTTTGCATGAATATTCCATAACAATTTTTGTTATTTTAACAATATTTGTTATTGAAATGGCATGAATTTTGTTATTACCGTCTGCCCGGGGAAAGTGTCATGGAATATACTTGAAAAATCCATTTATGCATAAGAGTTTATTAACAGTTTATGTTATCATAACAACATTTGTTTTTGGTCTGATATTGGTTGAAAGCCAAAAAAACTTGGGAATTACATTTTTTGTTATGGAAGAATACCTCCAACTGTTATTGGGATGATCGGATTAGTTGTTAAAATAATAAAAAAAATAACAAAGATTTGTTCCAAGAATAACTAAAAATGTTATTAGTCTGTTGTTACAATAACAATCCAATAACAAAAAAATCATAACGACGAATAACAAATCATGTTATAAATAACATAAAATGTTGTTGGCCTAGGGTACGTTATCCATTAGTGGACCCCTTTCCTATAGTGGACCCTCTGAAGGGTTTTTGATGAAAAAATCAATAAAATCACAATTTCAATCGTGTTGTTGTCTACAAATCCTTTATTTGGCATGTTCAGCATCATTTAAAACCATGTTGACTGACATTGAATTGTCTTTTTCACCAAAATAATGAAATCTGAATTCAGCCATGGCCACTAGCATTTTCACAACAAAACTGCATTTATATTTTATGATTGAATTAACTATCCAATCATTTTTTGACTGATTATTTAACTTCAGCAAGTCGAAATAATGTAAGTTTAAGGAACTTTACTTAAATAAAGCGAAGAACTGCTCATTTTAGAGCAAAAATTAGGGGGGTCCAATATAGGACAACGAAAATCCAAACTTTTCCAAAAGTGGACCCCTGTTAATTTAACCTTCAAAAATGAAGAAAACTGTGTGTTCAAGCAAAAATTTCTCTAAAACATACAATAAATGCTTGTTGTTTTCAACCTAAACGCATTTTTTTTCAATTATGAGTATATATATAGCTGTTTTCATGTTAAAAGTATCAAAAATGCTGAAGCCGTAAGAATTTATAATTAATCAAAACTATATTTAATTGTACTTAACTGAAGCATCATAATTGCAGTTTTAAATGATATTTTATGATAATAAATCAATAACAAAACTTTTTTTTTAAATAAACATGCGTGGTTTTATCAGCAACTGTAAACAAATTTATTGATTAATTTCGGCCAACCGTTTGTGTAATTAATATGGAAAAAATTTCTTCAAAATTACTTTTTTTAAATTATTTTTATGTTCACAGTGGTTTTTGAAACGTTTTCTCTATTTTTTCGGAAATAAGTGTGTTTATATGTCTGTTAGGTTTTTTTGTTTCTTAAAGCCAAATTTGTTAACAAAACATATTTGTTTATGTTGAAAAGTGAGCAAAATCCAACTTTTATTCATTATAGCTATCATTAAACCTACACCATGCATTAAAACATCAAATATCGGTTAAATTTAGCATTAAAATAACAGTTTTCCTATAGTGGACCCGGGTCCACAATCGGATTATGGACCTGGGTCCACTATAGGAAAAGGGGTCCATAACAGGCAAAAAAACTTTTTTTTCAAATGGCTATTTTTCTGCTCAAAAACAAATAACTGATGAAACAAATAGTCAAAATTGTTCCAAAGACTTCAGATTTCATTTTGTTGTACAAGAGGTTATGAAAAAGTGCTTAAATATTGAAAATTTGTGAAAAATGTGCTTCGGCTCTACTAGGGGGTCCATTAATGGTTAAAATACCCTAGTATTTACAAATATCAAAAAAAAATATTCCCAAGTTATTTCCGTTTTTATTGAATATCTCAGGATTGAAGCCGAATTTTGGGGATCTGGGAAGGTCAAAAGGTGAGGCATTGTGAGCTGCACAAAATGGCGTTCTTTTACTAAATATGGCCCAAAATGCACTTGCGACAAGTTTGCACGACAGTGACGAGTTGTTTATTAACTTTTTTGTTTTCATTCACTCAAAATTGGAACGCATCCAAATTGAATCAAGCGCAACAGGTTGGTGCATTTCTGGCGTTGTTCTGTCATGGTGTTGGTTAGCATCCGTTCATCCAAAGATGGAGAATGAACGTGTAGTTGTTAAATTCAGTGAGATTTATTTTATGATCAAGATGACAATTAAATGAAAAAAAAAAAATATTCTTTAACTACACACTTAATTAACATTGTAAAACCAAACTGGATATTATTTTTTTCACTTTAAATTATGACTGATTCATTTTTATTGTCAGTTATGTTAGGACTCATTTTCAATTTTTTTCAGCATATCATTTTAGCAAGATTAAAAGACTATTGTATTGGTTTAAAAATTTCAGTTGCCTCTCCTGTCTCATTTTCACTTTCAATATATCGAATTACTTGGGTGATGATCCACAAAAAGGCTGCAAATATGACTAGAGAAAAAAAATCCATCAATTTAGAATCAATTCAATTTATGATATTCATACCCAATGCTACTCCAATCACAATCACCGTAAGAGTCCACACGTTCACTGTAGTCTCGTAAATCTGCACCTGATTGTCAGCTTCAACATGTATTAGAATCACCTCGAGCAAAACAGTGCCTATGAAGCTGGTGACAAAAAACGTTTTGTAAAGTTTTGCAAGCTTAAGGTTTTTCTGAAAAATAAATAAATTTAATGTCACTCACTCCACGAACCAAACGCACTAGTTTTACCTTTTTAATGCTGACAAGAAAAGCGAACGTCATCAACGCCCAAGCAAGATTCACCGGCAAACCGAAAAATCCGATGTTGTCACCATTGACTGAAAACATAAGTTTTTTTTCATGAACCTTAAAATAAAGCCAATTCCTACTGAATATTTACCAATTTTCGTAACATTCTCGATGGTGTAATAAATGCTACAAATTAAAATAAAATAGCCACAGATAAGCCCAACCAAAGCGAATGTTTTGAGAGAAGAAGCCATTTTCACAGCAAAGCTTTGACACCTCAACTTGGTGGAAAACTGCGTCACTTTGGGTGACGATCCTTCGAAAGTTCACCTGCTGTGCACTTGCGTACATTGCATACAAACAACCTTGTTGCAAGAGTGCAATTTCTTCAGAGTGTTAGTGGCTGCTTCATTCTAGCAAATGGTTCATGAATGAATTCGACTGAAAAATTGGCGCGAGATTTACATTTTTTCAAATCAAATGAACTGTTTTGATTAATAAGAATGATTACAACACTTTGTTTGCAATTTTTTTTAAAATTTATTCGAGATGTGCAAAAAAAAACCCTTTTTTTGCATTCGTAAAACTAGTTTTAAAAAAGTTTACTTATTTCCCGAGCATGGGTAAATAACAACAGCCTACTCCGGTGGAATCACTGGCGGCGGTTGGACTCGCAATCCGAAGGTTGTCAGTTCAAACACTGGGGTGGAAGGTTCCTTGGAGTAGAAAGAGTTTTGGGTGCTCTCCCCATTCAAGCCTCCTGACTCCTAGGTTCGAGCAGAAACTTGCAATAGAGACCACAAAAGACCCGGGGGTCGTTAATGTGGATGGTTTGATTTTTTTTTTGTAAATAACAAGGGAAATGCGTTATAATACCTTTCCCTGGTATCAATAAAAAATTTTGGTGTTCCTGGACCCTTTAAAATTTGTATAAGGATTATGCAAGAGCAAATTGTGGTATCATACCAATTTAAGGTATTGTTTTGATATTGCAAAATTGCAGAATTTGTCAATGGTCGAACACCACATTTTGGTATTCTTTTGGTATTACAGTATTTTATCAAATTCCTCTGAAACTATGGGAAAATTTTGACCAATTTTGACAAAATAATTAATTTTGCGCTAAAATGATGTCTCAAAGCGAATGCTTCCATTGAAAACCGGAAATTTCAAACTTGATTTTAAATATTTTTGATATACCCCCTAAAGAAATGACTTGACATTGTGGAAAAATTTCTAAGTCAGGATACCACATTTTGGTATTATTTTGGTATTGAAAGGTTTCATCAAATTCCTCTGAAACTATGGGAATTTTTTTTATTAAATTTTGATGAGATAATTAATTTTGCGCTAAAATGACTTGAAACCCAAAAATGTTAAAGCTGATTTTAATTTTTTTTTTATATACCCACTAAGATTTTTTTTTTTAAACGTTGAAATTTCTCTAAGTTGGCATAACCAAATACATTGAAAAACGAGTTAATCAACAGATCATTGAATTTTGATGAATTTCAATCCTTATTTTTCAATCTTGTTATTTTTCAGAATCTTCAAGAACTTCAAGCACAGGCCGTTCATCAATGACAAATGAATTCGATGTGGTGAAGAATATCACTGAAAACAACATGGAATCATCAGGTGAGTAGATTTGGCTGTTGCATATGGATCATTTTCTTTTTTTTTTACTAACTGCAACTGCTGCACTAAAAATGGTATAAAAATACCAAATTTTGGTATTACTTGTGCAAATACCAGCGACCAAAATGTGTTCTTGGTTGCCCAGTAATAGATGGTAAAATACCATGAAATCATACCAAAATCATGTATGTGGAAGACCACAGGAATACCAAAATCTGATTTTCCAAGGGAGCGGGAATACCTAAAAATAAAACCATGGCAATACCAAGTTTTGGTATTCAAGCAATGTTCAAAAATCCAGAAGACTTCAACTTGGTATTGATATGGTTTTATTTTGAGGTATTATTTTACCCTTGGAATAACATGGTTTGGTATTGTTGTGCCCTTCCACATACAAGACTTTGGTATGATTTCATGGTATTTTACCATCTATTACTGGGCAACAAAGGGCACATTTTGGTCTCTGTTATTTGCCCAAGTAATACCGAAATTTGGTATTCTCGTGTTATTTACCCCTGCTCGGGTTATGTATACTTATTTTGTTTATAATTCATTTCAGTTTTATTGATGAAAATCAAGTAACAATCAGTTCATTTTACTTTCCGTCATTGGGGGTGAATTTCGACCAAAAAACGACATACCTGTTGTAATGTTTGAACAACAATAACAATTCGATATATAAAATACATAAATTGGCTTTCAAATATTTTATGACGCAGAAGCACTCACGCAAGAAGCATGTTTGAAAAGCTAGAAATTTTCCTAATAATATTTTCTCACAAAACTTCGTTAACATTTTGTGAAAACTAGTCTATTATCAATTTTACCTTAAATAGCTGGAAATTGTCCACGTGGTTTGTGGATGGTGCCTAAGTTTCGTTACTTTGTTGCTCTTTTTAAAATAAAATAATATTTTTTAGATCCACCCCAACATTTGAATATACATTCAAAATATGTAATACAAGATTTTTTTATTGAAAATTGCAGCAATTTCACAAAAGTTTCTTTAGTAATCAGAGAAATTTAAAAGTTGGGTGACACTGAGAAAATCTCATTTTCAACAATATTGGCAATATTTAACAAAAAAAAAAAAAAAATAGGATCGTGTGAACTCTAACCTAAATGTCAATCATTTGCAATAGAAATTATTTTTCCAATTATGTATGATTTTCTTCAATATTGTTTTATTTTTTACTTTCCGCAAAAAAACGTATTTTTAAACTTTCAACATTTTTGTTTTATGTTTCAGAAGACTGCAAAAGCTAGTACCGAAAACTTTCCTTTTTTTTCAAACTGATGTTTTTTGTAAACTGTTGATCTCTTTATGTGCATGTGAAGAAATGCAGCAGGCATTTTTTTTTCAAGGAGCTGAAAAAATCCTGAAATTTTGCATTTAAGATATTGTTGATTGAAGCAGCTTTTTATGGTTAAAATTTAGTTGAAAATGAGATTTTCTCGGTGTCACCCAACTTTTAAATTTCTGTGATTACTAAAGAAACTTTTGTGAAATTGCTGCAATTTTCAATAATTAAATCTTGTATTACATATTTTGAATGTATTCAAATGTTGGGGTGGATCTAAAAAATATTATTTTATTTTAAAAAGAGCAACAAAGTAACGAAACTTAGGCACCATCCACAAACCACGTGGACAATTTCCAGCTATTTAAGGTAAAATTGGTAATAGACTAGTTTTCACAAAATGTTAACGAAGTTTTGTGAGAAAATATTATTAGGAAAATTTCTAGCTTTTCAAACATGCTTCTTGCGTGAGTGCTTCTGCGTCATAAAATATTTGAAAGCTGAATTTTTTTTCGAAAATTATGAAAAAATATTTTTTTAGTTTTTTTAGCATTTGGGTAATTCTCTACGAACTCACACGAAATCGGGAAAAGTTGCCCCAACCCCTCTTCAATTTGCGTAAAACTTTGTCCTAAGGGGTAACTTTTGTCCCTGATCACGAATCCGAGATCCGTTTTTTGATATCTCGTGACGGAGGGGCGGAACGACCCCTTTCATTTTTGAACATGCGAAAAAAGAGGTGTTTTTCAATAATTAAATAAGTATACTGCCCTCGGGGAGCTGATGATCAAGCACATCTATAATTGATTATTTTTGTCTGTGATCTAGTTTTAAGCTTTCTCTTTATCTATCTTTTTCCCATTGCACTTTCTGTAAGTTTTTTGAAAACTTTTTCTTACTCTTGTCTATTCCATAGTTATAAGTAATAATTTTTCGATTGAATTACGATGTAAAACACAGCTGAAAGGAACACCAAAACTCTGTTATATACCTAAATGAACTCATTGTAACTTGGATTATTCACAAATAAAACCGAATTGAATTGAAAATTAAAAGTAAATATTTCATTAATTTACTTGAAATCATATAAAAATAAATACACTCTTTGCAACAAGTAAAAATAAACAAACATCAGTTAAAATCCAGAGAGCGCCCAACACCATTGCAAAATGCTGTCCTTCACGTCTTAGCTCAACTTAGCCAAAAACTTCAATCTTCGCTCAAATTAAGCTCGGATCAACGAATAAAAAAAAGCAACTTGACCGGTTCTCCGGCGCGATCCACAACAGGTTGCCCGACCAGGCAGCAGTGTGCGTCAACACGCTGGCACATTGGTTGCAGATAGATCCTTCTGATTATGATTGTTGAATACTGAAGATTTTGACAGTATAGGAGTTTCAAAAAAGTCAACTTCTTTTTTTTAACATTATGACGAAACATTTTTTTTAAGAAAAATAAATTAAAATTTAAATGAAATATTGTCACAACAAACAGCATTTACACTGTGCGAATCAGTGATTTGGATAATTGATAAAAAAGCTCCTCTACTTGGACTGTTTTTTCAATATGGAGTTCTTCGTTGATTCTTCGCTTTTTAGTTGTTTTTTCGAGTTGATATGCTAACCCTTCACTATATAATATTAAAAATAAAAAAAAATCATTCTCGACTGATGTTTTAAAATTATTATTTTTTCAAATCAAATGACTTTTAAATTTCAAGTTTTCTTTCAATAGTTTATTGCATATTTTGGAATTCCAACAGCAAAGGGTTAAAACCAATAAAAAAAATTACGTTGAAGAATTTGCAGGTTGTTTTTTTTTTCACTATTTCGCTTGTCACGCAGAATGCCTGTTTTATGTTCCGATCACAAAATTAGTTCTCTTCAGATGTTTGGCTAAGAAGGACCCAACAGTTTGTTTTAGTTGTTTTGATAGCTTGAATTAAAGTACACTCGGTGAGATTTGATTGCTACTAACTATGGATGATAACTTTCCCTTTGCCGGCTACGGCTTGGTAGCGGTTGGAGTTTTGCTCACCGTTTGCAAGGCAGAATCCGGTAAGTACCATCTGTATTGTTTTTTTCAAATCCAATCGATTTTTATATAATGATTATACTTTTTAGGAGAGCATGCAATGGCTGTGGTTACATATTTAATCATGCACATCGTTCTTTTCTTTGGAGTTCTGCAAGTGAGCAATTAATCGAGCAGGTTTTAAACACATTTTTAATAACATTTTTTTCTTCAGAGAAATTGCAGTGCAGTTCAAGCGTACGCCAAGTTTGCAATGTTGGTATTTATCATTCACGTGGCAGCGATCGTGATAAAGACGTGCGAGGAAGTGCTCAAATTGAAGCCACTGCTGTCGTTTGAGGTGCTGAATTTGGTTTTTATCCGGGCCGTGGAAGTTTTGTTCATGTGTAGGTTATTGGACTCATTTAGGATTATTTTGTTTTATAAAATAAGTAATTATTTCAGATGCATTGCTGCAGCTTGTGATAAAAATAACCGGTGACTTTGTTGAAAAGGTAAACAAAGAGCAAGGAAATGATGATACGTCACCATCGAAAGGGGAAATATCCTAGAAGGAAGAAAATGGTGTGTATTTGATTAAAATTTGACTGATTTCACCCTACTCTAATAATTTAATTTATATTTTTACTAGGTTTACCTACTGGTATCAAAATAAATTGTAATAATCAAAGTATTAGTGCAAAAAGCGAAAAAGGAATTGGGTAAGTAACTACTATTGAAGTCAAATCTCTGGTTGTTCATCAAATACTACAACACTTAGTAACTGTTTTGAAGTTGGGTCTTAAAAAAAAGAAATAAAAATTGATTATATTTTTTTCTTGATGTCAATCGATTGATTGTGTCGTTTCAGATCCACCGATATTGTCATTGACGTCTCTGATAACACTATTGGAATCGCAACTGAGCCTCTTTTGCCGAATGCTGCCCCCGAAAAATAAATACAGCAAAATATGTTTTGAAATTAACGAATGTTATTTTATTTACTGACATTATTCCGTAAACACACTTTTGTTTATTTAAGGCTTTGAAAATTAATTGTTCAATTAAACTTACGTGCCTTACAATGTATCGTCCAAGCCAAAAATAGATTAAACCACTGCTGCGAAGTATCGTGGCGAATCCATAACAGGAAGCATTTCTTGGAATCGATAATCAAAAGTGCCTTGGCAAAAAGTGTAGTGGTCGAAAAAAGGCTGATGATCAAAATAGGGGTTGGGGTTGTCTGAAAAATAGCATATTTATATTTGAGACACAATAAGAATCTTACGTTTGGGAATATTTGGATGGAAGTACCTTGCAGACCAAACCGTAAGAAAGTTGGGCTTTCCATACATTTTTTCGATTTTTCCCATACAAACTTCACCTTCGAGTATCAATGGGTTAATGTTGACCGATTTTGCTCATTTTTGGCCCAGAGTCCTAAAATAGCTCAAGGAACATTATTCAGCTTGTGGAGCGAGGTTTTGAGAAAATATCCCATATTCCGGGCAGCCTAAAACAGTCAACCATAACAAAATCACGTTGCTGAAATAAAGCAAAAAATGTTCTAAAAACTAAAACAGTATCCAACAAATTTCTCAGCTTTCCAGAAATACCAAAAATTGATTGGATGTGTATCATTAGAAAAATAAATCAATTTTAGTGACAAGTTTAGAAAATTACTGTATTGTCCCACTAACAAAATAATGCTTTTTGGTAAATTTATTTAGCATTGGTATAATACAGTACTTCCCAAGTAACCACAAGCACTAAATTGAAGTATTTATTCAGTACTAAATCAGCACTCGAATGCTTTGAAGTAGTAAATAAGCTTTGCGAATGCCTCAAAGTACCAAAACTTTGCAGCATTACAACTGGCATTAAATCACCATTTACGACCTTGAAAATGTGCTTCAAAGCATTTGATGTTTATCAACAAAGTAACCCATCCATACGGGAAACATTTCAGCTAATCACGCTCTTATTGACTTTTATCCTTCTCCCGTTATACTTTTCCATTAAGCGTGCGGGCTAAGCGCATTTCCCCCAGTGTGCAACAGTTTTATTTTTGCGTGAACTGGGTTCAATTCCCGCTGACTGAAGTGTTTTTTTTTTTGTGGGAAACTGCAGCCTGTAATTAAGCCAAATTTTTCAAAACATATGCCCATAGCACAAAGGACATTATCAAAAGTTCTCTGGTAAATTGAATGACTTTTCTCGCAAGCAAAAAGCTGCTTTCCGGAAGTCTGATACACTTTGTGAAATTTTGCCAACCGTGGACCAAGCACTCCTCGATAAAACAGTTTAGGTTAGCCGTTAGCCATTACTTGTCCCTATTAACCCCAAGCCTTCCGTAATTGATTGTACTGTACTTGACTGGATGGCCGCAATTTGCTGAGTGACTCGTCAATAATTTTCGTCCAACAAAATGACAACGGGTTTTTCTCATGAACCAGAAACTCGAAACAGCAGAAAGAAAGTCTTCCTTAATGTTCGATGCATCAACCACATCGATTAAAACTTTCAAAACAAACACTCATTTCCAGGGATGGAATAATCGCGAAAAAATCAATTTCGCTTGCGAACTTTCTTCACCCGCGAAAGAGAGAGGAGGAAAATCACTCAAAAGAAAATCACTCCCGAAATTCTCAAAGAAAATCAATCTGCTGATGATTTTTTGTGAATTCCCTTGTCAGCACCACTCAAACATATTTATTTCACTTTGTTTACACACATTGCCCATCTACAAAATGTGACAGGTCATTTCTCGACGTTTGACGTTACACTTACAAGCGTAGTAGTGAAAAAGATGTTCCGTAGGATAATCATGATGATGAATTTTTTAGATTCATTTTACCGATCTTTCGTGCGCGAGAGAGGAGAGCCATGCTCCCTCCGGATTTTTTCTCTTGATGAACGTCCAATGATTTTCTTTTGATGATGATTATTCCATTGCTGCTCATTTCAGAATACATCAGTTGGCTGGCGCGCATCCTGAAGATCGACGAGAAAAATGCAAGAATAACATCAAAGTGTCACACTCACACATGAAACGCAACAGGAGAAAAAAAAACAAAGGAGGCCCACCACCAAGTGTGTGGAGCAGCTAGCTGTCCTTTTTTTTCCCTCAGCCTTGACGTCGATAAAGCAGTTTTTTTGTTCGAGCTTTCGGTGAGGCATTAAATCGGCATCACTGTGCGCCACTTGAAATATTTCTCAAGGGAAAAGTGCTGGTTTAATGTTTTGAAGCATTATTTGCTGGTATTAAATGCCAATATAATGCTGATTTAATGCCGCTATTTAGTGCCTCGCGGTTACTTGGGTTGTTTGGTAACTGGGTGTTGTTTAACTAGGCTGGGCGCTCGATAGCTGGGCTGTAGCCCAGTAAAAAAAAGTTAAACGTCAAAAAACAATAACAAAGTTAAATGATCGAGGGGTCAGTGGATGCAAAAAATCATCAATGAAAAACTGAAATATTTTTTTTAGTGTTCATTAAATTTCATGTTATATTCAATGGAAGTTTGAAGGGTATTGTCCAGAAATAATTTTGAGTTACTTTACTTTTTTTGTTGACAAAATGTAATGCATCAATGTTCCCCTCGTCATTTTTCGATCAGAATTCGGGAACTGGACTACGTTCTCAGCCCAGTTACCGAACAAGTACTGCACGGCGTGTTTTCTAGAACAAACTTTTCAAGAAAAAATAGTCATCGCTACTGTCAAATGTGTCTTTTAGGAAATTTTCTCAGTTTTCCAATGCTTCTAAGAGCGAAATGTTTCATCGAGAAATTTCTGAGATATCTATTTTTTAAGTTTTTTGTTCTTGATTCCTTTATTATTTATTGGAAACTTTATAATAACTATTCTGGAAACTTGTCAAATGATGTTTTATATGTGCAAAATAAGTCAAGAAACAACTTTGTAGAAGATTGCAAATCACCAAACATTTTTAAATTAAATTAAAATTAAATTTATCCGAGTTTTTGAATAATTGGGTTTATTCAGAAATGAAAATCATAAATCCGTATTCAAAAATATTTTTTACAGGAATTAAAGGATAATTACATAATTTTTGTTTTCAAATATCATGTGTCTGCTCTGATTGAGCTGATACAATCGATTTTTCCTGCAGGTTTGAGATTGTTAAGGTTATTATTGGATTTTTATGAATAAATATGATATTTCTTTAAGCAAAAATGAACCGGGAACATGGATACAAAACATGATTTAAAATCGAAAATGTTTTACAAACTAGAAGCTTAAAAAGTCATATTCTCATGAGTATGAAATAACAAAAAAATTTTTCTGTTGAAAATTCATTTAAATGTAGGAGTAAAATTCGTGCGTTTTAACTCTGAATGTTGAAAACACCGCCACATTTTTTTTGGTTTAAACAGAAATTAAATAGAATTTAAAAGAAAAAATCAAACAGAAGCTTACATTCCAAACTATTTAAAAAAAATTAAAATATTTGTAAAACGTTTCAAAAAGATAAGATAAGACTTCTATAACATTGCTGCAGTGTTGGTATTATTGCGCTCTCGCGAGAAAATTTTCTCTCTCTCGAGTTCTCACCACGAGTCTCGAGCTGCCGAGAGAAACTCACCGATTGCCCGTGCTCTCCTCCGCTCGCGAACGGGCTTTCTCGCGAGCCAGAATTGCCCGTTCGCGAGAAGTTGAACGTGTTAGAAACGAACAAAAAACAACACAGCGATTGAAGTTACACCTCTATACCATCGCCTGGTTCGTATTCATAAGCCTGATAAACAAATTGCTAGCTTGGGGCGAACGGCTAGCACGAGGCGCTCGCGAGCGCTCGCGGCGAGAGCGAGAACGCGAACGAAAATGCGAGCACGAGCGAGAAGAGAAAAGTACTACAAGTTCTCTCCCTAGTTTGCGAGCGAGAAATGCTTTCCTTCTTCTCGCTCGAATTCCAACAATGCATTGCTGATTCCTTGATCATTCCATACAAAATAAAAACTATGCAAATCGTTTCAAACTCATGAAAATTGTTTCTCTTGACAGTAATTTTTAGCTCAATTTCGAGTATAAAACATGTTTTGCATCCATGCAACTGTTTATTGTTTGGTTAAGCAAATATGATATTCTTTCATAAAAATCTAGTAATACCCTTATTAACTTGCAAAAAGAGCGGTTTTATCAGCTTAATTCAAGCTAAATCTGAGCAGACGGTTGATATTTGTACACACAAATTATGTAATAATCTAAGAATTCTTGTAACAATTATATTTTAATAAGGTTTTATAATTTTCATTTCTGAATGAATCACATTTATTCAAAAACTCGGTTAAACTTAATTTTAAAAATGTTTAGCGATTTGCAACCTTCTACAATGTTGTTTCTTGCCTTATTTTGCCCATTTTGATGAGTAAATGACACATAAAAAACACCATTTGACAAGTTTCCTGAACTTTTAGTCAAAAGTTTCCAATAAATAATAAAAGAATTTTGAACAAAAAACTTAAAAAATAGATATCTCAGAAATTTCCCAATGAAACATTTCGCTCTTAGAAGCATTGGAAAGCTGAGGAAATGTCTTATAAGACACATCTGAAAGTAGTGATGATTATTTTTTCTCCCTAAGGTTGCCCAGAAAACACGCCGTGACTGTGATATGAAATTGGACATCAGGGATCGTGCACAAACCACGTGGAGTTTAATTTGAAATTTTCAATGCTTTTTAATTTGTTTTTATTTGAACAATTCTTATAAAAATTTAAGCAGCAATTGATTCGCATATTTTCCTGGAGAATGATTTATTGAATAATTAATTAGAACTCAAATCCAGCAGTTTTACAGCAGAATCTGGCTAACGTTTCAACTAGGTATTAAAACAGTTCTTAGTGCAATTGTAATCTAAAGCGCCCAAAACCAGTGCAACTTAATACTCATTTGTATGGATTTCTAAAACTGATTCATCTAAGATGAGTGACAATATTCTAAATATCCTGATCCAAATCGTTGGTTGCGTATCGTATCAATCCGTTCAGCACCCAGAGCACAAACCCGAAAATGCCTAAAATCGAGATAAATCTCGTTAAAAACTTCTTCTTCAAAAAATCACTCAAAATTACTCACTCAACACCACCGTCACCATCAGCAGGAACGTCAACGTCATCTCGACGTTCCACTGGACGACGCTGCCCTTCACCGAGGTGCACGCCAGTATCACGTACATCAGGTTGACCGTGGTGGCCACAAACAGGAATATCCGGTGCGCCTCCAGGTAGCTTACGTTGTCCTGCAGCGGAGGACCAATTAGTGTCACACACTCACTCACTTGGCACAGCAGGACGCTTACCGTTTTGATTCCGACGAACAGAATTATGCTAAAAATAACCCACGAAATGGCCACCAGAAATCCAATGCTCGAACTGGAATCGCGTTCATCAACTGCTAATTAGAGGTAAGAAAAAAATAACTCACTAAACTGACACGTTTGAGGGTGTCCAACACCACGTTTGCAAGGTCATTTCACCGAAACTTTGTAAATTGGAAATGTTTTTCCACGCATTTTCTTCTTTTAAGTTTGAGAACTTATTTCAATGGATTTCGAAGAAGTATCAAATGCTCCAATCAGCTTTTTCGGTGAAACGTCCCATTCGTCGAAACGGCCCAAACCCTTGAGCTTCACCTGACTTGACCAGACAGCTTCCGGCCTGGATGGTCGATCCGATCGCGGCTATGATGGAGTAGATGTACCCCATCAGCCGGAACATCCCCTGGGACACCATGGTGGGACAACCTCAACGCAGTTTCTTCCTTAAAATCACACACACAATAATAAACTGGACACAAAAATATCCCGATCGCGCGTTCCGACGTTCCACTTGGGACGGCGGCGGCCCTTCGATTGACCAACCAACGACCGCGGTCAATCGACGACCGTGTCATCGGACTCTGTTGGCACTTGTCCGGCGCAAAGGACGCCACATTGGAGGAACATTAATAACCTGAGAAGGAGTAGGACGAGGGGGAGGATCGTCTCTTTTCCACTTGTGGCACTTCATAAGACGAGCGAACCTTGCCACCGACGACGATGACGACCGTCTCAATCCATCCAGAGTTGAGATTTTATTTTGCGCCGGCCAAGACAAGAATATTGGCCGCAAATTATTGGCGACTCACGCAGGCGCCGAGACCCGAGCCAAGTTCGCCGGCGGCTAGGGTGGTCGTAACCGGATATTTGAGAGGCGGTTACGGGTGAGATATGGGACAACTGAGATGGTATGGACTAGTGAAACAATAAACCACCAATTATTGGAACAAATAAATGTCTCAAATTCATCTATTAGCCATTTCATAAAAAGGGATTTTGAACCATTTCAGTTTTGTTCTGATCGATTTGGTGTCTTCGATAAATTTGTAGGTTTTCGTGAATCTATTATAAAATAAATACAATTTAAATAGAAATACTGTCCATACAAAAGGCTTTTAAAAGATATAAAAAACTGTACATAGAGAACTGAATTTTTGATCAATTTGGTATCTTCGGTAAAGTTATAGGTATTAGGACTTCTCAGAAAATGATTACACTTTGAAAAAAATACCTGTTTATTTTCTTTTCACACAAAATATCGAGGAATTAAAAAGAGAGATGTGAGCCGGTAACATGGAGTTAAACTTCCCCAACTGTCATAGTAAACTTCACAGAAGCTTCACAGAAAGTTTTACTCCATGTTGCACTTTTTATTTCTCGATTAAAATGCGCAATTTTTTTTTAAATCACATTTTAAGTTTTTTTTGACAAAAATTGTTTCTTTTGACCTATGGCACAAGTCGGCCAAAATTAATGTGGCAGAGTTGTCAATTATTAACAAAAAAAAAAAACAGAAATTTTGAAAACAAAAAAAGTCTGAAAATAAGCTTAAGCATTTTTGACTATAAAAAGATGTGAAATCAAATTTTTAATCAAAAAGTTCTTTTCATAAAGTTTGATATCGTGCACCGCCTTCACATTACTTCCACATATAATTATTTTTTGTTTAAAACGGCTGGTCCAAAATTTTAAAATATCAAAAATAAGTGTGTTATCCATTTCAGAAAGTTTTCCTTGATGATAAAATTTTGGAAAAAAGAAGAATTTAAAATAGCAGAAAATTCCTCAGAAACTAAGTTTTCAACATTAAGAATTTAGGAAATCGGACCATTAGTTCCCATGAAATCGGTGACCAAAAAATGTGAGCTGACTGGAAAACACTGAGAAAATCTAATTTTCCATGTTTTTTTTTATATTTGCATGACCAAAAGGCCACATCGACAAAGTTCAAAAAAGCAAAATGGCAAGCATTTGGTAATTTTATAAAACTTCGATGTCCTATACCGCAAAAAGCTTTTTTCAGCAAAAAAAAAAAAAAAAAAAATGTGAGTGCAACTAAAATAATGAATATTGCTTTTCAGAACATATCTCTTATTTGCAAACGGGGAACGTAGAATTATAACTTGGTCAAATATGTTTTACCTTCCCTATGTTTTTTAATCAGCATTTATTTT
The DNA here is from genome assembly GCF_016801865.2 of Culex pipiens pallens. Classification (NCBI taxonomy): domain Eukaryota; kingdom Metazoa; phylum Arthropoda; class Insecta; order Diptera; family Culicidae; genus Culex; species Culex pipiens. The sequence continues at coordinate 15,529,631 of NC_068939.1, forward strand.
CAACTCCAACTTAGTACAGATTCTAGTTGGACGTTTACTTCAAAGAAATTACCTTAATTGGTACCTTTGAAATATACTTTTCTTTACTTTTTATTGATTTTAAAAGATGTGCTTTTTCGAGCCTTCCTCCTCTTGGGTAAGACGGCCACTGTTTTTTGCAACATTGATAACTAAGAGGAATATGCATAAAAACATAATATTTGTATCAGATACTGCTCCAAGATATTTTTATATGAGTTTATAAACCAAGCACTTTTTCCAAATTATAAATATTCCGTCACCCTGGTAATTAATGAAATTTTTTCTTACTTATAAAAACATTGTTAAAACATCACTTTTTTGTTTTGAAAAAAGTGGCTCAGAGTAACTTACAAGCATAAGGAACAATATCATTAGATATTTCGGTAATTTTTATCATGTTTAGTAGTGAAACAAATGCATGGCCATCTTACTCCACCTGGCCTTTTTACCCCCACCTCCCCTAATAACAACTTTGCCGAAGACACCACATTGATAAAAAAAAACGTTTAAAAGACACAGTATTTTTTTAAATTTTCGCTTGCCGTTTTTGTATTTAAACTGCGAAATTTGTATGGAAAATGATCTAATCTAATCTAATCTAATCTAATCAGACCCTAGCGCAGCCAATCTTTCGAAGGGATCCTGGAGAGTGCCTTAGGTAAGATGACGCCTAGCACTCTTCTTGTCATTTATTAACATTTGTAGTGCGCCATTGCATTAGCATGCATTGAAACATCACAAGCGTTAAAGCGGCCAGGCCTACTGCGTAAAGCCGTATCGCAGAGATGACTCGTAATTGGGTTGAGTTTGAGCACAGAGTGTTTGAACAACAACACAATTCTGAATCGACAGGGGAGGAAGAAGCGTGGGGACACACCACCATACCGCTCCGAGATTTGGTTGTATTCGTTGGGAGCACCATGCTAAGAAGGTTTGGTACTCCGGGACCCTCTGGGATGGGACATTGTATTTCCACGAATGCCCTGGACACTATTCGCCGTGGTTATAGCGCCACAACTCGCTCTCTGTAACAGTATTCCTAATTCCAGTCCACGCTCACCAAGTCGTCATGGCCTAGTGGTTAGCATATTTGCTTACCAATCCAAAGGACGGGGGATCGAACCCCGCCTCGAGCGACTTTGATTTTTCGTTCATATTCATAATTTCAAATTTATGTGTTCTTAACTTTCTCGTTGGGAGCAGATGGGAATCGAACCCAGAACCATTCGCTTACAAAGCGAACACCGTAACCAGTCAGCCACGGCCGCTCCCCTACGAAATTTGTATGGAAAATGATATGCACAAACTGGTGATGCAAAATTATGGAGATTAATAAATAAAAATAAATAAAAAAGGTTCATTTCGTGAAAAATTTGCTCAGTATATTAATTTTGTTTTAATTAATGCATTTTTCGAAGCTTAGTCATGACTTCTAAAGATAACAAATGACCTTCAAAAAACCCCTTTTTAAAATAAGTCCTATTTTATCGAATAAGGTACATTTAAATTTGATTTTGCATCTAAAAATAAAGCTCAATCGTTTTTTCAAACATTCGAAAAATTACATTAAAAATCAGCATCAAAATTCATCAATGCTCATTTTGCTTTGTGCTTTTTTGCTTTGTGTGAAAATGTTATATAAACAAATTACTTTAAGACTGTCACTGATTTTTCTGATTTTTCTTTTAAGTCCATTACTTGTGTTTGTTTTATTTGTTTTTTAAGGAAATTTTTGTTACGTTTACTCTTTCTGAAAATTTGTTGAAGATGAATAGGAGGATTAAAAATAAATATAAAAAATTGAATTCATAATATTAGGCTGTCACAAATTTTATTTAAAGGTTTTGTCTCTCGATTCAGGTCGGGGGAAGGTTAAAAATTATAATTTTCTTATTTCAAGTTGATTTCAAGCCAGATTTAAAGAAAATATTTTTTTCCTATGCTCGTAAATACTTTTTGTTCTGATATGTTGTCCGTAAATTCAAAATTCTTAAAATGATTGAATAGTTTTTATTTGATTTAAAAAGCATGATTCAAAAATTTTCAATTTCTTTTGAAAAAAAAAAAACTTAAATCAATAATAAATGCTTTTAAATGAAATTGTAATATTTTTGTAATTTTTTATTATTTTGGGACATTTAATTTACTAGGTAAAAATAATTGATACATTTTACAATCTTGAGTTTTCTTTAAGTTTTTAAGTTAAGTTTTTTTCTTTGAGTTTTTTTAAATCAAAATTAAAAAAAAAAATAAAGCGTTAATGTTATATTAAATTGCACTAAATAAATTTATTTAAAAATAAAGAACCACAACAAAACCCACTGGAGTGATTTTTCTCACACATAAATTAATCCCCCGAGCCGACAGTCTAGCATCACCAGGAAAATTCCGACCATTGGTCGTCTCTATGCACAAATGGCACAGCCCTTAAGAAAAATACAATCATCCAAATTGATCACAAATCTTCCGGCGGCAGTAAATTATAATTTTGAGTGGGTGAGAGTGCGCAGGTTCGCTAAAAATAGTTTTGCTTAAAATATGTAGAAGTTGCTATCTTACTGAAGCGCAAAACACACGACAAATTAGCTGGACACCATAAATCAGAATTTAATAAACAACATTTTCAAAATAAAATTTCTGTATTTTGTTGAGATTCAGAATTTTAACAATTCTTGTCTTTCAAACACGCGACAAAGCACTAAAACGCCACTTTATTGTCATAAATTTACGATATTAGCAATACCTTTTGACTTGAACTACCAATAAACTCCACCCACAACAACCCAATTATTACAGTCTTTGTTCCACCCGCTCCCCTTCCCTCGCCCCATGCGGTCAGATCAAACGGCAGCAGCTGCCGCAAGAGCCGCTTGGTACCACCCTGAGGTGTTCTCGTAAATCTTTTCCCAACATGACACACATTTAATATATTTCACCAGCCAGCCAACCAACCAGCCAGCCAGCCAACCAGCCAGCAGAGTGGTAAGACGGATCACACCGCAACTGTACCTTTCAATTAGAAGGAAGTTATAGGGGAGGGTGTGGTTTGAAAAGGTTGAAAAAATTGTAATAATGGTTCAAGAACAAATAATCTACAATTTTAACTGATATTCGACTTGTATGTAGTAAAATGGAATTGAAAATAATCATCGAAACAACTTGCTTTAAAAAGTTCAATTTTAATAACATGCAATGGATGCAAGCATACTTTCTATGTATTTATACAGCGATTCCCCCCAAATTAGGTTAGGTTAGGTTAGGTTAGGTTAGGTTAGGTTAGGTTAGGTTAGGTTAGGTTAGGTTAGGTTAGGTTAGGTTAGGTTAGGTTAGGTTAGGTTAGGTTAGGTTAGGTTAGGTTAGGTTAGGTTAGGTTAGGTTAGGTTAGGTTAGGTAAGGTTAGGTTAGGTTAGGTTAGGTTAGGTTAGGTTAGGTTAGGTTAGGTTAGGTTAGGTTAGGTTAGGTTAGGTTAGGTTAGGTTAGGTTAGGTTAGGTTAGGTTAGGTTAGGTTAGGTTAGGTTAGGTTAGGTTAGGTTAGGTTAGGTTAGGTTATCAATCATCAAATCTGTGAAATTTTCCAATCATTTCCCGAGTATTTCAAAATTGAAAATTGAAAAAATATAAAATCATAATCTTAAAAAAGTAAAGTAAACAATTAGGGACTTTTCATACATTCAATTCAACCTAAAACTCCCCTATTCGCAGAGAGAATTTCGCCCAAAGTCGTGGTATCGTTTGGAACGTGGTTTGACAAAAATTTAAATCCGAAAAATATAAATCGCAAGCCGAACCGAACCGTTTGGTGTTGGTGTGTCATAGGTTGAAACGGCGGTGACGCTCGTCGTCTACAACCCAGGCCGAACAGAATTGATTAATAGAGGCAATAGGAAGCATATTTTGCGCGATTTTTGTTTTGCTAAGTTTAGCTTTACCAAGACACCGCGGCCAAATCTGTGTGAAAACTGTGAAAATACGGGGTGTAAATTTAACACCGGTAAACTTTTTCGCCGTGATTGGATTAGTTGAAGGGCTGGCCGACGTTCGATGAGTTGTGAAATGCGCAATTGGAATTAATTAAAAAACGAAGCTGACAAAGGAAAATATGGTTTATAAATAAAATAGTTTGCCCACTGGCCAATTGTGATTTCTGGTGAATTCTACGAATATTTTGGTTGAGAGACCAAAGGCGCCAAATGTGAGACTTTCTACGCATCGAATGCTCATCAAATTGTGCGTGGGAGTGCGACTTAAGCGTGTTTGAATGGATGTCACGCACGTTGAGTGTCACCTGTGATTTGGCGTGTGATAAATTGAGACACTGTTTGTGTTTTTGACACATTACGAGAAACATTCATTATGAATTGTTTCGGCCATTACAATGATTTGATGGGGGTCGTTTCTCACGTCGGCTGAGGTTTGAGAAGATGCTGGAAGAGCTTTAGTATGTTCAATGTGATTTAGACGAATTTAACGTGTTGGTTAAATAATCGCAATGTTTTTTTTTCGCATCGTAAACTCTGATTGGAAAAGGTCACCATGCTTTAACTTAAAAAAAAACATATTCTAACATTTAAGTCAATTTGAAAATAAAATTGGTAATTTTTTAAGGTAAAATTGTGATGTCTTCGACAAAGTTGTAGATTGGTATAAAAAGAAAAAAATGTTACACAAAAAAAACCAAAAATTTGAAAAAAAAATATTTTTAGTTTTTAGCAGCACACTTCTTGACCCTGCATCAAATATTTTTGATAAGCTGAGAAATTACTACAATATTTTTACTTTTCATCTTTGCTGTTTGATCAGATACAGCCTCTTGAAGCCTTATTTTTGTGAAAATTTGTTTTTCTCACTGTCATTTTATTAGTCTTCATAATTTAACTCGAGATATCATGGAAGCTATCGATTCGATTTTCAGTGTTAAAAATGAAAATGTTGTTTTCAGCTTTTTTCTATTAAATCATAATTTCAGCACTTCAAAAAATGTCAAAATAAGCAATTTTAGCCTTTTTAAAAGGTTAATCTTGATTCATAAAAAAATTAAAATTATTTCTAGGGAAACGAGTAGAAAAACCTCTTTTTTAATATAAATTAAACCAATTGTTTTCGATACATCGCGAGTTGTTTAAAATAATTTTTATTTTCATAATTTTTCGATTATAAATTTGATTTAGAATTTGTTTTTTACTTAGGCCAATGCAAATATTTTTCAAAGTTTTGTCCCTCGGCTCTGGCCGGGGTCGAGGGGGGCAAAAAAATAAAAAAAATATAAAAATTTAAATAACAAGCCATAGTTTCAATATTTCCATGGAAAAAGTGTTTTAAAATGCATTTTACACTAGTTCAATTGTTTTACAATCATTAGTTTTCAAAAAATGAAGAATTTGCCCAAAACAGAAATTTTCGCGAAAAAAAAAAAAACTTTTAGCGATAATAGAAATCGAAAATTTTCAAAAAGTCCAAACATTTTTAAATGAGGACAAATATGCTAAAAATGATTCTAAGCGCAGGGGAATGTTTTTTAAATTGATTTCAGCTGAGTGCACTTCAATTTACATTAAAATAAAAAAAAAATTGAAAAAATATTTTTTTGCCCCCTTATTTTTCGAGCCAATTTTAAAGGGTTGTGGGGGACTAAAACTTTAAATAAAATTTGTACCAGCCTTATATTTCTTCAAAAATCATAACTCGGCGATAATATTTATAGGCAGAACTTTTCTTAAAAAATCATTAACAAAAAATACAGAATTTAAAAAAAAGATTTTTTTCAGAAAATTATGTTTTTTCTTTTTATTCAGCAAACCTAATTCTTCTGAACAGTCTGCATACATCAATATTTGTACATTGACGTTCCATTTTTGTATGAACAGCTGCCAAAATTGTAAGGAGACTTAGACCAATCACACAAAATGGCTTATTTGGTCATAGACGAGGGCCACAAAAAGATTGATCCAAAAGTAAATCAAATTTAATCCTTTTCGAAAATTCGGGCGTTAAAAATTGAAATTTTGTGAAATTTTCTGCTTTTTCCATAACACATAATTTCCTCACCAGTCATAAAAGTTTTTTTTGGCCTTTTCAAAAAGTTAATTTTGATTCCTAAAAATTTGAAAAATTAATAATAAGAAAAAGAATAGATGTTTTTTTTAAATAAAATCAAGCCAACAGTTTTCGATATATCGCTAGTTGTGTAATAGTAGTTTATGCAACAAGTTGCATAAAGAAGATTTTTTCAGCACGAGTTGTACACGACACGACGAGTGCTGAAAAAATCAAGTTTTGCAACGAGTTGCTAACAACATTTTTTGCGATTCCGACAAACACTTCTGGAATGGAATTTTATGTCAAGCATTCATGTATTTAGTAAATTCACCGTTCAAAACAAAAAAAATAAAACTGTTACTTTTCGATACAAGTGCTGAAAAGTTCAACTTTTCAGCACCCATTCCAGTATTGAAAAGTAGAACTTTTCAGCACTGGTATTGAAAGGTATCAATTTTCCATTCTGTTATTTTTGGTAAGGAAAAGTAGGCCATTTCGTTTCTTCAGAAGGGCAGGAATTGCAAAAAGTTATTTTTACTTTCAATATCGACAAACTTTTCTAAACATCTTAATTATAACTCAAGCACAGTCCAGACTAGTTTAATCGAAGGCTGCGAAAACAAATCAATACTTCGGATCTTTTTCAATCGATGTCTTATTTTTGATTAACTACTCTAAACTAATTGAGAATTTTTAGATCCAAGATGGTGGTCAAAATGTCCTTTGACTCAAGGCGGGTTTAAAAGCAGTCAAAAATAAAAAAATAATTTAGTTATTGGACCTTTATTTAAAAAAAACTGTAGGGCATTATGTCGTTAAGAAGGCAATCAACCATTCGAAACTGACTTAAATTTTTCGGAGAACTCAGATTTTATCAAAACAAATCAAGAAATAACAAATAAAAAACAATCCAGAAAATATATTTCTCTCTAATGATGGAAACTTGATTTTGAGGACCATACAGCAATTATTAGCCGGCTTTTATTTGTTTTCATTTGAGTCTTATATGAAATAAATGAAATTTTATTTAAATTGGATTTTTATTGTGATCAATTTTAAAAAGTCCATATTTCAACCTCAACTTTGCCGAAGACACCAATTCGATCAGATGATCCCTTTTCAAGGATACAGATTTTCGAACATTCACATGACCACTGGATATTTTGCTCTTTTGAAATGTTAGTCTTGGTTCAAAAATTATACAAAAATATTCTTTTCGTAAATAGCAGTAAATTGAAAAGATATTTGATTTTTTACTTTGAAAATTGGAACATTAGATCATATTTTGGCTTTTAAAAATTGGGGGCTGTCTGGTGAGATTTCAAAACTTTGGTTTTCCTTATGTTTTCCTTTTATCCATTTTTAAGAAAATTTTCTGATCTTTCTGAAGAAAAAATATATTAAAAATAGTCCATCATGAGCACTTTTTATAACATCGAAAAACTTCCATTTTTCAATATCATGATAGTCATATCTCGAAAACTTTGCACTTTACAAAATTATCTATCAAGAACTTTTTTTTAACTTTTGTTCTCTTCGGACTTCTCTAAAAAATCATAAACAAAAAAAACGAAATTTTGACAAATAGATTTTATGTAAAAAAAAAAAATATTTAATTTTTTTTCTGAATACCTATTTTTTGGGAAAAGTTTGCCCAAATACCAAATTGAGTAGAAAGTTTCTTTAAAAGGTACTGATATTCGAATATTTGCGTATCATTTTTGTATGGACAGCTGTCTGAATTTTTAGGAGACTTAAATGAATCACACAAAAAAAATCATACAAATCATAAACACAAAGAAAACTCGGTTTGCGAAAATGTATAGGATTATTCATTGATTTATTCCTCACACAGGAACTTCTTTTTCTCTCTCAATGTAACGAATCACTCCGTTGATGATCCAAAGCTCCAGTGCAAATAGGGCTAAAAAATATAGCATAAATTATTTAAAAAATATATGTCTGCAATATTAATTATATTTGACTAACCAATCACTCCCAAACTTCCAACGACGAGGGACACCCAAACTTGCTGACTCCAATTCGTAATTTGTCCATCACCATCGGTACCAATTAGTAGCAGCAACGTTAGAGCATTTCCAGCGAAAAGAAACACTCGATAGGCTTTCACGTGCCAAGCATTGTTCTGTGTGAACAAACGTTCAAGTTCAAGATTAATTACACACTTCTATTTCTAAATTGTGATTACCTGCTTGATTCCAACGATCAAAACGATACTAAAAATAACCCAAACAATCGCCACAACCACCGCAAAGCACGTGAAATAATTTATCTCGTGAACTGAAAATGAAATTTAGGTAAGTTAATCTCTTCAGAGTAGTTTTCAACTGAACGTTAATTGATACCAATTCTGAAGACGCAAAGTGCACATTCCAAAACTGCTAGCGTAAGACTGATAACTGCGTATATCCAACCTAATTTGCGAGCTGTGCTCGCCGAAACCATACTGAATGAGGAAGATACACTACGCTGCCTTTCGAGTTGATACTTCAAGCCAGACTAAACGACTAGAGAGAACCAGATGTTGAGCAGCAGGATTGTGCGAAGATGAATGAATTAACAGCTGTGTTTATCACGAAAGTGTCATAATTTTTTTTGCATCGCTTGATTTTTTGAAGTTCGGATGGTTTAATCAACAAAAATGAACAGTTCAATTTGGAGACATTAAACTTTAATTGTTTTTCGAAGTGAACGAACTGCACTGTTCGATTCACGTTCATGGTCAATGTACCTTAGGACTCCGCTTACAATCCAGATGCAGCCAAGATAAATAGCTAAAAAATGATGTTCGCTTAAAAATTTAAATTTTCAAAATAAAAGAAAAGCCATACCTGAAGCAATACCACAGGCTACAAGCGATATGATAACCATAGTAGTTTTGTCCGAAGATTCATCGACGAACAACACTCCGACGATTCCAAGAAGCCAAACCATGAAGATGAGGGCACTTGAAACGATCAGGTATATTTGGTGGGCTATCACTAAGAGTCTACTTTTCTACGAAAATAATTAAATCAATTAAACACTAAATCTCAATTGAAAGTACTTTTCAACTAACTTGACTTATTCCAATCAGTAAAATAGTGTAAAACACTATATTTAGTAAACTGCATGCCAGCACTATGTAGAATTGATGGTTTTCATCCTTTGAAGCTGATGAAATATATACAGTTCAAAAATCTAAATTTATCAAGTAATACTTCAACGAATCTCACCAATCAGAATTCCACTCGAAAATGCACTAAAAAACGACAGCACAGTACCGATAATGGCGTACACATAACCTAAAACTCGAAATCCAGCCCGAGAAACCATTTTGTAAAAATAACTCGACCCGTTCAGCGAGGATGTTTTGGAGGAACTGTTGCGAGAGTGTTCTTGAAGAAGCCACCGGAGCAACCGGAAAGCCAACGATTAAATTATGCAAAACAACATCAAAACCACCAGCTGGGAAGGTTGAATCACAACAAAGCGTTCGTTGAACTAATTTTGCCAAACCATAAGCCGCAAGGTTTGGTGGTCTTCAACTTTGATCGTTACACATACCACGATAGGCTGCTTGAAAATTGTTGAAATAACATTTAGCAAAAGCAAAAGCAAAAGCAAAAGCAAAAGCAAAAGCAAAAGCAAAAGCAAAAGCAAAAGCAAAAGCAAAAGCAAAAGCAAAAGCAAAAGCAAAAGCAAAAGCAAAAGCAAAAGCAAAAGCAAAAGCAAAAGCAAAAGCAAAAGCAAAAGCAAAAGCAAAAGCAAAAGCAAAAGCAAAAGCAAAAGCAAAAGCAAAAGCAAAAGCAAAAGCAAAAGCAAAAGCAAAAGCAAAAGCAAAAGCAAAAGCAAAAGCAAAAGCAAAAGCAAAAGTAAAAGCAAAAGCAAAAGCAAAAGCAAAAGCAAAAGCAAAAGCAAAAGCAGCAAAAACAGCAAAAACAGCAAAAACAGCAAAAACAGCAAAAACAGCAAAAACAGTAAAAACAGTAAAAACAGCAAAAACAGCAAAAACAGCAAAAACAGCAAAAACAGCAAAAACAGCAAAAACAGCAAAACAGCAAAAACAGCGAAAACAGAAAAAACAGCAAAAACAGCAAAAACAGCAAAAACAGCAAAAACAGCAAAAACAGCAAAAACAGCAAAAACAGCAAAAACAGCAAAAACAGCAAAAACAGCAAAAACAGCAAAAACAGCTAAAACAGCAAAAACAGCAAAAACGGCAAAAACAGCAAAAACAGCAAAAACAGCAAAAACAGCAAAAACAGCAAAAACAGCAAAAACAGCAAAAACAGCAAAAACAGCAAAAACAGCAAAAACAGCAAAAACAGCAAAAACAGCAAAAACAGCAAAAACAGCAAAAACAGCAAAAACATCAAAAACAGCAAAAACAGCAAAAACGGCAAAAACAGCAAAACAGCAAAAACAGCAAAAACAGCAAAAACAGCAAAAACAGCAAAAACAGCAAAAACAGCAAAAACAGCAAAAACAGCAAAAACAGCAAAAACAGCAAAAACAGCTAAAACAGCAAAAACAGCAAAAACGGCAAAAACAGCAAAAACAGCAAAAACAGCAAAAACAGCAAAAACAGCAAAAACAGCAAAAACAGCAAAAACAGCAAAAACAGCAAAAACAGCAAAAACAGCAAAAACAGCAAAAACAGCAAAAACAGCTAAAACAGCAAAAACAGCAAAAACGGCAAAAACAGCAAAAACAGCAAAAACAGCAAAAACAGCAAAAACAGCAAAAACAGCAAAAACAGCAAAAACAGCAAAAACAGCAAAAACAGCAAAAACAGCAAAAACAGCAAAAACAGCAAAAACAACAAAAACTGCAAAAACTGCGAAAACACCAAAAACAGCAAAAAAGCAACAAAAAAGTAAAAAAAGCAACAAAAAAAAACAGCAAAAACAGCAAATAAAAGCAAAAAAAGGAAATAAATATCAAAACTTTGTCCAGTTCACAGAGAAATCTAAGTAAAGCATTCCAGACTTGCTTCTCTCTAAGAATGTGGCGTATCAATGAGACACATTGTTTTAAAAACGGGCGTTTTTCTTCGCTCGTAATAAATCCCTTCAGGAATTAAAACGATTCAGCATGATATTGAACCGGTTTCCCAGATTGTATAATTTAGTCAACATTCAAACTCTGCGTGGATTAGTTTCCCACCGAAAAGTGGTCAAACAACCTTAGTCGTTGGTGGCATCTTCACGCGGTGAAACTTTCATCCAGCTTCCTCAGTGTCTTGTTGACCATCAAAATGAACCAACCTCGAAGGTTCCATCCGGTTGGTTCTATTTGTGGCGGTTTTGCTGCAGTTGTTGTTACCATTGGTGCTATAGTGAAATGTTGGTTGAAGTTTTCAGTGGTTTCAGGGTAGTTAGTAAAGCTTTGCTAAACTGATTGTAGACGACGATGCTGTTCGAAGTCCGGTTTTGGTTGCACTTTTGATCATGTGGCTAATGTTCTCGATTCTTCTAATTGCTGGTATCAAAAAGGTTAGTTGGAATGTGGTTTACAATTTAAAAGAATAAATGTTGCTTCTTTTTTTTAGAAGAACCCATCGTACCTGCTAGCTAGCCGTATGTTGCTGATTGCATTCAGTTGGATAAGCTTGATTGTCATAATTGGCATAATGGTTCAAGTTGTGGGCAATCACAAAAACCACAAGTTTGGCCTGAAAGTGCGTCTTCTTTTAGCATTTCTAGTGAATTGCTCTTTTGGAGGTATCTTGAAAGAAATAATGTAATTTTTTTCTACATAACTTTTTGTTTCTATCTTTTGAAGGAATCTTCGCCTTAAGTCTGTGGATAGTCAACGTTGTTATACAATATATTGTAGACCTGCAGCCAAAACCATTGAGTCAACAACCATTGATGTTGAAAAACGAGGTAGTTTTTCCTCAAAGGAAGTATTAAGTTTATCATATTTGTCGATGCTTTTCGAAAAAACTTAATTTTAATGAGTTTAACTATTCCATCTGTGAATATCCCTTACACGAAATCGGGAAAAGTTGCCCCGACCCCTCTTCGATTTTCGCGAAACTTTACCCTAAGGGTTAACTGTTGTCCACTTTTGCGTTCCTCACGCGCTCACGCGCTCATGAGCGCTCACTTTTCGCTCATTCGTGAGGAGGAGCGCTGCGCGAGCTAGCTCACGTTTGCCCGCGCTCACGTTTGCTCCGATTTTTTCAGCTCGCGTTTGCTCCACGCTCGCGCTCGCGCTCATATTTCGCTCACGGAGCGCTCATTTTGGACGTATCGCTAATCATTTAACGTTTTTGAGAAAGTTTTTTTTTTTAATTCTAGATGGATTTTTTGCGTAAGGTGCAGTAGGGCTGTGGAAATATGACTTTGTGAACAAATTTTATGATATATGAATTGGAATAGCTTATTTTCATCAATCATGTTTTTAAATAAAGGCCTTACTGTAGCAGAGAGGGGCGGAGGGGTATAGACGCCTAAATAAAAGGGCCTGTTAATCTTAGAGTAGGAGTAGGAATCTCGTAATCGAGAACGCCAAGGCAATGCTGTAGAGCGAATGATTTGATTTTTTTTTTTGAAACCTTAGAAAAACTTACAAAACAATGAATGGATTCAAGAGGATTTATGCTTTGGTAAGTTCGATTCAAAGTTAAATGCTTAGTTGATTAAAATATAACATTAAACTGTTTTTATGTACCTAATCAGTGTTTTGACTACATTTCCAGATTGCGGGTCAGAATGAGCTACCATTAAAAAAAATTATTCCGTTTATTAAATCTTTCAGTGATTCAGTGATTAGAAACGGCTAATCATTTCTATAAGGTTAGTCTTTATTTGGCAAACATTTTAGAAAAAAGGGTAACATTTTTGAAAAGGTTGGCTCTTCTTCCAACAAGTATATATTCAATTACAAGTTATTTATGATTTTTTGAACATGGATGATTGTAACTGTTTAAAAGATTATTTAAAAATAAATAAAATATACATAAATTGTCAATATTTTTGTACATAACAACAATGCAATATGGTCCAATATGGATTTGATTTGTGAACAAACAGTGCATCTCTTCACGTAAATGAATGTTTACATTATGAATATAGTTTTTTGTTCCTTGTTCGAAAAATGTCTAGATTTTAAATAGAACGTAAATTTCGGTTCACTGATCAAATCCGTTTCATTGTCTACTTTTGTTTGTTCGACCACTTTCTTGTTTGTTTTTGCTGCCTGTGCTGAGATAGTTCTAGAAACTTTGTTTCAAACAGGCAGATGCTTCAACAGGAAAAAACAACTACCTACTTTGGCTCACCGGCTCACGTGAGCGCAAAACGCTCCGGTGAGCGTGAGCGAGCACGAGCTACCTGATAAAAACTCACGCTCCAGCTGGAACGAGCAAGCTTTCCGTGAGCGCTCGCTCATTCGCAACCCTGCTGTTCTCCCTGATCACGAATCCGAGGTCCGTTTTTTGATGTCTCGTGATGGAGAGGCGGTACGATCCATTTAATTTTTGAACATTGGTATCAAATGGACTTTTATGTAAAAATGTACGCCTGATTTGATGGCGTTTTCATAATTCAAAAAAAACGTATTTTTGATCGAAGAAAACACTAAAAAAGTTTCAAAAACTCTGTCATTTTACGTTACTTAGCTGTAAAAAAATAAAACATGTCATTTTAAGGGAAATTTAATTTACTTTTCGAATATACATTGACGCAGAAGGGTCATTTTTTCATTCAGAACAACATTTTTCATTTAAAAATTTCGTGTTTTCTCTAACTTATTTATTTTTTTGATTGTAACAATGATCTACAAAAATAGAGCAGAAAATTACAAAAATTATGATATGGGTAATTCTCCGCCAACTCACACAGCAGTTGCCCCGACCCCTCTTCGATTTGCGTGAAACTTTGTCCTAAGGGGTAACTTTTGTCCCTGATCACGAATCCGAGGTCCGTTTTTTGATATCTCGTGACGGAGGGGCGGTACGACCCCTTCCATTTTTGCACATGCGAAAAAAGAGGTGTTTTTCAATAATTTGCAGCCTGAAACGGTGATGAGATAGAAATTTGGTGTCAAAGGGACTTTTATGTAAAATTAGACGCCCGATTTGATGGCGTACTCAGAATTCCGAAAAAACGTATTTTTCATCGAAAAAAACACTAAAAAAGTTTTAAAAATTCTCCCATTTTCCGTTACTCGACTGTAAAAAATTTTGGAACATGTCATTTTATGGGAAATTTAATGTATTTTTCGAATCTACATTGTCCCAGAAGGGTCATTTTTTCATTTAGAACAAAATTTTTCATTTTAAAATTTCGTGTTTTTTCTAACTTTGCAGGGTTATTTTTTAGAGTGTAACAGTGTTCTACAAAGTTGTAGAGCAGACAATTACAAAAATTTTGATATACAGACATAAGGGGTTTGCTTATAAACATCACAAGTTATCACGATTTTACGAAAAAAAGTTTTAAAAAAGTTGGTCGTCATCGATCATGGCCGTTCATGGTCACCCGCGACAGACACGGACGACGAAACAAAGAGAAACGCAAAAAGTAACTTTTTCAAAACTTTTTTTCGTAAAATCGCGATAACTTGTGATGTTTATAAGCAAACCCCTTATGTCTATATATCAAAATTTTTGGAATTGTCTGCTCTACAACTTTGTAGAACATTGTTACACTCTAAAAAAAAACCCTGCAAAGTTAGAAAAAACACGAAATTTTAAAATGAAAAATTTTGTTCTAAATGAAAAAATGACCCTTCTGGGACAATGTAGATTCGAAAAGTACATTAAATTTCCCATAAAATGACATGTTCCAAAATTTTTTACAGTCGAGTAACGGAAAATGGGAGAATTTTTAAAACTTTTTTAGTGTTTTTTTCGATGAAAAATACGTTTTTTCGGAATTCTGAGTACGCCATCAAATCGGGCGTCTAATTTTACATAAAAGTCCCTTTGACACCAAATTTCTATCTCATCACCGTTTCAGGCTGCAAATTATTGAAAAACACCTCTTTTTTCGCATGTTCAAAAATGGAAGGGGTCGTACCGCCCCTCCGTCACGAGATATCAAAAAACGGACCTCGGATTCGTGATCAGGGACAAAAGTTACCCCTTAGGACAAAGTTTCACGCAAATCGAAGAGGGGTCGGGGCAACTTTTCCCGATTTCGTGTGAGTTGGTAGAGAATTACCCATATACCAACATAAGGGATTTGCTTACAAACATAACGAGTTATCGCGATTTTACGAAAAAAAGTTTTGAAAAAATTACTTTATGCATTTCTGTTTGTTTCAATGACCGTGTCTGTCGCGGGTGGCCATGAACGGCCATGATCAACGACGACCAACATTTTCAAAACTCTTTTTTTGTAAAATCTACCCTACAACTTTGTAGAAATTTGTTACACTATTAAAAACAACCCTGCGAAGTTAGAAAAAACACGAAATTTTAAAATGAAAAATTATGTTCTAAATGCAAAAATTAACCTTCTGGGTCAATGTAGATTCGAAAAGTACATTAAATTTCCCTTAAAATGACAGGTTCCAAAAATGTATACAGTCATGTAACTGAAAATGACATGGTTTTAAAACGTTTTAAGTTTTTTTTTTTCGATGAAAAATACGTTTTTTCGGAATTCTGAGTACGTCATCAAATCGTGCGTACAATTTTACATAAAAGTCCCTTGGACACCAAATTTCTATCTCATCACCGTTTCAGGCTGCAAATTATTGAGAAACACCTCTTGTTACGCATGTTCAAAAAGGGAAGGGGTCGTACAACCCCTCCGTCACGTGATATCAAAAAACGGACCTCGGATTCTTGATCAGGGACAAAAGTTACCCCTTTGGACAAAGTTTCACGCAAATCGAAGAGGGGTCGGGGCAACTGCTGTGTGAGTTGGCGGAGAATCATCCCAATGCTAGGAAATTTATAAATAAGTTGAATTAAAAGTTATTATATTGATATTTTGACTGCAGTTGACACAATTTTTATAAATAACCTCAAGTTTATATCTAGAGTATTTTGTTGAAAAATAAAACACAAGAAAAAACTTTTATTTTTCAATCTTTAACCATCAATTTAAGTACAGTCCCTGAAATAAGGTAAGATTTTCTGAAAAAATACAATTTAGTTTTTGAATAAAAACTCAGTTTTGAACATACCTTCAAAATATGAACCAACACACGGAGAAAAATGAGTTCGCAAAATCGTGAACGCGTTCATAAAAATGGGAACCACGAACAAAGTGTTCAAACTTCATGGTACGTTTTCCAAAATCGTACCATGTAATTTCAGGAATGTGCTGTGTCCTATCCCTCGCCTAGACCAGACCAAAATCCATGATAAAACTGACAGACCAAATCTGTCAGACCAAGACTGTCAGACCAAAGAGCAAAAAGTAAACAATCTTGGTCTTCGACGTAGGGGCACACAAATCAAGAAAAGAAAATTTGAAAAAAAAAATATTTTTCCAATTCAATGACTCCAATTCAATGGCTGCAAAATTGAATGTACGTCAGAAAATTATTAAACAGTGCGGCGTCCTGTACACCGACAATTAAATAAGCAGTTAAAAGCCTTATTCTTCCATTTTAATTTTTGATCGCGTTTTCGGTTTACACCTGAAAAATCTTGAAATTATTTTTACGGATTTGTGATTCTTCTCTTTCCATCATTCCCTTGTGAAATTTGAACACTTTGTTCGTGGTTCCCATTTTCATGAACGCTTGTTTACGATTTTTGGAACTCATTTTTCTCCGTGCAGAATCACGAAAAAAACAAAGGCAATCAACCTCTCCGACTGTGTACCGTTCTTAACTATGTCTTTAATTGTTTTGAATTTTAAAACGTTTTAGAAAAAAAATATTATAACACATAAATCATAAAAGCTGTAGCTCACCTAGTAATTTTTTTCTTTCAATCGTGATAAATTTCAATCAAAATTTCAACAACAGCATTCACGTAGCATTGAAGAGAACCCATTTTAAAAAAGGAAAATTAAGCTGCACGTTATTGCTTAAATGTAAGTAAATAAGCCTAAAACGGTTGACATAAACGTACGCCGACGCGCCGTTAAATTTGCTGTTCGATGCGATGAATACTGTTGACACGTCGTGAACTGTCTTTGCATCATGAACACTGTAACGTGTCGCAGAAAGACAAAAAGTGGTAAACGAACTGAGCACAATAGAGGAGAAAATCGTGACGTCAGGAATGAACTCAAATCACTCAAAGTTCATTTTGTGAGTGACTTTAACAGTTTATCATAGTACTACTTTATGAAAATCATATCTGTCAAAATTCCTAGCCTCCAAATTTTGTCGCGAGTTGCTTTTCTCCTCTATTCCAGAGTTTTTTTTTTAAAGTCTAATAAACTATTGTCTTTCATATGTTTATGACCTGGGTGCAGAATAGTTGTCCGCAAAGCGGCCTCAATTTAGAACTGTCAAAGCGGAACCAATTTACTGTTCGCATAATTATACCAAGAAGTGGCAAGTATTGTGATCGATCTATAATTTATTTAGTCAGGAATAAAAAAAAAAATCGATGGCTATTGAGGTATTCGAAGTCAAAACATCTTAATAAGAGGGTTGAAATTGAGATTGGCATAATTCGTCGCTAAAATTTTATAATCGCTATGTCTCACGCAAAACCTATTTTATGACGCTCTTTTAAATGTTAGCGACGAATTATCAATAACTATGAATAGTACTTTCCAAATAATATTGGATAATCTTACTCCGATATTATCACTACACATCAAAGATACATAATCTCGGAACTTCCATTCGGTTGCTCTTCTGATTCACGAAATTCCACCCACTTTTGACACAATTTTTCATCACGTGGAAAACAAAAATAGGCCTCTTTTGGCCGCCCATCGTTTAGTCTACGAAGAAAAAAGTGCGAAGCACTTAATTTTTCATCGAAAACATCAACATCAACAGATCCAAAATGTTTTATAATAATTCACTTCAGCAGCAAAAAATATGTCACGCTTGAGCTTGAACATAGCCTTCTACTTTGTTTATGTTTACAGCTGTAGTGCAGTTGTATTAGTGGGGAGCAGTGGGGAGCTTTCGAAAATCACGTTACGCATTCTGTCTTTTCAGCACCCAGTTTATGACTTATTCAAAAAAACTTTTGAATTAATTCCTCGACTTCGAGTTTTTTGTTGGGACACGCTAATGTACAGATTGTTTTCAAATCCTAAGCACACAGGATGCACTCCGACACTTGCTCGTCCGTTGAATCCTTGCAGTAGTGTTTGTGAAGCTGTGAATGAATATTGTTGTCGTTTTCGTTGGTGAGTCCAGAAACGTGCACCAGGCAAAAGGTTCATTCTTCTTGTTAAACGAAAAGAAATACTGGAATTTTTGAATGCTATTATTTTGAATGGTATTAATGAACAAGTGGAAAAGAGATATTTGCTTTTTTTTTAAATATATTTTTCATTGTAGTTATATTGTTGATTTATTTTTATTTTAGACATATAAGATAAAACCAAGGATAAAACTGTATAACAGAACAAGAAAATAGGGTTTCCTTCAACTGATTCAATTGAAAATTTGTTCTGAATGCTTCGATTATAAAATAAGGAAAAGATGCAAATTTGAATACGTTTTCATGTCAAGGCAACCAGAGATTTTTTTTGGGCCAGATCGCAAAATTATGTGGAAAATAGATTTTTCGAAAAATGGTTAAGATTTAAAGTAGATCAAATATGTTGTTGCAAATGGAAAGCAGCATTTTTTGGCTTTGTTGAAATTTAGTTGAAAATCAAACTTGCCAGGAATATTTTTGGGATTTTTTCCTCTTTTAGACATTTATTGGGAGTTGGGGTAGAGAAAAAAGATGGTTTGAGCCGGGGGGATGGCAACCCTATTCCAACCTAAGCAAACTGACAACAGTCGACATTAGCACGGTTGTCAAATGAGAGCCCACAACAAAAGCACTAACTGTCAAATGGTAGCCCATAACAAATCATTGCTTGGGTTTTTGATTTTCAAATTTCCCGCAATTCATACGATAAATGTCTGAAAAAACACGTGAATTGTGTTGCTGATGGTAAATTCTATCATATCCTTGGAGATTCCATCCCAATATTGGCTGAAAATTCATATCGAAAAAAGTGATTTTTCTGTTTACCTTTTTTTGCTTTTTTTCTTTGGGTCGATCAAACAGTGCACCCGTACACTAAGAATCGGCATTACACATTTTTCAGTTTGGTTTTACACATTTGCATGGTACTTTTGAGTTTAACCAGGATAACACACTTCGTGTTACCAAAGTAATATGTATAATACTGATTCTTAGTGTTTGTTATCTGAACTTCCAAGATGGTGGCTTCTTCGCTACCCCCTGGTTTGAGCAATGCGTCGCTCTTGCATAAAACTCAAAAATTGCATGCAATATGTAGGTGAACAAAACCGCACTTATTCTCCATATAAACCTTGGAGAAAACCCATTCGGCACTGTCTTAATATTTTTGGAAAATTCAAAGTGCAGATAAAATATGTCTGGATTTAAAATGTTTATCTGTAGAAAAATACACCAAAAGTGCAAGCTGATCTGTTCTGAGTTTTTTTATTCAATGTAATCTAATTTTTGGCATAGGTTGTGCAGTTTAAATATCTCAATTCGAGAGTCTATATCTGTTTAGAAGCTATAATATGGTAATGGAAATAAGTATGATTATAATTTGCGTATCCATTGAAGCTGTAATCTTAATTTTAATTGCCTTTTCAAATAATTGAAAAAAAGAAGTTCAAGATGGTATGTCAGAGACATAACCGAAAGACATAGGACCAAACAATTTGAATGTGTTTTGGATTGCTAGTGAAATCTGAAATAAGATTATTTTATTTTGTTTCATAGATTTGTCGGCAAAATTGTCATAAATGTTCTCCCAAGGTGAACCTTCTATGAGGGCACCGGCAACTCCAGGTTGTGGCCACTACGGTCGAAATGTCAATTTTCATGTTCAGTATCAAAAACCATGAATTTTGATATCCATATTGCCACAACTCGTATGGTTCTGTTAAAGACCCTCCGGGCCCCGGGGAAACCTGCTTTGAGATCACCGGTCACTCAAGGTTGTGGCCACTACTGTCGGAATGTCAATTTTCATGTACAGTATCAAAAACCATGAATTTTGATACCCATATTGCCACAACTCGTATGTTTCTGTAAATGTCCCCCCAGGCCCCGGAGGAACCTTCTTTGAGGGCACCGGCCACTCCAGGTTGTGGCCACTACGGTCGAAATGTCAATTTTCATGTTCAGTATCAAAAACCATGAATTTTGATATCCATATTGCCACAACTCGTATGGTTCTGTTAAAGACCCTCCGGGCCCCGGGGAAACCTGCTTTGAGATCACCGGTCACTCAAGGTTGTGGCCACTACTGTCGGAATGTCAATTTTCATGTACAGTATCAAAAACCATGAATTTTGATACCCATATTGCCACAACTCGTATGTTTCTGTAAATGTCCCCCCAGGCCCCGGAGGAACCTTCTTTGAGGGCACCGGCCACTCCAGGTTGTGGCCACTACTGTCGAAATGGCCATTATTATGTTCAGTATAAAAAACCATGAATTTTGATACCCATATTGCCACAACTCGTATGTTTCTGTAAATGTCCCCCCACGCCCCGGGGGAACCTTCTTTGAGGGCACCGGCCACTCCAGGTTGTGGCCACTACTGTCGAAATGGCCATTATTATGTTCAGTATCAAAAACCATGAATTTTGATACCCATATTGCCACAACTCGTATGTTTCTGTAAATGTCCCCCCAGGCCCCGAGGGAACCTTCTTTGAGGCCACCGGCCACTCCTGGTTTTGGCCACCACTGTCGAATTGGCCATTTTTCATGAGAACCGCCGCATCATAGCGGCTTCCACGCCGTCCGCTTCGCTCGAATTTCCTCCTTCTGCTGCCGGTGGTTCTTCCTTCTGGTTGCTGGTCCTCTTCTTCTATTGGCCGTTGCTGCTGCTGCTCCGCGCCGGCCCGACGTGCACAGTTCGAGTGCTCGTTCCAAAGTGACTTGCTTTTGCGAAATTTTCTGCTTAAATAGCGGCACAGCCGGAGAACGGCACAAAAGGGGCGCGGTCTCGAATGCATACGCTCGCTCTGATTGGTCATCTGTCCGATTTGTACTGAAAAATTACTCATTTTGATTGCATGTTTTAAGTGCTTTAACTATGTTTAGTCAGACTATCTATGTAGTTAAACAATAGCTGAAGTCTTCCTCTTTCGATTGGTGGTCCAACCATTTGGATTGATTCACAGGGAAAAAAGATATAAGCGTTCAAAATGTCCCCTTTTTTAACGCTTAAAAGTGACGCTTTGGATCGAATTTCTGAACTGGCCCCCCAATATAGTAAGTAAAGACATAGTCCTATGTCAAAAATTTAAATGCTGTTTTCAAATGGAAGTCTACGTTAAATGTAATAAAGCATTAAAAAAACACAGTTTACGACAGTGATAGGAGCTCTTCACTTTGATGGCACACATGGAAGCTAAATTTAAACCGGAGCGTAGTATGGGTTGTTCGGTTTGACGTTTACATCGGGCTTATAGAGCACGGCTCCGTTCGTTCCCGTCCTCTCATTCTGAATGGCTGCAATAACGCCGTTCACAATCCATAGAAAGAGCAAATAGAGACCTAAAATGGACGAAAATTTGTTGAGTGTTGACTCATCGATAATCTCCATCGCATTTGAAACAAACCGATTAAAACTGCTAGCAGCACTAAAAGTCCAAACACTGCGAGGCCACCCAGTTCCATTTGCTCGTCGGTAAATATCATCAGCCCTATTAGCACTACTAAACCAATGCAAATACAGCATATTGCTGCCACGTTGGTTACTATGAGAAAAACGCGATATATTTTCACCAAGGTAAGATGGCTCTGTAAAATATGCAAATTTTTAATGGTTCAAATTAATCAGACAACAAAAACAGACCTGCCAAATTCCAACCAGCAAAATGACGAAAAACACCAACGCAATCAGACTCCCTGGCAGTGAAGCGTACTGAACGGTTTCGTTTACATGTTCCGCACCTTAAAATCGCAACAGAAATAAACATAGAGTTTTGAAATTCCAACCAATTGGGCATCAAAGCCTGCACCATCTTACCAATCATTAGCGCACCCTTAATTGCCTCAAAAAAGGAGCCCAACGTGCCCAAAATGGCGTACACGTAGCCAAGAATGCGAAATCCTTCATGGGACACCATTTTGGTAATTAAGTTAATGAAGAAGAAGCAACCCAAATTTCAACAAACTCTGCTTTCACCAATCCGAACCGAACTGATTCACTAATCGCACTGAATACTACGCACCAGAAACCCAGATTACTAAAACAGAATGAAAGAACGCAGACGCCGAAAGTGTTCACGCGATGAACGCAAACAGTTATTGTACGCACACCACCAGTTGCATCGGGGTTTTGTTTCTATGTTTGTCAACAAGGGCGAGCGTCCGATGATGTCACTTGCCGGCGTCTGTGCAACATGTGCGAGTATTGATTGATGATGCTGCTGGATTGTTATTATTCTGGTTGTTGGTAGTGGTGCCACTTTTTTTCAGAAGGATTTTGAAGTTTTAACGCATCGCGTATTATTCAAAAAAAAAAAACTCTTCTCATAGCATCGCCACTCGGAAGGCACGTCAGCGGATACGTTTGTAAAATTCCCCAAGAATCGGTATCGAATTAGTGATAAAATTTTCTGGTATGTACAATTTAGATTGAATTTAGAAAAATCAACTATTTTCTACTGTTGAGCAATTCTCTAAGATTCCGGTCTTTCGATTTTTTTGTATTTTTTAATCCGACTGAAACTTTTTTGGTGCCTTCGGTGAAGCCATTTTGCATCATTAGTTTGTCCATATAATTTTCCATACAAATTCCATACAAACACGGAAAATAAAATGAATTCGCGTAATCGTGAATTTTATTCATGAATGTTAGAACCACGAAAGAATTTATTCATGAGTATAATGCATTTGTACTATAAACGTGAATATTAGGGTGGGTACGGATTTTGAAAAGTTCTCAGATCAAGTTCTGGTGTGGTTCCCCTTGTAGGGCATAGCCATAAGGACTCTCACGCCAAATTTCAGCTCCTTTGGTTGAAAACTGGCTTGTCTCAAGCGAGTTCAAGTTTACATGGGATTTACTATGGGAAATTTTGAATTTTCGTTCATTCGCTCCTACAGGCCTGGGGAAAACATGTAGAAACTTCTAGGATGGCCAGAAATGAGCGGAATCGTCTGGAGAACAACTTTCCCTAAGAGACCAGGTCGATTCGTTCAACCCCCATCGAGCTCAACGGCAATACATCCGGGGTTTTCGGAACCAACGGTTTTCCCCAGAAAGCATCAAATTTTCCTTAGCATGCTATGAATGCTTGATGAACAACGCGACGCCACATGTCAAACAGCTACCACGTGGACTAGCATCGCCTATGAAAAATGACTTTTTATTACTTTTTGAACTATAGAATTATCATTTATGGTGATCCTGTTACTATTTAGCTGTATTCTAAACCTCCAAATAAGAAAAAAACTGTTATGGTGCAAATTTAAGTGCGTTTTTAAGTTATAGCCATTTTTAGGTAAAATAGTCGAAGTTTTTCATTTTTTTAAATAAGTGCACATGTTTGCCCACGTGTAAAAATATTTTTGAAGAGCTGAGAAAATTCTATTCTGCTTATTTGAACTTTAATGTTACGACCTTTAGTTGCTGAGATATTGCCATGCAAAGATTAAAAAAAAAAGGAAAATTGATGTTTTTTAATGTTTTACCCAAACAACTCACCATTATCTAACGTCGATATCTCTGCAACTAATGGTCCGATTTACAATGATAAAACATGCAACATTCGAGAAATTTTTCATTCTTTTCGAAAACAATTTTATCGACTAATACTTCAGAAGGGCGTAATATTGAATGTTTGGCCTTCTTGAAATGTTAACCTTGATTTAAATTTAATGTTTTTAGTTTCTAGTTTTTAGTTTTTAGTTTTTAGTTTTTAGCTTTTAGTTTTTAGTTTTTAGTTTTTAGTTTTTAGTTTTTAGTTTTTAGTTTTTAGTTTTTAGTTTTTAGTTTTTAGTTTTTAGTTTTTAGTTTTTAGTTTTTAGTTTTTAGTTTTTAGTTTTTAGTTTTTAGTTTTTAGTTTTTAGTTTTTAGTTTTTAGTTTTTAGTTTTTAGTTTTTAGTTTTTAGTTTTTAGTTTTTAGTTTTTAGTTTTTAGTTTTTAGTTTTTAGTTTTTAGTTTTTAGTTTTTAGTTTTTAGTTTTTAGTTTTTAGTTTTTAGTTTTTAGTTTTTAGTTTTTAGTTTTTAGTTTTTAGTTTTTAGTTTTTAGTTTTTAGTTTTTAGTTTTAGTTTTTAGTTTTTAGTTTTTAGTTTTTAGTTTTTAGTTTTTAGTTTTTAGTTTTTAGTTTTTAGTTTTTAGTTTTTAGTTTTTAGTTTTTTAGTTTTTAGTTTTTAGTTTTTAGTTTTTAGTTTTTAGTTTTTAGTTTTTAGTTTTTAGTTTTTAGTTTTTAGTTTTTAGTTTTTAGTTTTTAGTTTTTAGTTTTTAGTTTTTAGTTTTTAGTTTTTAGTTTTTTAGTTTTTAGTTTTTAGTTTTTAGTTTTTAGTTTTTAGTTTTTAGTTTTTAGTTTTTAGTTTTTAGTTTTTAGTTTTTAGTTTTTAGTTTTTAGTTTTTAGTTTTTAGTTTTTAGTTTTTAGTTTTTAGTTTTTAGTTTTAGTTTTTAGTTTTTAGTTTTTAGTTTTTAGTTTTTAGTTTTTAGTTTTTAGTTTTTAGTTTTTAGTTTTTAGTTTTTAGTTTTTAGTTTTTAGTTTTTAGTTTTTAGTTTTTAGTTTTTAGTTTTAGTTTTTAGTTTTTAGTTTTTAGTTTTTAGTTTTTAGTTTTTAGTTTTTTAGTTTTTAGTTTTTAGTTTTTAGTTTTTAGTTTTTAGTTTTTAGTTTTTAGTTTTTAGTTTTTAGTTTTTAGTTTTTTAGTTTTTAGTTTTTAGTTTTTAGTTTTTAGTTTTTAGTTTTTAGTTTTTAGTTTTTAGTTTTTAGTTTTTAGTTTTTAGTTTTTAGTTTTTAGTTTTTAGTTTTTAGTTTTTAGTTTTTAGTTTTTAGTTTTAGTTTTTAGTTTTTAGTTTTTAGTTTTTAGTTTTTAGTTTTTAGTTTTTAGTTTTTAGTTTTTAGTTTTTAGTTTTTAGTTTTTAGTTTTTAGTTTTTAGTTTTTAGTTTTTAGTTTTTAGTTTTTAGTTTTTAGTTTTTAGTTTTTAGTTTTTAGTTTTTAGTTTTTAGTTTTAGTTTTTAGTTTTTAGTTTTTAGTTTTTAGTTTTTAGTTTTTAGTTTTTAGTTTTTAGTTTTTAGTTTTTAGTTTTAGTTTTTAGTTTTTAGTTTTTAGTTTTTAGTTTTTAGTTTTTAGTTTTTAGTTTTTAGTTTTTAGTTTTTAGTTTTTAGTTTTTAGTTTTTAGTTTTTAGTTTTTAGTTTTTAGTTTTTAGTTTTTAGTTTTTAGTTTTCAGTTTTTAGTTTTTAGTTTTTAGTTTTTAGTTTTTAGTTTTTAGTTTTTAGTTTTTAGTTTTTAGTTTTTAGTTTTTAGTTTTTAGTTTTTAGTTTTTAGTTTTTAGTTTTTAGTTTTTAGTTTTTAGTTTTTAGTTTTTAGTTTTTAGTTTTTAGTTTTTAGTTTTTAGTTAAATTGAGTTTTTTTTTATTTTATATTTATCCAGATTTTCTCTTCCATGTTCATTCATTCAGTTAAAATATTATTGAGTGTCCAATCACAATCGATGACTTTTCACCTCAGTAGTTAAAAATGAGTTGATTAACTCTATTCTTAGCCCAGGCATGAATTTTGCTCAAACCAACAAAAAACAGATCTTTGATAGTGTTTCCAGGCAGTGAGAACAAAAAAAGGGAAGTTCGGATGCCTATTGTCTACTTCAAGCAGAGTTTTTGCGTTTTGTATTGTGTTGTTGTGTATATTTTGAAACAATTTTTATTTGCCTGGATTTGCCCAGGAGTGGGAGTTTGAGTTGCGTTGTATTTTTTTTTTTTAACAGTCATAATGATAACAATTCCACCTAAATATTTTCGAATTCTTGGCTACGTTTACGGCTATTTTGGGGCAATATGCACTTTTTTCGATGTTGTGGATAGAATATATTACAATTGTAAGTACTTTTACAAATTTTAAAATCAGCTCAACTAATAGTTGTCTTTTTCAGATAAAGCTAACACGCACGACATTTTATATTATATCTCACCATCAATAAGTTTCGTTATTTTAATTTTCTTTATAATTTTACTGGTTGGAATTCGTAAGGTTTGTAGAATTCATTGGTTGATCGTTCAAAACATAAATATTTTTTTTCTATTTTCTGCAGAACAATCTTATTCTGGTAAAAATACATCGAGCGTTTCATCATGTTATATATCTGCTTGCTATAGCATGTTTATTATTTGGCACAATATATGGTGTGTTGTTTAAGATGCTAACGGATGAAAAAGTATCTAACGATTTCATACAGCTCCTTGCCACGGCACTTGTGATGTTCATAGGTAAGATCAGCTAAAATTGAGGTTTTTTCTTTTGCTCTCATTAATATTTATTTTTTGTATTTCAGGCATCTATCTTCTCTGCTTGTGGATCATCAAAGGAGTAATTGGAGCTATACAGCATGAAGAGAGTTCAAATGAAACAGTGTTTTATCACTTAGAAGCTAGTAACAAGCAGGAGATTTGATCTTACAAAAAATGTTATTTATTTTTTTAATTTTTGGTTGTGAGGGGGTGACTTTATAAATTCAAAAATAAAATCACTAAAACCTAGTCAAAACAGCTTCGTATTTAACCCTCATCTGCTGATCATTTTCGTCGGTTAGTCTCGGTTCAGAATCTTTCAGTTCTACTCCATCCTCAATGTACCCAATCACACCGTTTACAATCCACAGAAACAACAGGAAGAGCCCTTAAAGGTAGAAAAGGGTTTATTTAATTGTGTGATAAGACTGTAGCCAAGATAAGAATCGAAATTTACCTGTAAATACGGCGAGCCCTGCAATCAATGCAAGTAAGAACGTTGTACTGTTTTCTGTTATTTGTTCGTAGAAAATCGTGAAACCTATATTTGCAACGATTACAAGTTGGATCAAAATACTTGAAATGATGAGAAATACTTTGTATATTTTAACAATAACGATGTTTTTCTGAAAAAAGGAACAAATTATTGACACATTTAAGCTTTAATTTTAGTAAATTACATGATAAATTCCAGCAAAGAGTATAAGAAAAAATACGAGCGTAACCAAACTTGTTGGAATATCCTGATAATAATTACTGTTTGAAGGTTTATTGACAGTATTCATTGCTGAAATAATAATAATATATTAGTTAAGAATAAAGAAACTAAAATTGTAATCCTTTTCACCAATAAGCACGCCGGATGACACCACTCCCAGAATTGAAATTCCCAAAATTGCGTAAAAATATCCCAAAGTTTTAAATGCTTCGTGGGAAACCATCTTTAACTGAGTTTCAGAACTTTAATTTGAACAAAGTTTTTTCAATCTCAACTGAATCGATGCAATGCTCAGAGGAAACTAATCGAGCATTTCTAGAAGCTTGCTCGCCACCAGAGACAGTACTGCAAGTGGCAAATATTTATCACTTCTCTTATCTTGCAATTGGGTTTAGAGAAACACAAATTGGATATCTACTAATTTGTATCATTTAAAATTTCTATGTCTTTAGATCTTTTTGGGAGCATTGTATTAGAAACGAATGAAAATTTAATTACCAAATTTATTAAATGTAGATTTCACTATCAGAACAATGGTTTTGTTTTGACCTCTTAACTGTTTTTTTTTTTTTCATTTTAATATGAATTGATTTACACTAAACTTGATCGTTTAGTGAGCTAAACGTTTCACTGTCAATGTATTTTATCACGCCATTTATAATCCATCTACCTAGGAAGAAAATGGCTGAAAACGAAACAAAAAGTTAAGAAATTGACAAATTAGCCATAATATTTTAACATTACCGATGTCAACGCCCAAAAGAATCATCAATTCATATAAAATTGCAACACCAAGCGCTTTGCTGGAAGATGTCAAAAAGCCAACCACCACCAGCAGTCCGATGGTTAGTAAAATGAACAGCAGTATCGAGGTTAAGATGTGAAATGCTTTGTAGATTTTCACCAGGGCAGTGTTTTTCTAAAAACAGAGGAAATTGCTTGTAAGCATACAGTTTTCGCAAGACTTTTTTTTATTCTTACCTTGTGAACTCCAACAAAAAGTATGATGAAGAATGTTAACGTCACTAACATCGAAGAAAGTTCTGCAGATGGATGGTACTCAATCGTGTAATTCGTATCGGTGCTGTTATCGGGGCCATTTGAAGTCTTTGTACCTAAAATTATGTAATGCAGTCACGTTTATCGTAAATACTAAAAACAATAAGCCTTACCGATGTACAGCGAACTTCCAATCACACGATAAATCGAAACTACAATCCCAAAAATGGCGTAAATGTAGCCATATGTGAGAAATTCGCCGTGGGATACCATGTTGTTCCAGTAAAATGGAGAAACTAGCCGATGCCAACATTAACTGCCCTTATTTATATTCAGAGCAAATCGACTCAAGTGAAAGTTCATGCAAAGTCACTTTTCCAGTTACTAATTATTGTCGCTATCGGGTTCTCCAGCTGCAAGGTTTACTGTAAGGTTAGGTGCAAGGATATTCGTCTGTTCTGGAACTTATCAAGATCTTACTGTTGAACAACGAGCTTAGTAACCAAAATGTAAGATTTGACAAAAATTAAAGTTTTGACAAAAACGTTTTTTTTTTGAGAAAAAATTCTTTTTTTTTCAAAATGTTTGCAACAGCCATAGCATAACGTTCAATTTTTGCGATCAAAATTGGGGATCTAAGAATTACTTTTTCTTTCAAATATTCCAATACCGTTTTTAAAAGATTCCTTCCTAAAACAAGACATTTAAGCTTGGTTGCGACAGAACCTGGCCCTTGGACTTTGAAGTTTAAATGGGATTTAACGCGCAAAATCGGTGCGTTTTGGCTCTGAGTCCCTTAGCTATTTTTGCATTTTTCAAAAACCTCATAGTTCGTGTTCTAGCGAACAACCGATTGGTTGCATGAGCGTCACGACGCCTACTCTTCATCTTTTCTGCAGTAGCAACAAGTGCTGCCAGAAGAGCTTGAAGAAAAATTGGGTAATTCTCCGCCAACTCACACAGCAGTTGCGCCGACCCCTCTTCGATTTGCGTGAAAATTGGTCATAAGGGGCAACTTTTGTCCCTGATCTCTTTGTTTTTTTTTTTGATATCTTGAGACGGAGGGGCGGAGGTTTTTTGAACATGCGAAAAAAAATACTTTTCAATAATTTGCAGCCTGAAATGGAAAATGCAGGATTTGATGACGTACTCATAATTCCGTGTTTCAAAATTCCTCAACAAATAAAAAGTTTCAAAAACTGTGCCATTTTCCATTACTCAATTGTATTTTTTTTATAATTTTGGATCTTTTTTTTCTTTTGTCAAATTAGTTAATTTGTTCATGCTGAAAAAAAAAACAAATGATTTTCGAATTGCTGATTTTGTTTTCACACACACACACTCACTTATCTTATCAAATTTGGAAAAGTATTTTTGAATTTAGATTTTTTTTTCACTTTAAATTTTGCCGCTTGTTGAAAATCCGGGTAACGCTGCTCCTTTGTCCTCTTCATCACCAGGTGTTGAATTCCACGTCGTGCTGCGCTCCTGAACTCAGATCCGAGTTTTTCGCGATGTGCACACGATGGTATCACGCCTCCTGTCGATGTATCCAGCGGATAACGTTGGTTCATCTTCTTCGGTCGGTGGCTGCTTCACCAGGCAATTTCCTTGGCTGCTTCACTCCTGATCTCCAGAGCCGTTGGCGACGAATTTCTGCTCCTAAACTACTGCCGCGTTTATCGCATTAACTTGCACTATCGGTCTCTCTACCGAGTTTTTCGCGAACGACCACTTGAATCACTGGGCACAGCCACCTTCCGGCGAAGAATCGACTGCGCAAGTTATAAAGGTTCCGTTATGAAAGGGTAGTTTTCTCTTAATTGATTTCGAAAAGTTTGTAAAGTTTGTTTCATGCTCGTTATTTTTTTTGCTTGGCACAGTTTTATTTTAATTTTTTTGGATTGCAGTTGAACCGATACGGATAACGGAAAATATTCATATATTTTATTCACAATTTCACATGAAATCTGCGATAAAAATTGCTAACATAAATGTTTAAAGGGGTAGATTTTTAATTTGAATCTACTCAAACTTTTTCAAACCCAACATTTATCTGCTCGTTAAACGTTACAGCTTCCTTTCCATCCTCATTGAGATTCCCAATGTAATCAACCAAACCATTGATAATCCACAGCACCAGTTTGAAGAAAGCTGAAACAGAAACAAACTTAAGTTAATCGAAAGCAAAATATAAACTCAATTCATTTGTACCTGTATAAATGGCCAGTGCGATAACCAAAATCAGTAGCAAAATTGCACCAAAATGTCTTTGTGAATCTTCTATCACGTTCGCAATTGCGAGTAAAAACCCACAAAATAGAACAATGTATCCTAAAACGCCACTTGTCACTAAGACCACCTTGAATATTTTGACCAGTGTGATGTTTTTCTGTAAAGCAAGAAAGTAATGCTCATTGATATTTTAGTTTTAGCAACTGAGATGATTTTTTTTTTGATTGGTAATTTGGAGGGATTCAAATTCACTTAAATCGAACGATGTAAGCGTAATTTGTTACCTGGTAAATTCCGACTAAAAGAATGATGAAAAACACTAACGAAAACAGGCCAGAAGATACTTCAACAGACCTTGGCATATGATAAGCTTCATTGATAAGTCCATCTTTTGATTCCA
This sequence comes from Culex pipiens pallens, assembly GCF_016801865.2. Lineage (NCBI taxonomy): Eukaryota > Metazoa > Arthropoda > Insecta > Diptera > Culicidae > Culex > Culex pipiens. Next base: position 15,560,618 of record NC_068939.1, read on the forward strand.
TTGCTAAGTTAAAAACAGGGGGAACAATTAGTTTTGGGTAGATTGTTTAAATGATATCCTCAAACCATAGTGCGAATTCATGCCCATCATATGCAAAACGGAAGAGATAATTCCAATTGCGGCGTATACATAGCCATAAGTGCAAAATCTTTCCTTTGAACTCATTCTGTTTCCCAAGACACTGTTTTAATTAATTCAACGGTTTACAAAATTCTGACCAACTCGGATCGCAGCTCAAGCTACACTGAATTATCGTTGTTCTCGCGGTCTTATCAATCTCAGACTTCCGATGTTGTATTTTGCATGAGTAAACAATTCTAGAAATCGATAGTGAGAGTTTGTAAAGGAGTCATTGGCAATGGAAACAAAAAAATTAAATACTCTACATATTACATTGCTTTTTTATTTTATTATCAGACGAACCAGTGCACAACTAAGCAATATTTTGAATGCATTCCCGGGCAGACGGTAATAACAAAATTCGTGCTATTTCAATAACAAATACTGTTATGGAATCATGTTGAAAAATCCATTTTTGCATAAGGGTTTAATAGCAGTTTTTGTTATCATAACAATTTGTTATTGGTCTGATATTGGGTGAAAGCAAAACAACTTTGGAATAACATTTTTTGATATGGAAAAATAACTCCAACTGTTATTGGGATGATCGGATAAGTTGTTAAAATAACAAAATATAATAACAAAGATTTCTTCGAAAAATAACTTAATTTGTGATTAGTCTGTTATTACAATAACGATTCCCGGGCAGAAAGTTGCATCTTGGAAAAATCTACCCATGTTCGTAAAAACACGAACAAGTCAAGTTCACCCCAGGGTATGGGTAAGAGATAACCGAACATGGCCACGAACATAAATTGTTCGAGGCGTATCTGCGAAAAATCTTGTTGAGTTTATTTGACCAACAATGCCACATCAAGTTGAGTTTATAGTAGCAAACAACTGAAATCTTCCAAAAATCATATCAAGTTCATAAAGTAGATTTTGATCCCAAAAATAATGTTATTGGTTTTTAATGCACCCCGCCACAATTCGAACCCCCTCCCCCCTTCATCCTCTTCACAAATATGAGTAATATTGCAGGAATATACGCACTTATATCAAAACAAGATTTTTCAAAGTTGAAAAATTATTTTACTTTAAAAACTCATTAAAAAATTGTGGAGAAAGCGTTGAATTGCCAAAATGTCACAATAATTTTCCAAATCACGAAAAATCCAAAGTCTCTATATTCCATTTTTTTAAAATTAAAAATAAAAGTTTACGAAAATATTCCTAAAATTGCATAAGTCCAAAAATCCACAGTAAAATTTCAAAAAGCCTGGTAATGTTTCTTATCAAAATATTTTTTTCAAAATGTTAAAAAATATTCAACTGGCTGAGAGCAAAAATTTCGCAAAGTCCTGAAAATCTAATAAATTCTACCAACAATCTTGTCGTGATACGGATCCCGTAAATTTTCTAAGTGCCGGAACGATTTTTGTAGGGGGTATATCAATAATTATTAAAAACCAACTTTCGTATTTCAAAATTTAAATGAAGACGTTTTGTTAGAGACATTATTTTAGGAACAAACTGATGTTTTTGTAAAAATCGGACGAAAATTTCCTGTAATTTCGAAAATTTTCCGGAATTTTGGTTCAAAGCAAAAATAAACATCAAAATAATTTATCATGTTTCCAAACTCCCAAAAAATTTCTAAGTCCCAATTTTTTTTTTCAGTTTCCTATTCTCGAAAAAAATTTAAGTATTGAATATATTTTACTGGCCGAAAGTCAAAATTTTGCTAAGTCCAAAAAATCAAATAAATTCTACCAAAAATCTTGTCGTAATACGGATCCCGTAAATTTTCTAAGTGCCGGAACGATTTTTGCAGGGGGTATATCAATAATTATTAAAAACCAACTTTCGAATTTCAAAATTTCAATGAAGAGGTTTTGTTAGGGACATTATTTTAGGAACAAACTGATGTTTTTGTAAAAATCGGACGAAAATTTCCTGTAATTTCAACGATTTTTCCGAAATTTTGGTTCAAAGCAAAATAAACATCAAAATAATTTTATCATGTTTCCAAACTTCCGAAAATTTTCTAAGTCCCAAAAAAATGCTTTTTCTGGAAAAAGTAAAGAATTAAAAAATATACGCAAAAATTTTCAAAGTCCAGCATAAATAAAATCAAACTTTAAAATATCAGCTCATGAAAATTATTCTAAATGTCGGAAATTGAAAATTCTGTCAGTGACTGCAAATTTTGCTAAATCCAGTATAAATTTGAAATAAAGTCAAAATAATCATTTCATGATGTTCGGGTAAAATTTTGGAAAAAATGAAATTTTCGAAATTTTTGCTAAGTCCAAAAAAACTACCACTAACAGCTCAATATCAACTGTAGATAATGCAGTATGATCATGGAATATACTTTCCATGATACGCAGTCGGTTTCATAAGTCGTCATAACTCGAGGAGTTTACAGCAAGATGCGAATAAACAAGCCAAGATAGTTCGAAGTTATCGCCACCAACTCACTTTCCGCCCGGGATCCAATAACAAAAAAATCATAACGACGAATAACAAATCTTGTTATAAATAACATAAAATGTTATTGGCCTAGTATTTTCAAATATCAAAAAATGTTATTCCCATGTTATTTCCGTCTGCTCGGGTTAACATGGTGTTTAGAACTGTTTTGCTATATCACTCAATCGTTTGTTTTTGTTTTGCGCTATGTGAGGATTTCTCCTGATAATAATATTACGTTCAATTGAAAAAAAAATGTGGGAATCGAATCATTTGATAAAATTAATTTATTAAATAAATGTTGAGCAACTATACTAAACTAAACTAAATAAAGAATTACCACAATCCACAGCTAATGATCCGTTTGAAGTAACTTTGTTGGTCACTTTTTCGTTTTCAAACTTTTTAGTTTCTACCCTGAGCAATTGTCTACCAAAACCGGAAATGGATTTTACTTGTATTTTTTGATTTGGCTCAAAATTTATGTGGGCCTTCCCTATGACCAAATATGCTATTTTGTGTCATTGGTTCACCCATACAAGTTTCGATACAACTTTGGCAGCTGTCCATACAAAAATGGTACGTAAATATTCGAATAACTGTAACCTTTGAATGAATTTTCTGATCAATTTGATGTCTTGGGCAAAGTTGTAGGTATTGTTGAGGACTATTGAGAAAAAATAGGTACCCGGAAAAAAATTGCCGATTTTTTTAGTAACATTTTTTTCACAAATATTCAATTTCCCAAAATACGTATTTTTTATTTTCGAGATTTTTTGATATGTTTTAGGGGACAAAACCCGCAACTTTTAAGCCATAGAGAAACATGGTCAAAAAATCTGCCACCGTGTATGAATTTTTGAAAAAAAAAGTGATTTTTGGAAAAAATTTAAATTTCATGCAAAAACAAATTTGACTTAATTTTGAATGTAAAACTGAATTTCCAATCGAAAAGTACTTTACAGATTTTTTGATAAAAGACTCTGTTTTCAAGATATAGCCACTGAAAGTTCGATTTTAGCGAAACATTTGCAGTTTTTCGATTTTCAAAAATAGTGACCATGTGTGACCATTTCTAAAAATATTTTTTTGATGAGTTCAGAAAATGTTCAATAAAATTGTTTAAGAGACATTGAAGATTGGACCTCTGGTTGCTGAGATACAGCGGCTTAAACAAAAAGAAACACAAAAATTGAAGTTTTCTAAGTTTCACCCAAACAGCCCACCATTTTCTAATGTCGATATCTCTGCAACTAATGGTCCGATTTTAATGTTAAAACATGAAACATTCGTGAAATTTTCCGATCTTTTCGAAAAAGTATTTTGAAATTTTTTGAATCATGATTTTTTTAACATTTTAAAAAAGGCCAAAAATTGAATATTGCGCCCATTTAAAATGTTAGACTTGATTTAATTTTTTTTAAACATTTTTCTCGAAAAGATCGGAAAATTTCACGAATGTTTCATGTTTATCTAAATCAAGTCATAATTGAAAGCAATTTGTTGGAGTCGAATCATTTTATTGAATTGAATTTTATCAATAAAAGTTATGCAACTATATGTAAATTAAAGTAAAGAACATTGAATAAAAAAATAAATAAAATATTGTAACGAAAATAATTTAAAGAATACCTTAAGTACAACCTTAAGTAAATGGTCTTCAACTATCATAATTCACAGCTAATAATACGTTTCAAGTGATGGTGATGGATCAAATTTTCGTTAGATAGTTTGACAAAGTCAAACTAAATAGTGACCAACTGTCACTAACACACGGGCCTCACCCTTACTATCAAAACAAACGTTTGGTAGTGTGTTGTAGTGCCGGGGAAACCCCGATGGTCAACTTATCGAGGTTTCAGCGTATTCCAATTGCTCAAGAAACCGTTTCTTTAAACTCAGCAAAAGTAACAGTTCCGGTACTAATAAACCTGCAACAAAGAACCATTCAGTAAGAACTCAACGAATTTGTGTTAACATTCATACTTATCCGTAAAGTTGCCACAATGGGAGCCGGATTTGAACTTTCAAATTCTGTCGAGAACAGTGCGGCTATGAACATTACGTTGCTAATCACCAGGAAGCATACGTAGGCGAGTACGCTGAAGAAATTGTGCTGTAATTACACAACTATGAGATGACGAATTTATATTTTTTTTAATTCGGTTATCAAACTTACATCTCGAACTCCCCACAAGAGTATCACACTGAAGGCAAACCAAAGCGCTGCGTACATGACGGCTGTGAGTGTGATGTTTTCTGGGAAACGAACTGAAATGAAAATAAAACACTGATAAGTTACAGCAAATTTAAAAGTTATTTTTGAAATTACCTGCGAAAACGATACAAACTATGGTAGCGACTGAAGATACTGATATGTTTAAAACAGCATAAATTGAAGCAATTTTGATCAACATAACTAACTAATTTTAAACTAAACTCTCAATATTAAAATGAACTAATACTCAATCATGCACTCTGGTCAACGTCCAGGAAAGAATGAGCGACTTATTCGATCTTACTACCGTGAGTTACGTGCACATTTGGCGGTAAAAAAAAACCTTAACAGTTCTATCATTGTACTCACACGTACGATAAGACTCCCGTGAAGGGATACAAGTCTCCCACAGAATTGACCGATTCGCGATGATTCATAAGTTATTTATGTTTATTTGCATGCCCCGCTCCGCTGGCACTGGTCAGTTGTGTGGAGATTTCTCAAATCGAAGAAATTCCAAATAAACTGGGTTAAAGTTACATGCCTTTTTATCGCTTTTTTTCCCTGTACGATAACGATTAATCGTCGCGATCGTGCTATGCTGGGGCAAATTTAGTAAAGGGCGTTTTTTCTCTGAACGTAAAATAGCAACGTTCCGGTCAACTTAATCGAAATTCTAAAACGGAATTCAATTCGAATTGTTCAAGTATTTCGTTTGAAACGTAATTCGTAAATGATTTGAATTGAATTCCGTTTCAAAATTCCGATTGAGTTGACTGGGGTGCGACCAGATAGCACGGTCACGTCAAAGTGATGATCTATGATGCCTTATGGATAGAGCAAACACTGATTTCAATTCAAATTTTAATTTTATAAGTAAGATTTTTATTGATTTACTGTAAGTATCCATCAAGTGTTTTCTTTTTCCATTAAGTTACCATAAAAATAGTGATGAGTTTCAACAACTTAACAGCCAGAACATTGTTACACTCTAAAAAATAGCCCTTCAAAGTTAAAAATATCACGAAATTTCAAAATGATTTTTTTTTGTTCTAAATGAAAAAATGACCCTTCTGGGTCAATGTAAATTCAAAAAGAATATTAAATTTCCCTTGAAAATACTTTTTCAAATATTTTTAAAGTCGAGTAACGGAAAATGGCAGAAACAAACTTTTTTAGTGTTTTTTTTCAATGAAAAATACGTTTTTTAGGAATTCTGAGTACGCCATCAAATTGAGCATACAATTTTTCATAATAGTCCCTTTGACACCAAATTTCTATCTCATCACCGTTTCAGGCTGCAAATTATTGAAAAACACCTCTTTTTTCGCATGTTAAAAAATGGAAGGGGTCGTACCGCCCTTCCGTCACGATTTATCAAAAAATGGACCTCGGATTCGTGCTCAGGGACAAAAGTTACCCCTTAAGACAAAGTTTCACGCAAATCGAAGAGAGTGAGTTGGCGGAGAATTACCTTCTTTACAAATTAAATATTTGAGAAACCACTAATGATCAATTTCAACATAATCAATCCAATGGACTTACTTTTATGCTGGGGAAGCATGTAGAATAGGGTCCCCAGAACCACGTGTACTTTGAATTTTTTTTAAATATTTAGACATGGCCGAATGGGTTTTCTCCAAAGTTTGTATGAAGAATTAGTACTGTTCGCTTCTCCCACATATTGCACGCATTTTTTACTTGTGTCTATCGTGTTAGCAGCCGGGATGATGGATTTTTGTGCTGTATTCGTGATCGTGTTCAGAGTGCATAATTGGCCAAGGGAGCGCGTGGTCGTTAAAAAACAATCGGAGTGAAAAGTGATTTTTTTGTGTGCCTTTTGTTTCGCATTCTTGTATGCCTTTTATTTCGAAATTGTGAGCTGCGACGAGGCCACACGCTTGCCTTACTGAATTATTTTTGTCTTGAGCGTCATTTTCGTTGAGTAATTTGTATTATATGTGCTTGTGTTATCTTAATTAATTGTTTTGTGATTTTCAAAGCCCTTTCTACATCAACGTTGATCGAAAGGCATGGCGTCGGATAAATTTTGTATACATTTTTCGAATTTTTTTACAATGATCGAAAGACGCACTGACATTTTGGATCGTCGAAATAATAGTGGAGCAAAATAACTGTGTGTGAGTGATTTTGTGTGCTAACCAGAAAGATCTTCCCATAGCATCGTTGCTTGGAAGGCTCGCTGACGGGTCTTTTATGAATGTCCTCCCTTTAGCATCGTAGCTCGGGGGGCATCGAAAAGATTTCCATATCCTCTCTCGAGCAAAGTAACCCTCATAATCTACCTACCTATATCTACCTTCCTCAGATAAAGAGGATACTGAAGTTAACGTTTCATAGAATAAGTATGAATTGAATGTAATTTAATTGATTGAAAAGAAACAATATTATCACATTTCATTTTAAATTATTGCCACTATTTTCATAAAAAAAAACAACTCCCGGGTCCCGGGAAATAACGGCAAATGGCCAAATTCAAATCTCGATTTCCGGGAAATTGAAAATCTCGAGAATCGTCACCCTCTACTGTGGATTCAACGCTCTCATGCGGAATCAACACGTAGCGAAAAGCTGTATGCTTGATGAGTCTGAAACTTCAACTATCGGACTAACACTCCTCCCTTTCGTTGAACTGCAAGCTTCCTGGTAGGGCGCCGGTATTGACTAATAAAGTAGGGATCTTCAGAGGTTAAACAGTGAACGGGTGGTAGCAGCTCATTGGCAGTCAACCATGCTCATGCTCATGCTCATATTGCATGCATTTGTTTTTAACTTGTATGCAACAGCGACGAACCGCCCTAATTCTCCATACAAACTTTGGAGAAAAACCATTCGAACCTGTCTAAATATTTTTGAAGAAATCAAGAAATCACGTGGTTCTGGGGACCCTTAACTACATGCTTCCCCTCGAGTTGAACCTGCGCAATCATTTTTTGTAAATTTTTGTACATCAGTGTTATTAAAGTCATCCCGAATTAAAAGAAACAATTTTCAACGAAACAAATTTTCAAAGCGAAATTGAAAAAAAAACTATTTCTAAAAAACCCTCACGGACATTTTGTGACCTACCCCAGTATCTGTCTGAAAAAAATATGAGAAAAGCCTTACCAGTTCAATGTCACCCCGGTTTACGGTAGCCTCGAACGAAGTTTTTCTATGATATTGAAAAAAAAAATGCTATTTTTGGTATAACGACTTTTTGACCAGAAAGCTGCCAGTGAAGATCTCGTGGAGGAGATGATGCTAAGTTATAACATGATGATGATCAGTGTAACACACAGCTTAAAGGAAATTTGAAACTCTGTTAGGTATACAAATTGAAGTTATTGAAGTTAGGCCAATTTTTTAACAAGTTTTTCCCCTTCCCTCCAAAAATTTCCCTGAAAAATCAGGGGGCAGGAAAATATTTAATTTTTTAAAGCTGATTTTGAAAATAGGTTGAGGTGCATAAATCATTTACCAACATTTCAGACAATTAAAATAATTATGTATTTTTTTTTTTAAAGATGTAATCACATCAACTTAATATTTAAACAATATCAGAACAAGGGTTTTCCGGTTGCTTTTAGGCGCCTAAATAAACCGCTTAAATCTGGGAGCGATTGGTTGTATCCACACTTTGCGCATTGCATATCAATTCTGCACGGTAATTTGTATAGAAAATCCTTTTTTTAATTTTGATTTTTATTATTTAAATTTTCCAATGAATTTTTCAAACCAGCGCAATAAAGTTAAAATCGTGAAATTTCGCTTAAAATTTTCCGAAGAAACTAGGGTGTTATCTTGCTCCTGTCAAAAGATACAACGTCATCAAAACTGGTCTAAAACGCGATTTCCGAGAAAAAACACGTTTTAGACCAGTTTTGAGCACGCTGCATCTTTTGACAGGAGAAAGACAACTCCATACTTTCTTCGGAAAAATTTTAAAGAATGGTTTCAAATTCAATTCAAAATAATAGGTACAAAAATCAAAACCCGAAAAAAGGTGTTTTCCCATACAAATTTCCATACGCAAAGTGTAGGCGCAACCAATCGCTCCCTAATTTTAACAGATTTTTTGAGGCCCAAAAGGCATTAAAAAAAAAGTTCTGTTTTGATTTGAACATTTTTTATATTTTCCATATAAAGACGAGCCAGTCTAATGAATATGTACATCCAATTTTGTTAATTTAATGTTATTTAAAGGAAAAGGATCATTCATAAACTACGTGGATACTGTTTTGCTAAAATCAGACCACAATCTTTTTTGATACGAACCTCCCCTCACCACTTAAGGATCTACGTAGTTTTTAGATGGCGCTAAACCATTAAAAAGGAAAATTTTCAGTTGAATGCCACGCCAGATAAGCCGCATCGATGACCATTTTTCAATGCCATTTTCGTTCAACCGCTCATCATGTTAACGACGTGCGCCACCGTGAAAATCCGTTTCAAGGTCCACTAATCTGTTTGGTCAAATCCAACGCTAGAGGTGTAAGCTAATATCACGCTTAAGTCTACTAGAAGAAGTCCGCCCCTCGAGAATGAGTACACTGAGCCGAGTCAGGGTCAACCGACTATTTTCAACAGACGCCGGTGTCGGTGTCCCTTAAAAGGGGGCCACCCCACCGTTTGTCTCAAATCTGTCATACGAGCAGAAAAAAGAGTGGGGGAGAAAACCACTTCCCGGACAGACAGGGTCATTTTCCCAAAATAGCGCGGAAAATGTTTTGCCATATTTGAGGAAAAACGACACTCGCAATGATGACGATTTCTCGGGGCAGAGCAGACACGATCGTCGCCATACGTTGGTGATTATTCATGAGTTTTATGTTTATTTTTACTTTAGGAAAAATAATTGCATGCCAACGTAACCTGTGTCACGCAAATTGTTGGCACAGCATCTTGTTTCATAATAAATTAGACTGTATGTACTTCACAAGAGAGATTTTCTTTTAAAAATTTGTATCTACTTGCTTAAAATGACATGTAACTTGTGTGCACGATAGTAAAACTTTACCCAGTTTTCCACATCATTAAAGGAGCGTGCTCAAGTAATCAAGTCCGTCCCTAAAAATCCCACAACCAACCCCGTTTGCAGTGGATCCTAACTTTGAATGAATTTTCGAAACCACCGACTTGAAACACTAAACAAAACTTTACGACGCGCACACCTCGTCACCCAATGTCAGTTCTTCGAAGGGAAAACAACCATGTCTGGGTGTGAGTGTGAAGATTTTCACTCAAACACAAATTCCGGCGATTATTTCATGCATTGAGTCGTGTCGTCGTCCCATAACACTTAAGGAGAAGGGGCGACACAACCTGCAATTATATTTACGATTCGTGCGTCCTGTCGTGCGCAGCTTGATGACCCTGAAGTATCCGTTGCTGAAGTTCTGATTAATATTTTAATGTAATTATCAAATGAAACTATTTGGCTAAAAACACAGTATGTTTTCATAGAATAACATTCCCGTTTTAAATCTTATTGAAATTTTACCAATTTTGCCTAAGAGCAACTCTCTACGAAATCGGCCGATTTCGACCATTTTTATTTTTTGTATTTTTTATTTGACTTAAACTTTGTGGGGGCCTTCCCTATGACCAAATAAGCTATTTTGCGTCATTGGTTCACCCATACAAGTAAAGTAAAAAAAGGAAATCTGATCAATTTGGGGTCTTCGGCAAAGTTGTACACAGAAAAAAAAATCGTGGTAATATTACATCTGGGAAGGGGTACATCTTTTATGTCAGAAAAAATGTGTAATTTTACCTCTAAAAATGGTTAAAATTACCCCATATATGAGGTAAATTCACCTCTAATAATGTGTAAATTTACCCTTGAAAATGCTGAAATTTACCGCTAAATAGTGAAAATTATAACTAAAAAGATGTAATTTTTGTCATTTTTTGTAGGGTTGAGAGGACAGATATCGAATTGTCGTTGAATACGACGAACGTAAACAAAACACATTCAGATGAATCATTTTATTTTTTTATATGGGTTTAGCATAAAATTGCGATAGTTTGCAACTAAAGATGAGAATATCCGGAATCTTTTTCAGTTTATTCGAAAGATGTTTGATATGCTGGCGCTGTTACTAGACAAGCGTTTGCTTCATTGCTGCTGCCGGAACCTTGAACCAGGACAACCGACGGCCCGATGATGGCGACGTCAGTGTTCATAAGGTCCAACACGCACTATAGCTTCTGCTATGAGATTGGAATGTACCGGTTCCGGAAGTGCCGGGATCTTGTTGCGGGGATAAAGCACATCGTAGAAGCGTCGGTGCGGATTCTGGAAAATGGCTTTTGTTTAATAATCCACCCTTTCCATCAAACTCATCAACTTTTATACGCACCGCTCGATAATCACCACCTGATTATCCTTGTTGCCTGGAATATGCTTGGCGTTCATCTTCCAGCCGTATCCGGCCCACCGGTAGATCGATTTTTGACCTGCTGCACAACACCGATCGAGCTTATCGGATTCGCGCCTAACTTCCGGTTAAGAACCTTACCGATCAGAATCATGTCGAAGCTAATTCTGCAATTCGTGAGTCAGTGAAAAATGTGTCGAAAGGTTAACGGAGGTTTGTCCGCAGCAGCCAGCTGGTTTAGAGCGAGCATGTTGATGGCCGCTGGGATGGTTCCAGGATCTGAAAATTGAGGGAGAATGAATGAGTGAATGATGAACACCTCCATCATTTGGTATGCTGTACCTAGAATGCAAATGGTGCTTCGATGGGATCATTGGCCTCCGATTCTGGTGATACTGTCAATAGCGCAGAAGAAGTATCCACGGTTTGCAGCACCGACTGTTTGCTGAACTTCAGAGGGATTTGTGGGGGAACTTAGTGAGAGGGAAGCCTAGACCGCCAAGGCAAAGGAAACGTTCCTTCCATAAAGTCGGCGCCGGCGGTTCGACTGATGTAATAATCTTTGGGCCACAAGCTGATCTACTTGTCGTTCAGCTTGTGTTGGAACCAGCCGAGGCCGGATGGTTGAGCCCAGCAGGCATGACCTAACTGGCTAATTGAGGAACTGATTGATGTTGGGGATTGTGACCTGTTGGGCAAAAAAGACAATTTTTATTATTTATATACGATCAATCTTTGTACTCATCCCATCATAATATTTACCTTTTTGTCTGGAGTGACGGTGTGGCAGATATTCAAAGTTTGTCCTCCATGACAACTTCCGTCTCCGCCGTGACTGCGGCGTAGGGTGACGGGATTTTGAGACTCGAGACGAAACACTTCATCTTCCAGTTCCCGCAGTTCCAACCACTCAATCCGATCTGACCCCGCCGTTTTAAGTCAACGATCATCGAAAGTAAACCGGTTAAATTACACCCGTTGGTCCGAAAACACGCCTCCGGCCACCGAAATTTGAGAAACACTTCGAAAAGCACAACCCCGTCGCTCGAAACGTCAAGACAGTTCAGCCTGGATTGTCAGATGAAAATATTCCGTGGCTTACGGGAACCCAGGGCACGCGGAACCTGTACCGCGATAATTTTACTTTGGCCACACCAAACAAGCACTCTAGCAGCAGTATTTTTCCCCCGCAAACAAAATAATACTTCCGCGACGTGTTGGGCGGCTTAAAAACAACCAAAACAACAAATTTGACAGTTCTCAAATTGGGAGTCGGAGGAAAGTTCGAAAAACTGTTGAATGCAATATCGCATCGAAGAAGTCGAAAAATTACACCTTCCGTATAAATATTTAACCTTTTTTAGAGTAAAATGTGTTTGGTTACATTTTCGGTTGCAATTCATCTAAAACAGATGTAATATTACACATTCCTTTTTTAAGCATTCCATTTTAAAGCTTCGATTTTTACACAATTTTTTGCTGTGTAGGTATTGGTGAGGACTACTCAGACGAAATAGGAACACTTATTTTTTGCCGTTTTCTTAATCACCTTTTTTACAAAAACTCAATTTTCCAAAATCCAAATTTTGTTTTTCGGGATTTTTTGATATGTTTAAGTGGACACAAACCCGCAACTTTTGAGCCATAGAGAAACATGGTCAAAAAATCTGCCGCCGAGTTATGAATTTTTGAAAAAAACAGTGATTTTTGGAAAAAATCGAAGTTTCATGCAAAAACAAGTTTGACATTATTATTTAATGCAAAATTGAATTTGCAATCGAAAAGAATTTACAGATTTTTTGATAAAGGGCTCCGTTTTCAAGATATAGCCACCGAAAGTTTGATTTTAGCGAAATATTTGCAGTTTTTCAATTTTTAAAAATAGCCATAAGTGACCATTTCTAAAAATATTTTTTTGAGAAGTTCAGAAAATTTTCTATAAAATTGTCTAAGAGACATAGAAGATTGGACCTCGGGTTGCTTAGATAGAGCCGCTTTAAGAAAAAGAAACACGAAAATTGAAGTTTTCTTAATCTCACCAAAATAACCCATTATTTTCTTATGACGATATCTCAGCAACTAATGGTCCGATTATCATTGTTAATACATGAAACATTCGTGAAATTTTTCGATCTTTTCGAAAAAAATATTTTGAATTTTTTTAAATCAAGACTAACATTTTAAAAGGGCCAAACATTGAATATTACGCCCATTTAAAATGCTAGTCTTGATTTAAAAAAAATCAAAATATTTTTTTTTTAAACATTAAACATAAACAATATATTTGAGTTTCTTTGAAAAAAATAGATTTTTCTCAATATTTAGCCCAAAATAAATATGTTTATGTACTAAAATATTTTTCAAAGTACTACAAATTGATTCTAGAATATTTCTGAACATTTTCCATCCATAAAAAGTATAGGTCATCGCTTTGAATTTTGAGATATTGGCGAAATACTTGGAATATATTTGAGTTTCTTTGAAAAAAATAGATTTTTCTCAATATTTAGCCCAAAATAAATATTTTTATGTACTAAAATATTTTTCAAAGTACTACAAATTGATTTTAGAATAATCATGAACATTTTCCATCCATAAAAAGTATAGGTCATCGCTTTGAATTTCGAGATATTGGCGAAATACTTGGAATATATTTGAGTTTCTTTGAAAAAAAAAATAGATTTTTCTCAATATTTTGCCCAAAATAAATATTTTGATGTACCCAAATATTTTTTAAAGTACTGCAAATTGATTCTAGGATGTTTCTGAACATTTTCCATCGATAAAAAGTATAGGTCATCCCTTTGAATTTCGAGATTTTTGCCATTCAAGGTAAAAACCAGCATTTTCAATATTTTCAAAATATGGTGATGGCGCGCTATAGTTTTTACTAAAAAACGGCAATATATTTTGGTTAAAAATTATAACAATGTTGTAGACATATGTTGCCCACATCCCAACGAACATTTTGGTGGGTCATCGCGATAAATTTTGAAATACTCCAGAATTTTGAAAAACTATTTTACTAAAAAGCACCGATGGAGAAGAAAAACTCACTTTTTTTGAAAAATGAACCCGTAGTTAGAAAGCTGAGAAAATTCTTTAAATCGTGATGTGTTTGGATTTTTAAAAACGATAATATAACAAATATGAAAAATGATAAACCACGCGCGCGCGAGTCACGAGACGGGGGCCTTAAATTTGAAAAATCAGACCATTATTTGCTGAGATATGGTCATTAGAAAATGGTGGGTTGTTTTGGTGAGATTTAGAAAACTTCAATTTTTTTGTTTCTTTATCTTAAAGCGGCTCTATCTCAGCAACCCGAGGTCCAATCTTCAATGTCTCGTAGACAATTTCATAGCAAATTTTTTGAACTTTTCAAAAAAATATTTCGCTAAAATCAAACATTCGGTGGCTATATCTTGAAAACGGAGCCCTTTATCAAAAAATCTGTAGAGTAGTTTTCGATTGCAAATTCATTTTTGCATTAAAAAGTAATGTCAAACTTGTTTTTGCATGAAACTTTGATTTTTTTCCAAAAATCACTATTTTTTCAAAAAATCATACCCCGGCGGCAGATTTTTTGACCATGTTTCTCTATGGCTCAAAAGTTGCGAATTTTTGTCCCCTAAAACATATAAAAAAATCTCGAAAATAAAAAAAAAATACGTATTTTGGGATATTGAATTTTTGTGAAAAAAAAAGTTGATTTAAAAATCTGCAATTTTTTTTCCGTGTACCTATTTTTTTCTCAAAAGTCCTCAACAATACCTACAACTTTGCCGAAGACATCAATTGTTCAGAAAATTCACTCAAAAGTTACAGCTGTTTGAATATTTACATACCATTTATGTATGGACAGCAGCCAAAATTTTATGGATACTTGTATGGATGAAAAAATCACAGCAAATAGTTTATTTGGTCATATGGAAGGCCCCCCACGGCTTGTCTAAAGGTTATTTTTATGAAACTTGATTGAACCTCGGTAATTCTTTCTTGAGCTTGTTGGGGGGACTCTCCCGAGTCAGGGAAAGTATTTTTCAAAAAATTTGATCGGTAAAAATTGATTTTATCTTGTTTTGAAGTTTTGATACAATTTATTTAAGCATAAATCATGAAAAAATATTAAATAATTCACAGAAATTATGATGTTTTTTGTTGTTATTTTATCAAAACAGCCACCCTAATGACCTAACAAAAATTATGTATAAACTATTTTGGTTAGAGAATCCCGAAAATTTGAAGCCGTTCCGAGCATTTTAGAGTTTGGTCAAGCCGTTTGGTTAGGAAATTGTTGTATTGTACGGTGTTACAACATTTTTATTCAACAATAAACTTGAGTCGCTTAGCAGAATTTTGTAAGGAGTTTAATAATTTGTCTATATTTTTTGCCTTCCTCACTGAGGTAAGGCTATAATCCTGCTCTAAAAATGAACTTCGTATAAAAACGTCATAGACCCACCTTCATGTATACATATCGACTCAGAATCGAAAACTGAACAAATGTCTGTGTGTATGTGTGTGTGTATGTATGTATGTAAACTATGTCCGGATCCACCATCCGACCCATTGTTGGTTAGGTTATCAAAATACCTTTCCAACGAGTCTATAACATTGAAGATCTGGCAACCCTGCCTCGAGATATGGCCTCTTCAGTGATATTTATGTACTTTTTTGAAGCCGGATCTCACTTAAATGTATGCAAACTATGTCCGGATCCACCATCCGACCTATTGTTGGTTAGGTTATAGAAAGACCTTTCCAACGAGTCCAAAACATTGAAGATCTGGCAACTCTGTCTCGAGATATGGCCACTTAAGTGATATTGATGTACTTTTTTGAAGCCGGATCTCACTTAAATGTATGTAAACTATCTCCGGCTCCACTATCCGACCCGACGTTGGTTAGATTATCAAAAGACCTTTCCAACGAGTGCAAAACATTGAAGATCTGGCAACCCTGTCTCGAGATATGGCCACTTAAGTGATATTGATGTACTTTTTTGAAGCCGGATCTAAAAAATAGATGAAACTTGTGTACAGCCATTGTTGTGAGGAAGGCTCCAACCACATAGGTGGATTAAGTTAGTTTTCATGATTTAAACTTAAATGTATTGTATACAAACTTCAATTTTTACCGATAGAATATTTTGACAAACAGTTTCCCTGTCTCGGGAGAGTCCCCCCAACAAGCTTCAGAAAGAATTACCGAGGTTCATTCAAGTTTTATAAAAATAACCTTTAGACAAGCCGTGCCCCCACAAAGTTTGAGCCAAATAAAAAAATGCAAATAAAAACCATTTTCGGTTTTGGTAGAGGATTGCTCTGTTTCAGAAAACAAGGCAGAATCCTGAAAATGTAACTATTATTATAACCACCCTTACACGGCGTGGGTCACCCTAATGACCAAACAAAAATTTGTGTCTTATTATTTTGGCCGAAGAACCCCCACTGCAATTTTGAGCCGAATCGAAGCACATTTATTTTTTTTTCTTTAACTTTCATATGGAACTGCTGTATAGTAACACTATATTGACTTTTGATTTGTCTGTCCAATGACCAAACAAAAAAATGTATTATTTGTTCTTCCAAACATATCTCTTTATAATTTTAAGGTTAAAAATATTATGAAATCATTCAAAAATCTATGTCGGGAGAACATCGTTGTTTGTGATAAGGACAATTTTTTTCACTCTGATACAAATTTACCAAGCTTTTTGTTACTTTTTCACAAAAAAGAAACAGTTTTTTTTATTTAATTTAAAGTAACCATCTTGGGCCCAAGCTTAATTCAAAGAATTTTAAGTCACCATAGCATCACAAAAACCATATTTAAATTATTTTTTTTTGCAATTTGTTCATTTATTTTTGTAAAATTATGAATAAAAATTGATTTTTTTTTTAGAGTGTGATTAAATAATCCAGAAGGGTCATTTTTGCATTTAGAACAAAATTTTTCATTTTAAAATTACGTGTTTTTTTAACTTTGCAGGGTTACATTTAAGAGTGTAACAATGTCCTACAATGTTATTTCAGATTCGAAAAGTACATTAAATTTCCCATAAAATGACATGTCCCACGATTTTTGACAGTTGAGTAACGGAAAATGGCAGCGATTTTAAAACTATTTTTTAACTTATTTTGATGAAAATACGTTTTTTCGGAATTTTGTTTTTTTTTTTAAATTTTGCGTCTAATTTTACAGAAAAGTCCTTTTGACATTTCTATCTCTTCACGGTTGTGAGCTTCAAATCACTGAAAAACGTGTCTTAGTAAAAAAACAGAAAAATGAAAGGGGTCGTACCGCCCCAACGTCACGAGATAGCGAAAAATGGACCTCGGATTCGTGATCAGGGACCAAAATGACCCCTTAGAGCAAAGTTTTACGCAAATCGAAGAGGGGTCGGGGCAACTTTTTCCGATTTCGTGTGAGTTGGTAGAGAATTACCCAAGTATAATTTCTTATTCTTATTTAAGGTAGAAAGGTAGGTAGGGTAGTTTTGTCACTGATACCTTTTTTGTTTTTTTTTTGTATACCCCTGTTTCAAAAACACTTAAGGAGCAAACAAAATGGTTTTTTGGAACTTTAAACAAACCCTAGATATAAAGTGACAAACGTTTGTCGAGATACTATTTGTTAGAATTTTGTTTGAAGAAATCCGGGATTCCAAGATTTTTTTCAATTAGAAAAATATTTTGCTCAAATATTTTTCAATCAAGAATTGGGAAATCCGTCATGATAAATATTTCAATAAATTTTGTTTGCTGGAAGAAAATTGTTGGTTTCATGACTTTAAATAAACTTTTTTGTGATTTTTTCAAGCTTTTTGTGAAACATCTTCAATTCACCCCTGCTTTACACACACCAAAAACCCTCAAACCGTACGATCACTCTCACCTGAAACCAACCCATCGTAGTATTGATGAAATAACTTTGCACAACGCACTCACCACTACCACTGTTCAACGAGTTTTCCACTCTGGCACGCAGTCTCCCCGGCAAGCAGCCTAAGCCACTTGATTCATAAAACCGACGGCCGGTGGAAAACTCACGCTCAGTAGTGACCGAAGCGCCCAGTCCGGAGGACCGAAAAAAAGTGACTTTCGAGGAAAATTGATTCGCTCAGTCGCCTTTTCCATCAGTTGTTGCGCGGTTCGTGTTGAAACTAGGTAGGTTTAGAGTTTTTTTTTTTTTTGTGTGTGGGGAAATTTTTCTCGAAAAACCATGCGTCTCCATCATCGTCGTTGGAGGAAAATACTGGTGCTGGCTGATTAATGGACTCGTAAACACATTGTGGATTTTCCGGACAATAAAGTTGGTGTGTGACAGTTAAAAGTTGAAAATGTTTAGACATTAGCAGGACGTTGTTGGAGGAGAAAAATTACGATCGTTAGAAGTGACTTTTCGCGCGTTGGCCAAAAGTGAGTGAGAGTGACTTCCGATTGCGTAATTGGTGGAAATTGTTTAATTTTTCCGGCATTTTCCCAAACACATCCCCGCCAACGCTACAAGTGGGGAGCAGGAAAATGTATAACTTAGTGTTTATAATTCAAGCGAAAATCCGTCGAGTGAATCCATCATATCGTGAAAATTGGGAAAGGAAAAAGAGTTGAAAAACGTTCGACAGCTGTAAAAATATTTTCCGAGCTTCCGATTTCCACCGAATTTCCACCGTCGAGGGAGCTAATAAATACACTGAACTGAAGGAAAAAAAAAAGTACAAATCTGTTCTCGGAATGTGACGTGTGTGTGTGAGATAATGTCGGTCGGTCGTGGCCCCGGATCTTTTAAGGCTGCCAAAAATAACGAGCGCACGGAAAATTCTTACCTGGCTGCGGGAAAGACGATGATCGTCACCATCAGCGAAAAGGAAAATTACAGGTCCTGGGAAGTGGACGAAAGAAGCAGGATCGTGGTGAAGAGCCAAATTTGGTGGGGCTGAAGAAGACATGAAATGAATTATGGTGGAGACGCATGGTTGATGTGGAGAAGTTCAAAAGTTGTCTTTTTGTTATTGTTATATATAAATACTTCTTTGTGAAACTCAGTTTGCTTTGAATTGTTTGTTAAGGTTACACATAATTTTTAAATAAATTTATAGAAAATATCATAAATCATTAAAAATAATCTGGTTAATAATATCAAAATCAGATTACATTTTTGTTTTTGAAGACTGATGTCAGTACATTTCAACAAAAAAAAAAATGAAGAAAGATAAATGCATCCTAATTGTCATTTATACAACCGTCAAATTGTTGATTGGTGAATTTTGAAAGAGATTCACGCATTCAAATCTGTGATTTGATTCTAGTGAAGCATTCTTGAAGTGACAAACCAAATTAACTTTGCCCAGTAAAGTTTTCCTCCTCAACTCAGTTCCACTCACAAGTCTGCAAAGTGCATCGCTCTGTCTCACTTTTCCCTCTCTCAAATAATTAATTAGTCGCCATGAGTGACAAGTTTATAAAAAACACACACGGAAAAAAAGGTGTGAAAGCAATCTCCACCGTTCAGGAATGCCAACAACCGCAACACAGTACTCTAAGCCGGCGGTGCCAATTTGTCAGCTACGGAAAGCTGGCAACACTTCCTCCCGGTTTTTTGTGTTCTGAAAATGGGGGCGGTCACGCGGCACTCTTAATCCACTTTTCATAAGCACTCACCTGAGGCGAAGCTGACTTCTGCCTGACAGATGTCTGGCAGTTGGCCCAGAAACTGAGGGAGATTGCTGGCGGGGTTTAACCGGACCAACAAAGGGCAGGAATGTTGATTACGGGATGTGGCGATGAATTTGTTTGGTTGAGTTAGGAACGGTGAAGAGATAGAGATTTTTCTTGATAGAAAAATGTTTTACGCACTTTAAGAAGCAATTTCCAACAAATTTAGAAAATTTTCAAAAGTTAGTTAACTTGCTGAGACCCATTCCCATTTCTTGACTGGCTTTAAGCTAAAAAATTGCCTTAAATCCTTTAGTAAGCCAATTTTGAATCTTCAAAAAGTATAAGGAAGAATCTCTTCTATTAAAAGCTTAGATTTGTTGATTTTACTTTTTCCATTTGAAATTGCCATTGTTTTGAATTGTTTTGGGTTCAGCTGTGGCTGTGGTTTTAGCTAACATTACTTTCTTCAATGTCAAAATAATTATGCAATATTTTTTGTTATTTATGTTTCAAAATAGTAGTTTATGCAACAAGTTGCAAAAAGAGGATTTTTTCAGCACGAGTCGTACATTTATCCAACGAGGTTCACCGAGTTGGATAAATACGACGAGTGCTGAAAAAATCAAGTTTTGCAACGAGTTCCATACAACATTTTTTGCAATTCCAAAAACACCCATTGAGTGAAATTTTATGTCAAATTTTCATGTATTTTGTCAATAAAACGTCGAATCAAAAAAATGTTGAAAAGTGATACTTTTCGAAACAAGTGCTGAAAAGTTCAACTTTCCAGCACCCATTTCAGTGCTGAAAAGTAGAACTTTTCAGCATTTATTTTGAAAAGTGTTACTTCTCGATTCTGTTATATTTGGTACAGAAAAGTAGGCTGTTTCGTCGTTCAAGAATTACAGGAAAAGGAAGTATTTTCACGACGGAATTGCAAAAAATATATTACGCAACTTGTTGCAGCTTGAAAGCTCATGATTCCATTTAATGAAACTAAAAAATAAACTTACTTGAAATAAAAAATAAAGCAAAATAGGCAAAAAATAATGTTGTAGAACAAGCCTAATACGATTGATAAATAACAGAAAACAAACCTGATACATCCAAATACTAACAATAATTCATGAAAAAAGAGAATCGAAGTTTTTTTTTATAACAAAAGATGCATAAAATGACTTAGAAGTAGAGTCCCGAGAATTCCCGGGATTTCTCGGAAAAAAATGTTTCCCGTTTCCCGAGAAATTTGTAAATTTCCCGGGAATTCCCGAAATACAAGCAGAAGTATACATTTTGCTACTTTTTGGCACCCATGTTTTGAAATTACACAAAAAAATATTAGTTAGAGAACCTGATTTGATTTTATACATTTCAATATACTGTTCATATTAAACTAATCAGCTTGTCTGTTAATTTCATGTCAAGGTTTAATTCAGATAATATTTATTTATGAAGCATTCACAATTAGGAATTTTGTTTGCTTATATGTTTGGGCAACAAAACTAACACTATTATGGAATGAATATTACCTATTTTAGTTTTGACAACCTATTTTAACGATATTTTTTGTTATATCATTTGAAAAAAAGATATTCACCTCTTCCTGCCAAGATCAAAATTGAGATTTGTTTAACATTTTTGTTTACGTTGACCAAATTGGATGAATATTGAGTTGATTTAACTAAATTTATCAAAAAAGGTTGTTCGAGAAGAATGTATTCGAGAAATTACTGTTTGAAGTATTAAATTTACGAAGCACGTGAGCTACCAAGGGCGTAAGAGGGTTAAATATGGAAAAATATCGTTTAATTTCAACCACTTTGAAAATTATTTTTATCTCATTAATTTATTGAGCCATATAACCACCCGCATAAACGAGAACTTTAAAAAAACTTTTTGTTAAATGGTTTTCTCACCATTTCAGAGATCGTAACCACTATTTGAAAAAGGGTAGGAAAACCTTAAAAATACCATATCGGAAATGGTACCCTACCATTTTTCATAAAGTTCGACCATCTGAATTGAGGGTGGTTAGCAACGGTAACCTTAAAAATCCCCGAACAACGTTTCGTCAAATTACCATTTGTGTAATGGTAAAAATAAAGTTAATTTTCGCGAAAAAGCGACCTTTTTCTCCCGGTTTTTACTGTTTGAGAAATGGTATTTAAATAGTATTTTAAGGTTTTTCTTACAATTTTTAACCTTGCTGCTACTATTTCAGAAATGGTGTGTAAATGGTATTTTAGGGTTTTTCTTGCTGTTTTTACCGAGCGCTACTATTTTGGAAAAAGTTTTCACATGGTTATTTAAGGTTAATTCTATAATTTCCTGCAGTTCCACTATTTGCAAAATAGTTCTAAAATGGTTTTTTAAGGTTTATCCATACATTTTCGACCTGTTTTTACTATTTGATAAATGGTTATTAAATGGTAAGTTAAAGTTTATCTTAAATTTGTATACCTACCAAATTTGTACAGAATTGTTCACTATTTGACGGATAATTCACAACAATAATATTAGAACTTTTTTGGCTTTAATTCTAGTTGATTGCCGATTCTGTTTGGTTGATCATACTGCCAAAGTCGCCCAAACCTGAAAAAAAAGAAAAAAAAAACACAAAGTATCGAGTAGCATGTAACATTAAAATATGTGTACTTATCTGATGATTCAAATGATTTCCTTAATTAATGCCAATCGTGCGTTCGCTTCGATTTTGTTTTGTCGGTCGGCTGCCACCAAGATCTCTTTTGATTGCCGATAGAATCCTCCAGCACCAGCTGTTCCGTTGTTTCAAGTTCTCCACGGCGCTGAAATGATTAACAAGAAAAAATTAAACAAAGTATCTGGTAAATCAAATAATTTGTTTGAAAATTATACCTGCGCACAAAGCGTAAACAACAACCAGCCGCACAAACGTTTCACTTCAGACTGTTTCTGCCTGCGCCTGCCTGCCTGCATGAGAGCAGGTTGATTGGCGCTGTGAGCAGGTAACGAGCGTAGCAGAAAAGAGAGAGCGCACAAACAAATATTATTTTGCGTTTAATCCAAAATATATAAATTGATTCAGAAATATTTATGCGAAATGTGTGTGTGAAATTAACAAACAATTATTTAAGACATGAGAGTCTGCAATCTGACGATTTCGATTGTTTTGACCGTGTCCCCCAAAAAAGTCCAAACGATTCCAATTAGGGGCTATTACCAGACGAGCATCAAAGTTTATAGATCGCAACGAGATTAGCGCGTTTCCTTTGATGGTTGTTGTAGATTCTGCGAAATATTACTTTCGCGGAGGTCCTGAAACTTCACTTCGTCGGGGTAAAAGCCCTATTTTTTACCAACTCAAACGAGTTTATCGACTTTATACTGATCGTCAACGGCGAAGCGATCTTTCTTTCCTATTAGCCGTACATCCACACGTCGCACAACGACGGAACAGGGCCGGACAGCAGAGCTTTAAAATGTCACAAGGCGGTGGCGCCATCACCGTGTGTAACAAGAACAATTCCAGCCGGATCAGCTCTCCGACCGAGATGCACCGTCGAGTTTCCGCTCATCATACTCAACATTCGGCGCTTGCCAAGCTGAAAGTCGAAATCGCGTCGACACAGGTGCCAAGACACCAATTAGTATTGTCCGTTTCTTTCAAAGGTACACGCCGCGCGGCATTTCGAAATATGCCGTAGACATTGTTGCCAGCGATTTTCTGCACTTTTGGTGCAATTAAAAACAAACCTGCCAACAATTCCAGACGATTCGAAGAAGAAGATCAACAATTGATTTGACAGCGCGCATTTGCCGAAAGTGCGGCGCGTCGTTTCGAGGCTGGTTTGCCGCGTGTCTTTCTCGGGAATACGCGCAATACGTACAATCAGTCTAAATAAAACTGTTATGTTCCGGCCATAATGTGTCGGTACATCAATAATATAAACATTGTGAAGCAAACATTTCGAAGAGTATTGAAAAACTGGCTTTGCCCACTCCGTTCTTTTTCGGCCCCTAAGTACTCAAAAATTGACCGCCATCCTCAATTCGTGCAAGCTCCATGACGGCCTAAAAGTCCATTACCCTAAGTGATACGATCACTCGCAAAAAACACCGCGAATCGAAAACCGTCAAGTTTCGCGCTAGTTCATACACCGCGAGACCAGTGTGGATCATCAGAAGCACGTACCACCGGCACTCTTCACCAGTCCGAACGAAATTGCCAAGCCGCTGCCGTTCATCAACAGGTTCACGGAAAAGCTTACAATTTTGGCAAGTGGGACGCAGCCGCTACCGCAAACGAAGGGTCATTTTTTAAGAGAATCCCTACCAAAATAATCATCCATGTTGTCTTGGAAGCACTGTAATTTGCGCTTGAAAAAAAATACCTTCCAAATATCGAATCAGCAGGAACAGTTTAACACCGTCAAACGTCTCGGCGTTTCCAATCACCGATCGATGCTGGTTGATGTAGTTTGATAGAGCCAACATCGAGTCCACTTCCGGATTGAAGCGCACCTCGTACACGATCTGGATCGCACGCAATCCTAATGTATTAAGTCATGAGCTGAGCTGGCGTACCATTTGTTCGCATCCGGTTGACCGGTCTGAAACTAATCGCGGTCGTAATTTGCGACATCTGTTCCGTCAGCTGAATCTTATTTTCGTTGCTCCTCAAGTGTTCATCAGCTGCTGCATAAATCGGCCACACCCTGCATTCGGAATTGACAAGGCCGGTGCCAAATCATCTGCCAACGTCGGAACCGATCGGCCTGACTCAAGCGGCTGATTCAACAGTCCCTGAACAAAACTGCGACCGACCACGGCCAGGTTCGACGAAACGATACTTGCCCGACTCGAACAAGACCAACCCACTCGTTCCGATCGTCGGAACGTTGCGAGCCAGTTGACCGTGGCCAATAATTTTGCGCTGCGATTTGTGCGTCGTCTCCGGGATGCGCGTCTGGAAGCCAATGTCTGCCGAATCTTTCGCACTTGTTTCGCCGGAACCTCAGTCTTCCGACGAGCTGGACTGGCTTAGCAGCGTATGCCCCAGATTCAACCGGGAACAAATGCACAAAATCAGCAGCAAATCGTGGACAAAACGGACGAAAAAACGCGACTCACGACGGAATTAGCCAAAACAATGTTTTGACGTTTCTGTTTCAGTTCAGCGCAGCAGGCCGTTTGTCGTTGCGCGAGATATTTATTAGTGAGAAGGAAAGAGAGAGCGACAGCAACAACTCAGCTGTTTATGTTGACAGATTTTCAGGAGGGGGTTTGGCCATTTTTGTCGATCGATGATAAAATCGATGTCGACTCTCTGATATTATGGAAAGTTGGATGCAAGTCGATCAGTACAGGAAAGGGAACGTTCTTATATTACGTGATGCAAAATCACGCTAACTGTAACTTAAAATGGCACTTTGCTGAGTTCGTTTTCGCACTTTTTCATACGAATTTTTCAGTTCGACTACGATTACCAAAAAAGTGTAACTGTTGAACTCTAGATTAAATTTTCAAAACAACCTATCCCTCATGGGTTTCCTATGCAGATAGGACCTTTTGAAAATTTAATCGAGAACTAAACAATTAGTATGGGGAGGGAGTAATTGAACTCAGTGATGTGCGATTTCAAGTTACAGTGTAGAACGTGTCAGATTATAAATATATAAAATAAATTTACGTTGATTCGGTTAACAGTGCAAACAAAAATAAAACGTAAAAAAATCGAAGAGATTTCACATCATCGCTGTCGCGAAGTTTTGACCCAAAAATAAACAGAAACAGTGAAATGGGTTGAAAATCATCAGAATCACTTAGCGGAACTTGAACATATGTATATTATGTAAGTGTGAGAGTTTTCTTTTCTGAACATCGATAAAATTTACGAGTGTTTTTCTCTTTGGTGGCAGGTTGTAAAACTGCGATTTTCCCATCAAATCTGGTTTCTGGCTGCATTCTGGATCCTGTGCCGGTGGCCACTTCTAACTTCATCCACAATCCTCGCAAGGCACGAAGCCGTCGTTTTGTAATACGTCGTAACAAAGATGCTCCACAACCCACTAAGAATTTTGGCTCGAGCCTCGACTCGATTCAGGCTCGATCTCGAGCCAAAATTCTCAATCGACTGCACCTCATGAAGAACTCGTCCCTCAAGCTTCCGGTCTATTCACGTGCCACCTGAATCAGCATGATCACCACAACACACCTACAGGATATTCAATCTGCTAAGAGCGTTAGAATCTGTTAATTCGGAACCAATCCCGTTGAAAACCGTCCCGGTTCAGCGGAACCCGTAGAGTGATCATCGAGTGAAAACTTTTTAGGGGAGCCTTCTCAGGGTGTCCACTTCGTGCTGATATACGTTGTGTAATTTGTTGTTTTATTGGGTACGATAACTTGTTAGTTAAACTATGTATCAAGTCAAGGAGGGAATTAGCCGGAAATTTACATTTGATCCATAATAAACGAACAAATCTCAAAACTAAAACTAACTGAATTCTAAGCTTGAATGTGTTGCCTTAGGGCACTTTTAAATTGAGAGAAAGTAGGTTTGTGCTTAATGTCCACGGGGAGGTTGTTCCAGCAGGAAGCACCAGCTGTCAGCACACTCTTGCCGCTCGATGTTGTGTGTCTTGGGACGATCAGGTTCCGCGTTCGTTGCTGCTGGCCGTGCACTAGATGTTCTTGAAGATAATCAGGCAGGTCGCCGTCGCACCCTCGCTTAATGAAGCAGCAGGTACGTAGGTGGTAGTTGGCCAGTAGGTCGTGTCCAAGGATGCTGTTCCGAACTGCGTTGTGTTGGGAGGTTTGGCTAAGAGAGAGCACTTGGGATTGGTGTTGATCAATTAAACGACATTTCAGGGCAATCCATTTTAAATCTTTGGTTGTACAAAGCATCATTGTACTCAGAAAAATATTCTTTATCGTTAAGAACAAACACAAATTTAAGCTTAATTTAAGAACCAATTCTTTATGCTTATGATGAATATTTGCATATCAATTGGAATGATGACAAAAGGCTCAATAAAATTGTCTAAATTTAAAACAAAAACATAACATTGATAAAAATTACATATTAGTAAAAAAAAAGTGTCGGAAAATTGATATTTTACCAAAAAAAGAAAATTTGCTCCAATTCAACAAAATAAAATCAAAGTATCATCTCATGATGCAGGGTTTTCGAAAATGCGTTTATAAGTGCCAATTTTGCAAATTAAAATTTAATAAATAAATTATGTTTTGTGCCCATCTGCTCGGATGTATGTTTTAAACTATTTTAATTCTAAATTAATTCTAAAGAATTCGTTGAAAACAATCATTGTAGAAAAAAAGTATAATATTAAAATTTACTCTTTGTTTTGTGTAAAAAAAAACTTTGCAAATCGTAACTATTTTTCAAATAATTATTTTATGTTTCCATATGCTACTTGCGTATCGAGATGACTATTTGAACTTTAAAATAATCTTTTGATATACGATAACCATTTCAGCAAATATACTTAAATAGTTTTTCAAAGTCGTCAAGAAAAAAAATCACCGTTACTAACTATAAAATAACTCTATTACGTATGGTAACCATTTAACAAAAAGTTATCGAGGTCCGCCAAATAACATTATTACAAATGGTGACCTTATCTCATAAGGTTTTTTTAAGTTCCTCACCAGAATCGATATAGTTTTCGTTTATCCGGGCATGTAACTAAAATCATACCATAAATGGAACCATGAAAAATCATTAAAAAACACCTTCGTTTCATATTTCATGATTTCATTAAATTGTGTTTCAAGTCAAATAGTGCTAGAAATTAGATTTTTAAGGGAAATTCAATGATTATAGATTTATTCACAAGATGAAAATACTTGTTCTGGAATAAGTTATTTGCCATGAGGAACATTATTTCTGCATGATTTTTTCCAATTCAAATTTATGGTCATTGAGACAAATTTAAAAGCAATTTTATTGTTGTGGAGCATAGATTTTCACTGTCCAAACACCTTGAGTAAAAATTACTTCTCAACAAAAAAATACTAATAATATTTTGTTTTGATTTGGTACGATTTGAAAGGCAGCATAAAAAATTATATATTTTCTCAAAGTTGCATGATTTTTTACAAGCAGTCAAGCCAGTAATTGATTCTCACTGATGCTGCTGTTCTATACAATTCTGTTGCAAAATATTAATCAGAAACAGGACCAAAATAATTTTCTTTAAATTTCAAATGTTCCGGGAAATTTGTTGAAAATTTCCTGTTTTCCGGGAAATTCGTAACCCTGGGAAATTGGACGCTCTACTTAGAAGATCACAAGAAAAAAAAGTCTAAACAAATGAAGCAGTATCAAGTTAACTTAACCATGCATACTAAGTGAGATAAATTTGCAGCTCTCAAAAAGTTTGTTTCTCTTAAAAAAATCGTTGAATCGGAGAACGGGCATCAACGGATTCTTTAGACAATTTTTGATTGCAAGCAGCTAACATGATAATAAATAAAAGGTTTGCAGAGCTCATGAAGTGTGAGCTCAATCGTTTTTGGTTTTGTTTCCATTTTTGTATAACATATTCTATTTTAAAGGTGGAAAACTTGTGATTAAAACTTCAAACTTGTATTTTTTTAAATAAATATTAAACAAGTTTCCCACACATTTTTTAACATAAAATTTCTTTTAATTCTTGAAATTTCTTTTTAAGTTTAAGATAAATTTGCACGTGTAACATTTTCCAATGAATCAACTGTTAATGAAGCGATATGTCATTTGAAGAGAAATTTTAGCTTATTATCTCATTTGGAATTACTCTGCTAACAATGTTTATAATTCTTTTTCATGCCCACAAGTTATCACGAATTTATTTTGCTGCTCTGAACAATTTGTTTTTTGAGTAACAACTTATTTTGTGTAATCAAAACATTTCCCTTTTCCCTTCATTTTGAAATCTTCAAAACATATTAAAAAAGTAAATCTCCATGCATTGCTCAGTTCCAAACAATGTTAGCCTTATTTTTGATATCTTCAAATCATTAAATCTTAGCAAAAAGAAAGGTGAATCTCTTTAAGTTTCATTATTTTCATAAAAATTTACCATCCTTTTGGTAAAACAACAACAAATAACTTTTTTTTTTGAAATTGTTCATTTTGGAAAATATTCAGTTCATTCTGCTGAAATTAATCCTCCAAATGGTCCCAAAACCTCCAAAAATTTGGGAGCGATTGGTTAAGCCCACGATTGGCGCTAAGCGAATGAAATTTGTATGGAAATTACTATGAGAAAACTTGCATTTTCCCATTTTTGAATTTAAAAAAATCATGTTTTATTATTTTTTTGGAACTAACACCGTAGAAGTATAGCCCTGAATGTCCTTAACGACTCTCCCAAATGGTGATTAATTGCGTCACATAAAAGATACAGACATTTCAAAAGTAGTGTATTGAAATAAACAGTGAAAATCACATTTTCTGCCAACATTGCCAAAGGGACCATGAAACTAAAAACAAGCATGATTGTTCCTATATTTTGATGAACCTTTCGTAAAATCGTTATGAATAAATGTTCAGAAGACATTATTTTGTTAAATTGCACCCAAATTTCTCAAATATATTATAGTTTTCGAAAGTTTCCGCTTGACTTGGCAGTGTTGGCAAAAAGTATGATTTTTACGGAGTATTACGAAATGTTTCTCTTGAACGCTCTGTAACTTTTGTGAGAAGCAATTTTGCACCATACTGTCTTCGAGAGAGTTGTTCAGGACATCCAGGGCTATACTTTTGCGGTGTTAGTTTCATGAAATAATAAAACATGAATTTTGTTAATTCTAAAATCTGAAAATCTAAGTTTCTCCACAGTAATTTCCATAAGAATTTCTTTTGCTTTGTGCCAATCGTGGTCTTAACCAATCGCTTACAAATTTTGAAAGGTTGAGATCCTAAAAGGGACCCAAAAAATGTGTTACGATTGCGGGACTTGGAATTCTGGGGAATGGGATAATACCGTCGTAAGTTATCAGTAGTTATTAGGATGTAACAAAAATGACTTTTTGGCGGGCATTCAAGGGTTTGTTCCGGTGGGCATACTAAGCCCAAATCCAAAATATGAGCTTGATTGGACGTAACAGGAGCTGGCGCTCCGCCCTTCAATTTTAAATGAAATTTAACCCGTAAAAATAAATATTTTCAAAAATGTCACTTTTTGAGGCATTTTGGCCACTGAAGCGTTTATTTTCAACATCATTGGCGTGTAGGCCAGATCCTTGCGCATCTTTTGGTATATATAACATTGAAATTTGGAGCACCCTGAAGCTCGGTACAGGCCTTCAAAGATTGGCATTTTTTCGAAAAATCGGCCACGGCAAAATCAAATGGCGTCTCGGGCGTCGCGAGGCGCGACGCGTATCTTTTTTGCCGGGACCGATTCTTCGAAAAAATGCCAAACTTTGAAGGCCTGTACCGAGCTTCAGGGTGCTCCAAATTTCAATGTTATATATACCAAAAGATGCGCAAGGATCTGGCCTACACGCCAATGATGTTGAAAATAAACGCTTCAGTAGCCAAAATGCCTCAAAAAGTGACATTTATGAAAATATTTATTTTTACGGGTTAAATCCCATTTAAAATTGAAGGGCGGAGCGCCAGCTCCTGTTGCGTCCAATCAAGCTCATATTTTGGATTTGGGCTTAGTATGCCCACCGGAACAAACCCTTGAATGCCCGCCAAAAAGTTATTTTTGTTACACTCTAGTAGTTATATAGTAGTTATTTGAGCAATTCGTTTGCCTTTTAAAACTCGATTGATGTTTAAAAAATTACTGGGAATTTAATTATTTTCAAAAAAATAATATGCAAATTCAATTTTATTTGTACTATTTTTGAAGATTATTTTAATGTAAAATTTGGCAATGAAATCGTATCATATTCCTGCCGGTTAAAACAAGGTGGTTACAGTTGATGACGCATGAAAAAGGTCACCAAAAATTCAAACAATGGCTAGCTTCATCTAAACATAACCTCAATGCCGCTCATCATCACTAATAGGTGATAAGACGTATGTCACCTCTCTCCCGACGAAAATAAAGATGAATCTCTGTGCCAGCTTCTTTCTCGAAGGTGATTCACAGCCATAACCGCTCAACCGCCCGACTCACTCCCCTGAAACCTTGACTCACATCACATGCCAGACGACAGTACAACCGGGGGGTGACAACGATAAAACGAGAAATTTGACTCACGAAAATTACCTCAAAGTCAACGCGCGCGGCTTTTCACGTACTTTATTTTTGTGAGTTTTTCCTCTCCCTCCCATCGGTTTATGACCACGGGATCGCAATTGTGAAAATAGATAACTCGTGATTTTTGGTGTGGTTTCCCCTACCCCTTTAGGCGACACACACTTTAACTCGACATCTCGAAAGAATTTGTGAACTATATTTTTAAAAGCGTTTGTTTTTCGAGTCAAATTTATTTCTAGCTGATACCGGTTGGTTGCATTTTTCAGCGGAATTAGAGTGGAATTCATTGTGTAACCACATTCGCAGCGAGATTCAAAGTGGCCGGCCATTATGTCTTTGACAAGCCCTGCCCCGCGGCGGTCTTGATGAGTCCCAACGGGGGCCACGTTGGGATAGTTTTTCCGACCGACCGAGAGAGGAAAAACTATTCTTAGCTTTTTGGGTTGTTGTGCATCACACACGTAAAGTAAAATTCTACCGAGTCAAGTGCTGAATCGCACTGAAGTGGACTGACCCGTTTCTAGTAGGTATATAGTAAACTTCACTAACTTGATGAATGAGCGATTGCGAGGTGGTATTTTCGCAGGGGAATAGTGGGGGGATGTTCGGGACGTGGCGCCTTGAAGAATTTTGGATGCAACAAGTCTAAATAACGCGCGATGACATTCAACGTTGATGAGCGATGGTGATAGGTCTCTTTGGGCTAATGAGCATCAGGCAAATTTGTGATTATTTATTATCTACAAATTATGATGGAATTGCTTGCAACTAAGGAATTTGAAAATTAATGATTTAAAAAAAAAACTTTAATCTTTAACTTACTTTTTTTGAAAACATTACTTTAATAATTCACTTTCAGATTAACAAAGCTCGTAGTTTGAACAATGCATCAGTAGCAATTTGGATGATTTAAAATAAATGTTCCTTTTTACCAACTTTTTATTTCTATTAAAATCCGAATAATAGTTGCACCATAAAACTGGAACGCTCAACGCATGTCAAACTTACACGGACGCCCAAGCCTCTATAAAAAGTTGGAACGGGGGGATTCTTTTTTCCAGTGACTTGTAAGGATGTCTAGATGATACTAGAACATTGCAAAACTTGATTTGTTTAAATTTGTATTTTTGCAATTAAAAATATCGTTCCAACTTTTTAAAACGACTGCCTCCGCGGAGTTTTGAGCGAATTTTTCTTTACACTCGCAAGAAAAATTGGTGGAGTTATGTTTGAGAACTAGCGGGTTGTTGTTATCGTTCCAACATTTTTAAGGGATTGGGAGTTGGAATGTTAATTGACTTTAGTTTTTTGGTGTCATTCTGTTTTACTTAGATAAAATTAAAAGGGGGTAGAGCTTGTACTTCTATCGTGTACCTATTGGCATTGGCATATCAGAACTTTGACTAAAATCAAGTAATGAAAAGCTGACCAGGAAGTTAGATAGCATTTTTTGCAAAATAATATGTAAATATACTGAAAATCAACAAATTTAATTGAATTATGAAAACCAAATTTTCCTAAAAAAAATATTGGCTTGGGATTGCTCTTGATTTTTTTGCGACTCTTTGTTTTTTTTTAATTATTCATGAGCTCAAATTATTATATTTAATCATTTTTCTTCCTCAAAAAAAAAAAATTTAGCATCTAGTTTTGATATCAATCGTATATATTATAAATTTTTATATTTTTATATATTATGTTAAATTTTAATGTTTTTTTTGCGTTTATCCGAAAAATTATGTTTCTTTCATCTTTGCTATAAACAATATCAAAAAGCTTTTCTTTCAGTAAAACATCTTTTTATAAAATTGTTTGATTACTGATGGACTGCCAAAATATCTGTTTTTGGATATTTTTTCAAAGGAACCAGAACCTTGGCAATGGTTTATATATATTTCACTAATATGGGTCAACCACGGAAATATATTTGAATTATATTTGCTAACCAAAATTTAGATGAAATTAAAACCGTGCAGATTGGTTGTGATGAAACTTCATCTTAGATAAGTTTACTAAATTAATTTATTTGTTGTAAAATAAATGTTTTACCCAAGCCTAGAAAATTTATTCAAACTTTTATAGAGTAATGATACAACAAATTTTCAAATTATTAAGAATTTTCGATGAACAGTATCGCAAAAAGTTTTATTTTCTGCATTTTCAATTTTTGAAAACTTAAACTAAAACTTGACCAATGTCAATGTGTGGTCGTGGAACCTGATTTCAAAAACACATTCTTATGATTCGATTATCGGTAATAAGAAACCTTTCGGATAATCGAACTGAGCAATTCTCCAGTTTGTAATTTTTGTATTTTTTGGATTTTACTAAAACTTGCCTGGGGGCATTCCTATGACAAAAGAAGCTTATTTGTATCATTGATTTGTCCATACAAGTCTGCATACAATTTTGGGAGCTGTCCACTGTCCAGCTACCGAGTTTTGTTGGTTTAAAAAAATAATATTTTTTGTTAAAAAATCCAATTTGATAAAACAATTTTTGCCTAATTTTGTATTGTAAAATTTTATTTGATGTTAAAAAGATTGTTAGACATTTTTTGGAAGGTTGCCCTAATTTTTTAATTATTATTATTTTAGAAAAAAAAAATTAATTATTCTTTTTTTTAAGTATTTATGAGTGCCCATTTCCAACGACTTTTTTTTAAAAAAAAGTGAATATTTCCTCTAAAATCGTCTCATAAACATTTCAAATTAGTGTTTATTTTCCTGAGATACAGCCTCTCAAATATAAAGAAGTAACGTCAAGCTTCGAATTCCCGGACACCTCATCTTGTTTTATCAATTATTTGAATATATCCTGATGATATTTCTAACTTATTAGATGATTTTTTGCCAGCTATAACAAAAATGCTATGCTACTAAGTGTCCGGATTTTCGATTTGTAATCCAAACAGCACTCAATTTTTCGAATAATGGTCCGATTTTGAATGTCATTAATGAATCCTACCATTTTACTCAGAACTTGTACACAGCCAAATTAGAAGGTTAAAAGACTTGATCACACACGTACGCTTTCTCATATGGCCCTTTCGCTGACTTAGTTTCCGTCCTTTTCACTCTTCTTCTAAGACACTAGTCACCTATCCACCTATCAGTTTCATTCCTTTCTTCTAATTTTGAGAGTTTAATTTCACCGAAAAATACCGACAAAAGCCCGTAATTCCAATTTTACTGATTACTTCAACAACAACATATTTTGAAAATTTAGAAATAATGGCTATCATTTCAAATGAGCATAATATTGAACGTTGAGCCCTTTTAAAATTTTTGTCTTGATTTTTAAATTTATATCTTGATTTAAAATTTTCAATATGTATTTTTTAAAGATCAGAATAATTTACGAATGATTCATTTTTTTAACATTGAAAATCGGCTAATTACTTTCTACTTTCGGTTCACTAATGGGCACTACTTTATAAATTCAAGAATAATCCTTCAATTATCGATGATTTTGTTTCTTACATTTGAACATTAAGTTACTATAGCTCGAAATTAGCGCCACCGTTTTGAATCTCAATCAAAACGTTACTTAATCCACCTTTAGGTGGTTGGTGCCTTCCTCACATTCATAAAGTCAATAAATTCGGTCAAAATAGCAACAATCCCTCTTAATATGTTTAACAAATCAACTTTATTACTCGTTTCTTTTGATAGGGTTTTCAGACCTTCAATTTTTCTGGCTAATCGGCAAGGTCTGATAAAAACCTTACCAACTATAGTTCGCATGGAAGATTCGGACAAAATTTCTTCCAAAAGATCTGAGATCAGGCCTCCAAAAAGTGTATAAATAACACTTAAGTGCTGATAACTTTTGATAGGCTTGTGAGATTCTCGATGTTTTAGACTCATTAAAAAGGTCTTTCTATAGTCTAACTAACGACAGGTCGCATGATGGACCCGGACAAAAAGTGTATAAATAACACTTAAGTGCTAATAACTTTTAATAGGGTTGTCAGATCCTCGATGTTTTATACTTATTTGAAGGGTCTTTCAATAATCTAACTAACGACGGATTGCATGATGGACCCGGACATAATTTTTATCGAAATATCTGAGATCCGCCTCCAAAAAGTGTATAAATAACACTTAATTGCTAATAACTTTTGACAGGGTTGTCAGATCTTTGATGTTTTAGTTTTCTTTCAAATACCTTTCCAAAAATGTATAACAATACGGGTTTTCTTAAAAAAACCACCCTTTTTACAATCTTCCGAATATAGGCCAAAATCGTTTTTTTTAGTATTACTTTTGAAGTACTTTTCTTAACTTCATAATATTAACTAGGGTCTTATGGGACCCCAAGACGGATCGAATGAGACCAAAACGGTCAAAATCGGTTCAGCCAGTCTGGAGATAATCGTGTGCATTTTATTTTGGTGCACGGACTCACATCCAGACACACGCACAGACATTTGTTCAGAATTTGATTCTAAGTCGATATGTATACATAAAGGAGGGTCTACGAGGTCGAATTAAAAAGTTCATTTTTCGAGTGATTTTATAGCCTTTCCTCAGTAAGATGAGGAAGGCAAAAAGGATTTCAAATTATTAAATCATCATCAGCAATTTTTATGCCTATACTTCTCTGTGGCTCAATATATGCTTTTTGTGATCACCCAAATGTCGGAAAAAAAATCAAAAATCCCAAAATACGGGTTTACTTTTTGTGTGAAAAAGTTTATTTGAAAAATGAGTATTTTTTTTAAGACTGTAACTTTCTTTAATTAATTATTATATCCCATACCTACCAAAACGATCAGATCAATTATTCCCAAGATTTTCGAATATTTTCATAACATTTTTGTTTTGATAGCTACGAAATCGTGTGTAGACATGTATGGGCACAGAAATGATGCAAAGTGGCTTCTTTAGTCTAAGGGAACCCCCGGAATGATTTAGCAAAATCCAAAAGTACTAAAACAATAATTTTTTCCGGTTTTTGCGGAGAATTGCTCAACTTTGGTTAATCTTTTTTGAAGAGTATAAGAATCTTCCTGAAAAATACCTTAATACATTTAAATTTATTTTGAAAGTGCAATGCCTCGAGCAAACTTGACACATGAAACTAATTAAAAAAATCTCTTCTCTCATTTCAGCTAACTAACCCCCCTCTTCCAGCTTGCATCTGAGTATTAACCCCTTGCTCAAATCAACCGTTAAAAGACACACACACACACAACGCCAAGATGAGCCGCCGTCCCGGACTTCGCACCCGCGTGTACGCCTCCAACCTGGGCATGGTGGAGCAAAACTACAAGCAGGCCATGGAACGGCTCGAGAAGAGCCGCCGCCCGGCGTAAGTAACCTTTCTTCTACAGTTGGTCAGTTAGTTGGTATTATGCGTAAACAAAACCGCCCCAGTTTGGAACCATCTGGTCAACGAAAGTGGTCGAATTTCGGTGGTCGGCATGTTTGTGTAAATAATTCACCTCCATTATTTTTTTTGAGGTTGGGTGTTGAAGAAAACGGAGAATAAGGAATGAGCGCCAAGGTTGATGTCAGTGGTTAGGTTGGCATACCAGGTTTCAAGATTGGATAAACAATACCAGTTGAACTTGATTAAATTCTTTTGACTATGATCTCAGTTGTTTCATTCATTTTTTGGTGATTGTATGCTTTTAAAAAAAAGTAAATTTAGATCAAATTAATTCATAAATAGAGATAATTAAAAGAGTTTTCAGAATGAGTTTATTTTTTTCGTTTTCTGGAAATTTGTGTCGAAATGTCGCAAAATTCACCCTTTTTGTCCAGAAGTACTATGTGAGACTTTTTGATACTTAGGACTTCAGCATCCAAGCAAGCTCTGTTTATTAATTCAAAGTCGAACTCCAAGAAAGACTTGAGACAAGATTTGCCCTTTGAAACAAATTCTCGTCTTATCCGATGATTTTTTTTCTTCCGGACTTCTGCACACATGTTCCTTTCCACTTCCACCGTTGATTTATGACCAGACCATCTGCCAAACCCTGGACGCCACAGCTGGAAAGTCAATTTTTCAATCCACACTCTATTTCCAGCTCCGCCGACCGCGAGCGGGCCAGCCTCGGCCGTGCCGTTTCCCCCCGGCCCCTGTACGACTTCAACGGGTGCGAGTTCGACGAGGAGCTGGCCGCGGCCCGTTCCCGCGCCTCCAAGGTCATCCACGAGCGGTCGGTCATCGATCAGCGCGCCGAGGCCCTGCGCAGCTCCAGCCTGGTTCCGGTGTCCAGCGATCTCGACTTTGACGATCAGGTGAGAGCCCACATTCGGCGCCGGTACCTTCTCCGCCGGTCCGACGTCAACCGGGACAACTCGATCTTTTACGTGATTCCCCTGCCGAGCGATTCGCACTATATGCCGCGGTCCTACTACGACTACTACAACTACTTCAACTCGGTCAACTACGGTGGCTGCGGTTGTGGATGTTCCTAAATTGCGTCCCCAAAGCCCACCTCCAAATTCCCACGAAAACTAATCGAAATTCGACCCTTTTTATATTCTCGCAACTAAGAAACCTGCACGAAGGAGATGAAATCTTGCATGCAAGTTCTTGAAAGTTCATCTTGATCAGCGTGAGATTTCATTTCCTTCCAATTCCCTAACTTACAAAACACCTCTTGCGTCTACGTTTTGATTAAAATATGTTTCCAAATTTTCAAAGTTTACAAACAACAGCAACTATAACCACAGTTTTACATAAATATATACAAAATAAGCAAAATGTTCAATGTCGCGCCATCTAACACTGTATTTAGAGCAGCAACAGCAGCATGTATTGAGCTGAGCACATTACGCACACAGGCGGAATACTAGCCCTCGACTATCTGCCAGGAATGTTGATCTGTTTTGTGTATTCCTTTAAGTAGTTAATCTTACTCACTGAGCTCTCTCTATCCCTCCACTAGTTGTGAACAGTTACGTAAACAAACACGCGCCATAGTATTTACTTGTATGTATACATGAAAAACGAACGAAAATTTATACCCAAAAACCTTCTTCGAAGGGCATTCGACTAAACATTAGTGTAGAAACAAGCGCTTGTTACTGCCTGTTAAGTATACTTGTCAAATATTTTTAATAGTATTTATACCTTTTTAACCCAAATCAAAACCAACAAACACTCACTTGCAAGTGTATGTGATTATAATGCAAAAACAAACGAAACGAACAATTGTATAGGCTTAAACAAATTATATACCAATTTTACTATTGCACCCATAATCAATCCACTTTAATCTATTTAAACCAAACTCAATTATACATTTGTAGAATACCCTAAACAAACCCAAACAGAAATATGATGATGATAATAAAATGTGATACATTGAACCGCACAATGTCGCAGTGAAAAACCTTGTGTTTGATTTAAAAAATCATTCATTCAAATTCATTCTCAAGGCACTTGGTTAAGAAGCTCATGCTTGCTTGTAAGCTGGTAGAAAGAAAGGTTTGAAACAAACAAAAAAAAAAAAAACTCATGGAAACATATTTGATCAAAATTGACAGCTCCTTCCTGTAGTTCCCACCACCATCATTGTTGTATTGCTAGATGTCAAGCTGATGCAAGTAAATTTTGATGCGATACTCACCAGAATGCCTAACCCATTCGTCATACGTTCGATTAATCATCACTAACGAGATATTGAAAAGAAATTACAACGATGACATTGCACTGTGGTCCAGATAGCAAAATTAAGTGGAAAATGGATTTTCCGAAAAATGGTGAAGTTTTTGAGCTTTGGTGTCTTCAGAAGATGTTGCAAATAAAAAGGGGCAATTTTTGGATTGCTTGAAAATTAGGGTGGTTCACGATTAGGATGATTTTGAAAATCAAATATTTCAGGAATATTTTTGACTTCTAGAAAGTTGTTGAGCTTGCCAGTTCAAGCTACTTTGACGAAGAAACCAAAATTTTATCTCTTAATCGACGCCTTCTACTACCAAATTTATAGAAAGCAACTGAGCAAACCTTCAAAATCAGTTTTTTGAACGTGGCAATTCAGGGTTATGTTTTAGAGAAAAGTGACATCATTGACACTTTTAAAGCTTTAAAAAACATACATTTTAATTGTTTACAAGTCAATTAGGACTTAAGAGTCAAAAGTTACATCCATTTTAAGATGAAAGGGATACAAATAGAAAAATAAATTTAAAAATTAAATTTCTCGAAAAGGCGCAAGCCACATTCTAAGCACCTAGAGGGATTCTAAAAGACTACAAACGCTGAAATAATCTCAGGTGTTTTATTATTAAAACTCAAGATAACTTAATTTGAAAATGTTTAATTTTACAGGAAAAGGTGTATCGGACCACCTGCTGATTCTGAATCTGCCCTCAGAATTGAGCCAACGTGTCAAAATGTCGAGTTTTGGTCATATTTTGGGTTTCCATGTCAAATTATCATTAAAACCGTGATTTTTAATTTTATATTTTGAAACTTAGGCCATCGATTCCTTCCTTATTTCCAAGTAAGCCATTTTGCATTATTAGTTTCTCCATACAAGTTTCCATACAAACTTGGTAGCTGTCCCTACAAAAGTGCTATGAAAACGTTCGAAAACCTGTTTCATTTCACAAAATACCGATTTTGCCCAATTTTACGCTCTTAGATTTTTCAATGTAAGGACCAAATTTGGCATCTTTTGAGCTATGACGGATGTTTTTATTAGTTTATTTTATTTTTTTTTGTAGAAAAATGTCAGTTTTGAAATTTTTTGCAAATATGTATTTTTTTCAAAAATCATTTTTAAATGTCAAATTTAAATATGCAATTAGAATGCACTTTTAAGCAAAAATTTATTTTAAAAAAACTATTTTTTTTTGATTTTGTTTTATTTGTTTAAGGGAACCGCAACTTTTAAGCCAAAAAAAAGCATGGACTAAAATGTTGCCAAATTGTTATGTTTTTTTAATAATAAGTTTTTAGGAAAAACATTATTTTTGCTCGATAAAATTATTGACTGCAGTTTTTGATGTCACATTTAAGCTTTTCAGTCAAAATTTACAAAAAAAAAAAACAAAACTTACAAAAGAAATGCAAACTTTGAAATAATTATTTCGAAAAGATCTGAAAATTTTACGAATGTTTCATTTTTGAACTTTGAAAATAGGACCATTAGTTTCTGAGCTATTGGTGTTTAGATGAGACTTAAAAAAAAATCAATTTTCTATTATTCGCTACCAGAGGTCAAATGTTCAAAGTCTATTAGACAATTTTATGGACAATTTGCGCATCTTTTCAAAAAAATAAATAAAATATTTTCAAGAATCATCATGGACTGTATTTTTTCGGCTCAATTTAAATTTCAAGTGACTATATCATGAAAATTGTGTACTTTATCAAAAAAAAAATATTTAGTACTTTTCGATTGCAAATTAGATAATTAATTAAGAACTTAAGTCAAGTAAAATTTCTATATTTTCCAAACTTTTTGTCAATACTTTACTATGGCTAAAAAGTTGCGGTTATTTCTCACCTAAAAAATAAAAAAAAAGCAAAATTTAAAAAATGCGCATTTCGGGAAGTTGATATTCGTTAAAAAAATTAGGAAAAAGTCGGTTATTTTTTTTGTGTTTAAGTTTTTTTTTCTTAATAGTCCTCTTCAATACCTACAACTTTGTCGAAGACAACAAAACCGATCAGAAAATTTATTAAAAAGATACAGATTCTCGAATATTTACGTACCATTTTTGTACGGCTTTTTTTTTCTTTTCTGGAATTTTGAATAAGTGCTCTGTTCATAAAATATAATCATCTTGAGGATTGTTTTTTTCAAATATTTTTCAAAGTAAATCTTACCCACCAACTCGACAAAAAAATCAGCTCGAAGAATCAAGAGCAAAAAAAAAGTTATTTTTTTGGAAAACTTCAAAATTTTAACAAAAATAAAAGATTAATCAACTGAAATCCATTTTATATGCATTTTTCAGCATTTATAATCATATTTTGCTTATTTGAACTCCTTTAAAAATGTTAAGATATTTTATAAAATACCAATGTGCAGTCCCCAAAAAGTTGTTTTTTTTTTGCGAAAAAAATATGTTCCGTCTGTAAATTTGTAAAACTACACAGCAAAAAAAGTTGAATTTTGGAATGTTGAACATTTGGTAGGTTGAATATTACCTTTTTTGAGTAATATTACCTAAAATATGTGTAAAAATGTTAACTTGATGAATATTCACAAGAAAGTGATGAAAATTCTTCATTTTCTTATGAAATATTACACTTTTTTTGACACAAAATTTGTCACCATTTCCTGATGAATATTACTACATTTTTTTCTGTGTAAGATTGGAAAACAACTGGTATTTTTTTTCACAGGTAATCAGACAATACTTGAAAATGAGATCAATAAAAGAAATGTAAAAAAAATCTCTGCTTTTTGTAAATAGTTAAATCATTATTGGGAAAGGCAAATTTTTCAAAAAATGCCTTAATAAAAAAAATAGTTTAGAAAATTGAGAATTTCATGACAAAATGACCCATAAGGCCTGAAAGGGCTAAGGTTGTTATAATTTCCTCTCATGTTCGTCGTGTGGCACGTTTTATCAATTCAACAGCAGACGTGTCACAAGATTGCACAAATGCGACGCTTGGTCCATTTAATCAAAAGTTCACACAAGTTCTTTTCAATTGAACTTAAAATTTAATTTTACCTCCAGTTATTTTTTTTTTCGAAACACGATCGTCATGCACTATGACTCAATCGTTGGCTCATTTGATCCAAAGAAACATGAAGAAAAATGAAAAAATAAAGGTTTCTTTTTTTTTTTTTTTAAAACTGGTTTTTTTTTAATAAAAAGTGAAACGACGT
This sequence comes from Culex pipiens pallens, assembly GCF_016801865.2. Lineage (NCBI taxonomy): Eukaryota > Metazoa > Arthropoda > Insecta > Diptera > Culicidae > Culex > Culex pipiens. The sequence goes on from NC_068939.1 coordinate 15,602,437, forward strand.
TCATTTATCCGAAGGTCTTCCAAGGACCTTATGTTCACCGAAATTGGGGTTTTATACTGTTTTCCGCTTTTTACCATTTGAATCAATTCAAATTCAGATATCCTTAATAAGTCAAAGTCAAGAGTCGAGAGGTTTATTTATTGGCTGTCATCTTGGAAAACATATTCCCGGATCATTTTAATTATTCTAGCATTTAGTTATTCAGAAGTAAATCATTTGGGAGGATTTCTGCGAATCGAGTCTGGACTGTGTCGTGATCGGGGACTTTCTTTTATAATAAAAACACAGATATTTTGCAATTAACAAACAACACGTCTTATTCCACAGAAATTAACCACAAAACTGATTTGACAATCTTCATTCTCTCTTTCGCCAGCCGCGCGCATCTCGTTGTTTTCTCGCTTGTTGTTCTCTCTCGCAGCTCGCTAGCGCGCTCTCGCACTCCATCCGCAATCAGCTAACAAGGCAATATTCATGAAGGTGCGCACTTTTTGTTGCGCTCTTAATTATTATTTATGAATTATATCAATGTTATAATAAATACTCATTTAATAATTTATTACATATTCAATCCTGCAACCCATAATCCCTACATTCTCCCTCTTTTCTACTCTCAAGATGACGAATATCAATCATAATTCCTAACAGAAAAATTGCATGAATGCTAAATCAATCAATGTTTTTTTTTTTAAATTTCCTAAAAGATTTTCGTCGGGTTCCTCGACTTTGTTTTCATGCTGATCTAAATACGAAAGCGCAGTCTTCGAAATGTTTCATCTATGTTGTCCAAGAGACTGACATCCGATCGCAGGAGTTGTAGAAAATGGAATGCACTGATGAGGTTGAAAATTTAAAACACCTGAAAATATAAGAAAAAGAAAAAAACGAGGAGAAAAACAAAAACCACAAATATTTCTCAAATAAACGCAGGTTTATCAATTTTTTATGCAATACGAGATTAGTGATTGTTTACCTGATTTTCTTTAAATTTTATGTAATTTAAAATTAAAAAGCAAATTTTACAAACATTGCTGAAACAACACAACACGATTTAAAAAAATAATAATTCAAATTCAAAAGCAATTTTTTTTTTAAACATTTCGAATTAAATGGAATCAAATTATTTTTCTTTATTATCATTTTGTGAATATGAAATATAAAACAATGTGTTCTAAATTCAAAAATCTAACATGTTGCTGACTTAAATAACAAATGAAGCATAATCCTGGCGTTTTTAAAGTTTTGATTTCATGTGTACCATATAAAACAAAGAATAAACATTTCTAAAAATATATACAATGTGGTAATTTATTTAATTTATTTAAAAAAAAAATCTGAAACAAAAACTATGACAGGCACAGATATTGTTTTTACTCAAATTTACACTTTGAATTTATGTGCGCCCGCCACGGAGTTCAAATCGATCAGCCCAGTGCCACGTCCGATTGATCCACCAGACGGGACTTGAAGTTAAACATAAACTGATTTTAATATTAAATGCAGTCGTGACGAAAAGTATATGTTTGTAATTAATACCCAAAAACACCCAAAATGGATCTACAAGCAAGCTTATTCCTTCCTCATTTTCAATATTTTTATCTGTACTTTTCTGTAATTTATTCCCAACCAAGCTGTACAGCTAAAACAAACAACTTTTTTTTATATAAAGGCTAATATGGAGATCGGAAGGAAAGGAAGGCTTTACGAACAGCAGAACAAAGGAAAGGGAGCGTTTTCTTGGGGCTTTTCTTCACCCTATCTGGCTTGCTTTCGCTTCTACTGCTGCCCATTTGATTTTTTTCTTTCTTGACCGGTTCCTTCTGATGTACATACCGCTTAACATTGTATCAAAAATTACCGCATTTTAACTAATTTTGAAACTGTTAATAAATCATGGCAAAAATTACTAAAATGCAAAATCAGTAATATTTTTAAAGAATTTGTTTTCATCAGTACCAGTACACTTTCATAAAATAAAAAATAGTCCGTATTTCAGTTTAGGATGATTTCTTAAAAAGCAATCTCAATAAATGAAGCAAATTGCAAAAATAAAATAAATAATTCAATTAATGCTCAAAATGTGCTTTGCTGCACAAAATACATTTTTTTATAAAAAAATAAAATCAAATGTTGTTTATTCTTGCCACAAAAGCTTTCTTAATTTTTTTTTACCGATTTAACGATTTTGTTCTGTAAATGCATGGTAGTATCAACATTTCTCAACTTTTATATTAAAAATTTTGAACTTTCTATTAATATTCACTTACGCGATCTTTTAACCAAACAAACGATAGTTTTTACCGAATAGTTTTTTTTTTCTCTGTTGTGTCTACTTAATAATATTTTTGTTTATCTTGAAACAAAACATAGTTCAGAAAATATTATTCTAATGAATAAAACAAAATCATGTGGTAAATTGTTGCAATAAAAATAAAATATATAAATTGAAATAAATGCCGTTCCGCTATATTCGATTTCTAATATATGTCAAATTAATTTTCTCTTCAAATTGTATTTAAAGTAGCTAAAGGTATGGATTCAAGCACTTTTGATATTACCGTAGATTAGATTATTTAATGTTACATTTAATCATGATCAAAACAATGTTTAAGGTCATTTATTTATAAATACCTTCAAAATGTACTGTGCTTATCAGATAACAACAAAAAAATATTTTATTCAATTATTCTTGTAATGCATAGATGTATAGATTGCAATCTGACTACTTTCTCAAAGGGTTCCAGCTCAGGCGAAACATTTTTCAAACTACCACCGCAGAGGTCTGTCAGGCTCCAACACGGAGGAGACAATATCCTAACCATAAATTCCTTCAAAACGTATCTTGCTTACCTAAAAACAGCTGAAAGATTTTTTTAATGTTTTATTTTTAAATATTTGGTTTTATTTTTCTCGTAATGTAAAATGGGTTCCAAGCAACTTTGATATATTACTTGAGTAGATTGTTCACAGAAACTTTTTCTTTTTTTAATCACGATCTTTACGATCCCTGTCAATGGTTTCTTTTCTTATTTAAAATTTTAACTTTTTCTTTGCTGATAAACTCCTGTTATGTAATTTGAAAAAGTTTGGTTTCATAATTAAGTACAATCGATTAAAGAACCCCAAAGTTTCTTTTATTTATTTTAAAATAATGTTTCTTTTAATTTAATTTTGATATATTTACTTTACTAAAATTCTGAAAGTGTTTTTTTAACTCAATAAAATGATACATTGTTAAAATATAATTTCTATCGAAATTAATGAATGATTTTGAACTATTTTGATACAAATCACAGATATTGCATTGAAAAATAAAAAATAATATAATAAATATAAATGCTTCCTAGTTTTTTTTTAATTATGTTTTTTTTTCATTGCTCCAATTGTCACTCATACTTCTCAATTCTAGATTAAATTTTCAAAACAACCTATCCCTCATAGGTTTCCTATGCAGATAGGGCCTTTTGAAAATTTAATCGAGAATTCAAAATTAATATTTAAATATTTGTATTATTTTCTCTTGTGACGCAACGCTCTCACATTTTAAATTATATTTTAAGAATTTCTGATGATTAATCATTCCTTTATTTATTATTTAAAAATGCATCAAATTAATTATTAAGTGAATTATTTTACCTTTTTTTAACTAATAATGTATTGTTCATGTTAACGATTACTTAAATTTTTACTTCCCTGTGAAATAATGTTGGGTTTCAAGCAACTTTTGTATCACAGCTGAGTAAATCGATTAAAGTAACAATTAACCATAACTACTATCAATATGGAATACTTAATCATTAACGTCTTTCAATTTAGAGGTTTATCTTTCAAGAGAGGACAACTCCAGTGTTAGATAAAGTGACAACCGTTTTAGTCCTATTCGATGAATTTAAAATCATTTTTTTAGGTAGCTCACAGACATAACTCCAAAATACATATTGCTTTATCTGTGGATACCAAAAAGTGCTCACTTTCACATTTAAATTTATTTATTCATTTTCTTTTCTTTTGTGATGTTAAAGACGGTTCTTAATTGAATGAAAAGATTTGCTGAACAATATATTTCTAAAATCCATAAGGCTCCTTCTGCGAAGTTATTTAAAAAAAAATCATCACAAAAGTCTGTCGGGTTCCTTTATCGAGGAGATTGTTATCTAACTGCTTTCGCAAAGAACTCCAGCACAGATTATTCATTTTTTTAATCTGACTACCATCACAGAGGTCTGTCTGTCAGGCTCTAACACAGAGAAGACTTTTTTCTGACTACCATCGCAGAAGTCTGTCAGGATCCAACACAGAGGAGACTTTTTTTCTGACTACCATCGCATAGGTCTGTCAGGCTCCAACACAGAGGAGACTTTTTTCTGACTACCATCGCAGAGGTCTGTCAGGCTCCAACACAGAGGAGACTTTTTTTCTGACTACCATCGCAGAGGTCTGTCAGGCTCCAACACAGAGGAGACTTTTTTTCTGACTACCATCGCAGAGGTCTGTCAGGCTCCAACACAGAGGAGACTTTTTTTTCTGACTACCATCGCAGAGGTCTGTCAGGCTCCAACACAGAGGAGACTTTTTTCTGACTACCATCGCAGAGGTCTGTCAGGCTCCAACACAGAGGAGACTTTTTTTTTCTGACTACCATCGCAGAGGTCTGTCAGGCTCCAACACAGAGGAGACTTTTTTCTGACTACCATCGCAGAGGTCTGTCAGGCTCCAACACAGAGGAGACTTTTTTTTTCTGACTACCATCGCAGAGGTCTGTCAGGCTCCAACACAGAGGAGACTTTTTTCTGACTACCATCGCAGAGGTCTGTCAGGCTCCAACACAGAGGAGACTTTTTTTCTGACTACCATCGCAGAGGTCTGTCAGGCTCCAACACAGAGGAGACTTTTTTTTTCTGACTACCATCGCAGAGGTCTGTCAGGCTCCAACACAGAGAAGACTTTTTTCTGACTACCATCACAGAGGTTTGTCAGTCTCCAACACAGAAGAGACTTCAAAATTAACTATGACTAATCAATTATAACGGCAAAAAACGTTGCTCAAATCAAATTTCAAAGCAAAACATTGATTGTCAATTTCTGCATAAATCTATAAAATTTTCATTAGAATTCTAAAACGATAGTTTTCAATTTCCACAGCATCAAGCAACAATCTGATATTGCATCAAATTCACATTAAAAATTCATCGTCAATAATAACAACAATCAAATCTTCATTCAAATGAGAACTATACATTTTTTCATTAACCATAAAATTAATAATCAAATTTAGCATCAACTTCAAAACAAAACATTGGTCATCAATTATCATATGAACAATCAAATATTGCGTCAAATTTAAAACTCAAAATTGCCCATCATAAAACCACAATCAAATATTGCATGAAATTTAAAACCGAAAAAAATACCTTTCTATAATAACAAAACTCAAATTCTGAAAACAAATCTTGGCCTTCGATTGCCACAACAAAAAGCAAATCTATCATCATATTCAAAATAATAACTGGTTTTCGATTACCACAATATCAATCAAACCTCGTATCTTAATCGAAACAAAATATTGGTTTTCATTTATCGCAAAAATAAGCAAATTTGTCATCTTATCATAACAAAACATTGGTCTTTAATTCCCTCATCAACAATCAACTCTTTCAATCAAAATTAAACCTGTAAATTTTGTAATTTGTGATTTTATTGGACTTTGCATCAAGTTATTGCCACAACAAGCATATCTTTCATTAAATTTAAAACAAAACTAACAAGAAGCAAATATTTATCTTATTCAAAAATAAACATTGGTCTTCAATTACCAAAATAACCAGCATCCAATCCAAAATAAAAATAATGATCATCAATAATAACAACAATCCATAACAATCAAATTTTGCATCAAATTCAAAACAAAACATTGGTCGTCAATTATAATAACAACTATAAAATTCAAACAACAAATTTGATTTCAATTACCAAAACAACAACTAAATTAAAAAACAAATTATCTACCTTTAATCGCAAACTAATCCTCCATCAAATTCAAAAAGAAATATTGATTTTCAATTTCCACAATCTTGTCAAATCTTTTGTCAAATTATAAACAAAATATTGATTTACATCAATCACAAAAATAAGAAAAAAAATTGAAGTCTAATTCGTAACAAAACATTGGAGTTCAATTTCCACAACAACAATTAAACATTGCATCAAATTAAAACAAATCATTGGTCGTCAATCAAAACAACAACAATCAAATCTAAAGCAAAAATGTGATTTTACAAAAACAATCAAATTTCGAGCAAATTATTTGCCTTCAAATTCCACCATTAACTTAGAATAAAACATTGGTTTTCAATTATCACAACGAAAAGCCAAACTTACTACTTCAAAACAAAACATTCGTTCCCAATATCACAACAACAAGCAAATCATTCATTAAATTCAAGACCGTCAATTATCGCAGATAGTTTTATGCCTTTTATCAATTTCAAATAACAAGTTCAAGCAAACATCTACCTGTTTCAAAACACAGGCAAAACAACAAAGCGAAACTTTGGACCTGCATCCTGGCAGGTAAACAAAACTGTTGGATTTCACAACACAACAATTCAAGCAAAACAAATGATCTTTCATGAATCAAAAGGTTCGACTTACCGGACTGTGCCATTGTCGTGATCGGGGACTTTCTTTTATAATAAAAACACAGATATTTTGCAATTAACAAACAACACGTCTTATTCCACAGAAATTAACCACAAAACTGATTTGACAATCTTCATTCTCTCTTTCGCCAGCCGCGCGCATCTCGTTGTTTTCTCGCTTGTTGTTCTCTCTCGCAGCTCGCTAGCGCGCTCTCGCACTCCATCCGCAATCAGCTAACAAGGCAATATTCATGAAGGTGCGCACTTTTTGTTGCGCTCTTAATTATTATTTATGAATTATATCAATGTTATAATAAATACTCATTTAATAATTTATTACATATTCAATCCTGCAACCCATAATCCCTACAGACTGCTATAATGGAAAGTGACAATAAGTAAGCAATAATTGTTTTTTTTTACAATTATCTCCTTCTTATGATATTATTTTTTTAATTTGATGGCTTACAGTGGTAATCTTAAGTTTAGATTGCAATTTAATGGACTTTGCTCTTATTTGAAAAAGAAAATTGTCCACAGCTAATACTCATAATGACTGAAGTGAGATCGAATTAAAAAATAAAATCGCGTAATGAATATTGAAGATAAGTTTTCTTGCATCAATGCTTTGCAATTTGGTAAAAGTTCAGTATCTATAGAAATAATGCTTATTTTTTAGTTTATTAATGAATTGAATCTTAAAAAAAATATATCATCGATATTGTTTTTATTCATATTACATGTCATTTATCTATCAGCCAAAGTGGTTATTTCCTGTCTCGATATTTGCTATTAAGTCGTCACAGTTTTTATGTCACAGTGTTACGCCAGTCTGAAATTGCTCGTAAAATACCAGCCTCACTGATGGTTGATGTTACCGCCTTCACCACATCGAATCACATTCCTGCCGAGTTCAATCACTTTTCGTCGTCGTCGCCGTCAGTCTCGTGAAATCAGTGAAAATGGCTTTCTATTTTAAAAATCCCTCACGCTCGATCTCTACTCAGCTGATCGAATCAGAAAAACGGCATATTTCGAGGATTTTACCAAATTTGAACCCGTGTTTTTTCACCCTACAGGTCCAGGCCACCCTGAACCGCATCCGCGCCAGCAAGGACATTCTCAGCCAGCTCAAGTCGGACGACACGCTGGAGCAGGTTCGCACCGACACGAGGGCCAAGCTGGCGGAAAACACCAGCCGAAAGATGGCGGAAAAGCTCGCCAGCGTTGAGGACGACTTCAACTCCTCCTCCTCCGAGAAGCGATCGGTGAGGAAAACGCTGAAGGTAGGTTGAGCGGTTTCGGAAAGTGAGACTAACTTCTGCGTTCCAGAAATAGAATCACTATCAACTAACCTACAAAACTCTGCAAGCCTCATAACCTAATGCTAATCTTGTACCTATTTTGCTTCTGCTTACCTGCCACTTAACACAACACTTCAGGCAAAGTACCAAACCGTACTACAGAACCTTCAAAGTTCAACTCCAGAACCGTACTAAGACCCACTCTGTATTTCCTCCAAACCGTCCCGAAACACCCCCCAAAAAAACCTACCTACAATCCAAAAAAACCCCGTCCCCCATGTAGATTAGAGCCACCGCAGACAGTGCCAGCTCGGACGCGGCCCTCCGCTGGAAGGACGAAACGGCGGAATCGTTCGCGGCCAAGCGGGCCAACGCCACCAAGGCCCGGCTGGCCGACCTGGACGTCGAGCTGGAGGACTTTGAGGCCAAACAGGCGGCCCGGGCACGCCGCTCGGCCCAGCTGAAGAAGCTGCTGGCGGAGACGGAGGAGCTGATTCCGGCCACCACGACGGAACACGCCGGCACCAAGGTCACCACCGGAATGGTCAAGCTCAAAACCAAGAAGGTCGTCTCGTTCTAGAAAACGTCACACAGTGCGTGTGAGAGTGCTTTGCTCCTAGGTGTATAATCAATCGCTCTTAGAATCTCCTGTTTTGTAACTATTTTTTAAATAAAATAAAATAAATATGATTAAATATTCTCAAGAAAAAAATCAACATTTCTAGCATGTAAGATGTTCACAGAAAATAAAACTTTCTTTCAACTGGCACTGTATCGTGTAAAACATGTTTTCTTATTTTTTCCTGGCTTCTTAAAAAAAACATCTCAGAAATTTTTACGAAACATGCAAAGACAATTGTGTTAAATTAAAACATAATCCATCAGTGACTCACAGCCACTCAAAGGACAGTAGAAATTTAGCATTACGAATAATTATAAAAAGATCTTCGGCGAGAAAAAATATCAAAGAACAAAAAACAGTTGAAAACAGACAAACGTGGTTGATAAATAAATCACGAATCTCGTGAACAAGTTAAATTCAAACTCAAATCGTCCGAAACAAAGTAAAGATGAAAATTAAACAAGTTGTCCGCGGGTGTGTTTATGTGACGATTTTTTTTTGTATCAGGTAATGTTCAAAGATTTATTTTTATAGCGCAGAGCACACACCGTTGAGCAATGAGCGAATCTATTGTTAGAAAAAAAATAAAGCAACCGGGATTCTCGAGGAAGGTGAGTAATCTTCATTGAGATTTTGTTGCATTGGGATAAGGATTATACAAAGATGTAGCAGGTTTCATAGAATCAATTTGATATGAGTATCAGGATGATACAAATTGAGTCAGTTTGCGGGCAACTCCGACAATAACTGTGCTAAAATCTTGAATTTGAGCTCAATTTGTTGTGATAGGAGCTGGTTCTACAGCTTTGAATTTTAAATAGGATTTTACCCGTTAGGTCGGTGCATTTGAGTTTTATTTTTTAAGGTCTTCATTAGTGCATAGTTTTTATTCCAGGGAACAAAATTCCTAAGTGTGCAAAGATATTTACTCATTCTGAAGAGTTTCAAATCATGCAACCAGACGTGCATCGGCACTAAGAGCTCTTCTTAAAGGCACTCTGATTGTTCTAGTTGGCATTTACGTTTAAAGTAGGGTTATGTTTGTTGCCAGATAAAAACGTCTTGTTTTTAGCATGAATAATGTGCAGAAAACATCGGTTCAATGGAAAAACCGACTTCAGGTATATTTTCATATGACTGTTCTCATAAGCTCTCAAGAAGATCTTCTTAAAAGCTCTTTGAGTGCATTAAGCGGTTCTTACCCTATATCTCACTTGGTTTATAATATAGCCTCTCAGGGTCTTCGGGAGCCTTAAAGATTAGCGTAATTAGTGTACTCTAAACACTAGCACAACATGCTGGGAATCATCTACGCCAAGGGCGAAACAAGTTCTTCTAAAAGATGATTTAGAGCGGATGCACGTCTGCATGCAAAGACCCCTTTTGGGGTCGAAAATCTCGTTTGAGACCAATTTTGAACTGTCAAGAGTTGCTTACTATGAGTCAGGTTTAAATATTGTGTGAAACGTATATTTTACTAAATACCACAATCTAAAAAAATGTTTTTTTTTTCTATTAAAAACCACAAACAAAATTGAATTGATTTGCGCAATGTGGAATCTAAATCAAATGTTCCAAAAATTTGGAGAATTGCTTAGGACTCCGAAAGTAATGACCCGATTCCTTCAGCAAAAATAAGTATTTATGGCAATTTTGAGCCAAATCGGTTAAGGTTTTAAGGTTGCTGTTGAGCATTGATGTTCTCCCCTATAGAGAATTTGCAGCAAAGCTAAAAGACGCGTGTCGCCACCTATGAACAAATAGCGTAAACCTATGATTTTTAGAAAAAATGTGTTTTTTCCTTCCTAATCAACATTTTTATAAAACTTATGCCGGATTCAGATGAGAAAAATTATTTCCAACAATTTGGTGTATAACTTTCCAATATTTTTTTGATTTTTCTATGAGAAAACTGTAAATTTAGAAAAAGATAGTAATTTGGACTATTTGGCAAGAAAGTCTGTCAAAAATCAATACAAATTGTTGAATATACGTTAACACATCTGTTATCAACTATATAACTGGTTATTTCCTTGATATATACAGGGAAACTCATTTTTTCGTGTTCCAAAACATGTTTTTTAAAGAAAAAGGTCACAAATTTTTGCGCGCCCAAAAGTTGATGTTCATTATTTTAAAGCAAAAAATTTTTCTCGTCTTTTGCAACCAGTTTCATGAAGATTGATGCAGGGAATCATGAGAAATAAGCGATTTTGTTCTTCAATCTAGCTGAAAGGAATACGATTTTTGGCAAGTAACCTCATTTTGGCGCCACCTACATTTGAAACACAGTCGCGCTGCAAAACCTCAATTCCTATACAAACTTCAACACTCAACAGCGACCTCAAAACCTTAACCGATTTGGCTCAAAATTTGCTCAGATATTTATCTTTGCCTAAGTAATTGAGCCAAAGAGTTTCACTTAGGTTATTCCAGAGTTTTCCTTTTTTTAATTCACCCCAGTCCACACTTTGCGCATTGCATTTCAAATTTTAAAATATTCATAATGTTATGAGAAATTTTACAAAAAAGGAGTGGGGGTAAAATGCACCCCGGGCCAAAATAAACCCCTTGATAATCTATTTTTTTGGTCAATTTTTCTAAGAAAAATCATGTAAATTGGAAGCTTAACATGGCAAAACAATGCTGAGAAAGTTTGAAGATTGTGCAACAGCTTAATTTATTCGAAAAAATATGGTTTGGACCTTCAATGTGATTTTTGGCCAGAATAAACAGCATTTATTGATATTTTAAGTGCAAAATTATACAATTTTTGTCACAATCTTCGCTTTTCTATAGATAGATGATTTGATTAAATTTTCAGCAGAAAGCGTGGTCGAGGAAAAATTCACCGGTCTATTTCTCTTTTGTAAAAACAGCAGTGTCATCAAGTGGAGACTAGTGGCAACTTTTCTATCTCGGGGCATTTTGCATTTTGAATTTGATTTGATACGTTTTTCTCTAAAAATTTGTGTTTTTCTACAATTTTGAAGTTTTTGAATACTTGATCCTTGTAAATGGTATAGAATAATAGTTGTTTGAAAACATTTAGCATAATTATTCCACAGAAATGCTGTTGTGGTTGTGAAATCTATGTTTTTTCTTAAGGAGTGGATTTTTTTCGATTCATATAGAGAATTTGCAGCAAAGCTAAAAGACGCGTGTCGCCACCTATGAACAAATAGCGTAAACCTATGATTTTAAGAAAAAATGTGTTTTTTTCTTCCTAATCAACATTTTTATAAAACTTATGCCGGATTCGGATGAGAAAAAATATTTCCAACAATTTGGTGTATAACTTTCCAATATTTGTTTGATTTTTCTATGAGAAAACTGTAGAATTAGAAAAAGATAGTAATTTGGACTATTTGGCAAGAAAGTCTGTCAAAAATCAATACAAATTGTTGAATATACGTTAACACATCTGTTATCAACTATATAACTGTTTATTTAATTGATATATACGGGGAAACTCATTTTTTCGTGTTCCAAAACATGTTTTTTAAAGAAAAAGGTCACAAATTTTTGCGCGCCCAAAAGTTGATGTTCATTATTTTAAAGCAAAAAATTTTTCTCGTCTTTTGCAACCAGTTTCATGAAGATTGATGCAGGGAATCATGAGAAATAAACGATTTTGTTCTTTAATCGACAGAAAGGCATACGACTTTAGGCAAGTAACCTCATTTTGGCGCCACCTACATTTGAAACGCAGTCACGCTGCAAAACCTCAATAGGCACCCAAAAATAAAGCTAAAAACACGATGCGCCATCTACATTCAAGAAGGAGAACTTTGGTGAAAGGTTACATTTACGATTTTGCGCGATAAGGGAGCGTTCTCTTATTACGTAACGCAAAAAATCGGATTTTTCGACCCCCTCTCCCCCCTCGTAACAAAATTTCCACACAAATTTTAAAAATTTTGTGTGGAGCGTAAAACGGCCATCGACCCCCCTCCCCCCCATCTGCGTTACGTAATAAAAGAACGCTCTCTTAAGTGCAAAGGGGAGTGAAAACTATTTTAAGTTTTTTTTAATGAAAACTAATCTTTTGGATTAAAATAAATCAACAGGAGGTAAGGAATAAAAAGTATTAGCGATTGACTTTTAATTGAAAATTCTGAGATCCGGATTGAATACGCAAGAATGAGGTTGGATTGCTAATTTTGAAAATCAATCTAATTTATTTTCTTTGAGACAGAGTCTTGCTTTTATGGTAAAAGCGACTTTAAAAAACATTTGTCCACTTGAATAACTTAATTTCTTAATTTATTAATCAGGTTTTGGTTGATTGAAAAAATTCCTAATTTTGAATCAGATAAGGCCGATTCAAATATTTTTCAAAGTTTTTGTCCCTCGGCTCTAGCTGGGGTCGAGGGGGAGACCAAAAAATATAAAAAAATTAAATAACAAGGCATAGTCCCAACATTTGAATGCAAAAAGTGTTTTAAAATGCAATTTTTAACTAGTTCAGTTGCTTTGCAAAAAAAGTTTTCAAAAAAAATAAGATTTGAAAAAAAGCAGTGAAAAAAAAAACTTTTTGCGATAATAACATCGAAAATTATCAAAAATTCAAAACATGTTTAAATCCACCCAAACATGCTAAAAATTATTTTTAGCGCAGGGGAATGCATTTAAACTTAATTTCAGCTGATTGCACTTAAATTTCCATTGAAATTTTAATGTTTTTTGGAAAAAAAATATTTTGTTTGCCCCCTGAACTCTGAAGAAAGGGGTGGGGTGGGGGGGTTAGCAAAAACATTAAATAAAATTTGTACCAGCCTAATGAACAGGTTGAATCAGCCATCACAAAAATACTTTCATATCAATTAAGCTCTTTATTTTTAAAATATATAAAATATTTAATTTTTACAAATGTCGATTTTAAGATAAAATAAATCAATTTCAAATTTCAAACCTATTTTCGTTCTTTAGGATATAATGTAAACATCACCTTAAGATTTAGCGCCCTATAGTGGGGAGTAATTTTGACGATTGATCGCCTATTACCTCCTCTCTCCCTTATTTTTATTTTGTACAAAGTTTTAAACCAACTCAAAAGCGGTATAACACTATTCGAATTTTGAACACGAATTTGATTCTAATCTAATAACAATTCCTTTTAAACGTAACAACCGGGTTTGCCTCAGCCAAAAGCTGGTTCTTTTCAAATTCCTTACAAATAAAATTCACCCAATAAAAAGTTTGACTTGATAAAACGAGGAAAAGGGCGTTGAAACGATTTTCCTCCTGATCAAAAGTTTGTGAAAAGTTGTTAATTGTCTAGCTTTTGAGTTATTGCCGTCAAACCATTCTAAAGTGATTTATAAATTTTAAATACGAGATGGCGGCCAAAAGGGGTGATGAAATGTTGAAATTTAAAAAAAAATATTTTAAATTGCATAGGCAATTTTGACTAAATTTGGGTCGCAGAACTCGAATTTGTTGTTTAAAGTTGCAAAATAAAGAATATGAAAAAATGGGCAGAAATCCAAAATGTTGCGTTACGTAATAAAAGAACGCTCCCTTGTAGAACTCAAGATGGGTATCTTGATTTCCATTCAACAATTTCCGAGTTTTTAGATATCGAAAAATTATTTTTCTATTTTTTTAGTTCAACCAAAACTGTTTGAATATCCGAACACGTATTTTTGCAAAAATTGCAGCTTAAAAAAAATCCTAAGTTTAAAAAATTTTCTCAAAATTTTCATGGTTATTGTATTGTATTCCAGAATAAGCCTTAAATTAAAGTCTCATTGTCTTTGCTTAAAGTTAAAACTTTGAAAACTTGTTGCCTACAAAAAGGCGTTTTCGCATTAACAGCATAGTATTTGACAGCATTGCGATTATGTTTTTAACAGTCAATGTTGTTTTTATCTCTCGTGTCTTGTTTTTATCTCTTTTTTATGTTTGATATTTTTAATTTTATTATTTTTAAATGAAAGATTTAAATACATTTTAAAAGACTTTGAGCAACGAAACAATTTTTAACTTTAATATGAAAAGTGACAACAAAAAATATGATTAGAATTTTTTTAAATATAATTTATGAGGAATTCACAATGAAATTCCAAAGCTACCTAGAGAATTTATTTCATTTGTCTTCTTACGACAAATTTCACCTGTGCTTCGTCACAACAAAACCATTTGCCAAATGCGACGAATCTACGCAAATTTGTCAGGCACGTGTGCTTTGAAAAATCTCTTCTAACAGGTACAACATGACGACAACATCGGCTTGCCGAGGAAGTTATTTTTCCTTCGAGAAAATGAAACAAAACAACAGTTGTTGTTTATTTATACTTCAGCTTTCAGCTGGTAGCGATGATTCCATGATGACTTAATCCTTTGTGAATACTTTTATTATTTTGGCAGTTGGGACTTGGCAAGGGTAAGGTGCCTAAATTTGGGAAAGAAAGTTTTTTAAATTATTTGTTGAATATTTTGATGAAAGCGATTGACGTCAACAATCTGGAAAGAAAGTGAAATAAATTAAGATTCAATCCAAAATCAAGAGCTTCTAACCTACAAATATTGTTATGAAAACCATTCGACTTGAAAAGTCGAAAATCACCCAGCGTTTGTGCCCAAACCACAGAGTAGAGATCATCTCCAAATTTTGGCAGCCAGCTGAGGAAATGAGGCGATAATTTCATTCTAGAACGGCACCACCCCGGATTGAGCCATTTTCGCAGCTTGTCTCAGACGATGTCATATGCCCAGATCAGCTGTCAATACCTCTGGTGACACAGGGCAGACGTTTCACGTCCAGAGAGACTTTTAAGTGACATTGTTTTACGGTTGTCTTATTTTGAATGTCGAAATTATAACAATATCTTTAAAGGAAAATATGCATTTTTGAAGTCGTTTCTTTTAGAATTTTCTTAGTTTATTTACAAAAATGTTGATTTCCCTTGATTTTTTCATTCAATCGTTAGGAGATAGTAATTTATACTGATAAAGACAAAAAAATTAGAAGAAAGATTCAGTTGGCAACAGTTATTAGCTCAGGTGTTAGTTTAGACTACAGAAAAAGCGCGTATTTTTATTTTTTGCATCTTTAAAATGTAGGCAATATAAGACTTCAAAAATCCAAAAATCAAACCATCCACATTAACGACCCCCAGGTCTTTTGTGGTCTCTATTGCAAGTTTCTGCTCGAACCAAGGAGTCCGAAGGCTTGAATGGGGAGGGCACCCAAACCTCTTTCTACTCCAAGGAACCTTCCACCCCAGTGTTTGAACTGACGACCTTTGGATTGCGAGTCCAACCGCCGCCAGCGATTCCACCGGAGTAGGCTTGGTTTGGTGTGTTGTTTGTACTTATGGCATGGAGACGACTCCTACACCTGGAATGACTTAACGGCCTAACAACCAAGGCCGGGACCGACATTTTACTTCCTCATCCGATGGAAGTTTGGAGCAGATGGGAACTTCAAAAATCCAGTGTAGTTAAAATGTCTGAGATTGATTTTGACCATAAGTGCCTCATCAAAATATTTCCAATCTTTGCCCACCTCACATTTTCTAGCCAAAAATACCACCCAGAAATTGATGGTCATTGCGCTTTTCGCCAGACACCACGAGACATAATTTATAAACGTGCCAGCAGATTTGGCCAGACTCGACGGTTTCCGCCTCTACTTTCAGTATTTTCGCATAACTTTGGCAAAAAAAATTGCAATGCTCACCTGTACAACGTGATGGCCGCGGAATTTGCATAGATTTGGCGCGTCGCGTCGTTGGCGGTGGGATGACTCTGGCGTCATCGGCGTCACGAGTGAACTGCCCATGTTCGCATAAATGTCCCATATGCAAAAACAGCAAGCTGAGAAAAACGCATTTGAAGTTTGTCCATTGTCCAGCTACGTGTTAAGTTTTCGCGAAAAAACTTGATTTCCTCCTGATTTCTTGAACAAAGTACTGGATGTTATAGGCTCTTTCGAAAGAACACACAATTTTGAACCAAACTGCATCAATAACTCGAAATCGATGAAAATGCATATGGGACATTTATGCGATCAGGGGCAGTGAAGGTCATTTAAGTTATTTTTTTATTTGATTTTCTCTTTGAGTGACTGATATTCCTATCGATGATATGATAAACTTTGAGTCTATACCAGTCCACAGTCTGAACAGGGAGAGCAACTTTTAAAGCACTGAAAAGTGTACAAAACTCATTTCCGTTTATAATCATACTTAACATATGTTCGGGTTAGTTTAGAATTATTTTGAATTTTTGAGAAATTCCTATGTACAGTACCGCATAAAGTTGATTTTCTCAAAAAGAATATTTTCGTCTATACTGAGATATTTTGTTCTGGTCTCAAATGCATTTAACAAAAAATCATCCAAATGTTGAAGCCATGACTTCCAAATATTTTTTTTATTATTTACTTTTTTATTTAATCTACGACTTTGGTTAGAGTTGAGGGGCAAAACAAAAAACAATAAATAAATTCACAATGATTTTATATCTAAAATTCTAAAAAAAAAAAATGAAGTAACGAGCAATGATAAAAGTATTTTGAGATGTCCTAAATATCTAAGTATTTTTTTTGCGAAAAAAAGGTGTTGGAGCGCTGTACATCAGGATTTCATAAAAAATCATAAAATTTAATACCAATCCAGACATACTATTTCTGATTATCAATGCAGAAAAATGCATTTTAGATAGTTTTTGGATGATAAGACTTCATTAAAATTTTGATGTTTTTAGAAAACATTTTTTTCCACCAAAGTAGGCATTTTGACTTATTGATCAATTTTGCTTTTCCCAGATTTATAGAAAAAAAACCAAAAGCAAGTGTTTTAACTTAAATAAGTCCTTGATAAAGTAATAAGGCCATTATAAATTTTATTTCAAATATTTGACCCCCCCCCCCCCTCCCCAACTTCAACATTTCCTTAGAAAATGAGGTATCAAAAAAACATCCAGTCTAATTTTAAAAAAGTGATTTATACAATATTAGTAATATTTTTCTTGATTTTGCTTTCTAAGGCTGAAAAGAACTCCAACACTCTGTTTTGTACTGCAAATGAATTTATTCTAACTTGATTACACAGTCCAACAAGATTTTGTCTCTGAGACGAGTATATGTGTTCCTAGTAGATTTTTGCCTGCTGAATCCGAATCCGGGTCCAGAATTGCTCCAAATGGTCCCAATTTTGAGATACACCCGTTTGAAATGTTAGTTTAGGCCAAAATTAGCTACTTTGTCGACTATTTTACAAAATTACTATTGAATAAACAAATAAACCAATACATGTATCTTAAAGTTTACGTTCTCCCCTTTCTGAAACACCCCTGGTTTTTAAAATTTGATTGTTTCTACGCATATTTATAGCCATTTTAAAATTATATTTTCAGTTGGTTCTCATTCAAGTTTTTCCAACTTGCATGCAAGTCAAATTCTAATTTTGAAATGGCTATAAATATGCGTAGAAACAAACAAATTTTAAAAATCAGGGGTGTTTCAGAAAGGGGAGAACGTGAACTTTAAGATACATGTATTGGTTTATTTGTTTATTCAATAGTACTTTTGTAAAATAGTCGACAAAGTAGCTAATTTTGGCCTAAACTAACATTTCAAACGGGTGTATCTCAAAATTGGGACCATTTGGAGCAATTCTGGACCCGGATTCGGATTCAGCAGGCAAAAATCTACTATGAACACATATTCTCGTCTCAGAGACAAGAAACATTTGATTGTTTGTTGAACTGTGTTATTCACCAATTAAACTGAATTGGATTGAATAGATATGTTATAGATAAAAAACTTTTATAAAACTTTTTTTTTATTAAAATAATGTTTTTGTTCTTATTTTCATGATGCTGCAAATGTAAATTAAGCTTAGTAAAAATATGGTGACAAATATAATGTTATTTTATCAATTTTTTAGATGAAAAATATAATTTCCTCAAATAAAAAAAAAAGCTCAGCATTTTCTCAACCTTTGACAAATGCCTTTAATTGGATTAGCATAGCATAGCATTGGTGTCTACCCGTAGCTGCTACTTCGTTATTGACCAGGACCCCCAATCATTGCTCCGTGGACCACAGATGAAAAGTAGGAACCAATCATCACCCCTTCGCAATTTTCAAAGGTCCCTATCGTGCTGATCAATACCGACGCCGGCCACGACCAGTGGTAAGACACGGGGAAGTGGATGGGAATGTTAGTCCGATACTTGAGTGATGGGACCGCCAAATCGACT
Source organism: Culex pipiens pallens (assembly GCF_016801865.2). Taxonomy (NCBI): domain Eukaryota; kingdom Metazoa; phylum Arthropoda; class Insecta; order Diptera; family Culicidae; genus Culex; species Culex pipiens. The sequence continues at coordinate 15,621,216 of NC_068939.1, forward strand.
GCGTCTCCGACAAAGTATCACATGAGTTTTGAGGGGTTAGTAAGATGGGTATGAGGTCAGGATTCACTGTGGTAGGTGATGCGACCATAAGCAATTTGTTTATCGGTTGAGTTTTTAAAATCTTAGGCAGCCGGCTGCGGAAAGATACAATGTTAATTATTTAGAAAGTTTTTTAATCGAACGCGTGCCTTCCGAGCATTGGCGCTGTGGGAAGGACTTTTGATTTGCGAAAACTTATTAAATATTAAATGCAAAAATATAAAAATAAAAATATGCTAAATAGGTGGCAAACTCGACAGTAAACGTGGCAACCGATCGACCGATTTTTATTTATTTCGCGTCAAAAGATTAGTATTAAGCCATTGAGAAGAATGAGAAAATATTCAAAAACAATGTAAAGTTGACTCAACCGCGCGCGGAAAAGAGATAAAACCGATGATTACAATTAGGCTGACTGGATAATCAACAGAAACAAATGCGCCCGAATCGAAGCCGAACAAAAATAAACAACTTTTCGATCAGATCTAATCATATTGGAAGATAACGACAAACCGACGGTACAAAATGATAACGACGAAATTATTTAGCGGGTAGAACCGACCACGACGCGAACGTTTAACAGCACCGAATCTACTGGAATATTCTGAAAAAATACACGCCTCATAATTTAAAAAATGACAACAAATCAATATTTTTACAAAATTAAATCAAACTTGTAATTTTACAACGAACAAAAAACATTTAGCGTTTTAATAATACAAAGAACTGAGATAGTTGAATATTTTATTTATGATTCTGGATGGAATGGTGATAAAGGTATTTAAGAAATAAAAAGGAAATAAAATATAAAGGAGAATTTAATAAAAATAAACCATGCTGATTATTATGATTTCACAGAGTTTAATATACTTGATTTGTTAATGTGAAGATTGTATTGTATTCTCAAAACATCCTGATTAACCAAATACACATAAAATCGTCAAGCTCGTCGAAAAGCACATTACCAAAGATTTTGTTATTATTAGAGAAAATGAGCATCATAGGTAAAACAAAAGCCAGAATTTCATCTGCCTTTGCTGAATCTTCCTTCACCCAAGAGAGACCCAGGCTTAGTGTTCAGCTTCCCCCTACTAGAGCTTGACTAATTATTGCGAATAAATTGTTCACGGCGGCGTGGCAGATGAAATAATCCCACACCAAGCAACTCGATGATTTGGTGGAAGCGCATGGCCCCATAGTCGGTTCGACTCTCTATGCTAGTTCGTGTAACCATCACTTGGCACAGATTCAGGGCTCGAATTTGCGCGACGACTACCACCTAGTCCGATGGTTGTCGATAAGTCGCGACACTTTGATATCGGCGGATCGCGCGAAATCATTCGTCGGATCCTTGACTAAGCCAAACTGAGCCAAACTAAGCCAAAGATCAAAACGAAAGTGTGTTACCAGGGCGCTTGCAGTCTGCAAAGAAATAGTTTGAATCGCTATGGGGCTTATGTCACCAGAAAAAAAATACGAACCTGAATTGTCTTTGACCACGATTGTTTAAAGTGCTTTTCATGGTCTTAAATTTCGTTCTAATTGGATCTTGTTAAACTATTCTGACAGAATGTCCTCCACATGTTAAAAAAGGCGAAACAATTCCCCTCAGCAAAAGACACACCAAATTGCTGCCAAATGAGCAAAATTTTTCTAGAAATTGTTTTCTGCAAGATTAGTTTCGGTAAGACACTAGAGGCGAGGGGGACTGCTATAAATAATCTTCGAGAATTATCTAATAGACGGTTTGCGGTTTCACGATGGCAGCGCACAGGTAGCGCACGTCGTCGTCCACTTTCCTCATCATTTGACGAATTTTGGCCATTTGGTTGATGAAAGAGATTGTTTACGCCAGCGGTCGCACTTTCCTTCAAAGAATGTTTGGGCAAGATCGTTTCATGTCTTGCACGGATTTGTTTGTAGTTACTTTACTTTGTTGTTAGTTTTTCTCAAAGAGAGACTTTACCCCATGAAATTTAAAAAAAAGACGAGGTAGATATTGGGTTGAATGTACTGCCCAAAATTGAAAATTTGGCTATTACACCAAATCAAATGTTCCGAGAAAACCGTTTAGTGATCACAAAAAACATCGTCAGGGAAATATTCCATTTGAATGGAATTTCAGCAATTTAGTTTTTCGCATTGTCAGCCAAAACTTTATACAACTTTAGTGATTTTTTTTTCAAAGATGTATTGGAAAGTCTCAATTTTCACAAAAGTAAATTATAGCCTTTTTTTTCAAAGATCGGCTGGTTGGTACTGGTTGAATTATTCTCGAAAAATTAATACCTTCATTTTACTGTCAGTAAATGTTGCACTATTACACTTCAAACACCCCACACTACACAAATGATAATAATAATAAATCATAGCGTTTGGTACGGTATGTCCACGCACCCTTCCTTCCTTCTGTGAAATGTGATTCTTCCTCAGAATCCTCTTTTTTGCATTTATTAATCTTACTGAAACTTTTTTAAGCGCCTTCCGTATGCCAATAGAAGCCATTTTCCATTATCAGTCTATCCATATCATTTACCACACACAATTTGCAGCTGTCCATACAAAAACGGTATAGCCTCAATTATCCGAAGCCTCGATTATCTGAAGTTTCGATTATCCGAAGTTAGATTATCCGAATTATTAAATGCGTTTTTTCAATAATTCGTCACCGCCATATTGGCCACCATCTTGAATTTAAAAAAATTAAATCACTTAAACGTAGTTTAGGGGTCAACTAAGGCTCAACAATCAAAAATTCGACAGCGAAAAATATTTTTTATGTGGTTCGATTATCCGAAGAGAAATTTTTCCGAGGCCTTCGGATAATCGAGTCTGGACTGTATGTGAAAATTCAGAGATTTGTATCTTTTAAAGGAATTTTTTGATCGATTTAGTGTCTTTTGCCCATACGCGTTTTTCAAGAGCTGAGAAAAATCCCTACATTTAGTTTTCTTGAATGTCGTTGATATGACCATTGTTTGCTGAGATATGGCCACGCAAACAAAAAAAAAATCAGGAAAATTTAGATTTTTCCAGTGTTGCCGAAAAAGCCCTCATTTTTTTTATCACGAATATCTCGGAAACTAACGGTCCGCCAACACGGCAAAAATATCATTTTCCCTTTGGTTATCTTTGCACTGCCAAAGTCCGCATCAACAAAGTACAAAAAAGCTAAATGTCGGGAATTTTCAGCTTTTTGAAAATATATATTTTCACAAATGGGCTATAAAAAAAAAAGAAAATTGTCAATATCTTGGAAATAATGCACTGTATCTAAATGTCACTAACGTACTTTTAGATTGCATACGTTATTTTACTTATATAATTAAGTCAATATGTTTTTACCTTCTACAGATTTTGTCAACACAACTTATACTGAAAAAAAAAATCATAAATTGGTAAAATGGTTCTGGAATTTGCTGAAATGTAGGAATTTTATGAAAAATTTAAAACTTAGAAATTTATTTAAAACTTAGAAAAAAATATTTTGTTTAGTGGCAAAAAGGAATTTTAAAAATCAGCATTTTTTGTGATATAAGGCAATTTAAATTGTGAATTCAAGGTTGCCGTGTATCCAGAAAAGACCTCCTAGAAACTCGTTATGGAAATAGAAGATTGATCACACAGCAACCAAAAATGGAAGAAGGTTTTGCAGGGTAGCTCAAATTGCCCTTAATTTTTAAAACCGATTATAGTAAACAAATTTTTCAATTTTTAATTTTTTTGCAATTATTTGCTCTTATGGATAAAAATAAATATATTTTTAATAAATATTTTCAATCAATTAATTTTTTTAAGGTGAAATTGGAGCACACGGTTAAATGGCCGAAAAAGGCTGCCGTCGCATTCCCTTAATTTGCTTCAATGATTTGTCGCTTAACCCTAACCTTTACCAGCGAAAAAAACCCTTTTTTTGGAAAATGGCTCTTGCATCCACATATTGCCACCTACCTTTCTCAAAAGATTACTCCAGTATTGTATCACCGTAATCTACATATCTTAATGCAAATTTTTCGATTTTTTCATCAAAAACTCAAATTAACTTCAAATAAAATCGGAACCACAATTTTTTTACACTGGTGTCTTCTTTAACTTCTTTGTCTTCCATATTTTTCCCGTTTCTTCTTCACAAACTGGGTCACAACATTAATTCATTAAATTTCGAGTGTTCTTCTGGTCGGACTGGCTTCACACGATATCACGCACCGCACTTTGGTCAAAAGTTCCCGAAACACACCTTTTCACCCGAAGAAATCTTAAATTTTCGATCACAATCTGAAGATTTTTGCAGAACCCGAGCAACTGATTGAAAAAAGTATTCTTTTTACCGTCTCTGTCCGTACACACAATCTTTCTTAGTATGTGTAAATCCATCATTTCTAAATAAACATTTGAAAATGGCATACGGAAACATAGCCTCTTACACTGAAATAAATTGGAACAAGCCCTATCCAAATATTCATCGAAAAAGATGTAGAAAGTGTTGCCAGTCAACTGCACAACATAATATCAAATGGGTTTAATTTTTTTGTACAAATACACATGTTGCTATCGTGCTTAACTGAACTAAAACTTTTGAATTATCCTTACGTAAAAAATAAATTATTAGCAAATAGGAGCGATATAAACAGAAAAAAACACCCAACAGTTTTGTTTTTGTCGAACTCATACTAGCATCACTGGCACTGCCACCGCAAACAAACACCTGTCATGATGCTAGTGTCTGAAAACAAAACAAAGCAGTCCATCAACCAGAGAAAAACGGAAAACGTGGAAATTCACCGCCAGACCAGGTTTGTTCTGCCGGAATTACCGTTTTGAGTCCAAATAGTTGGAGTTTTTTTGCACAGGTTTCGGAGCTGCCCGGCAAAGTCAGCCAGCGCACCTGTTTGGAGCTGATTTTGCAACCTGGACTGGAGTTTCGACACATTGAGAGTTGCCTGCTGCTCGTGGAGAATGCTGTGTGGCCAGGATCGACATCTTCTTCATGGTCCATGTTGGTCCGGTGCTGCAGGCCGTCAGATTTAATCGGCCGTTACGGCACTTTTTCGGTTGGTATTCAAGAAAATGGAAAGATTTCGAGAATGATGAACCCTTCTTATTTACCAGCATCCATCGGAGCGTTTGCGGAAACCAGCTCCAGCACTCCAACGGGTTGAGCTCCGACGAAACAAATCCCTGGTTGTCGAGAATTGAACGGAACTTTTGCTGGTCATGCCACCGATCCATCTGAAGGACATTCCACAGCGGCTCGTTCTGCAGTTTCATGACCGCAAGACGTTCCACGACCTGGAGAACGTGTTGAACAAGGAGATTTTTGCACAAATTTCGGCGGGTCTTGCCGAGCGATGACTCCGTCGGGTGAGATTGTTCAAAGTGGGCCAAATGATCGCTTCCGGCATCGTGAATCATGTTTCCTTGCTGTGATCACAAACCCGGGTACTACTTTATTATGCGTTTGCTGAAGCATTTCTATCCGGCCACGGCCAATTCGAGGCCGCTTCATCGTACAGACCTGTCCTTCTACAAATCGGGATAGGACTCGTTTCCGACGGGACAAGCCGATATTTCTTGTTATTAATTTGCACATTTTTGTTAAATGAGATAAAATAATGTTTTGAATGAATGAAAATAAAATATTCTTTAGTCGTGTTTCAAAAACTCATTTAATAAAGTGCCTCGAGGGCCGTTTATAGAAGATTTTTCTAAAGCTAAGGTCCCGGAAGTTCCTTCGTCGGAGAAACGTTACAGTAAATCGTAGCAATCGCAGTTTTACTAGCCTTGGATATTGTTAGCTGTTGTTGCCATCACTGGAATCGAAGGCCAAGCTGAATCAGTCACGCTGGGTCGTTCTGCAGATCAACGACAGCAACGTGAAGACGTTCCACGATCTGAACAAAGTGCTGAACTAGGTGTAGCGGATCCTGCCGAGCGTAGGATCGGTCGGGAGAGATTGTGAGACAAGGACAAGTCGAGGGAACCAATGTTTAAAAAAGTGTATCCACGGTTAGTCCTAGAAGTTTTTTTCTAGAACCATTGCAGGCCGGAGTGTATCGCTTAGTGAAAGCTGGGTCCGCGGACCGTGAGTTGACCACCCCTGCTTTAGAATATGCCATAATTCCATTCAAAAGTTAGGCGTTTTAATTGCCATGCATCGAAAAAAAAATCTTATCATAAGTGCACTGCGATGTGAATTAATTTTTATGTAAATGTTTTTATTTTCCATCAAACAAACAAATAAATTTGTGTTTGATCAACATACCAAAACAATACGAACACTATCAGGGTGAGTGTTGGTATTTGTGATAGTCTTACCAACACAAGTAAAGTGATTATGATTAATGATTTCAATGATTACTATGAAGAAGAAGAAAAATAAGAAGAAGCCCAAATCGGATTTGAAGGCATTTCACCTTAAAGATCTCGAAAAAAAATATTTGATAAGAAAAATAAATATATTTCAATAAACCAACTTCATCCACCATCTGAAGCAACATTTGAAATGGGCGCATAAGTATTTTGGAAGCTTGGACTGTTTTGCAAAATTCCAGATTATAGTTAACTATTTTACAGAACCTGAATTAGCGAATGGTAGCAGGGAGGTCAGCTATTGCTTAACACTGCGTCCTTTTCAAATGTTGCTCCAGCTATATGGTTTATGTTTTCCTCAATTCTACACAGTAAAAGTTGTGTGTAACTTTTATGATGTAATTTTACCTCAATTTAGACTGAAAAAGTGAGATAACACCAGAAAAGTTGTAAAATTACATTTTCAGAGGTAAAATTACACATTTTTTCTGACATAATGGATGTACAAGGGGTAACATTACCAAGATTTTTTTTACTGTGTAACTAAAAATGGGTCACATGAAATTTCTGGCTATAACTTTTGCCAGATAATCCAATAATAAATATTAAAATATACATTAATGACTTGAAAGGTTAAACAAGGATAAATTATTTAAAATCTTGGATTGTGTTCAGTTTGGTTCATAGTTTACTAAACACCTCGTTAAAACCATCGTAAACCAAGTGTGTTGATCTTTGGCGATCGATGACGACGATCTTCTAGCGCGTTTTCCGCTTAAAAACCGCAAGCCAAAGAAAAAAGGAAGGAAAAATCTACCTGTCGGTCGTAAAACAAACGGAAAAAAACGATCGCACCCAGCTGTTTGATGTCGTTACGGCTTAACCTGCTCTAAGGACCTATTCGGCACTATCGGACAGAGGAAAAGCGAAGTGAAGCCGAACGTGTGCCGCCTCGTGCCATCTCGCTCTGATTTTCCACACTAGCGGTGATCGTCGTCGTCCAACCGACCGACCGACCGTTGCCAATTTAATAATGATTTAGTCGAAATCAAGTTAGTCTCTTTGTTCATTCCACCGGATTAACAAGTAACGTTCTCTCAGGTACGCGACAGGGGGGATGCAAATGATGTGATGTGATAAAATAGTTGGTGATTTTTGTGATTTTGAGTTTGTGACTCTTGGATTAGTGATTGTGTTAAGGCAAAAAGAAATGTTGTAAAGACTATGGACTGTTTAGTAATGAAAGTGGCTATTATAGGAAAAGAAGAGTGAATTAAACAATTACGTGAAAAATGTGCAACAGTATTATTTTCTAACCAGGAAAACTCATCTATTATTTGAAAAAAATGTGATAAGATGAAACTTAAGAAAATATTGGATAAGAACGATTTGTTACGCAACATGTTCTTATTCAACTGTTCCATCAAAAATTAATCGCTTCTTTCGTAATTTCATCGGAAAACGCATTTCAACTCCCAAAAGAGCAAACGATTAATGGATTGATTGGGATGGGTGAATTTTTCATCAAAATTGACAAATTTAAGTTTTATTTACTCAGACAAAATGAACTTTGAAAATTTCACAGAGCAACAAGTTTACGGTGTAAGAAACACGTGACTTTGATTCTTACTTCATTAGCAAGATTTCCAACATTTTAAAGCTTAAAACAAAGAAAGACTTGATTTCTTAAAGATTACACAAAACTTATAAAATTAAAATTCTTGCTAGCATTTCCAATTCAAATATTAAAGTATACACAATAACAGATAATTAAATGTAGAGAAATAAAAATCCCAAATTATTTCAATAATGTTTTCAATAATGGCATTTAAATAAAATTGTAACAGTGAAAATAAAATTTGTCGTGGTCTATGATCCTAGCACATTTTATTTCAAGTTCAAAATAACCCCATAAATCCGGGATTGCTGAAAATTTAAATATTAATAAAAAAAAACTGTACAATAGATTAAAAATTATTTAAACTACATTTTTTAGATATGTATTTTATGTAAAAATAGAATTAGAATTTAGAATTAGAAATTGTGATTTTGCTATACAAATTTAGTTGTTTTATTGGCACTATTTATTGCACTCTTAATTTTGTTGGCTAACTATGTATATCATCAAAGATAATAAATAATTTATTAATGCTTTTTGGATGATCTAAAGTCTGTATCTTGTCAGTTAAATAAAAAAAAGTATATTTTAAATAGATAATACTCAAAATCATATATCAGGCTCTGTAATCTAAACTGTGTATTTCACTTCAGAAAATATGTTGCTCATTTATAATTTGTAATATACAATATAATTGAAATTCAATGCGCTTTATAAGTGCAAGAAACGTATCACAGTTTATAAGAAAATGGTTACAATAAACCCAAAATTTTGAATACAATAAATGTTTTCTGAAAACATTCATGATTTCTCTTTTCTCAAAATAAACTTATATAAATTTAAAATTAAAATAGATGTAACAGAATCAAACTTCACGCAATTCTTGTTCATTTTTTGTCGGTAAAACTGATTTGATAAGCTTTAGAAAACAAATCTAGAGTTTTTTTTAAATAGGTGCTATAAACATATGAAAGACAATAGTCAATAGGACCTTTTCAAAAAAAAACTCTGGAAATGTTCATTATATAGCCCAACTTGAATACCATACAGCATAAATTGAAGTTGTGCATAGAATTTAATTATAAACAAAAATTTAAAAAAAATTGGATGTTTTTTTAAACAAAAAATAAATTTACTTGATTGAAAATTTACCTTCTTTTGACTATCTGTTAGAGGCAAAATGTATTTTTGTCAAAAATAAGATCAATCAATGGTCCCCAATAAAAGTCATTTGAGGACATTGGCCCATCAGCAGATCGCAAAGCACGCACTTTTGCCAAACCCCCTCAACTCTTAGCTTCTTAAAAATAGTTGTGATTAGCAAGTTGGTACCACGGTCGAGTGTCATCACACCCCCTCTGCCTGCAAGTGGGCGCGCCGAACCAAGTACAAGAATGCAGCAAATGTCCTCTTTCGAATTCTAATTTTACTGTGACTCTCGAAATCCGTGTGCTTTAGTTTTCACTCTTTTTTATTTTTATTTTGCTGCTCTTATTATTGTCACCGCCAGACATTTGGCTCCGTCGATTGATTTATTTTCGGTGTTCGAAGCGCGACTTAAGGTGCCATTTCCGCACCTGCAAGATCTACGGAGTGTGACTTGGGTTGTTTCGTTGCCCGGTTGAAAACAGTATTTTTTCCCTACTCTTTTGACAGAATTGTAGCGCCAACCAGGGGGGGCACTCAACACCATGGCAACAGCCAAAGTCGTCGTAAAGGACACCCGCGGGGCCGACGCACTGGATTTGGTCGACGACTTCAACCGGCGCAAGCTGACCCTCAACAAGCACTGGGTGCGTCCGACGTTCCTGCAGTACCGCTACATGTACAACTACCGTTACAACTACTACGACGACGTCATCGATTACCTGGACCGGCGGGCCCGGGGAGCCCCCGGCGAGATCCCGCGTCCCCAGTACTGGGCCGAGCGGGTTCTGCGAACCGAGCGGAAGTGAGTACCTTTTTTTCATCTGACTGAACGAAAAAAATATTGAGTTCGCATGATCATGAACAAAGTTCATGGCATCAGAAAGCGTGACAAAATCAGGAGCACGATGGCATATATTGTCTCAATTTGAACCCTATTCTATTATTTACTTTTTAGATTGGAAGAAATTTGCAAAAACCAAACACAAAGAAGTACATTTTCTCATGCAAATTCTCTAACAAAATTAAAATGTTTTACGGAAAGTGATGTCTCCCAAATTAAGGAAGGTTGTTTTGGGGAAAAAAGTTGTTCTGATTGAATTGTAAATTTTTTGAAGATTTTCCATACAACATTTACATATTGTTTTTTGGGCTTGATTAAGACCAGAAATTGTCTATTCTGCGTATCAAGCCACTCTAGTATATAATCCATTCGAGGATCCCTTTTCTAAAAAATAACCTGAATAATTTTTGGAGAAAACAAATAAAAAAATAGTAGATACTCATCTGGATATGGATATTGATGCCTCTGTGCTCTTTTATGCTAACTAGACAGGAAACCCTGCAAGCTTAGTACATAACGTTTTAAGCACACTGCAAGTAAAAAATAAGCCGTTTTTTGATATCTCGTGACGGAGGGGTGGTACGACCCCTTCCATTTTTGAACATGCGAAAAAAGAGGTGTTTTTCAATAATTTGCAGCCTGAAACGGTGATGAGATAGAAATTTGGTGTCAAAGGGACTTAATGTAAAATTGGACGCCCGATTTGATGTCGTACTCAGAATTCCGAAAAAACGTATTTTTCATCGAAAAAAAACACTAAAAAAGTTTTAAAAATTCTCCCATTTTCCGTTACTCGACTGCAACAAATTTTGGAACATGTCATTTTATGGGAAATTTAATGTACTTTTCGAATCTACATTGACCCAGAAGGGTCATTTTTTCATTTAGAACAAAATTTTTCATTTTTCATTTTTTTTTGTAATTGTCTGCTCTACAACTTTGTAGAACATTGTTACACTCTAAAAATAACCCTGCAAAGTTAGAAAAAACACGACATTTTAAAATGAAAAGTTTTGTTCTAAATGAAAAAATGACCCTTCTGGGTCAATGTAGATTCGAAAAGTACATTAAATTTCCCATAAAATGACATGCTCCAAAAAATTTTACAGTCAAGGAACGGAAAATGGGAGAGTTTTTAAAACTTTTTTGGTGTTTTTTTTCAATGAAAAATACGTTTTTTTCGGAATTCTGAGTACGCCATCAAATCGGGCGTCTAATTTTACATAAAAGTCCCTTTGACACCAAATTTCTATCTCATCACCGTTTCAGGCTGCAAATTATTGAAAAACACCTCTTTTTTCGCATGTTCAAAAATGGAAGGGGTCGTACCGCCCCTCCGTCACGAGATATCAAAAAACGGACCTCGGATTCGTGATCAGGGACAAAAGTTACCCCTAAGGACAAAGTTTCACGCAAATCGAAGAGGAGTCGGGGCAACTTTTCCCGATTTCGTGTGAGTTGGTAGAGAATTACCCATTAATTAGGCCAATGCAAATAATTTCAAAGTTTTTGTCACTTGGCCAAGGTCGAGGCAAAAAGTTTTTTTTTTTTTGCGGGCAAAACTTTTTACGGTACTATACAATTAAAGTTCACAAAAACTCAAAATATTTTTCAATTAACTCAAACATGATAGAAATGATTTTAAATGCAGGGGAATGAACTTAAAAATGTTTTCAGCTGGTTGCACTTAATATTAGATTGAAATTTTGAAGTTTCATGAAAAAGCATTGTTTGCTACCTGCAACAGCCTAAATAATATATGTGTTCAATATATTTATCAAAATACATTCTTCATACCAGAATGAATCAATTGGGCAAAAAATGCAGGAAATTCTAATTTTTATATGAAAAAAAGTGTACAAAAGAGTCTTACGCAGTAAGGCCACATTTAATAACATTTTGTTCAGTATTTTTAATCAAGAAGAACAAATTTAGGTTTTTTACTAATTGAGAATTTTTTTTTATCACGCATCAAACATGAACACCCTACAAAAAATGTTATTGATGTTGAAAATATTTGTTTTTTTTTTTTTCAATAAAACTTAGGCTTGGTATATGAAACAGAGTTTTTGCTTCCCCTTTTTCTCCACCTTGGTCAGAGCCGAGAGACAAAAATTTTAAATTAAATTTGTACTACCCTTTTATAATTAATTTGTGAAAAATTAACCGTTTTTAACGGTTCAAGAAGCATTTGAAGGAAAAAATATTCTAGTTTTTGAATATGAATTGGAACAAGGTTAGTGCTCATGGCTGAGAAAAGATTTTCCTTTAATCAATATTTCAAAACAAATTACCAGTCGAATGCATCCGGAACGCAAGGGTTTCACAAATATAGCATTTTAGTTTTGACAAAAAATTGCAAGACCCAATAATGTTGTTCGCCCTCTGTATGTTTTAATTTTAATTAGGTACATTTTTAAGAACTTGTACATTTTGGATAGAAAAAACTGATATGATCACAAACACTTTTAAATTATTTTTATTTCGTAGAGCCAAAATTTTATTTTTATTTTAAGTTGAAGCAAAATTTGCACTTCTTCAGTTGAGGGTAAATAAACTTGTGATTTTATTCATCTATTAACGTATTTTCTTGTTCTCTTCAAACTACTTCTTTTTACAAAAATAAAAGAGAATAAAATAAGAAGAAAATATTTACAGAGAGTTCTTTTTTATATTTTTTTTTGCAGAAAAAAATACAAAAAACATAATTCTTCTGTTTCTAATTGAATTGAAACTAAAATAAAATCAAGTCGCAAATCTTAATTCATGTCACAGACTTTGTTCAAATAACTTAAATAAAAAATGGTCCTTAAAAAAAGAAAGATTAACATGTTTAAACATAATATTACTTAGGTCGTTGCAAATATGTTTCAAAGTTTATGTCACTCTCTGGCCAAAGTCGGTTTCAACATTTCAATGAAAAAAGTGTTGTTAAATGCATTGAACATCTGTACAGTTGTTTTGCAATCAAAAGATTTCAAAAAATCTTAAATCTGACTTAAATAATTTTTTAGCGAATGTTTTTGTTTGCGAGTCTGAGCATCGATATTTAATAAAAAAAAAACTTTTCAATGTTTTGAACTATTTTATTGATGCTCAAAATTATTATTAACGCAGGGAAATGCATTTCAAATTGTTTTCAGTGACTTGCAATGTCAAATTTCATTAAAATTTTGATGTTGGCCCCCATGTTGGTTGACAAAAACATTGAACAATATTTGCATCAGCCTTACTTACTTATAAAAAGTCGCTGAACTATTTTATTAAAGATTATTTCGGTCATTCTCCGCCAACTCGCACATAGTCCTTGATCAAGACGACATAGACTTTTTTTGTCAAAGAAACTTTGACAAACGCACAATTTGAAATCGTACCAAGATTTCTGAAAAAAACGTATTTTTCGTCGAAGAAAAAATAGTTTCAAATATTTAGCTATTTTTCGTTACTTGACATGTCATTTTATGGGGAAATTTAATGTACTTTTTTCATTTAGAACAAAACAAATTATTTCAAAAAACATTAAATTAAATCAAATTTTCATGTTTTTTCTAATTTTGCAGGAATATTTTTAACAAAAAAAAATATTATTTTAAGGGTTTTGCTTGAAACCATAACGAGTTATCGCGATTTAACGTTAGGATATGTAAGGATAATACATTTTTCTAAGTTGAAAAATATTGTTTCGCATTTTTTTTTTCATAGGCAAAGTAATGTTTATGCTTTATACTTAAAATTTCTTTGAAAAATAATGAAGTTTTTTTTTTCAATTCCAATAAACCTAATTTTGTTTTGCTTCTCCAGATTTCTTCTTTATATTTATAAAAAATACAATTATATTTATTAATTATAACGATCGAATCGTATCTGAATTAATTGATAGAAATGGGATTTTTGTTAGTTGTCATTAAATGCTATTTTGAAAACTGCTAATTTTAAAATTTGTTATAATTTTTCAAGTAATTCTTTAAAATTATCTTCCCATTTGCTTCTTTCAGAGAACCCAAGGACATCGAGACGATGTACAACTACACCAACATCGGCCTGAAGCGGGACGAGAAGAGGCTGACGTACACCCTAAGTAATCAGATCAAATCGTACAACGTTCACTCCAAGCGCTACCTTAACAGCAAATACGCCCGAATTCTGTAATCTGGTTGAAGAGCCTACGTCACTCCTACCAGTAACATACAAAAACCCATGCAAAACCAACCAGTTCAAGGAACAACTACCAACCAAAAAAACACGGAACCGCTTTAAAAACCTAACCAAGGCAGATTGGAGTAGGCGACGAGACTAAAACAGGACCCCTGAAGTCGATCATCTGTCGGAGAGATAAAAAAATAATGCTTTTAACGCAGCAACCGGCGCCCACGAAACTGCCTGCAAAAAAATAGCAAAAATTTCCCAAAAATGCCAAAAAATCCCAGCTAAAAACGCATCTTTTTTTCCTATTGATAAAACTACCAAAAGTAACCCTAACCTAAAACTGCAAAATCCCCAGCGAAACTTTCAAACAAAAGCCACCCCACCCCCAAGCCAAAGCATCCAAACGAAACAGAAAAATAACAGAGAGACTAAACAAACGAAAACAAACAAAATACGACACTTCTGCTTAACCGGCGAAGCAAGCGGGGACAAAACGACCTCGTTGTTTTAGTAGAACCATTTTGTCCTGATTTATCTTATCTAACCTACTAGCTATTTGCATATCCTAGCCCTTAAGTGAGAGACACGTTTATAAAAAAAAAAGAATCAAGATACCAAATATTTTACTCTAATAATAACAGTACAGCAAACTTATCGCTAACTACTAAGCGCGCACCTTAGCCTTAGCAAACTCACCGTCACGAAAGACGCCTGCTGAGTTTTTATACATAACCACACTCATGATTAACCGTTTGATTATTTTTTTATATGATCTACTTTTTCAATGTTTTCTTTGCAAGTTTTAAGAAAATCGCAACGCTCATTTATTATATCTTAGCTATAACACTTTACTCTCATAATAATTGAAGGCAATATCTTTTTCTTATTGTACCTTATACCAACCATAATCTTACTTTATAATCTTATAGGTAGAAGTCCATCTGTGAGATATTATTTGTATCGAATCTGGTAAGGGTTTCGTCCCCCTTAACAGGAAAACAACAACAACAACAAATGAATCATCAAAATAAAAAGCAACCGAAACACCAACATCTGCATCATCAACAAACAACGGCAGCAACACACCATCCAGCTTAATGCTGATTTGTTGATTTGTGATAAAATTAGATCTAGAGATACGAACAAAAAAAACTTTCACGTTACAGCATGCATACTTCCTGCAAAAAAAAAGCAACCGGATTTATTTATTGTTTTGGGAACTAAAGTTCTGGTGTGTGCGTGAAATGCACCAGAACGTCGCAACGTTTAAACCGACTATTCTGGTAGCTGCATTGTGCAAAAACAGTGCAGTCAATTTTACTTTTAAACTTTTATTTAACTATCACTTTCGTGCAACTCTATCCCCTACATCCTAAGCAAATATCCGTCTGATTGAGGAAAAAAAAACTTTCTGAAAAAAAACGGAGTTTATAGTTTACACCGATTGCGCAAGACACTTGCAAGCAAAAAGAAAAAAGAAAAAAAAATACAGAAAATCCCGATGAAGAGAACCAAATAAAGTTGTGTTTGATTTATTGCAAGTACACCCACATCAACGACATCTGTCAAATTGCTTGTACGTTCCTTCACATCACCAATACAGTCTTAGCAGGCGTTGAAACATGAATTAAGAAAGAGAGCGCAAAGGAAAAGAGCAAAACTGCGTTCTGCCTCTCTGCAGTCTTCAAGCTCTTTTTATACACAAGTAAAGAGACAGATTCGCTACCAAAGAGCTCTGTTTTGAATCTCGTCAGAATCATATTTTTTTGTGATCATGGCATGCTATGTAGCATTCTGACCTTAGGAATTTCTTTCAAGTTTCCAACGAAAACCCCAAACAGCAACACTTTTGTATTCTTTTATTAGTTTTTTTGTTGTTGTTTGCTTCAGTTTTCTTAATTTTTGTCACGTCCTCTTCCCTTTTTTGTTCTCCTTTGTTTTAATTCAATCGAATGCATTTACTGAGGTTTGTTTTTCTTCTTACTTCACCTGCGTGAGTGTGTACGTGTGCTGTAATCCCCACTTGATACGTCATTTTGTTCTCCCACCATATGCGATCCATTTTGTTCTTTGTTTGTGTGTGTTTGTTTTGCTTAATTATTTCGAAGAAGGTTAAGAGTGTTGCGTAAGAAGAAATTTTTAAATTTTTCATGTTTATCTACCTTTGTTATGTTGTTTCTTCTTTCCTCTCTACTCAACACTAACATTTGTCGCCTGGAAAGAGGTCTCAAACTTTTGTATTAAATTTCACCAATGATGTTCGACGGTTTGTTCAATGTTAATTTTATGAGAAGAAAAAGAACATTTGATTTCTCTCGGCACGCCATCTTCAAAATTTTATAAATGGATCATAGCTAACGAACTTGAAAAGTGGCTGTATGTGTGCGCTTGCGTCAGTGCATTTGTTTGTGTGCACTCCTCGCAGCGCAGCTTGCTTTGTTTTGTTTTGTTCTGGTTGGTTTTGTTTACTCTTTTCGATCTATTTCAGCGTGAAACGAGTTCTAGTGTTGTTGTTCGTGTCTTTTGATTGTTTTTTTTCTTTACTTGTGTGTGTATTAATTACTTGTTACCGTTATCAATATATATTCTTCTCAATGCTTAACGTATTGCCTATGCACAGTTTAAAAACCAATTCACTTCAACTGATTTCCTTACATGCGAACGGGTAAATTAAAATCACTTCTAGTTTTATGTTTTGTTTATTTTTGTTTGTCAAACGTTTGTTATTTGGAACAAATTTGAGCGATCTTAAAAATTCCATGCAATTATAGCTGATAGAGATTTTTTAAACTACGCTCGGTTTTGCTGAATATTTTAGGTTCTGTTTGTTTTTGTTTTCTTTCCTAACTCTGTGGACTGTAAAAATTCGCCTCAACTGTCAAAACATGTCTGTGGGAAGTTTACTCTTGCACAATAGATTGCGTGACGTTGTTGTCATTTTCGGGAAATACATTCTAGGGAAAGGATCTTTCACATAAGAAAAAAAAAACATCACATTTGGCAGCACTGCTTTTCGCCAAAACGTGTGATGCTTTTTGCGAACGATTGCTTTGCTAGTTGTTTCACTTACCGTAACAGTGTGGTAAGTTCACCTAAGTAGGCCGTTTTTCGAGAAAGGTTTTAATATTCGGCTTGAAATCGGAACCATAATATTTATCTTTTTTGACAGGAGTGACGGTGTGGTTTTGCTGTAGACAAATGGATTGCTTAACCACAATATCTGTCAAAAAAGGGTAAATGTCATGAAAGGATTACGAGACAAATAACAAGAAATATCAACAAAAAAAATTAGGCATCTTAACCGTTATTTTATGCAATCCTCATATATTCATAAACAATTTGAAAAAAATAGTAATTAAAAACACTGCTGTAAGAAAATATTTGTAGATTTAAGTTGCATCAAATGTCCATTTCAGTGACTTTTGTTTTTCAAATGTTCACAGTTAACAACTTAAAACCGTTCTATTTTGTTTCTACAAAACTACGCGCACTTTTCACTGCTTTTATTGTTATAGAGTTAAAAAGAGATGCTGCATTTTCGCTAGATTGAACTATTACTTGCTAATTGTTGTGGGTGACTAGTGTTGTTGACTATTTGTTTTTTTGTTTTGTTTTGTTTTGATTCTTTTTGGTCGATTCGTAACTGTTATTAGATGCGTGTCGCAGTGAGTTAGAAAAGTCAAATAAAATTTTAAAAAATAATTCTTTCACTGTTTATGCTCCGCTGGTCGACATTGCTTGCTGAGGTGATTCATAATTTATCTAGATAACTTCTTTTCTCTGCTCAACTTAGCCTACGTAACATTTCCTCCGCTTGATTTTCTTTCATTTTTAAGGGTTTCGATTTACACATGTTTTGGAAAATTTTGGAAGAACAGTGCTTTAAGTTGTGCAATAAACGTGCATTTTTTTTTTTTATTTTCTTTTGTTTATTTGGTTTTGGATTTTAAGAAGTGGTAGATAAAAGTATTTGTTAACTTGAGAATATTATCTATGCTTGAAAAGGCCAACGAAACTTGTGACTAACAATGTTTAGTGGGTTAAAACTACTTTTTAGCTTATCGTAGAGTTTCATTCGAGAAATTGCTGATACTAAATGTTGATATTTAAATGAAAAATCAAACGCCATAAAGGCACTTGCTATAATTTTTTTCCAGCTGTCATCTTATTTTATAGCAAGCATCGTTATTGCGTAAAATAATAGTAAATCAAAAATCGTTGGGCTTTTTATCGTTTCACGACATTCTGCTCTGCACATTTGGTACATTTATGCTTAGCTTTTTTGCAATCATTTGTTTAGAATTCCTATCTAAAATTGTGCTGAACATTAATTCTTGCTTTTCGAACGAAATCTACTCGCAGTTTGTGGAATTTTTTGGGTGGAAATGGCCATCGATCAACTTTTTCTTCGATTTTTACCCTCGTAATCGTAACGCAACTAGACGATCAATATGAGTGAATTTTTACACAAATAATGCTCGTGGAATTGAGAAAACCGAATCAAAATTAACAAAACTGGCAACACTTCCATGTAAAAAAAAAATCAGTAGAAATTAGAAGGTATCAGTATTCAGGTATCTTTTTAAAATCGATCCCTAAGTTATTATTTGACTTTTTGAATTTTACGATTACTATAAATATGCACTAATTTTACTTCCAAAAAGTACTATCTAAGTAATGATTTGTTATACTCATTCGTTCTGCCTCAATAAAGAAGGTATGGCTCAATACAGTGTCGCAATAATGAACTATTTTGTTTATACTCGCGTACGCAATGTCTCTTTTGTTTTGTTCTTTGTTTTTACTCACATAATTTTTACTAGAATAGTTGCAGTTTTTTCTTCCATTTGTTATCTTGTCTTTTATTTTTTCAAGTATTCAAGAGGTACATTCAATTCAATAATGCTTCGCTGCGCGCACTATTTACTAATTTTTTTTTGAATTTTTCTTTTCATTTGTAAGTCAATTTGTGGCTGAGTTTGCTGAACTTACCTGGAGTTTTTAACCTTCTATTGCGTGTGTCATTTTGTGGGTAGTTTTCCTCTAACTTTTGGTTTTCTTTTTTCTTGTTGGATTTCCCATCCCTAGCAACAATGTAACATTTTATTTCTTACAGTTGAAAAAATTTCTCCTCTATTAGTATTTGCTTTGAAAATGGGTATATTTTTGCTTAAAGATTCTCAATTCTTACAAGGTATAGAAGTTTCTTTTTAAAAACAGCACAGCACGAGAAGCTTCACGGTGCGTTTGACTCTCGTAATAAGGGGTAAATATAAATTATTCAAGTTGGTTATTCCAGGCTGTTTAGAACAGCCTTTTTTTGGTTATCAATCTTTGCTTGATTATTATTTTTTTCACACATAGTTAGTAGGACCTAGGATTGTGGTAATGATTCTAGTTTGAAAATGAATAACATAGCTTTCATTTGTGATTCAAAACAGTGAAAATTCAATCAATAATTGACATTGAACATTGGAAAACTGATACGTTTGCTATCACTTTTGTGATTCAGTTTGATTGTGTGAAGGTATGAGCACAGACAAACAGAAGTAAATCTTTTTCAGAATCCACCAAACAACAAATCAACGGTCGATTTGAATGACCAGAAACTTACCACGGCAACTTTGAATTCAACACAGCTCATTTACGGGCGTTTGACACGCGTTCACAACTAGATGGCTCTAGTGATGAATTTTGAGAAATCTTGTTCAATGATTTACGTCTGATTGTCTGTGGTATGAGTGATAATACAATTTTAATATTGCTAGAAGAAGGATAAAGATATAAAACTAAGCAAAATGGAAACTTAGCAAGACAACTAAAAATGAATTTCTTTCGTCGTCAAATAAACAAACCAAACAACTCCGATTTCTTGTATAATAAATAAAAAGAGAAATATAGTTTATGTTTATTAAAAAGGCTGTACAAACGTTGTTGGCTTAGCATACAATTCGCTGCTTCCTGCTCATTACTTATTTCCACACGTCTTGTTTATTTACTTTGAAATATGTTTACAAACAAACCGAACAAAATCATGACAAAAACAGGCTTAACCTAAATAAAAATGAAACGTCTATTTTTTTGCTTTCTTCTCCTCTTGTTTCATAAACTACAAAGTGTTTTCTAACAACTTAAGGGTACACATTACAGTAAGGGTGAAATTCGGGATGGGGGAAAAATCAATCTTAAGGAGGTATTCGTCTGTATGACAAACAAACAAACTCACACTTTTTGACAGTCTGTCAGTTTGTCTGCTTTGTTTGTTTCTGTAGACTTTGCAGAAACGTCAGCCTGCATACCGTAAACAAGTTTGCGTCAAACATGAAAAAGTACGAATTTGTTTATTTGTCAAAGTTTAATACCTCATTTGTACACTAAACCCCGCTAGTTTGACACCGATAGCGCATCCCTTTTGTACGGTGCTCACACACACTTGCAAATGTTTGTTTGGTCACGTGAGCGCCGTATAAAAGGAATCAACTGAAGGAGGTATTAAACTATGACAAAAAAAGAAACAAACAGTTTGCCAAACTCGTAAGTAACTCAAAAGTGCGAGTTTGTTTGTTTCTCATAGTCTAATACCTTCTTGAAAAGTGTCAAACCGCCGGTTCAGTGTACACAGCACAAACGAAGACGAACAAAATTCGTTGCAGCAGTTCGGGAAAAACCAATTAGAAACCTAAAATCGTCGTCGTCTTCGTTTTAAACTCCAAACCTTAGAACTTATAACACAGGACAACTAAATTCAACAACCAGAGTTGGTTTGTGTGAGTGGGTGAAATGGCGTTCGGGTGAAAAAGGGTTTGTTTGTGGTGGGTGGTCCAAATGATACAATAAATACAGGAAATAGAAGTATGTATTTTTCCTAGTGTGACTGCGTGGCAAAGCTTTAAGTTGAGGTTAAATACTTGAAGTATGGATGTTTTCGGTTGTGTAAGTGTCTTTCTGGACAATGTTTTCCCTCGATAGTTTTGTTTTTTTTCCAAAGGTTAAAAACACACACGCATTGTTTGTCTACGCTTTGCCAAAGTTCAATTCCATGTTGCACCGAGACTCCGTTGAACGCGAGCTTTAGGCAGAGTGCTGCAAATGTGAATTCGCGGAGGCTGCGAATAATTCACCTTGTTTTGTTAGGCCCATTACTTTGTACGAAGTTGCAGAAAATTTCAAATTTGAAATGCAATTTGAAAGGGAGAAAGCTTTCCCAAATTCGAGAAGAGTCGTTCTTGAGCTGAACGACTTTTTTTACAAATAAAAAAATGTGAAAACTTTCCACCATTCCCGACATGTTTCGCAGAAATTTTCAGCAACACTCAATAGTAACACTTTTCATAACATTAAAAGGGGTCTTCTAAATACATGAGAAGGGGAGGGAAAACACAACCAGAAGCATCGGAAAAAGCATTAATAAAACTAAAAATGAATGCTTTTGGTGATAAAGTAAGAGGAAATTTAGTCAATTGCTTGTTACATTCTTATAACTCTTTTCCCGAAATGAGAGAGAGCCATCAATTGAGAAAATCGCCCAAATTTCCTCCCTCAGCATTTCCTACACACAAAAAAAGCGAAACGATGATGATGTTTACGAATTTTACTGTTTCCTGTACAGTGCTCACCAATACACACAGAGCGAGAGAGAGAGAGCGCGCACACGAAAACAAGCGATTTCGATGAGATGAGAGCGTGATGAGACGACGCGCGGTGAGAGTGGGAGGTTGAATGAGTGAGAGAGCGCACACGATTAAAGAGACACGAAAATTTGAGAAGATCGCGAAGCGATGAAATGAGATTTTTAAAAGATATAGTGATTCAATCTATTTAAAATATTTACATATAAACTCGCATCTTATCATCAATTGTTTTATATCTACTACTAGAACGGAAAAAAAGACAAAATAATCCGCAGCGGGTGCAGCGACCGTTTGCTCTCTCTTTCGTTTTAACTCTCTCTTATATTTACTCTGTGTTTTGTTTTTTTATTTGTTTGTGTTTAATCTTTTGTGATACTCATTTGTAGATGTTTGCAACATTTTACCTTGTTTTCAATTCGTAAATTATAAACTGTGATTTGTAATAAATATTTTGTTATATAATAGTAAAAGTTTATAATAATTAGGTTTCAAGTTATCGGAGTTACGTGTAGCGTGTTGCAGATTTTGTGAACTCGCCCCTTTTGTGGTTATGTTTAGCCAATCATCATCATCATTACTTGCGATAATAGTAGAAGTAATTACTTTAATAGTAGTAGTAGAAGTGGTAGTAGAAGTAGTAATAGCGGTATTGGTAGCGGTAATAGTGGCCAACCGGCGCCGACGCCGTCGCTGATGCCGCCGCGGGTGCCAGCGACGGGCGCCGTCGCCGCCGGGCCTCGGACTTGAACTGAGAGTTGGACACGGGCCGGTCCTTGGAATTGCTCACTGCGCCTGCGGATCACATTGCAGCAGCCGCACGATCGACGGATCACTCTTGGCGCCCTCGATGAACTCCTCCAGGCTCAGCTTGCCGTCCTTGTTGCGGTCCATCTGGCGGAAGATCTTGTCCGTCCGCTTCTCCGGTGTGCTCTCGTCCTCCGGCATCTTCATCACCGACCCAACCATCTTGTAGATTGCCTAAAAAAGAAGACCTTCAATAACCCGAAACCTAACCTCAATCCGGGTGGACACTCACGGTCACGATCTCGAGCATCTCCTGCCGGGAGATGTACCCGTTGCCGTCCAGGTCGTACATCGAGAAGGCCCACTTGAGCTTCTGCTCGAGCTTGCCGCGGCTGGTGACGCTCAGCGCGCACAGGAACTCCCGGAAGTCGATGGTGCCGTCGCCGTTGGCGTCGAACGTCCGGAACACGTGCTCGGCGAACTGGGTTGGGAGAAGTAAACATTGAGTTTGTTAATTTAATATGTGAGGTTTTTTTAAAAAAAATTGCCAGATAAACCGCACTAAATTATTTTCCGAAAATCCCTACTTCTTCTTTATCAGAGACGCACTCAACAGTCTACCAGTATTTCAAACAACCCACCCCTACACCAAAGTCGACATGGTTGCAGACAGCAGTTGCGATCAAAAATACCCCAATTTACCAAGAAATCAAAGATTGTTCAGCTGATTTTTGGGCAGCGACGTTTCTACCCGCCAATCAGGTTCACATCTATAATTTGTTTGATTCTCGTTCTGAATTATCTGCAGTTAATTTGAAGGAAAGTTTACCCTTGTGAAGGTTTGGGAGTTGCTAAAAAAAAATCTCGAGCTTTGATGATTTAAAAAATATGCACAAAAATCTAAACAATAATGGTGTGAAAACTTTTCCAGGTCCACTTTGATTTTTTTTTTCAAATCAAAACACAACTATCAAGATAATTTATCATTTCAAGCCAGAGATTTTGTATTAGATATTTTTAACAAACAAATAATTTGAATCATTTTTTATAAAACGTAATCTTCTCAAAAACCTCATAACTTTTGTTAGGATTGACCGATTTGGATGCTTTTGGTTGCAGAAGATTCAGATTTGTTCATATTTTTAACTGTCAGATGGGAGACAAATATGGTCCACTTTTACCAGAGACATTCTGGATTCCGTTGGGGTACATCGGCCCTCGTACATGGCTTTTTTTTGGTCAACATAACAGAAACTCGTTCATAAAACAATGCTGGAAATGTTTCAAAACATCAAGGCAGCATTCTAATACATCGTAAATTTTCTGATGTTTTCAGTTAAGATAATTTCATGATTTTAAAATTAAGCGTAACTTTTGAAATGGTCAACAAACAGAAAATTTTCCCCACTTCATAATTTAGACCAAATTAGATTTTTTTTTATTGAAATGATTAAAAATTTAACCGAAGTTTAATTTTAATCATTGAAAAACGAACCAAAAGTTTCCGAAATATCGTCACTTGAAAATAACAAGCAAATTAGGTGATTCTTAAAAAAAATGTTTTTCATTGATTCGAATCCTTTCAAAGATCTCAGAGTACAATTCTCAACTTTTCAAAAAAAAAAAAAAATACCTGGGGTGGATTATTTTGTATTTTCAAAATTAACTTTTTCGAAAATCATAACTTGAAAGTGACTATATTCAAGAACGGTGCACTTCAAGAAAAATTTACATGAATTCTTTTCCGACTGCAAAGCCTGAATCTATTTTTTATTTTTTTTTTCAAAAGGTCATGACTCTAAAACCCGATTTTGCACGGTTCAAAACATATATTTTTGTGTCCCATTTAAAAATCAGATAATTTTGAAAATAGAAACGAACATTAACGAATACCACTTTTAGTGAAAAAAATTGAATAACGAAATGTATGGCGACTTTTTTTTAGAAAAAAACATACAAAATTGCGTCTCTTGACTATACAAAGAATTTATGCATAATGCTTATCCAAACAAAAAAAAAAATACAGGTATAAAAATTTAAAATAATTTGCGAAAATCTAGGGAACTAATCAATTCATTAGTAAAGGCAAAATATAAAATTATGAAGTTTTGAAAAAGTTGGTCGTCATCGATCATGGCCGCTCATAGTCATCCGCGACAGACACGAACGACGAAACGAAGAAAAACGCAAAAAGTAATTTTTTCAAAACTATTTTTCGTAAACTCGCGATAACTCGTGATGTTTATAAGCAAACCCCTTATGTCTATATATCAAAATTTTTGTAATTGTCTGCTCTACAACTTTGTACAACATTGTTACACTCTAAAAAATAACCCTGCAAAGTAAAAAAAACACGAAATTTTAAAATGAAAAATTTTGTTCTGAATGAAAAAATGACCCTTCTGGGACAATGTAGATTCGAAAAGAACATTAAATTTCCCATAAAATGACATGTTCCAAAATTTTGTACAGTCGAGTAACGGAAAATTTGAGAGTTTTTAAAACTTTTTTAGTGTTTTTTTCGATGAAAAATACGTTTTTTCGGAATTCTGAGTACGTCATCAAATCGGGCGTCTAATTTTACATAAAAGTCCCTTTAAGACCAAATTTCTATCTCATCACCGTTTCAGGCTGCAAATTATTGAAAAACACCTCTTTTTTCGCATGTTCAAACATGGAAGGGGCCGTACCACCTCTCCGTCACGAAATATCAAAAAACGGACCTCGGATTCGTGATCAGGGACAAAAGTTACCCCTTAGGACATAGTTTCACGCAAATCGAAGAGGGGTCGGGGCAACTTTTCCCGATTTCGTGTGAGTTGGTAGAGAATTACCCAATTATAAATATAAAATGACACACAAGGGCACATGTTGTAATGAAATGCATCGTTTTCAAGTTATAGGCATTTTCCGGTTACAATTTCCGAAAAATGGTCATTTCTTTTCAATTTATATTCTTAAATTGAAAAGAACGAAAAAGGTCCTCTTCAAATTCTAAAAATAGACTTTACTTGTCTTAAACTATTTAGGGGCCTTCCTTATGACCAAAGAAGCCATTTTGTGTCATTGGTTTTCCCATACAATTTAATACTGCTGTCCATACTAAATTGCATGTAAATATACAAAAATCTGTATCCTTGGGAAATACATTCAGTTTGATTTGGTCTGAAAAATCAGGGGGCAACAAAAATATTTTTCCAAAATACTTCCAAATTTCCACGAAAATAGAAATCTTATCAACTGAAAACAATCTAAAATGCATTTTTGTGTATTGATTATAATATTAAGCATGTTTTGGCTTGTTGGGCACAGCACCGCATAAAAAATGTTTTCGCGAAAAATAAAATTTTCGTCAATATTTAGATATTTTTGAAACTAATGATGGCAAAACAACTGGACAGGTGTATAATGCATTTTAAAACACTTTTTTCATTAAAATGTTGAAACCATGCCTCCTAATTTCAATTTTTATACTTTTTATTTTTTTTGCCAACCCCCCCCCCCCCCTTTGGTCAGAGTCGAGCGACATAAACTTCGAAAAATATTTGCAACGGCCTTACAAGAAATTATTTCTCAAATGTAAGATCAAATTTGCTATCGAAATGCACCCTACATAAGTGAAATTTGTGAAATTTTCTGATCCCTCGAAAAAAAAAATACTTGAAAATTTTGGAATCGATTCTATCTTTTTGAAAGGTCGTAGTATCGAATAGTTGGCCCATTAAGAAATATTAGCCCTCACATAAGGAATGCATGGACAAAGTTTCGCCGATTTGCCAAAACTTAGATCATCACTCTTTTTTTATTTCAAACATTTTGGACGAAAATTGCTTGAAAAACGATTTTTTACAAGGAGACATAGCAAACATCAATTTTCCTGTTTTTAAATCTTTGCATGGCAATATCTCAGCTAGTAAAGGTCGTATCAACAATTTTTAAAAAAGCAGTTTTTTGATTTTCAAAAATGTTTTTTTTTGTCAAAAGTGGGCAAACATGTGCGCTTATTTAAAAATGAAAAAATGCGACTATTTTCAAAAAAGTAACCTACATATGGCTATACCTTGAAAACGGTGCATTTTATAAAAATTTCACTAAAGTACTTTTTATTTCAAATTTGATTTTACATCAAAAAATGAAGTTGGAAAAAATGCGTTTAAAATTTAAATTTTTTGAACTCATAACACATAACTCGTTAAAAAATTTTTGCACAACCTGGAAATTTCTGAAAGTTGGCATTTTATGTCCTCTAAAACATATCAAAAAATAAAAAAAAATAAAAATAGTGTTTTTTTGCAAATCAAGTTTTAGTGACAAAAAGTTAAATTAAAATTCAGCAAATTTTTTTAACCTTGTATCATTTTTTTCAGTGTTGTCCTTATTCATACCTACAACTTTGCCGAAGGCACCAAATCGATCGACAAATTTCAGTGCTGAATAGTCGGGTATTGATTTTCAAATCTGTTATTTTTGGTAGTTAAAAGTAGGCCGTTTCGTTTCTCAGATGGACAGGACAATTTCACAGCGGCATTGCAAAAAAAAATGTTTTAAAATGCATTTTACTTGCGTCCATTTTCATTCCAATTATTAGGTTTCAAAATACGTATTGAATTTTTTTTTGCAAAAAAAAACGCTTTTTGGGGAACTGTACATTGGTATTTAATGAAAATTTAAAATGTTTTCAAATGAGTTCAATCATGCAAAATATGATTGTGAACGCAGGAAAATGCATTTTAACTGGTTTTCAATTGATTAAACTTGATATTTAAATTATAATTTTTAAGTTTTACGAAAAAAACTTATTTTGCCCCCTGATTATTCAGGCCAATTTTGAGGGGGTGGGTGGTTGTTTGAAAAAAAAAATATGTGTTTTGTTACTTCAGATTCAATGTTAAATAAAATATACTATCGAAATCGACTCTACAGAATTTTTGAAAATTAGTTCGAATTTAAGAGCCAGTTTTTCACCAATGTGTAACAGGTCGTATCGAGGTGCTCCGATTTGGATGAAACTTTCAGCGTTTGTTTGTCTTGTAAATTTGATTGAAAAAAAATGCCATTTGGAATGAATTAAAATATTTTTTAATTTTTTTTTTCGGATTAGGGGTAGAACAGATATTTGCCTACTTAATACGGTATTTGACGTTTTGATCACAAGGTAAATAATATCCATTTCTTTTTTCTAAAATGTTTTATTTATTTATTTTCTAAATCAATTTTACAATTTCAATACTTCTAACTAACGTGAAATTTTCCGAGGATTTCAAATATGACAAAATTGAGACTAAAAAGTGCCGCTATGGAGGCCTACAGGGCAAAAACTAACGTTGTAAAATGTTTGTTATAGAAAAATCGAAAAACTATGAGAAAAACTGCAATTGGCCAAAAAGTTATTTCCGTAGGCTTATAGTCCATGAAATTACCTATGGGTGGGTATGGGTGTTGGAGGCTGTTGGAAAAAGATATTAAGGTTTTAAAAAAATCAATTTTTAACAGTAATTTGCAAAAGCTATGAGAAAAAGTCAAGCCGGTCCTGGATGTCTATGGCCCATTTTGAAGTGCTTCAAAAGATCTTTCAAATGCATC
This sequence comes from Culex pipiens pallens, assembly GCF_016801865.2. Classification (NCBI taxonomy): domain Eukaryota; kingdom Metazoa; phylum Arthropoda; class Insecta; order Diptera; family Culicidae; genus Culex; species Culex pipiens. Next base: position 15,649,276 of record NC_068939.1, read on the forward strand.
TACGAGAGTTGGGTTTGATGAAGTTTTACGGAAATGCGAGCAATTTTAAGATTTTTTAGGTTTTTTGGACCTCAAACTTCGAAACCCGTTTTAACCCACTTCCCTTTGTCGTAGAGGGCTCATATTTGGCATGATCTCATGTATAGACAAACAAACGCTGAAAGTTTCATCCAAATCGGAGCACCTCGATACGACCTCTAGAACAAACCGAGCAGAATTTACAAATACTGCCTCTTAAAAAATATCAGTATTATTATTCTGAAAAAAATTCAAAAAGTTGAGGAAATTTCCTATAAATTGCCTTAGAAACATTAAATATTGAATTGCTTGTTGCTGAGAAACAGCGGATAAAAGAAAGAAAAATAATATGAAGATCGAAGTTTTAAAAGTCTAACTAAAAAAATCACCCATTCTCAATGTTAATAATAAAACATTTGTGAAATTGTTTGAAAGCATTGGAATAGAGACTTACATTTAAAAAAGTAATAAGAAGAAAAGTCGACTTTATCTTTTTAAATTTAAAAAAATTTAGACGAAAATCGTTCGAAAAACGATTTCATTAACATGCATGCGTTTTTTCCAAAACTTATCTGAAAGGTAAACTTTTATGAATGTTGCTTCATCCGTAGAAAAAAATCCTAAAATAGCCTTCATTTCACAACGAATCCAAAATTAAAGCCGAATCATGTTTGTCAAAGGATAAGCGAGTAATTCCAAATTTGTCGGGCCGTGAACGGATTGAGATTAATGACTTTGGGACAAACCACGAAAAGGGATTACCGGCCTGGCAAAAAATCCAGCCCTCAATTTTGATTTTATTCAACTAAAAACGGTCTCATTTTTTTTAATGAGGTTCGTTCGTTTAAATCACCCCCGCAGTAATCTTTTCAATTAGCTCTCCTAGTAACCACCCCTACAGAGGCCGTAAATCCTCCTTGACTGCATTCAAACTGACTTGATGCAGAGCTCATTAGCGTTCCAGTCTTACTGATGCTTGCTTCCTTCAAACTCCTGCAGGCCTCGCTTTTCAAGTGAAATGAGTAGGAAAATTAATGTTATCTGGAATCTTGGAGCCGTCGCGAATAATCTCGTCCATTATCCAAAACGCTCTCTCTCGTAACGCAGGACAAGACGAAGAAATTTAATTCCAACTTGCCGCGAGGAATGATTTAATCTTCCCACCGGCAAGGATGGCCAAAGCCAAACTAAGTCTTGTGGTCGACAGACCTTCAACACGAGAAGGTAACTTTGTGCCACGGAATATGGTAAATCTGGTCCGATCCTCGCCGCTGGACTTCGGGGGCATTCGTTGGAAGGAATGAACGTGGGGTTGGAAAATTCCATCATATTTGTATTTTCCCACGAATTTTGGCAAAGATTAATTCGCTTGTTAAAAAATAAAAATAAAAATAAAAGCACATCAAAATCAATTGAGTCTCTTCTCTCAATCCCCATTCTCCCTTAGAGGAAAAACGGATGAAACTGCATCTCGTTGGAAAATTCCGACAAGCTCAACCAGAGAAGTCAAAGGAATTCCTCGAATGTATTCTCACTCCTTAGGGAGTTCCACTGTAATATTTTGTTGAGATGAGTAACTTCATTGGAAATTTCAATTCATCATAATAATTCATTACTTTCATAATAAATTCCAGATAATAATGTACAAGCAATTTCATTTCAAAACTTACCTTGCTCGCATCTCCGTACGGAAAGAAGTTGCCGTAAATTTTCTTGAATTCCTCCACCGATAGGTGGCCGCTGGGGCAGTCTTTGAGGAAACCTTTGTACCACTCCTGTATCTCGGCGTCTGTTTTCAGAGAAAAGATAGAAAAAATGCGATTAAATGAATATCAAATGAATATATTCACGGAAATACTTGGGAATTCATTCGAGGGATGAGTTCGCACGCGCTTTGAGGGGCCCTGCTGGGGAGGACCCTGGGAACCGAGGCCAGTGGCCTCGGTTGCTTGATTATAAATGGTGATGAGGCGGTGAAAATTCTGCATTTGGTATTTTGCGTATTGAAATTGTTTTGATTGCAAAGTTTTCCATCAGACGAGAATTGGATGAGATGAGATTTCTTAGATGGTTTTGCATAAATCTGAGGAATTGAACAGTTAAAAAGGCAACAATGTTGTAAATCACGTTATTATATGAGCAATTTGCTGAGATTTCGGTAATTCGATTATTTTTTGTATTTTTGAATCTCGTTGAAACTTTTTCAATGCGCTCAGTATGCTCAATTAAACCATTTTGCATCATTAGTTTGTCCATATAACTTTCCTTACAAATTTAGCAGCTCTCCATACAAAAATTATTCATGTAAATTCAAAAAATTTAAATTTTTGATCGATATGTCTTCGGCAACGTTGTAGGTATGGATAATGACGTGACTGAAAAAAAAGATACATGTTAATTTTTTTTGTAATTTTTAATTCCACTTTTTCTCAATAGAGCTTGATTTGCAAAAAAACTCTGTTTCAAATTATTTTATATGTTTTTAGGAGACATGAAATGCCAACTATTCAGAAATTTCCAGAATGTGTAAAAATTTTTTAGACCGAGTCAAGAATCTTTGAATCAATATTGTTTTTTTTTTCAAAAAATCGAAATATTTTGAGAAATATTTCAATTCCATTTTCTATGTAAAATCGAAGTTGTAATCGAAAAGTACTTTAGTGAAATTTTGATTAAGTGCACCGTTTTCAAGTAATAAACATTTTCAGGGTAACTTTTTTGAAAATATTCACAGTTATTCATTTTTATAAAATTAGTGCACATGTTTGCCCACTTTTGAAAAAATATTCCCTGTATTTTTCTTTTTTGAACTTTGTTGATACGACACTTAGATGCAGAGATATTGCCATGCAGGTTAGTTGAATATAAAAAAAACATTTTGCATGATGTGTCGGAAAGATAAAAAAAAAAAAATTTGATCATTTTAAACAAATTTCATCCTCAACGACCGTCTTAAGCCTTTATCGCCTGTTTAAAATTATTTTTTGTTTTTTGTTGTTATATATATATTTTTTAGAAACACATGCATATTTTGATCACATATTGTGCTTTCGAAGGTATCTACGTAATTCAAAGCAAGGAAAAAAATTGCTAGCAATTTCCTTTGATTGTGAATTAAAAATGTTGGTTTTCTTAGTGAAAATCTGCTTAAGAATTTTTCACTTGGAAGAAAAAAAAGATTATTTTTTAACTTTTTTTTGCCCTTGATTTTTCAAAAATTTCAGCAGATTTGGTGATTTGTGGAACAAAATGACGATAGAATTTTAAATTTTCGGTTGAAAATTTATTTTTTTTATTAAAAAAAGCAAGGGTTTTCAGCAAGGCCTCAGACTAGCAAGTAATTAATAATTACATTGATTTATAACTGGTTATAAGAGAATTCATAAATAACTTAGTATTTCTTGATAATATGAGTAGCTAATTGGTTATTAAAGAAATTTTGGAGTAATGAAAGTATTTTTTTAATTGTGCTTTTACAACGAAACATTGATTTTTTTATATATGATCTATTATAACAGTTACATATTTTTATTTCAAATAAAAGTGTCACACAAAAAGTAAAAAAAAGACAAAGATTAAAAAACAAATAAAGATTAAAAAAAAGACTGGTCCTGTATGAGGCATTCTAATGCACCATAAATTCACCTTCCTAAATTTATTTTTGATATATTGTTAAGCGAAGCTGATTTACAACAAATGGCTACGCCATAACGTACTACCTAGTAAAAATGTTTTGTGAATCCAAAATCTATTCATCATTATTTAATAATTGAAAAAATATTAAAATTTGGCAAGAATTACATTAGAATTGATTAATTTTGTATGCTTTTCCTTATAAAAGGCAGTAAAAATTATTTGATCTTTATGTGGGTCGTATATTTAAAATCAAAATGTTCTTAATTAACATTGATAAGAGCAAATTTTTAAAGAGATAGCCATATAAAATTAGATAAAAATAAAAATATTTTGTTATATATATTTTTTCTTAATGTGCAAAAAATTACAGTCCTGTAATATCTTTTTTTTTAAGAGCTAAGCTATTTTCCTGAAAAAATCCAAATATTTCTGTGACAAATGTTTCAATGTTAAAAATCATACTCAGTGAAATAAGAATCGACTAATATTCAGATGCAAAAATTAAATTCAACGAAAATGTCAAATTTCACATTATTCCAATTTTTGGTAACGGTTTTTTAATTTGCTTGAGAAAAAAAAAACAAACAAAATTATGTTAAACCAATGTTCAAAAAACATTTTTAAACTTAACGGTTTTTTGATGAATTTCACAGTTATCATGAAGAGCCGCTGTGTCAATATTGTAATGGCAATCGACTTGCAATAAACTGAAAACAGTTTTAAATTAATTAACTTAATATTTTTCATATATTTAAGTAAAACAAAAAAGTAAAAAGTTATTTTGCGGCGAAAACAAATAATAATATATGAAGGAAAAATAAGCTTGCAATTCGCTTACTACTTTTAGTTTTATGATAAACACGACTTCAAAAAAACGTAAGTAAACTTAAACAATCTTCTTTTACCATTGATTGATAAGGGATCGGTTTATTGAAATGTAAAACATAATGGAATTACGAATCAGATAATGAACAGGTTAAAAAAATGGCGACAGATTTTGTGGCAATAAAGTGTAGTAATTATGTAATTTATGTAATGAATCATTTGAACCAGAACTTTGAGTAATTAGTTGGCAGACTGGCAAGTAATAAACGCTTCTGGAAGCCCTTGTAAAAAAGTTCAATTTTGTTTTACAAAATCACCAAATTTGCACCGACTTTGATGAAATTTTCACCAGGGTTTCCCTACATGGATTTTTCTCAAATTTTGGCCATCGCCCTATTTCTGCCGGCAGAATCAACCGCCAAATGTTCAATATTAAGTTTTCAATCGTTTCTTAAATAAAAAAAAATATTTCTAAATACACTTTTAAATGCAAACAATGCTCCCCTCATGAAACTTTCCATTATAACCCCTCGAATTGGAAATCAATCTGAGCTAATGTGGTACATTTTCGCGAATCGCTCCATTTTCAAAGTTCACCCACCCCAAAATTCGATGTAAGACACGTCCATCCACTTGGAAGCCCAATTTAGCACAAAAACCTTGCGAGAGCCTCAACAGCCACACGCGCTGAAGAAAATGAAACCCATTTGTATTCAATCCGAGAACTCCAAGCTGGCTGGAGAAGCTCTGCCAGAACAAACATCAAAAGGAAAAAAAATCCCAACAATTTCAAAGCTTTTCTCGTCCTCCGGGGAGGTGCGTTTGTGTGGGTTTGTTTTTTTTCTGTGTGAGTCGGAAAAATAAACATCATAAAGGCCATATGGCTTCATTTCACACTTGTGTTGTGTTTTGGACGAGAAGAATGGCTCGTCGTTGGCACACGAGAAAAATAGCTTTTGGCATCAGGGGCGTCACATCAACAGAATTGTTGAGATTTGGCCTCGGGTGGGGTTGGGAGAAAAAAAAAAGAAAGCTTTTTCACATGCAAACACATGTTGACGACCTTCCCCCCGTAATGAGCCAAAGCTATTCGTGCTTTCAATTTAGATTTTTAGTCCCAAAGTGTGGAAAACCGACAACGGCAGATATGACAGATACAAATCGAGATTGTATAATGTCAAATCAAAATAAGATCATTTTAACATTCCAACTCCCAAGGCTCAAAAAAAGTTGGAACGGTAACTTCAACTCACTGGTTCTCGGGCATAGCTTAATCAATCGGGACGATTCTTTATTCCAGTTATTTGTAAGACATGATCGCACATGATCCTAGAACTTTGCAGAACTCGATTTGATCAAATCTGGAATTTTTGCGATCAAAAACATCGTTCCAACTTTTTTTCTTGTGTAAAAAAAAATCATCAAAATCGAGCGACCGTGTTAGTTTGACGTGCGTTGGGTGTTCCAGTCTGCTGTTTTACGGCGATATGATGTATACGACATTTTGAACATTTTCAATTTTATTGTACAGTCTGATAAAGAATATTAAGCAAACAAACAATGATGAATACGCCAATTTTACTCATCATGATGTATGTATACATTGAGAATTGATATAAGTCAAATTCAATATTGTTTGAATGTTGATTTGAGGTTTTGGGACCAAATCAAGACTGGGCAATATTTTATACCATTATTTCGATTTATTAATTTTTGAGGGGACGTCCATTAGGCGTCATCCATAAAGTACGTCACGTTCTGAGGGAAGAGGGGATCAAGCGTAACATTGCGTGTTAAAAGCATAGGGAAATCGTGACAAAGGGGGGTGAAGTAATTTTTGGCTGATTTAAATGTGACGTACTTAATGGATGACACCTTATCCACATTCACGTACACACTTTTTGAAAATTCTAGACATCATGATGCAAAAAATGTGTTTATGGAGCGTAGACAATCGCTAAGGGAGCGTTCTTTTATTACGTAACGCAAAAAATCGGATTTTTAGACCCCCTCCCCACATCGTAACAAAATTTCCATACAAATTAAAAAAAAACTCTGTATGGAGCGTAACATGGCCTCCGATCCCCCCTCCTTCCCCAACTGCGTTACGTAATAAAAGAACGCTCCCTTAATACCCTCCCTCCTTAAAGTATCCACGTGGTCAATGCATTAAGGGATCCCTTCATCTGTCAAAATAGCTGGCACAATAAATATAGCCTGCTTTGATCGAGCAATGTATACATACATCATTGGGAAGGAAAAGTAGCGATTTTTTATTGCTATTTTTCGGCCAAATGATGTTTGTGGTATAAAATCATAGAGAATAGGGAAAAAACAATAAATTTTCTAGAGGCCACATTTTTATTGTACTTTTTAACAGTTTTTACAGAGCAGACTTTAAATTAGTCATTTTAAATTAAAAAAATGAACAAAAACAGAAAATCGTGTCTGCAGCAAAATCACCTCAATGGCGTATACATCATATCGCCGTAAACCGGAAGAGTGTTAGATTTTTTTTTAACTTGGTATAAAAATCAAGTTTTCCATTTAGCTGATTATAACATTTTTAGCAATTCCGAAAAAAAAACTCTGGAACCATTTTTTCATACTTCGAAAAATTCAGGCAACCAATTTATTAGGCTTTTTTTAAATATGTCTTATTTGTTTTTAAACATGCCAAAACAAGTTCCTGCCAATAATGTTCTGATGATTTTTTAATCCGGCTGAAATTTTTTGGATGCCTTCCGTATGTCCAAAGATGCCATTTTGCGTCATTAGTTTGTACATATAATTTTCCATACAAATTTGGCAGCTGTCTATACAAGAAATATAACATAACAACAAGAAAAGTCTTCGTGTCTTCGGCAAAGTTATTGGTAAAGATGATGCATACACAGGATCCAATTTTTTCACTTTTAGGCTGGTAAAACATTTATTTAAAGTTGTTGTCACCCCTCTCCCCCCTTCCTTCAAAGTTGGCCCGAAAATGCAGGGGACAAAAAAATATTTTTTCAAAAAACTTCAAAATTTCAATGGAAATTTATGTGCAATCAGCTAAAATCAATTTGAAATGCATTCCTCTTTGCTTGGTATCATTTTTAACGTGTTTTGGTTGATTTGAAAATCACCTGAATTTTTGAAAATTTCCGACGTTCATTATCGCGAAAAGTTTTTTTTGTCGTAAAATTTTGGTTTTCGTTAAAACTTACATTTTTTGAAAACTAATGTTTGCAAAACAGCTGAACTAGTGTAAAATGCATTTTAAAACACTTTTTGCATTGAAATGTTGAGACTATGGCTAGATATTTCAATTTTTTCGCGTTAAAGATAAACACTAAAACAAAGAGCTGCTCATGTTCGAAATAATACAAAAAACCTCGGAAAAATGTCACAAAACGGTTCAGAATTGTATGTTCAAATTAAAGAACTGATGTTTGCAAAAATAAAAAAAAATAAAATCAAAAAAATCACCGAAAAAGTATAAATTAAAGAAAAAACAAATAAAAAAATAAGCTAGAACTTCAAAAAATGAGCCATAATTTAAAGAAGGCAAAACTCACTAAAAAGTTTTGACACCTCCTTTATTTTCAAAAATTCGTTACGTTAAGAATTTAAGTAAAACAACAAAAGGACAGCTCATCTTAAAGTGTAAAAGCAATTAAATTTCAAATCAAAAAACGTTACTTAATCCACCCTTAGGTGGTTGGCGCCTTCCTCACTTTTAAAGAGTGCTATC